>NC_134356.1:85151377-85751377 GCF_048569485.1 Anomaloglossus baeobatrachus | reverse complement strand
TGTTTTTATCATTCGGTCCATAGGGCCATACTTAAAATTAAAAACAAAACGGTTCAATTGTTTTTTGGCACGTATATTGCATGATTTTTTCTTTTCTTGGTTATCAGAACGAAATTTAATTTCTGCTTCTTTCTGTATCTGATCAATAAGATTGAGGGAGTAACCTCTTTCTAGGAACCTATGTCTCAAATCAAGGGTCTTTGCTTTTAATCTATCTGGACTGTTAGTAATCCTATTAAGCCTTAGAAATTGTCCAAAAGGGACAGATTGCAACACGTGTCCTGGGTGAGCACTTTCAGAATGTAATAATGCGTTCACTGTGGCAGGTTTTCTATAGAGCTCCCGTATAATCCTCCCATCCTGGGCAGTTAATTTAACATCCAGGAACTCTATAGTCTGACCCCCAAATAGATGTGTGAACAACATGTTGTAATCATTATGTAAATTCAGATATGTCACAAAGGACTCGAATTGCTCTCTGTCCCCATCCCAGACAATCAGTATGTCATCGACAAAGCATAAATATTTTCTTATATGCTTTATATAAGGATTGTTGGGACTGTAAATCAAATTGTCTTCCAAATGCGCAAGGAAAAGGTTTGCGAGGGTACAAGCCACAGGGGTCCCCATGGCCACCCCGCTGCTCTGTAAGAACCAGGTGTGGCCAAATTTAAAGGTGTTATTTTTCAGAATAAATGTCAGAGCTTGCTCCGCAAAATTTATAAGAAGATTATCCTCACCAAGCCCCTTCAGCATATCTATTATGGTGCTAATACCCAGTTGTTGTGGTATTCTGGTGAAAAGGCTTTCCACATCCAGTGAAGCCCAGCAGAATGTTTCTTGCCACTCAAAAAGCTCTAGCTGTTTCACCAGATCACTTGTATCCCTCACAAAGGAAGGAATAGTCTCTAATAATGGGTGTAGCAACCAATCTAGATATGCCGATAGGGGCTCGGTGAGGGACCCTGACGCTGATACTATGGGCCTCCCTGGTGGCCTAGGCATGTTTATTTCTTTCTGCAAAGTAAAAAGTTTTCATACACTAAGTATACTATGCCTTTAAACAATATGGGACAGCCCATATGATGATGAAAGGGTGTCATACCCTACATTACTACGTAGGGACTTCTAGGGCTCATTAGGGCCAGTTGAGTAGATAATGAACATATAAAGTGCCTAGCAACTGCATGTCGGTAGCATATATATATATATATATATATATATATATATTATTCTTTATAAGCTGTTAATATGTCAAGTATCTTCTATATGCATGTTGGTTCTGTAATTACGGCTTGATGTCTATTTACATCTATGAGAATTGCCAATCATTGACCTGTTATTAGAGTCGAGCCATCACCTAACTCTTTCTACTCACTATACTCATAACGAGTACTGTCTAATACTCGCGTATTCATTTCGAATAACATATGCAATGCAAGTCAATGGGGGACAACTTGCAAAGTAACGAGTAACCCGAATTCCTTACTATTCATGTGAGTAGCAAGTAGTGCAGAATTCAGTTACTAGTTACATTGTGAGTATTCCCCATTGACTTGCATTGCACATGCTATTCGGAATGAACATGCGGGTATTAGACAGTACTTGTTATGAGTATAGCGAGTTAAGAGTTAGGTGCTCGCTCAACTCTAATAACAGGCCAATAATGGCCAATTCTCACAGATACGAATAGTTAGGTACTCGCTCAACTCTACCTGTTATATGACCGAGGGCTTTTTGTTCACACATTGATATATGCAGTACATAATTGTATATACAGTATGTGATTGATTATTTTTATATCCATTTCGCAGCCTCCTGACTTTAATGCACCCTGTTTTATACATTTTTAATCAATTTATGTGTGTTTTTGGACTTGATCTTTTAATTAGAGTTGAGCGAGTACCTAACTCTTCATACTCTTTATACTCATAACGAGTACTGTCTAATACTCGTATATTCGTTCCGAATAGCGTTTGCAATGCAAGTCAAGTAACCCAGACAATTTTGTCTTTTGCATGAAAAATCATACTTTTATTTATCAAATGAGTTGCACAATGAATAGAAAATATAGTCCAGACATTGACTAGGTTAGAAATAAGGATTTTTACTTATAATAATAATTTTCTCCTTCAAACTTTGCTTTCATCAAAGAATGCTCCCTTTGCAGCAATTACAGCTTTGCAGACCTTTGGCATTCTAGCTGTTAATTTGCTGAGATAATCTGGAGATATTTCCCCCCAAGCTTCCCCCCCCTCCCACAAATTGGATTGGCTTGATGGGCACTTTTTGCATACCATACGATCAAGTTGCTCCCACAACAGCTCAATAGGGTTGAGATCTGGTGACTGGGCTGGCCACTCCATTACATATAGAATACCAGCTGCCTGCTTCTTCCCCAAATAGTTGATGCATAATTTGGAGGTGTGCTTTGAGTCATTGTCCTGTTGTAGGATGAAATTGGCTCCAATCAAGTGCTGTCCACAGAGTATGGCATTGCAAAATAGAGTGATAGCCTTCCTTGTTCAAAATCCCTTTTACATTGTACAAATCTCCCACTTTACCAGCACCAAAGCAACCCCAGACCATACCATTACCTCCACCATTCTTAACAGATGGCGTCAAGAACTCTTCCAGCATCTTTTCAGTAGTTATGCGTTTCGCAAATTTTCTTCTGTGTGATTCAAACACCTCAAACTTCGATTCATCTGTCCATAACACTTTTTTCCTATCTTCCACTGTCCAATGTCTGTGTTCTTTTGCCCATATTAATCTTTTCCTTTTATTAGCCAGTCTCAGATATTGCTTTTCTTTGCCACACTGCCCTGAAGGTCAGCATCCGAAAGTTTCCTCTTCACTGTAGACATTGACACTGGGGTTTTGCGGGTACTATTTAATGAAGCTGCCAGTTGAGGACCTGTGAGGCGTCAATTTCTTAAACTAGAGACTCTAATGTACTTGTCTTGTTGCGCAGTTGTGCAGCGCGGCCTCCCACTACTCTTTCTACTCTGGTTAGAGCCTTTTTCTGCTCTTCTCTGAAGGGAGCAGTACACACCGTTGCAGGAAATCTTCAGTTTCTTGGCAATTTCTCGCATGGAATATTCTTCATTTCGAAGAACAAGAATAAACTGTTGAGTTTCACATGAAAGTTCCCTTTTTCTGGTCATTTTGAGAGGAACCAACAAATGTAATGCTCCAGATTTTCAACTAGCTCAAAGAAAGGTAAGTTTTATAGCTTCTCTAATCAGCAAAACTGTTTTCAGCTGTGCTAACATACTTTCACAAGGGTTTTCAAGGGATTTCTAAACATTCATTAGCCTTCTAACACAGCTAGGAAACACTATGCCCCATTAGAACACTGGAGTGGTGGTTGTAAATGGGCCTCTATACACCTATGCACATATTGCATTCAAAACCAGATGTTTACAGCTAGAATTATATTTACCACAGTAACAATATATAGAGTATATTTCTGTTTAATTTAATGTTAGCTTCATTGAAAAAAATGTGCTTTTCTTTCAAAAATAAGGAAATAACTAAGTGACCTAACTTTTGAATTGTAGTGTATACTGCTCACTTTTCTAATAGTCAATATACATATATAATAAAAAACCTGTGGTGCTGGCATGTAAGCAGGGACTACCACATTTATGTGTGGACATAATACACATATCTGATATACAATGACAGTATATACAATGACAAATAAGTATATCATTCCTGGGAAAAAAATAGTTACAATATAGTTATATAATGTCCAATACCATATAAAGCATGTAATAAATTTAGGATGATGCATTTATGGTGTCACTGATGGTGCATTCTGGTCTTGCATTTTGAAAATATATTTTCAATACTGAGAGGGTCATGTCTGATGATCATACTTATGTTAGCAGAAAAACCCTAAATGTGAATAAAAACAATGGATTAAAATTAAGAAAATAGAGGAAAAACACAACCCCCTATATAAATATGGGATCGTAAAAAGGGGACAAAGCTCATATTTTCATTGTGACCAAATGGATAGACACTCCCTGACAGAAGTTCTGTCGCTTATCCATGTTATGTAAATAAAAGGTTATAGCCTGACTTTAAATTAATCCTTTGTTTTTTTAAATTACTCTTTTGAAAGCTGAAACCCTCCCAAATTTGGTTTAGGTTATGAAAATAAAGTTGCTTCAAAGCTGAAATATTGATCATTTAATGAACACAGAAAGGTCAGATTTTTGCAAGACAAACGTTTTGTCGCCTTCTCATATAATGCACCCAATCCTAGTTTACATCCTCACCTGTGCTCACTAACTGATCGGTTAATTAGTGGGTGTGTATAAAAAGAAACCCAGCACCCAAGACCTTCAGTTGAGCTGCAACTTGACCTCTGACAACATGCCAAAAATCCACCCTGCGACTAAAGCCTTGATTATCAAGAGGCTGAAGACCAGATCCACTGCAGAGGTGGCTGGCACCTTTAATGTGTCTCAGCGTCAAGTACAAAGTATTACAAAAAAGATTTGAAGAGACTGGAGATGTTTTTGACAAGCCCAGGTCCAGCAGACCTCCGCAAGACAACTGCTCAGGAGGAACGTTTGTTGGTTAGAAAATCCAAAGCCAGCCCCTCTTTCACTGCAGCAAAGCTCCCACAGGCCTGGTTTGTAGGATTCTGTCTCAAAATGGCCTCCATGGTCGGATCAGTGCCCAGAAGCCAGCACTAAACAAAAGGCAATTAAAAAACCGTGTGGCATTTGCCACAGCCTGCTAAACAGATGGACGCTGGAAAAGTGGCAGAAGGTGGATTCCTCTGATGAATCTTCAGTTGAATTACACCATAACCGCCGCAAATACAGCAGGAGACCTACTGGAGCCCGTATGGATCCAAAATACACCCAGAAAACAGTTAAGTTTGGTGGTGGAAAGATCATGGTCTGGGGTTACATTCAGTATGGGAGTGTGCGAAACATTTGCAAGGTGGAAGGCAATATCAATAGTCTAAAATACGAAGAAGCATTAGCTACCTCTTACATTCCCAATCATAAAAGGTGTCAAATTCTGCAGCAGGATGGTGCTCCATCTTATACATCTATCTTTACAACATTGTTCCTCCTGGCAAAGAAGATCAAAGTGCTCAAGGACTGGCCAGCCCAATCACCAGACATGAACATCATTGAGCATGTTTGGGGTAGGATGAAAGAGGAAGCTTGGAAGACAAAACCAAAGAATCTAGATGAACTCTGGGAGGCATATCAGACTGCATTCTTTGCTATTCCTGATGACTTCATCAATAAATTGTATGAATCATTGTTGAATCGCATGAATGCAGTCCTTCAAGCTCATGGAAGTCACACAAAATATTAAATATGGCTCTAATAGCACCACAACTTCATTTACCAATGTTATGCAACATATCTTTGTATTAGAAGTTAATTATTTGTTTGAATTTCACATTGCTTTCTGTGGGTGACAACATTTTTGTCCTGCCAAAATCTGACCTTTCTGTGTTCATTAAATGATCAATATTTCAGCTTTGCAGCAACTTTATTTTCACTAAATTTGGGAGTGTTTCAGCTTTCAAAAGAGTAATTTATACAACCAATGGATGAATTTAAAGTCAGGTTATAAACTTTAATTTACATAACATGGATGTCACGCTGTACTCTAAGATGTACAATAGCAGTACAGCGCAGTAATGTGGGACTGAGAGGATTCCTGAAACTATCTGAGAAAGTAGTTAGCTGGTAAACCACTAGGGGGCGTAAAAGTGGAGGAAACGTATGAGCAGGGAATTCCCTAGCAGAGGTAATACTAGTCAAGCCCACCAGATGGCAGTAGAATCATCAGAAAGCCGTGTCACAACATGAGGTCTTGTAAATACACAAGAGCAAAGTCTAAACGTAGTCAGAGGGAAGCAAATAGTCAGTAGCCGGGAAATCAGAGCCTAGAAGCGAGGGGGAATGGGAAGACAAGACAGAATAAAGGTAAACAGATAAAGAACGAACAGGGAGACAGCGGGAGAGACACTGATGGAAACAGACAACAGAGGAGGTTAACAGGTCAGGTGAACACGGAGGTCAGGAGGGGGCAGGGCAGACAACAGGTCACAGCAGAGCCAGAAATATCACTGGCGAAGTCCAAGAGAAACAGTGCCCTAATAAAGCAGCCTGACCTCCAGAACGAGGCAGAAAGGATTAACCCCTAACGTGACCTGCATCAGAAGTGAAACTAAAAAAAAGGCTCAGCTCCAGCTGAGCCAGGAGTCAATCATGACAATGGATTAGCGACAGAACTTCTGTCAGGGAGTGTATAGTGCACAAGGTACATATCCATCTGGTCTCAAATTGTGCTAGAGGTTGGCTAATGTTTCCAGGCATGGAATTCAAGTCAATGCAATAAATACAGCTTACTTTCTAAAGTGCCCCATTGGAACCATGATGTTCCTTAAAATGGCGATGTATAGTTTTGAGACCTGATGCATCCATCTGATCAGCCGCTGCTGCAATGCCAAGCACATGTTTCCTCACACAAACTTGACGTGTAGTCAATCCTATATATATATATCTTGGCACATGAGCACCTGGAATAGTAAATAACTGCCCTAGAATTGCATGTTATATGTTTTTTAATTTCATAACCTTTTTGTACAGTTTACGCAGTGAAGGAGGTGCTTCTGATGATATTAGTGTATGCGATGCATCTGCCACATTGTACGCATCCAAGCACAGGAGTAGGGGAAATCGTACTAAAACCGAATGATCAACATTGATGCTGAATGGCTATGGACTAGATGGTCTCTTAAGTTTTTAGAACAACTGATAGTGATGCTAGGTTTTTGGGGGAAAATTTTAGCCAAGACCGGAACTGATTGAAAAATTGGCCATGATCTTTCTAAGCACTGTTGCATAGGTCCAAATTATGTAAATTGAAAATTAATCAAATTTGCTCAGTAGTTTATTTTTGTCTTTGTTGGAGTATGGAAGAGATTCATGAGTAGAATATTTCGCTCCGTGGTACGCCTGATTAATCATACGTCTACTATAATCTCGTTCTTTAAATCTATTTGTGTACAGTCTGTTTCTCTAAATCCACATCGGTTGAACAGACTTGGCATGGATGCAAAAACTATTCCGCAAAAATAGATATAATCACGAGTTTGGGATGGGAGGAGAATGCATGCAATACTGCATTGGTGGACATGGGTTTCCTGTACAGATCAGTCTGTACATGATTCTGGGAGTGTCTCTTTAATGTCAAATCTGGAAAATCATTTTTTGACCATTGGTAAACGATGTGGATATCACACTCATTTCCATTTAATTGGCTCATAACCTGATGGAGCATTGTCTCCGTTCCCTGTTAGATCAGGAAAATGCCATCAATGTACCGTGCCCAGAAAAGAACATGGTCCATTCACGATGACTGATCCGACAGGAAGAGGTCTCTCTCCCACAGCCCCAAGAACAGGTTGGTGTATGATGGTGTGACGGATGCACCCATCGCTGTTCCATGGAGCTGCAGGTAGAAGGACCCCTAAAAGGTAAAAATTTTATGCGTGAGTAAACATATGATGAAATTACTCATTGGATCAGATGTATTTGACATATTTTGGAAGAACATGGTGGCAGCTAGTCTATCACTATGTCTAATATTAGTATAAAGATTCCACATCTCCTGTTATCAGTAAGGTACAGTATCTTCCCCAATGTGTATACCATCAACTGTTTTTAGAAATTCCCCAATATCTCTGATGAACAGCGGTAGGCATTAAAATCTATCCATCTGTTGATATTTGCTATGAAATTGCTTTTCCCGACATAGTGGGTCTACCTGGCGGTACGCTCATATTTTTATGTAGTTTGGGTAGGATATATAAGGTGAAAATCATTGGTTCCATTAACTGTAGTACTGAAGCCAGATCTTTGGTGACAACATTGTCACTAATGGCCCCCCAATGATTTCACTAAATTGTTTCTTAAAGGTTGCTAAAGGATTAAATGTTAATTTTTTAGAACAAGTTTTATTATGCAGTTGAGGAAATGCTTCTTTCTCATACATTGGGGTAGGCCAGATGATAACGTTGCTACCTTTGTCAGCCGACTTCAGCACTACATCGGACAATTTTTGTAACTCCCTCAATCTTATGTGTTCTTGTTTAGACAGATTCTCTCCTGTGATCTTATTAGGGACTAGATGGTGGCCCGATTCTAACGCATCGGGTATTCTAGCATTTTTTGTGTAGTTAATGTATGATTTTTGTTATATATATAGATGTTGTTGTGTAACAAACAAGAGCACTAGGAGTACTGATGCAAATAGTATAAATTTATTTAATATTTATAAATGACAAGTAGAAAAGTAGTAGGACGTTTACAAGCATAGGTTAAGGGAATAAAATTCTGGATCCCGCTGACCACAATAGGAAACTCAGTAACAGGTAAGTTCAAACCTTGAGCTCAAATCACACACTGATGGTGCATAGGAGTGGGATTTTTGGTTTGTGAACAAATATAAAGGAATGGGGAAGGACAGATATTTATTGACTCACACAATGAAAAAAGGGAGGGCTAAGTGTGAATAATGTCACAAAGAATTAGTGATAGTTGGAACAAGGCCCGTATCCACGGTATAACATGGCGCTTATCTGGTAGTAAAACATTTTGCCCATTCACTATAATAGTACAGGGGAGCCAAATCTAAAAGGCTGGGTTACCAAAGATCTGAATCGCATAGGCCACAACCGTGAGCTCAATCACATATATATGTAGCTAAATAGGAAGTAGTGCCCAAGTGGGTATATAAATGTCATATGGGAGATAATCGGGTAAGAGACAAATATGAAGGAAATGGAGGGGAAAGGACAAGATGGTTTGAGCTCATATGATATCTGTGGAAGCAGGGCTGAATATAATGCGGTAATCAGTAGCAGTATAAATATAGCCCATATCATAAATAGCATAACGCTTACCAGAATCAATGGTGGTTCAGGGGAGCCAGGCCAGCCCAGAGAGGACCTCCGACGGCCGTTTTGCGGGATATACCCGCTTCTTCCGGGAGGAGTGAGTGCGGTGTATGCAGCCACGCAATCCTTTTGAAGACGCCACCCGGACACGTGATACGGATCACCTGACCGGATGCCAGAGAGGGCCGGAAGACCGGGCAGACACACAGCAAAGCCCGGGGCGGCGCGCCCGGCGCCCACATGCGGGATATGCCGGGAACGCCCAGCAGAATCCCGGGCAGCGCACCCAGCGCGCACGCGTGGGGCATGCCGGAGAGAGCACGGAGTCACCGCTCCCTGGCAACAGGAGGGACGAGAAGCGCAGACAGCCCAGGCAATCAAGAGGTGCGTTGCACCCAGTGCGTACCGGACATCACGCGCGTCGCGCCCCCCCTGGTGGCAGGATAGGGAAGGCAACCAGATTGAGATAAATAGAGATTATATAAATTCCAAACGGACTGCCACAGGTAGTATACATCATCAAGCAAAAATGTCATAAGGTAGGTAATTAACCATTTTTGATACTACCAGATAAGAGCAACATCATCCCATAGTAAGGGAGTATACATCATGGGATATATCCAAGAACAAAGAAATATAAAGAGCATATATGCATGTGCATTTGTATACATTAAAACATGCAATTATACAGTGTATGTCAAAAAGAATTATAATGTAATTCACAAAGTTCATGAAAATCCCATGAAAGAAGGAGGAAGATGTTCCTATTAGAACATATTAGTATCTCATATATTTATTATATTTTAGTTCTTTATCCCAGGAATTTATTATTATGGATCCTCCATCATGATAGATTCATACTTCTTAGCTTGGTAGTTGAGTAGAATTAAAAGTCGAAACACCGCATAAATCAGAAAAAGGGATGACGAAGAAAAACCTAACAAAAAAAGGGAGATAAAAGAATTTTGTGAGTAAAACACAAAAATTAAAAACACTTGTATGGATGAGAGAATCATAAGTCACCCGGATTTCCCGGATGCCAACTCCAGTCCTCCTCAAAAGGAGTTACTGTATTCCATAGTCCCAATAAAATTAGGGAAACATAGAACACAGTCTAAAAATCAAGGCATGGAGATTCAGGAATCAAGGATCAAAAGATGAAGGACGACAGGGAGACCGAGGGGCTCAAAGGGAATTGTTAGTTTGGCGACCCACATATGGCTTATAAGAAAGGGGCATAGCTGATAGACTCATTGAGATCGGCTGGAGTAAGTGTACCCAAAGTGGAAATCCAACGGGTCTCAGTCTGAGCTAAACGTTTCTTCAGGTTGCCCCCTAGAATGCCCCCATGTACCACGTCTATAACCAGGACCTTTAATGATCTAGGATTGCATTGGTGCGCAGCTCTAAAATGTCTAGGTAGGGTTGAGATGTCAGTAACTGTCTTAGCCCCACATATGTCTCTCACGTGTTCACGTGTACGAACACGAAGTTCTCGCGTAGTTAAGCCAACATAAATCAACATGTTGCATAATAATTGACATGGGTAGTTTGACATGAGATGTGTTCCCTGATCTGGAACATGCGTGACCCATCAGCAGAGGGGAAAGAATTCCCCCTGCTGATGTTGACGCACGCCACACAGTGGCCACATGGGGTGCATCCCCTTCTAGGTGTAACTGAACCAAGAAAGTGTTTTGAAGGGGTAGGGACATAATGGCTGCACACCAGTAGGTCACGGAGATTCCTAGATCTCCTCGATGTCATAGAGGGAACATCAGGGAGGCAACCCCTAAGTGCCGGCTCAGACTGCAAGATCGGCCAGTGCTTAACGAGTATATCAGAGTATATCACGCATGTTTTCCCACTGTTGGTTGTGAGTGGATATAAATCTGATAGTGTTATCAGTCCTCCTCAGTTTGGATGGAAGCAGGAGTTGTCCCCTAGTCTTATGAATGGCACGATTGTAGCCATTCTTGATGGCCCTCTCACTGTATCCACGGTCCCGAAACCTCTCTTTAAGATCTTCTGACTGACGTCGGAAATTAGCCTCTGTTGAGCATATCCGCCTCATCCTGAGGAACTGACCAATCGGGATTGCTTTAATTGTTGAATAAGTATGTGCGGATGATGCATGGAGAAGTGAATTTACAGAGGTCGATTTCCTGAATACATCAGTCTGGATGACCCGGTGGTGGTCTAATTCCAGACTGATGTCTAGGAAATCGACCCTGTTAGAATGGTACTGATAAGTTAATTTAATATTATATGAATTATTATTTAGTTATTTCATAAAATCCCCGAGCTCGTCAGCTTTGCCCTGCCACAAAAACAAAATATCATCAATGTACCTCATCCAGCACATCACATGGTCGGCCGTCCCCACGCCTCCGTCGCCAAATAGTCCCCTCTCCCAGAATCCCAGGAAAAGGTTGGCGTACGAAGGCGCGCAGGCCGCCCCCATGGCTGTGCCCCGGGTCTGGAGGTAAAAAAGATCTTTAAATACAAAAAAATTATGTTTCAGGACAAAGCCGAGGAGCTCGAGGATCAATTCCAGTAGATGTGAATCCAGATTGGTCATTCCCAGGAAGAAGCGGACAGCGGTGAGGCCGTCACTATGTGATATGCATGTATATAGGGATTCGACGTCAGTCATGACCAGAAGTACTCCAGGATCCACAAATATCCCATCGACCCTACTCAGAACGTCCGTAGTGTCCCGGACATACGAAGGAAGAGTTTCCACAATAGGTTTCATGTAAAAGTCTAAGAATTTACAATTTGGGTCACTCAATCCTTCGATGCCGGACACTATGGGACGTCCGGGTGGGTCAAGGGGATCTTTGTGGATCTTGGGCAACAGATAAGAGGTCGGGACTTTAGGGGACACAGTGAGAAGGCCATCATGCACTTTTTTAGTAATTATGCCCTCATCCACTGCCCGTTGTAAGATGAGTGATAGTGCACCCAAGAAACGAGGGAGAGGATTGTAATCCAATTTTTGGTATGTATCCCTGTTTCTAAGGTGCCTAAAAGCCTCCCTCTCGTATTTGTCACCAGGCCAAATGACAATGTTGCCCCCCTTGTCCGAAGGTTTAATCACTACATCAGTCAAGGATTGTAATTGTCTAAGTGCAAAACGGTGGTTGCGACCCAGATTATCACCACGTCTTTGGGTGGTAATTTTCATAAAATCTTGGGTCACTACTAAGCAAATCAATTTGATGTTGTGTCAAAATATGATTAGAAAGATTGATTACCTCTAGGGCATTTGGTTTCTTAGCGGCTTTTCCTTTTGCCTGGTACTTAGGGGGGGATTATTGGATCGATTCCTACCCCTCGTGTTAATCATATTGGTTTCCGAAGTACCAACTATGCCGGATGCTTCCCCAATAGATTCATTATCAGGGACAATAGATTGCAAGGAGGTTGAACGAGAACGGGAAGCAGATCCAGACCTAAAAGTAGGCCTGGATCTACCACCCGTTGACCTCCATTGGTACATTTTATTGTTATTAAAATCGCTCAAATCCCTCTGCAATTTCTTAAATTTAAAATCACGGACTTCTTTGTCCCATTTTTCAACCAATTGCTTCAATTCCTCCTCAAGTGCAGTGAAGACTCGTGGGGTATATCTCGGGAGATAGAAGCTTGCAATTCATCCATCTCATGTTCGAAGTCTTTTAATGATTGGGTATTTGACTTAATGAGAAGCTTCATGTATCCGCGGGAGCACGTGCTGGACAGCAACTCCCACTCATCCTTAAATTCTCTATCCTCAACTCCATACGAAGGGAAGACCTGGATTCTGAGGCCTCTGAGGATAAGGTCCCTTTCTAAATATTTTTCCAGGAAGGACTTGTTCCACCACATGTGGGTCCTTTTCCTAAGGATACCCTTATATTTAAAAATTCTCTCTTTAACTCCATCATTCACGCCCTCTGGGGTGGTTTTATTCCCATCCTTAAATGCTTTGTCAAGTTCTAGGAGCCACGTCTGGTCACGTGTCCTAAAGTCCATGATGAACCACGGCCAAACTGTGAAAAGCACAGAAATAGTCAATATCCAAACAAATAGCCACATGGTCACAAATTGGAGTCTCATATGGGTCACACCGGATAGGGCATAATTGAAACCTCCCAGTGTGGCCCCGAGACGGCACACTCCAAAAGGTATGTAACAAACAAGAGCACTTGGAGTACTGATGCAAATAGTATAAATTTATTTAATATTTATAAATGACAAGTAGAAAAGTAGTAGGACGTTTACAAGCATAGGTTAAGGGAATAAAATTCTGGATCCCACTGACCACAATAGGAAACTCAGTAACAGGTAAGTACAAAGCTTGAGCTCAAATCACACACTGATGGTGCAGTGCGATTTTTGGTTTGTGAACAAATATAAAGGAAATTTAAATTTAAGAAATTGCAGAGGGATTTGAGCGATTTTAATAACAATAAAATGTACCGATGGAGGTCAACGGGTGGTAGATCCAGGCCTACTTTTAGGTCTGGATCTGCTTCCCGTTCTCGTTCAACCTCCCTGCAATCTATTGTCTCTGATAATGAATCTATTGGGGAATCATCCGGCAAAGTTGGTACTTCGGAAACCAATATAATTAACACGAGGGATAGGAATCGATCCAATAATCCCCCCCTAAGTACCAGGCAAAAGGAAAAGCCGCTAAGAAACCAAATGCCCTAGAGGTAATCAATCTTTCTAATCATATTTTGACACAACATCAAATTGATTTGCTTTCTAGGGGTTTGAGTTTTGTCCCAACTAATTGTTTTAACCTCTTCACTGCAGTGAAAGACTTGCACCTCTTTGCGAGAAAACTGATTTTAAGGAAATTACATCATCGAGATCGTGGGGAGGACGGACTGGACAGTACGCAGGAAAGGGAGGCATTACAAGCACTTAATGATCTGTTAGAGGAGCAGGATGCCCAAACCCAAGGTACGTTTCCTCCTAACGTCTATCCCAGGTCATCCAAGTTTCCCCCCTTGTCCTTATGTGCAGCGGTGGATATCTTCACCAAAGTAGTGACCCAAGATTTTATGAAAATTACCACCCAAAGACGTGGTGATAATCTGGGTCGCAACCACCGTTTTGCACTTAGACAATTACAATCCTTGACTGATGTAGTGATTAAACCTTCGGACAAGGGGGGCAACATTGTCATTTGGCCTGGTGACAAATACGAGAGGGAGGCTTTTAGGCACCTTAGAAACAGGGATTAGTGATGAGCGAGTATGCTTGTTACTACTCGGTACTCGCACGAGTATCACTGTACTCGGGCTACTCGGCGGGTACCGAGTAATTTCGCGATACTCGTGCTGTACTCGTGGTCTTCATCCCTGCATGTTGGCGCTCTTTTGAGAGCCAGCCCTCATGCAGGGATTGGCTTGCAGACCACTGCAATGCCACAGCCCTGTTAGTTATGGAATTGCAGTGATTGGCCGGCCTGCACAGCGTGACCGAGCCTTTAACAAAGAGGAAAAGCCGCCGAAGTTTAGTGAACAGCTGTGCAGTGCCGCGGCAGTGATCGGGGAACGGTAAGTAAGAGAGAGGGGGGAGAATGACCGTCAGACTGTGAGAGGGGGACAGACAAGACAGAGAGAGACAGACAGAGTGAGACCGACCGACGGGAGATAGAATGAAAAAAAAAATGACCGACATCGCTAGTAAAAAGCACAAAACGTGCATTTTGTACATCGGAGTGCCACACAATGTTTTACGTAAAATCTTTCATGTATTAATCTCAAAAAGTAACATACACCAGCTCTATCTCACTATTGGGTATGTGCCCTTAACATTTCCGCCATGAAAATTCATTTTGGTGTCATTTTGGAAGGTTTTCTGGTGAGTCCGTAAAAATGGCGTAAAACTCGGACAAAATTGTTCACAGCTTTTGAGTGATAAATGCTTCAAGGGGTCTTCCCCATGCTGTTGCCATGTCATTTGAGCACTCTTCTGAGACTTTTGTGACATTTTTAGGGTTTCTACATGCTGCCGGGGGTCATTTCAGAAAAATACTCGGGTCTCCCATAGGATAACATTGGGCTCGGTGCTCGGGCCGAGTACACGAGTATCTTGGGATGCTCGGCCCGAGCCTCGAGCACCCGAGCTTTTTAGTACTCGCTCATCACTAACAGGGATACATACCAAAAATTGGATTACAATCCTCTCCCTCGTTTCTTGGGTGCACTATCACTCATCTTACAACGGGCAGTGGATGAGGGCATAATTACTAAAAAAGTGCATGATGGCCTTCTCACTGTGTCCCCTAAAGTCCCGA
This sequence comes from Anomaloglossus baeobatrachus, assembly GCF_048569485.1. Taxonomy (NCBI): domain Eukaryota; kingdom Metazoa; phylum Chordata; class Amphibia; order Anura; family Aromobatidae; genus Anomaloglossus; species Anomaloglossus baeobatrachus. Next base: position 85,736,126 of record NC_134356.1, on the reverse strand, counting down.
CCTTTTATCTGTTGCCCAAGATCCACAAAGATCCCCTTGACCCACCCGGACGTCCCATAATGTCCGGCATCGAAGGATTGAGTGACCCAATTTGTAAATTCTTAGACTTTTACATGAAACCTATTGTGGAAACTCTTCCTTCGTATGTCTGGGACACTACGGACGTTCTGAGTAGGGTCGATGGGATATTTGTGGATTCTGGAGTACTTCTGGTCACGACTGACGTCGAATCCCTATATACATGCATATCACATAGTGACGGCCTCACCGCTGTCCGCTTCTTCCTGGGAATGACCAATCTGGTTTCACATCTACTGGAATTGATCCTCGAGCTCCTCGGCTTTGTCCTGAAACATAATTTTTTTGTATTTAAAGATCTTTTTTACCTCCAGACCCGGGGCACAGCCATGGGGGCGGCCTGCGCGCCTTCGTACGCCAACCTTTTCCTGGGATTCTGGGAGAGGGGACTATTTGGCGATGGAGGCATGGGGACGGCCGACCATGTGCTGTGCTGGATGAGGTACATTGATGATATTTTGTTTTTGTGGCAGGGCAAAGCTGAAGAGCTCGGGGATTTTATGAAAGAACTAAATAATAATTCATATAATATTAAATTAACTTATCAGTACCATTCTAACAGGGTCGATTTCCTAGACATCAGTCTGGAATTAGACCACCACCGGGTCATCCAGACTGATGTATTCAGGAAATCGACCTCTGTAAATTCACTTATCCATGCATCATCCGCACATACTTATTCAACAATTAAAGCAATCCCGATTGGTCAGTTCCTCAGGATGAGGCGGATATGCTCAACAAAGGCTAATTTCCGACGTCAGTCAGAAGATCTTAAAGAGAGGTTTCGGGACCATGGATACAGTGAGAGGGCCATCAAGAATGGCTACAATCGTGCCATTCATAAGACTAGGGGACAACTCCTGCTTCCATCCAAACTGAGGAGGACTGATAACACTATCAGATTTATATCCACTCACAACCAACAGTGGGAAAACATGCGTGATATACTCGTTAAGCACTGGCCGATCTTGCAGTCTGAGCCGGCACTTAGGGGTTGCCTCCCTGATGTCCCCTCTATGACATCGAGGAGATCTAGGAATCTCCGTGACCTACTGGTGCGCAGCCATTATGTCCCTACCCCTTCAAAACACTTTCTTGGTTCAGTTACACCTAGAAGGGGATGCACCCTATGTGGCCACTGTGTGGCGTGCGTCAACATCAGCAGGGGGAATTCTTTCTCCTCTGCTGATGGGTCACGCACGTTTCAGATCAGGGAACACATCTCATGTCAAACTACCCATGTCAATTATTATGCAACATGTTGATTTATGTTGGCTTAACTACGCGAGAACTTCGTGTTCGTACACGTGAACACGTGAGAGACATATGTGGGGCTAAGACAGTTACTGACATCTCAACTTTAAAAACCCTACCTAGACATTTTAGAGCTGCGCACCAATGCAATCCTTGATCATTAAAGGTCCTGGTTATAGACGTGGTACATGGGGGCATTCTAGGGGGCAACCTGAAGAAACGTTTAGCTCAGACTGAGACCCGTTGGATTTCCACTTTGGGTACACTTACTCCGGCCAATCTCAATGAGTCTATCAGCTATGCCCCTTTCTTATAAGCCATATGTGGGTCGCCAAACTAACAATTCCCTTTGAGCCCCTCGGTCTCCCTGTCGTCCTTCATCTTTTGATCCTTGATTCCTGAATCTCCATGCCTTGATTTTTAGACTATGTTCTATGTTTCCCTAATTTTATTGGGACTATGGAATACAGTAACTCATTTTGAGGAGGACTGGAGTTGGCATCCGGGAAATCCGGGTGACTTATGATTCTCTCATCCATACAAGTGTTTTTAATTTTTGTGTTTTACTCACAAAATTCTTTTATCTCCCTTTTTTTGTTAGGTTTTTCTTCGTCATCCCTTTTTCTGATTTATGCGGTGTTTCGACTTTTAATTCTACTCAACTACCAAGCTAAGAAGTATGAATCTATCATGATGGAGGATCCATAATAATAAATTCCTGGGATAAAGAACTAAAATATAATAAATATTTGAGATACTAATATGTTCTAATAGGAACATCTTCCTCCTTCTTTCATGGGACTTTCGTTAACTTTGTGAATTACATTATAATTCTTTTTGACATACACTGTATAATTGCATGTTTTAATGTATACAAATGCACATGCATATATGCTCTTTATATATCTTTGTTCTTGGATATATCCCATGATGTATACTCCCTTACTATGGGGTGATGTTGCTCTTATCTGGTAGTATGAAAAATGGTTAATTACCTATTCATTTCTATATATCTTTCTTCTTTTTCCCACCCCTCCTTTTGGACCCGGGTAAGGCAGCCAGATTGGTTATTATTTTTATCATCCTAAGACTCCCACGGGTACTATTTTCCATTTGGAGCAATTGTCACGCTCGTCAGTGGTGACGCGTCCCCTCCCTGAGCCTTATGACATTTTTGCTTGATGATGTATACTACTTGTGGCAGTCCGTTTGGAATTTATATAATCTCTATTTATCTCAATCTGGTTGCCTTCCCTATCCAGCCACCAGGGGGGACGCGACACGCGTGATGTCCGGTACGCACTGGGTGCAACGAACCTCTTGTTTGCCTGGGCTGTCTGCACTTCTCGTCCCTCCTGTTGCCAGGGAGCGGTGACTCCGTGCTCTCTCCGGCATGCCCCGCAGGTGCTCGCTGGGTGCGCTGCCCGGGATTCTGCTGGGCGTTCCCGGCATATCCCGCGCGTGCGCGCCGGGCGCGCCGCCCGGGTCTTTGCTGTGAGTCTGCGCGGGTCTTCCGGCCCTCTCTGGCATCCGGTCAGGTGATCCGTATCACGTGACCGGGTGGCGTCTTCAAAAGGATGGCACGGCTGCATACACTGCACTCACTCCTCCCGAAAGAAGCGGGTATATCCAGCGAAACGGCCGTCGGAGGTCCTCTCTGGGCTGGCCTGGCTCCCCTGAACCACCATTGATTCTGGTAAGCATTATGCTATTTATGATATGGGCTATATTTATACTGCTACTGATTACCGCATTATATTCAGCCCTGCTTCCACAGATATCATATGAGCTCAAACCATCTTGTCCTTTCCCCTCCATTTCCTTCATATTTGTCTCTTACCCGATTATCTCCCATATCACATTTATATACCCACTTGGGCACTACTTGCTATTTAGCTACATATATATGTGATTGAGCTCACGGTTGTGGCCTATGCGATTCAGATCTTTGGTAACCCAGCCTTTTAGATTTGGCTCCCCTGTACTATTATAGTGAATGGGCAAAATGCTTTACTACCAGATAAGCGCCATGTCATACCGTGGATACGGGCCTTGTTCCAACTATCACTAATTCTTTGTGACATTATTCACACTTAGCCCTCCCTTTTTTCATTGTGTGAGCTCAATAAATATCTGTCCTTCCCCATTCCTTTATATTTGTTCACAATCCAAAAATCACACTCCTATGCACCATCAGTGTGTGATTTGAGCTCAAGCTTTGTACTTACCTGTTACTGAGTTTCCTATTGTGGTCAGTGGGATCCAGAATTTTATTCCCTTAACCTATGCTTGTAAACGTCCTACTACTTTTCTACTTGTCATTTATAAATATTAAATACATTTATACTATTTGCATCAGTACTCCTAGTGCTCTTGTTTGTTACATACCTTTTGGAGTGTGCCGTCTCGGGGCCACACTGGGAGGTTTCAATTATGCCCTATCCGGTGTGACCCATATGAGACTCCAATTTGTGACCATGTGGCTATTTGTTTGGAGATGTTGTTGTGTGTAGTTGCCAAGTGTTTGTGTAGGGCACTGTAAATGTTCTGGGTGTTGTCTGGGTGTGGGGGTGTGTGAGAGCGGTGTTGTTTGTGTGTTGTTTGTGTGTTGCGTTGTTTGTGGAGCGATGTGTGTCTGCAGCGTTGTGTGTGTGGTCCTCTGTGTGTTGTGCGGTTTGTGTGTGTGGGGTGCGCGTGTGTGGTTTGGTGGAAATATGTTTTGTGCAGTGTGTGTGTTGCGCGGTGTGTACATATATTTGTGTGTTCCGCGGTGTTTGTGTGTTGGGTGTTGTGTGTGTGTGGCGTTGTCTGTGTGTGTGAGTGTCTGTGTAGGACGGTGTTTGTGGTTACCAGTGTGTGTGTGGTGTGTTGTGCGGTGCGTGTGTGGTGGTGTGTGTGTTTTGGGAGGAGTTGTGCACCCCCATCATGCTTCATCCCCCATGCTGCACACCCCTATCGTGCTTCATCCCCCCATGCTGTGCACCCCCATCGTGCTTCATCCCCCCATGCTGCGCACCCCCCATCGTGCTTCATCCCCCCATGCTGCGCATCCTCCATTGGAGTGGAGTATGATAGGAGGAGTAGTCCTGGGGAGAGAGGAGTATTATAGGAGTAGTCCTGGGGAGTGAGGAGTATAATAGGAGGAGGAGTCCTGAGGAAAGAGGAGTATAATAGGAGGAGTAGTCCTGGGGCGAGAGGAGTATAATAGGAGGAGTAGTCCTGGGAGAGAGGAGTATAATAGGAGGAGTAGTCCTGGGGCGAGAGGAGTATAATAGGAGGAGTAGTCCTGGGGAGAGAGGAGTATAAAAGGAGTAGTAGTCCTCGGCGAGAGGAGTATAATAGGAGGAGTAGTCCTGAGGAGAGAGGAGTATAATAGGAGTAGTAGTCCTGGGGAGAGAGGAGTATAACAGGAGGAGTAGTCCTGTGCAGTGAGGAGTATAATAGGAGGAGTAGTCCTGTGGGGTGAGGAGTATAATAGGAGGAGTAGTCCTGTGGAGTGAGGAGTATAATAGAAGTAGTAGTCCTGGGGGGAGAGAAGAATAATAGGAGGAGTAGTCCTGGGGGGAGAGGAGTATAATAGGTGGAGTAGTCCTGGGGGGAGATGTCTAATAGGTGGAGTAGTCCTGGGGAGAGGTGTATAGGTGCCCAATGTGTGTGGGGGGTGGGGCCGAGTGGGCAATGTGTGTGGGGGGTGGAGCCGAGCGGCCAATGCGTGCGGTTGTCACTGTAATGACGTCATTTTTGAGCAAGACAGACAGAATAAGGCAATTATATATATAGATTTATAAAATTCATTAGAGACCACCTGTAGAATAGATCTACATTTGTGAAAAAATTAGAAAAACGGAATTTTTTTTTTACTGTAATATAATAAAGAGGGAAATATAAATATATATATATATATATATATATATATATATATATATATATAAATATAAATTTGTTTTATAAGCAAGTTATTGTACAGGAATGTTTTTTAACATTTTGTTCATTAAACCGTTTATGACCAAGGACGTACTGGTATGTCCCTGGTCGCCTACCTCTGGTTACCACAGGCTCCAGCGGTGAGCCCGTGGTAATCTCCGCACATGTCTGCTGATCTGATCAGCAGACATGTGGGGCTAACAGGCTCAAGTGGATCAGAGATGCACCCGTGCCAGTTGATCCTTTAGATCATGCTACCAAGCACTGACAGTGCGCATTTACTAGCCATGGCGAGTATCGCACTGTTCCCCATTGCCATCGGCACAATCACGGGGCGTCAATGCGTTGTTATGGTAACGCGGGGTCAGCTTATGACTTATGACGCTGCCATGAATCACCTCCTGTGAAAGCTGATAGAGCGCCGGCACTCACAGGAGGTGAGCATCTCTGTAAAATAAATAACAAATGTAAAAAAGCAAGTTTTAAAAATATGAAAAAATAAAAACCCTCTAAAAGTTCAAATCACCCCACCATATGCCCCATTGGAAATAAACAGGTAATTTTTTTAAAAACAAAATACACATATTTAGCATTGCCGTGTTCAGAAATACCTGTTAAATCAAAATATAAAATAATGAATTTTATCGGTACTGTCACGCTCCCCGGTTCCTCTGCCATGCTCCCCGGCTCCCCTGCCATGCTCCCCGGCTCCCCTGCCTTGCTCACCGGCTCCCCTGCCACGCTTCCCCGCTCTCAGGTTACGCGCCGCCGCTCCCGCGCCAGGCTTCCCGGTCCCCCGCTCCACAGCCTTCATGCCCCATCACTTGCGGTCCCCAGGCAGCCCGGTCTCCGCTCCCGGCGCCCATCGGTAACGCTGAGCCAGCCCGGCACTCCTGCCTCCTGTGCACCGCTCCCTGCTCTGGCTTCTGGCACCCGGGCCTCGCGCATGCGCATTAGGGCGCGCGCGCGGTCATTGACCCTCTCTTAAAGGGCCAGTGTCCTCCAACAGGATATTGAAGAATCAGGTACAGGGTATATAGGGGGATCCTTTCCAAGTGAGCGGGGCCTGTTCTTCGTGTTTGCTAAGCTAGGAGTCAGGTCTCCTTGTGTCTTGTGCCATACTTACCTATCTGTCTTGTAGAGTCGCCCCTGTCTCGCCAACCGGTCCTGACAACTCCCGAACCCCGAACGGTGACTGCCTGCCATCCCGTCAGTCCCTACCATCTCCGATCCCTGGATCCGTGTGGTGACCCACCTCCTCACTCCGCTGGTTCCGGACTCTGCCTAACATCATCTCGGCCTCCGAACCTGAGCTCCGTCACCCGGACTACCTTCAGAGACTCCGTGGTCCCAGGGACTTCTTCACTCCACTCCTCTGAACGGACTGTCCTGCTACCTTTAGTGCTCCGGCTACCGGGCACCTTGCCCTCAGTGAGGTGTTCAGCCCAGTGGATCCACCTCCTGGACCTACCCGTCCTCCTGGTCCTAACAGTAAGAACAGGCCATGGATCCCGCCGAAGCACTAGCGGCCCAGCTGGGCAACTTGCAGCAGGAACTCGGACGACAGCGCGAGACCCAGTCCCACATGCTGGCCTTCATGTCCTCGGTGGATATCCGCCTGAACACGCTGCAAGCAACTGCCACGTCCCTGGCATCTCAGGCTTCTACAGCACAGGCCACGGCCACAGTTCCCGTGGCGGCTACCTCGGAAGCTTCTAAACTCCGCTTGGCCTCTCCACCCCGCTATGCCGGAGATCCCAAGACCTGCAGAGGATTCTTAAATCAGTGCTCCCTCCACTTTAAGCTGCTTCCGCACCTGTTTGCCTCCGACCAAGCCAAGGTGGCGTTTGTGATGTCCCATCTGGAGGGTGAGGCACTGGCCTGGATGAACCCCTTGTGGGAGAAGGAGGACCCTGTAACTGCGAACATCCAGGACTTCCTTCAGGCGTTTAGAACCACCTTTGACGAACCCGGACGTGCCGCCACATCCGCCTCATCACTCCTCATGCTACGTCAGGGGACCCTGACGGTGGGGCAGTATGCCATCCGCTTTCGCACCTTGGCCTCAGAATTGGGGTGGAACAATGAAGCCCTCACCGCCGCCTTCTGGGAAGGACTCTCCAGTCGTATTAAGGACGAGCTGGCAGGCCGCGATGTTCCTTCCACACTGGATGCCCTAATTGCATTAGCCACCCGCGTGGACCTCAGATTCCAGGAACGATCCAAAGAGGTGTCCCGCGAGAGACATCCGATATGGCATTCCTCTCCTCCGCAGAAGCCCGTCGTACCTCAGTCGGCATTGTCTGGCGTCTCTGTCCACGAACCCATGCAGATTGACCGTCTGAGGCAGTCCGAACAACGCCGAGCAGAACGGCTCGCTAAGGGTCTCTGCTTCTACTGCGGAGAGGGCACACACCTGCTACGTTCCTGTCCAGAGAGGCCAGGAAACTCCAAAGCTTAGGGTTGGTAGGAGAGGCCATCCTAGGTGCTGGGACTCTCTCAGACCCGGTTACGTGGACCGTTCAAGTGACAACGGGAGAGACGCGGTTCACGGCCGAGGCGTACCTCGATTCCGGGGCAGCAGGCAATTTCATCCAGCAGGCCACGGTGGACAAGTACCAGGTGCCGGTTACTCCACTCGACCAACCCCTCGTGATTGCCTCTGTAGATGGGAGACCCCTCTCTGACACCATCTCGTGGATCACCAAGCCAGTAGGACTACGTATCGGTGCCCTGCACACCGAGAACATCACTCTCTACGTCCTCCCACACATGTCTCATCAAATCCTGCTGGGACTCCCCTGGTTACGGACACACGAACCGTCGGTCAGCTGGCGTACTGGTGAAATTACCCGATGGGGCTCCTCTTGCCACGAGAACTGCCTGAAGTCCATACAGCCCATCCGACGACCTCCGGTTCCGGAGTCCCTACCAGGATTGCCTTCGGCCTACTGGTCCTACGCGGATGTCTTTGATAAAAAGAAGTCAGAGGTACTGCCGCCACATCGTCCTTACGACTGTGCCATCGACCTACTCCCGGGAACTACACCACCTCGAGGATGGATATATCCTTTGTCTCCTGCTGAAACAAGGGCCATGTCTGCCTACATCACTGAGAACCTGGCAAGGGGATTCATCCGGAGATCCTCCTCTCCTGCCGGAGCAGGCTTCTTCTTCGTTAAGAAGAAAGAGGGTGACCTACGCCCATGCATTGACTACCGGGGATTAAACCAAATCACCGTAAAAAATAAATACCCCCTGCCGCTCATCCCCGAATTGTTTGATCGGCTTAGAGGAGCTCGTGTGTTTACCAAGTTGGATCTTCGGGGTGCCTACAACCTGGTCCGCATCCGCTCTGGGGACGAATGGAAGACCGCATTCAATACTCGCGATGGGCACTACGAATACTGTGTGATGCCCTTCGACCTGTGTAACGCACCAGCAGTCTTTCAAGAATTGGTAAACGACGTGTTCCGGGACCTTCTCTACGTCTGTGTGGTGGTGTATCTGGATGACATCCTGGTCTTCTCTCCGGACCTCCAGACCCACAGAGAGAACATGCAGCTGGTACTACAAAGACTGAGAGAGAATCGTCTGTACGCCAAGTACGAGAAGTGTGTCTTCGAGCAGTCCTCTCTTCCCTTCCTGGGTTACATAATCTCCGATACCGGTCTGCAGATGGACCCAGAGAAGGTCTCTTCCATTCTCAACTGGCCCCCTCCTTCCGGACTGAAGGCAATCCAATGGTTTCTTGGATTTGCGAACTATTACCGTCAGTTTATCCCTTACATATCTGCCCTGACTGCGCCTCTCTCCGCTTTGACCAAGAAGGGGGCTAATCCAAAGGACTGGTCACCTGCGGCCGACGCCGCGTTTGGCTCCCTGAAACAGGCATTTGCTTCCTCTCCTGTGCTCCACCGTCCTGAGTTAAACCGACAGTTCACCTTGGAGGTGGATGCCTCCTCCTCGGGAGCTGGAGCAGTGCTCATGCAGAAGTCCTCCTCTGGGAAGATGGTTACTTGCGGTCTCTACTCCAAGAGCTTCTCAGCGCCTGAACGCAATTACACCATCGGTGACCGAGAGCTATTAGCAGTCAAACTGGCTCTGGAGGAGTGGCGCTACCTTCTGGAGGGAGCAGTGTACCCCGTGATCATTTACACGGACCACAAGAACCTGGAATACCTGCGGTCTGCTCAGCGATTGAACCCACGACAAGTCAGGTGGTCCTTGTTCTTTGCCAGATTCGATTTTCAGCTCCATTTTCGGCCCGCGGATAAGAATGTGCGAGCAGATGCCTTGTCCAGGTCATTCGTGCCCATGGAACAGGAGGAGGAGACATCCCAACCCATCATCTTCCCAAGTAAAATCATTCCGGTGGCCCCTGTCACCCTGGCCCAGATACCGCCCGGGAAGACCTATGTCTCTGAGACTGACAGACAAAAAGTGTTGCATTGGGGTCATGCCTCGAGAATAGCCGGCCATGCTGGTCAGAAGAGAACATGGAGTGCAATTGTACGTCACTACTGGTGGCCATCCCTTCGCATGGACGTCGCGTCCTTTGTCTCAGCCTGCTCCTCTTGTGCCCGGAACAAGACGCCCAAACACCTGCCATATGGTCGCCTTCTGCCTCTGCCAATTCCCTCCGTTCCGTGGCAACACATTGTTATGGACTTTATTACAGACTTACCCTTGTCCGCCGGACACACAGTCATATGGGTCGTGTTGGATCGGTTCTCCAAAATGGCTCATTTCGTCCCTATGGCTGGATTGCCCTCTGCCCAGGAACTCGCTGACGCCTACATACAGCACATCTTCCGATTGCATGGCTTTCCATCACACATTGTGTCCGACAGAGGAACTCAGTTTACCTCCCGCTTCTGGAGGGCCCTCTGCAAACATCTGGGAGTGGCTCTGGACTTTTCTTCAGCCTACCATCCTCAGTCGAATGGCCAAGTGGAACAAGTCAATCAGATCCTGACCTCCTTCTTGCGTCCCTACGTTAATACCCATCAAGACGACTGGTCCACGCTTCTTCCTTGGGCTGAATTCTCCCATAACCACCACGTCAGTGAGTCCTCCTCCAGCTCTCCCTTCCATGTCGTTTACAGACTTCAGCCTTCCGTCCCATTACCTGTATCTTCTTCCTCGGATGTCCCTGCTGCTGATACTGTAGTCCGTGACTTTTCAACAATTTGGGACTCTGTCAAGACGTCCCTTGGACGTGCTTCCCTGCGGATGAAGAGACACGCAGACAAGAGGCGTCTGGATCCTCCGTGTTTCTCTCCAGGAGATCTGGTCTGGCTTGCTTCCAAGTACGTCCGATTGAAGCTACCATCATACAAGCTGGGTCATAGCTACATCGGGCCGTTTAAAGTCATCAGCAAGATCAATGAGGTCTCCTACAAGCTGCAGCTCCCGGCCACGATGAGGATACCCAACTCCTTCCACGTCTCCCTGCTCAAGCCGGTTGTCCTTGGTCCCTTCTCCGCTGTTGCCAGTTCTGCTCCTCCTCCTATTGCTGATGATGACATCTATGCGGTAAGGGATATCGTGGCCATGAAGACCGTGCGGGGCCGACAGTTCTTCCTGGTGGACTGGGCTGGGTATGGTCCTGAGGATAGGTCCTGGGAACCCCGGGAGAATGTGGGTACTCCCCTGATTCGTGCCTTCCTGTCCCGGTTGCGGGGAGGGGGGCGTGGGGGAGGGGGTACTGTCACGCTCCCCGGTTCCTCTGCCATGCTCCCCGGCTCCCCTGCCATGCTCCCCGGCTCCCCTGCCTTGCTCACCGGCTCCCCTGCCACGCTTCCCCGCTCTCAGGTTACGCTCCGCCGCTCCCGCGCCAGGCTTCCCGGTCCCCCGCTCCACAGCCTTCATGCCCCATCACCTGCAGTCCCCAGGCAGCCCGGTCTCCGCTCCCGGCGCCCATCGGTAACGCTGAGCCAGCCCGGCACTCCTGCCTCCGGTGCACCGCTCCCTGCTCTGGCTTCTGGCACCCGGGCCTCGCGCATGCGCATTAGGGCGCGCGCGCGGTCATTGACCCTCTCTTAAAGGGCCAGTGTCCTCCAACAGGATATTGAAGAATCAGGTACAGGGTATATAGGGGGATCCTTTCCAAGTGAGCGGGGCCTGTTCTTCGTGTTTGCTAAGCTAGGAGTCAGGTCTCCTTGTGTCTTGTGCCATACTTACCTATCTGTCTTGTAGAGTCGCCCCTGTCTCGCCAACCGGTCCTGACGACTCCCGAACCCCGAACGGTGACTGCCTGCCATCCCGTCAGTCCCTACCATCTCCGATCACTGGATCCGTGTGGTGACCCACCTCCTCGCTCCGCTGGTTCCGGACTCTGCCTAACATCATCTCGGCCTCCGAACCTGAGCTCCGTCACCCGGACTACCTTCAGAGACTCCGTGGTCCCAGGGACTTCTTCACTCCACTCCTCTGAACGGACTGTCCTGCTACCTGTAGTGCTCTGGCTACCGGGCACCTTGCCCTCGGTGAGGTGTTCAGCCCAGTGGATCCACCTCCTGGACCTACCCGTCCTCCTGGTCTTAACAGGTACACTGCATGGAGAGAACAAAATTTCAAATGCCAAAATTACATTTTTTGGTTGCCGCAACATTTCTTTAAAATGCAATAACAGGTGATCAAAACAGTGCATCTACACAAAAATAGCATAATTAAAAATGTCTGCTCAAGATGCAAAAAATACGCCATCACTGATCCAAGAACCCCAAGAAAATGAGAGCGCTATGGTTCTCGGGAAATGGCGACAAAAGCGCTATTCTTTATTTGGACAAACATCTCAATTTTTTTCAGCCCTTGGATAACAGTAAAAGTATAAATGTTTGGTATCTACAAACCTGAGCCAACCTGAGGCATCATAGTGCCACATCAGTTTGGAATTTTTTTCCTATTTTCCATTACACTATATGGTAAAACTAATAGTTTCATTCAAAAGTACAGCTTGTCCCACAAAAAAATAGGCCCTCATATGGCAATTTGATGGAAAAAAAAGTGATGGCTCTCGGTAGAAGGGGAGGAAAATATGAAAGTAAAAAACAGAAAATCGCCCTGGGGTGAAGGGGTTAAAATCTATTATATTGTCATTTTTGTCCATTTTATTTTTAGTCCATTAACTCCTTCGTGTCCTAGGACGTATCGGTACATCCTAAATCATGAAGGGGTGATCACCACTGGCTGCTGTGTTGAGCTAGCGGCGATCCTTACATATGTCTGCTGATTTCAATAGCATGCATGTGTACCTCGCAGGCACAGGTGGATCCACGATCCACCTGTACCTGTTAACCCCTTGAATCGCGCTGTGAAAATATGACCGGAGGCCCCATGATGCGATCACGGGGAGCCGATCGTTGCCATGGTAGAGACGGGTCATGTGATGACTCCTGTCGCTATCATGACGTAGTTTCTGTTACAGTCGACAGAGTCTGATCAGAGTGGTGCTGCTTTGATCACGACAATAGAATGAGTGATCAGACTACTAATCCTTATAGCCCCCTAGGGAAACTAGTAAAATTAAAAAATATATATATTTTTAGAAAAAATAATAAACTTAAATGTTCACATTAAAGAGGTAATTTTTTTAAAAAAAAATACACATTCTGTATTGCCGCATTAAGAAATTACAAATCTATCAAAATATAAAATCAATTAATGCATCACACTGATACATCAGATTTACCATTTAGTGAAATTTTTCCACACTTGGAATTTTTCTATTTTCTAGTACACTATATGGTAAAACTTATGATTTCATTTAGAAAAATAACTTGTCTCATAAAAAACAAGCCCTCATATGGCAAGATTGATTGAAATCTTAAAAAGCTTCGGCTCTTGGAAGAAGAGGAGCAAAAAACCCAACGAAAAATGGAGTATCACCTGGGATGAAAGTGTTAAAGGGGCTTAATACTTGGACAACATTGTTTTCAGCATAAACTTGAGAGTCTGAGATGTGTCCAGTAATTTTCCTTTTGCTGTCCCCATTCCATTTTAGTGGTGTTTGCATCCTTTCCAGTGATTTCCAGTCCCTCCTCAGACCTCCCTGGCAGTCTACAGGAAAAATCCTCTGGTTTTCTAAAATGATCCTAAGCGCAAGTCAAAATCCACAATAAATTATCTCAAAAGGCTCTAGCTGAAGGTTTTACAATGGCCCTCACAGTCACTTGATCTGAACATCATTGAAAATCTGTGGCTGGACCTCAAAATAGGAGTGCATGCAAGAGGACCCAGGAATCTGCGAGAACTTTTCCAAAGAAGAATGGATGAAAATCCCTCAAGCAAGAACTGAAAGATTCTTGGCTGCTACAAAAGTGTTTAAAAGATCGAATACTTCCCAAAGAGAGTTCTACTAGTTACTAACCATGTAGGGTGCCCAAACTTTTGCATCAACCCATTTACCCTTTTTTTGTTCACTTGAATATGTAAAAGATGAAAACTTGTATTTTTTTTTATTTTTGCCTAAAATACAAATTAAATGTGTCCTCTTTTACTTTATGGCTTTTAGGGATACTTTTTATCTTCAACTTGCTTAACTGTTCACATTAGCAGTATTTTGACTGGGGGAGGGCAAATGTTTGCATGTCACCAGTGTCGGACTGGCTACCGGAGGAACCTCCAGTAATAGCGTTTCTGGCTGCGGTTACCTGGGTTGAACTCCGTAGCTCTCACCTGAGCTCCAGAGTGCAGCCTGGACTGAACTCAGGGTTTTCAGGACTGAACTGCAAGTAAAGACTGATTCCCTGATGTTTCCAGTTCAGTTCATGACAGCTGCGGACAGGCCGGGCTGCACTCTGAAACTCTCACCTGAGCTCCGGACTTCAGCCCGGCCTGTCCGCTGCTGTGACATAAAGTGAACCACAATTGACATTGAATCATTCTCGCAGTTCAGTCCTGCAAACCCTGAGTTCAGTCCAGTTTGCACTCCGGAGCTCAGGTGAGAGCTCTGGAGTTCAATCCAGGTACCCGCAGCCAGGCCTGGTGTAGAAAAATATCCAGCATCTCCATTGGGTGAGCTGGACTTTCTCTATATACCGCAGCCAGGCCTGGTATTACTGGCGGCTTCTCCGGTAGCCAGTCCGATACTGCATGCCATTGTCTATAAAAATGTCTCTTGTTGAGATATTTTAAGCATGCTAGCCAATAAAAGCATCCATGACTTCAAGCATTGTTTTATTTTTAAGATTTTGAGAACACAAGGTTGAAATTCTCAAGTAGAATTACTTACTGTCTGAACATATGTTTCTTACAGGTATGTTACAGTTTATTTGTTCTAAAATTACTACAATGAAAATGTAATGGGGTTTTAACTAGGTAATACATGTGTAATTGATATATAGATATTTAATAACAGGCATTATACATTTCTAGACATATATTACACATGGTGGTATGTCATTTTTTAAAATAATATACTTCCAGGCATCTATGATATGTTCCTTAAGTGTGAAGTATAAGCACTTTTTAAATGCATATATGTAAGATGTGAATCGGAACCTTAACAAACATCAATTTATCTGTCATCTATTTCTGCGTGAAGATAAAATTATACCTCGCCTCAGTTCTAAATAGGTATTTCTCTTGTAGCTGCTGGAAGGTTCATTATCTTAGTAGGTGGTACTAAAAGGATTATATTCATCATGAACATATTTTAGGCCTATAAATGTAAGAACATTCTTGCTACATGAACAGGAAAATAACTTAATTGAAAGAAATAGTATAACAAGACAAAAATACAAACCGGTAAACTTAGCGCTGCTTTCTAGTATGAAACATTAATGCCATAAATATATTTATTTAACATGTCCAGTGCTTTTTTTGCTGTGGTACGCGCCGGTACGGCGTACCAGAAAATCTGAAGAGCGCCTCTGGCTCTGTCCACATGGCTAATTTGTAAACTATACAAATTAGCCATGTGGAGCGGAGGCACAAGCCAGAAGCGTCTCCAGGGGGTGCTATCGGGCTGCCTGATGCGGCGGTGTGGAAGTCTGCCGGGTGGGAGCTGCTATTCTCTGAGCGCAGCTGTCACACTGACAGCTGCACTCATAGAAAGTGCAGCGCGCGGCTCCCACTGCTCAATTGTCCTAGCATCTGTCAGACGCGAGGACAATTGAAGCAGTGTCGCCGGCGCTGACTTCCGGGTCAGTGCGACGGCTGTCATGTGATCAGGTCAGCTGATCAGACTGCTGACCCGGAAGCCAGCGCTGCAGCGCAGAGGCGGCAGAGAAACGCTGAGAAGTGCTCCACTGTGGAGCTGAAGAAGACACGGACGGAGGAACATTATGGGGTAAGAGGGGAGTATTTATGAAACAGTATGGGGGAGAGAGGGTGGGGGAGGGAACTATCTGTGTACACACTATGGGGGGGACAGAGGGTGGGGAGGGGGCAATATGTATATACTGTACACAGAATGGGTGGGGGAGGGAACTATCTGTGGACAGAGTATGGGGAGAGAGAGGATGAGGTTTCATGCATGAGGAGAGAGAGGCTGAGGTTTCATGTATGGGGAGAGAGAGGATGAGGTTTCATGCATGGGGAGAGAAATGATGAGGGGTGATGTATGGGGAGAGAGAGAATGAGGTTTCATTCATGGGGCGAGAGGATGAGGGGTGATGTATGGGGAGAGAGAGGATGAGGTTTAATGCATGGGGAGAGAAAGGATGAGGTTTCATGCATGGGGAGAGAAATGATGAGAGGTGATGTATGGGGAGAGAGAGGATGAGGTTTCATGTATGGGGAGAGAGAGGATGAGGTTTCGTGCATGGGGGGAGAGAGGATGGGGAGCGAACTGGAAAGAAATTTTGAGGACACAGAATAAAGAGTGACATGGTATGAGGAGCAAGTGGGCAGGATGGGGAGTGAGGGGAAAAGTATATGGACACACAGAAGGTAGTGAGGAGACAGGAAGGGATGAGAAGAATGTGAGGGGCACAGAATAAAGACTGGGTAGTAGTGGGGGTGGTATGGAGAGAGGGCAGAATTGGAGGACAGTGTGAGGTCATAGCAAGGAGGGGGAATGTGATCAGGGCACAGTATAAAGACTGGGCAGTATAAGGGGACACAGTGTAAAGGACACTGTAAACAGTAGGCTCAGTTTGGAAAGAGGGAATATGGAGGGCATGTACCATAAGAGGGACAGTGTGGGTCATATTTTGTGCAGAAAACCCAGTGAGGGGCCATTATTTATTCTGGGGCACAGTGTAGGGCAGATATTTTTAAGTAGAAGTATTATAATCATTCTGATATTTTAGGGGCATCGTGTCTGGATGTGTTACAGAAGACCGGAGAAGATGGAAATCTGCAGAGATGAGATGTGAATGTGAAAAGTCATCATTGCGTCAGGACAAGGTGAATAGAAAGAAAGAAAGAAACGACTCAGAGACAACTTAATCTATAAGGTACCTGAATGTAAATGTTTATTTGTGATACTGACTGTGTATCATCATTAGGCCTTTGTCCCACTTAGCGCATTGCTTCTGATGTGAGCACAATGGGACTCCACTGATCAGCTGATCTTGGTGCAGGTGGCCGGAAATGCTTATTTCTGGATCCGCTCTGTCCTCTGATGGTGTCTGCGGCCGGGTACTGCACATCCGCCTCATTGATTTTAATAGGAGACGGCTGCCACTATCAGAAGACGGAGCAGATCCAGAACTGAGCACTTCTGGCCACCTGCCACCACCGACACCTAGAGTAGGGAATTGGCGGGGTTGCCAGGTGCCGGACCCTGACTAGTCAGACAATGGTAACCTATCCTAAGGAAAGGTCATTAATGTTAAAGTAGTGGAAAATCTCTTTAATAAAGTCTTGTGCCGTCTGACAAGTTAAGGGTTACTATGTTTTTATTTATGTTGTTAGGGGCATCAAAGGGATTGTCCAAATTTGTGATGAGTCTGCAGTCACTCTGTGTGTCACTCTGTGACTGCAGCCTTCTGAATTCTCACAGTGTGCACACTGCCCGCTGTCAAGACTCTCTGGTGCCGGCGGTGACAGTGGGAGGTTATGAAGCTGCAAGTATGCGATTTACATAGGTCACACCAGGGACCATCAAATCAGTAGTCAATCCAACAACTTTTGCAAAAATATAATAAATATTTATTTAAATATAGTGCATAGCAAAAGAAGTGACGTTAGATACACATTACAAAAAATCATGAATGTTGATCAGGCTAAAGCAGTATCACTGATGAAAAACACGGTCCACAGACCCTATGGGGAGTACGGGTGTACTTATATCATCAAAGGACTCCTCAAAGTAATTTGCACACAAACAGTAGCTGCCCATCATACAGTGACAAGAAACACACACAATTTAAGGGGCGTTACAGTGTATGTCCAGGGTGACGGGCACTTATTCAGTTAATAGTTCACATCACTCGGAGGGGTCAAATCCATGTAAGGACAGCCAGATAGGGAGTACAACATGATGGTAATTAGAAGCACTCCCATCTGACACTCACCCATAGGTAGCCGTGGAGACCGAGGAAAACGTGCCCCGACGCGCACGTTTCGCTGACTTCTTCGGGGGGCCGTGAAGTGGTGTGGATGAGGCTAACGTGCTTTTAAATATCCCGCTGCACAGGCCGCTTAACAGCCATTGGGTGCACGCGAGGCGGGACTCCGGCCAGAGACCGCGTCATCGGGCACTCCCGGAAGTGACGCGAGCAATTCCCGTGTCGTCACACAGGATGCACGCGTCACGCCGTATGGAGGCCGGCCGACGCTGGCATGGTAGGAGTGACGCTGCGCGTGCGTGCCGCTGAAGTGGCCATGGAGGTAAAGGGCAAAATAAAGGGCAAATCATAACAGGTAGAGAGAAAGTCTGCACCATGACAGTGATGAGCGGTTTGAGTAGGGGTAACCAAAAAGATCATAGAATAGGATCCCCGTCCCTGCATTCATAAAGCGCCTGCATTTAAAGTACAGCATATGACATGATTATAATAAACGTAAAGCAGCTGCCAACAGTACAGGGAATCAAATCAGTAAGGGAAGATCCACACAAAAATGAGCAAAAAGCACCCCCCCCCGCTCAGTCCATAATCAGCAGAGATAGTGCAGGGTGTTATTTCTTCTCTCCAATAATCAGACTAATCACTGCGCATTAAAAAACCGCTGGTACAATGACATGATTCTCCATATGTCCAGGGTTGTAGCAGCAGGCATCAAAAGGTCTGCCTAAGATCACTTCCTCCAAAAGGGATTTTTTTCCCCAGACGCTCCTAACTTATTAGACAAGGAGAGAGAGACGGTCGTGGAGCCATCACTTATAATTGCAGGATGGTGTGTCCGGAAAATCCCAAAAGGGGGGGTTAAGCCTCCAAAAAGGGGTCCATGAAACGGGATACATGTAAATGCTGTAGCCAAAGCCTGTAAACAAATTGAAACAGAGAAACAAAAAAGACAACACACCAACATTAATAAAATGTTTTAAAAAGGACACCGAGGCATATTACTAAAATCCAAAACATAATGAAAAACTCAATTGAAGACTGGGTCAGGCGGAATTCATAGGAAGGGGTCAAATGACAATTTTTCATTGAGTCCCCCAGGTGCCATTGTACCCAGGGTGACAATCCACCTGCACTCAAGGCGCGACAATGCTTGTTGATAATTGCCGCCCCTTGAGCCCAGATGTAACCTATCTATGGCCCGTACTCTAAGGGATGCAGGGTTGCAGTCATGATGCAACTTGTAGTGTCGAGGAATGGTCCTAAGGGACTGCAGATCATCCACCTCCCTTGCTGCTATAATGGCCCAAACATGCTCACGTGTACGCACACGGAATTGACGAGTCGTCAGGCCCACATATAGTAAGTTACAACCACACTTGGCAAGGTAGATGACATGATCAGTATTGCAGGAGATGTAGTGTCTAATAGTGAATTCCCTTGTCCCATCCACCGATGTGAAAGAAAAGGCTCTTTCAATATTACCGCATGACACGCATGAGCCACAGGGAAAGCATCCCCATTTTGGTTTCCCAATATTAAAGGGTAAGATGTCACGATGCACAAAGTGGCTATGTACCAGAATATCCCGCAGATTTTTTCCCCTCCTTGCTGTCATAAGGGGATGGTCAGGGAGGGCTTTGGCTAGTGTAGGTTCAGTTTTAAGTATCGACCAGTGCTTGTCCAAAATGCGTCTTATCCCCCCCCACTGGTTACTGAAGGTGGAAATAAATCGAATTGGTCCAGAAATAGATTTCGTTTTGTATGATGTGGATAACAATTTGTGTCTGGAGGCGGCTTTAGCCCTGGAATAACCTTGCTTGATACTACGCGCACTATACCCCCTATTCCTGAAGCGCTGGGAGAGATCTCTAGCCTGTGCATCAAACAATTGATCAGAGGAGCATATCCTCTTGATCCTCAGAAATTGTCCAACAGGGATCGCCTTGATTGTTGAGGGTAAATGTGAGGATGATGCGTGTAACAGGCTATTCACTGACGTCTCCTTCCGGAAGACGTCAGTGTGGATAGACCTATCAGGTTGGACAAAGATTTTGATGTCCAAAAAATCCATGGTCTCATTGTCGCTCCTAAAGGTCATCCTGACATTTCGATTGTTAGCGTTCAAAACAGAAAAAAAGGAATTTAGTTCAAGGTCGGTTCCCCCCCAGATCATCAATACATCATCAATGTAACGTAACCAGTACTGCAAATGGGAAGCGGCGTAGGCACCATCGACGAAAATCTCCCTCTCCCAATAGCCAAGAAAGAGATTTGCGTACGACGGCGCGCACGCCGCGCCCATTGCAGTGCCGCGTTTCTGGAGGAAGAACCGATCCTTGAACAAAAATAAATTACGTGTCAGGATGAACTCAAGGAGCTCCAAGACCAGGTCCTGCATAGGTATCTCCCAGCGGCTCATTCGTAGGAAAAATTTCGTTGCCACAAGCCCATCACTATGTTGAATACAGGAGTACAGAGACTCCACATCTGCTGCCACCAAGATAGAACCCTGATCAAGATACAGTCCGTCAATCCGCCTCAGGACGTCTGAGGTGTCTCTGACATAGGAGGGGAGCGTCTCGACTAATGGATGTAGATAATATTCAATAAATTTACATATCGGATCGCAAAGCCCTCCTATGCCAGAGACAATGGGACGCCCTGGGGGACAACGGGGGTTCTTATGTATCTTGGGCAGCAGATAGAATGTGGGAGTGACTGGGAATTTGGTGTATAGGCCTTCGTAGATCTTTTTAGTAATGATTCCCTTGCATAAAGCCGCGTCCAAGATGCCAACCAATTCAGTCATAAAGTTGCCAGTGGGGTTATGAGATAATGGGGTATAGGCCTCCCGGACTCTAAGCTGTTTAAAGGCCTCCCGTTCATACATTTGCACTGGCCAAATAACCACGTTCCCGCCCTTGTCCGCAGGTTTAATCTCAATCCCCTCCATTGCTTTTAATTCTTTCAGAGCATTCCTCTGTTTAGTGGAGAGATTGTGATGGTGACCCAGTCTCTGCAATTTTTTCAAGTCTTCCATCACAAGTTTATTAAAGATTTCCACCTGAGGGCAAAGAGAAAAAGGCGGGAACGTGGTTGATTTAGGGTATGTCTTAGGTGGAAATTTACCTGTGGGGGTGCCCAAAGATTCCTCCTCCAACTCTTTCAAGATGGCAATAGCCTCCAATTCTTGTGATGTGAATTGTTGTGAATCAACATTCCCTCGTGCGTGCAGCTTGTGAAGGATTAATTTTCTTGAGAACAAGTGGAGATCCTTGATCACTGTAAAGGAATCGTAATTAGAGTCGGGAGAGAAAGTAAGTCCCAATTCAAGCACCTCCACCTGATCTTTACTAAGTACAACATTAGATAAGTTAATCACCTGAAGATCGTTTTTACTTTTTTTGTCAAGTGACTGTGGAGGAGTCAGCTTCCGCTTCTGATTGGGGCCCTTTCCCCCCCGAAACTCTGTTCTCACTGGTAGATGAAATCTTTCAAGAAATTTATTAGTTTTATTTCCAACCGGCTGCATATTTTCACATGAGGATGTTGAGGACAAAGAGTTGGATCGGGAACGCGTGATATATTTTTTGAAGGGCCGGTTCTGTCTCCACCTATAGACATAGCCATTACTATAGTCAGACGCATCTCTCTGATATTTTTTAGTCTTGACCGTAATGATTTCTTTTTCCCATCTAGCAAAGTCTTTCTCCAAATCTGCATTTAATGCGGATAACCCCTCGTCAGATAAGGCCGTAGTAAGTTTTTCATAGCTCAAATTGATCTCGAATTCCAACTGGCTCAGGGTATTTGTGTTATGATCAATGAGTAATTTCATATATGTTGCAGAACATTCATTAGAAGCCATTTCCCATCTTTTTTTGAAAGAGGCATCTTCAACCTCAAAGGAGGGACATAGCTGGATGCGTAAGCCCCGTGGAACAAGACCTTTTTCCACATATCTTTCCATAAAGGTCTTGTTCCACCAGACCCTAGTCTTCTGATTGAGTAGAGATTTCAATTTAGAAATGAGTAGATTATTAGCCTCCGTGTCCGGATTAAAACCAACATCAGGACTCTCCTTAAAAACCTGATCAATTTTTTGGAGCCACGATTGTTCTCGTGCTCCTAGGTCCATCTGCCCACTAGAAGTTGCTGTGAAAAAACACAGAAAGCACACATGAATCAGACAAAAAAGGACAAGATGTACGACCAATTTAACCATGTTATTGTGACTGCACCCAATATACATAAGCACAACCAAAGAGAAACAGGGGCAAAGCAGTCATGGGTCACACCAGGGACCATCAAATCAGTAGTCAATCCAACAACTTTTGCAAAAATATAATAAATATTTATTTAAATATAGTGCATAGCAAAAGAAGTGACGTTAGATACACATTACAAAAAATCATGAATGTTGATCAGGCTAAAGCAGTATCACTCATGAAAAACACGGTCCACAGACCCTATGGGGAGTACGGGTGTACTTATATCATCAAAGGACTCCTCAAAGTAATTTGCACACAAACAGTAGCTGCCCATCATACAGTGACAAGAAACACACACAATTTAAGGGGCGTTACAGTGTATGTCCAGGGTGACGGGCACTTATTCAGTTAATAGTTCACATCACTCGGAGGGGTCAAATCCATGTAAGGACAGCCAGATAGGGAGTACAACATGATGGTAATTAGAAGCACTCCCATCTGACACTCACCCATAGGTAGCCGTGGAGACCGAGGAAAACGTGCCCCGACGCGCACGTTTCGCTGACTTCTTCGGGGGGCCGTGAAGTGGTGTGGATGAGGCTAACGTGCTTTTAAATATCCCGCTGCAAAGGCCGCTTAACAGCCATTGGGCGCACGTGAGGCGGGACTCCGGCCAGAGACCGCGTCATCGGGCACTCCCGGAAGTGACGCGAGCAATTCCCGTGTCGTCACACAGGATGCACGTGTCACGCCGTATGGAGGCCGGCTGACGCTGGCATGGTAGGAGTGACGCTGCGCGTGCGTGCCGCTGAAGTGGCCATGGAGGTAAAGGGCAAAATAAAGGGCAAATCATAACAGGTAGAGAGAAGGTCTGCACCATGACAGTGATGAGCGGTTTGAGTAGGGGTAACCAAAAAGATCATAGAATAGGATCCCCGTCCCTGCATTCATAAAGCGCCTGCATTTAAAGTACAGCATATGACATGATTATAATAAACGTAAAGCAGCTGCCAACAGTACAGGGAATCAAATCAGTAAGGGAAGATCCACACAAAAATGAGCAAAAAGCACCCCCCCCCCCGCTCAGTCCATAATCAGCAGATATAGTGCAGGGTGTTATTTCTTCTCTCCAATAATCAGACTAATCACTGTGCATTAAAAAAACGCTGGTACAATGACATGATTCTCCATATGTCCAGGGTTGTATCAGCAGGCATCAAAAGGTCTGCCTAAGATCACTTCCTCCAAAAGGGATTTTTTTTCCCCAGACGCTCCTAACTTATTAGACAAGGAGAGAGAGACGGTCGTGGAGCCATCACTTATAATTGCAGGATGGTGTGTCCGGAAAATCCCAAAAGGGGGGTTAAGTCTCGTGTCACTTCCGGGAGTGCCCGATGACGCTGTCTCTGGCCGGAGTCCCGCCTCGCGTGCGCCCAATGGCTGTTAAGCGGCCTTTGCAGCGGGATATTTAAAAGCACGTTAGCCTCATCCACACCACTTCACGGCCCCCTGAAGAAGTCAGCGAAACGTGCGCGTCGGGGCACGTTTTCCTCGGTCTCCACGGCTACCTATGGGTGAGTGTCAGATGGGAGTGCTTCTAATTACCATCATGTTGTACTCCCTATCTGGCTGTCCTTACATGGATTTGACCCCTCCGAGTGATGTGAACTATTAACTGAATAAGTGCCCGTCACCCTGGACATACACTGTAACGCCCCTTAAATTGTGTGTGTTTCTTGTCACTGTATGATGGGCAGCTACTGTTTGTGTGCAAATTACTTTGAGGAGTCCTTTGATGATATATGTACACCCGTACTCCCCATAGGGTCTGTGGACCGTGTTTTTCATCAGTGATACTGCTTTAGCCTGATCAACATTCATGATTTTTTGTAATGTGTATCTAAAGTCACTTCTTTTGCTATGCACTATATTTAAATAAATATTTATTATATTTTTGCAAAAGTTGTTGGATTGACTACTGATTTGATGGTCCCTGGTGTGACCCATGACTGCTTTGCCCCTGTTTCTCTTTGGTTGTGCTTATGTATATTGGGTGCAGTCACAATAACATGGTTAAATTGGTCGTACATCTTGTCCTTTTTTGTCTGATTCATGTATGCGATTTACATAGTTGTGGTCACGTGCTGAACAGACATGCTCAATGAAAATGAATTGACTGAGGCTGGACACATCAAACCAGAATGCGGACAGAAGTGTACAAATCTCATACTTGTGCTCACATGATCGTCCACTCTCTCCACTGGCACTGGCACACCCCGCCGCACCCCCGCTACTCACCTCAGGCCTCAAAGATGCGTACCAGCAAATAATTTTTTACAAAAAAAGCACTGAACATGTCTATAGGTTTATCTCCATACACACTTTTTTGGCTTCTACAAACTTATCACACAATTCTCTCTGGTTATTCTTGACTAATTAGATTTATTTGACCTGGGTCAGAAGGCCGTATAACTCGTATGAGGATCGTACTGGCCGCGGCTCTCCTGATCCTATTGTGTCAGCTTCATGTTTTTCTATGTAGCTCTAATGCTCGGGTCAGGAGAGCTACCGACCATTCCGGGTATTTTAATGCCATCATCTTCTGGGTTATTCATCCATCTGACCTTAGCCTTACCTTGAGGAATGCGCTGGTCTTTCAATGAAACATATTGGCACAATAAAAAGCTACCGTATTTTTCATTTTATAAGACCCATGGATTATAAGACGCACCTCAAATTTAAAGATAAAAAAGGTAAAAAAAAATAAATAAATAAAAAAAATGGGATCTGTCTTATACTCCGGTGTTGTCTTACCGGAGGGGAGTGGCAGAGGTGGTGGAATGGGGTCACAGGAGCCAGAGGCTGTGCTGGCAGCTGGCCAGTGCTGGTGGTGGCAGCGGGGGGATCAGTCCTAGTGGTAGCGGCAACAGGTCAGTGGAAGCAGCGGCGGTGGATTAGTGCTGGCGGAAGTGGCGACGTGTCAGTGGTGGCAGCGACGGTGGGTCAGTGCTGGCAGCGGACGCTGTGGTGGTTGTGTGGTGAAGCAGGACGGTGGGGAGAGTGTCCCAGATGCTCTTTCGATGGTCTGGGCTACAAAGAAATAGCGACGGGCGTGGCATGTGCGCAGATGGAGCTCTCATCTAAGAGCTCCATCTGCACATGTGCTGACTCCGGGCGCCATCATGAACAGACAATCTGGGACATCCGCCACACAACCACCGCAGTTTCCGCTGCCAGCACAGCCACCGCAGTCCTCACAGCTAGCTGGCGGCCCTTACAGAGTGGCAGCCAGCAGACTGCCCGCCCAGCCGCAAAGAGAGGCAGCCGGCCACTGGCACAGAGAGGCAGCCGCTCGCATGCACCAACAGGCACCCAGCCACCCGCACAGAGAGCCGCCAATTCTCAACCTCCTGGTAAGTCATATTCGGGTTTTAATACATTGGTAAGGATGGTTGACCTCGGGGAGATCAACATCCAAAACCGCAGAGACACCATCACGTGTTTCTCAACGAAGTGACACTAGAACAATATTTGGGTTTTAAGACGCACCCCTCATATTCCTCCCAAATTTTTGGGAGGAAAAGTGCGTCTTATAATTCGAAATATACGGTATTTTGAAACACAATAGACTTCTCATCTACTGCACTGTAGCCCATACAATGTGATAACATCCTCCTCTACTAATGCTCTCTCTTTGTCTCTTTTCGTACAAGGAGAGTTATTTTTCTCATTTTATATAACATCTGATTACACAGAATACTCATTATTCAGCTTTGCATCTTTACATCTACAAATTAAAACTAAGCCATTATCTGTAATAAACTTACTCATCTACTGTACTTGCTACCACTGTCAGACATCTTTGTTCTTGAGCATATTGCTTGTATCTTTGCTGATGTTGAGGTGTGTGTGCCACCATTCCAGAATCACTTATACAGCAGGTCAAATATGTAGTGAACACGTCTCAGAAAATCTATTTATAAACGTGCTATTGACATGAATTCATCACCAGATGTTGGTAACAACCCATCAAATCCACACTGACAAAGAAATCAAACCATAGATGTCCATAGATTTAGTGATGTGTAATAATGAGAAATGACACACCAAAAAAGTACTGAACATGCTCACTGAAATTTATGTAATATCTTGTACACCTTCTGTATGAAGAAACTAATCACATGGTGTGCTTAGGTGTGATTTTGGTCCATTCTTCCACACAAACACTCTTGAAATCCTGAAGGTCACCTAAGATCCTTCTATAAACTCTGAGCTTTAGTTCCTGCTATAAATGTTCTATTGGATTCAGGTCAGGTGATTGGCTGGGCCATTCTAGCAGTTTAATTTTCTTTCTCTGAAACCATTTGAGAGCTTCCATGACTGTGTGTTTGGGATCATTGTCTTGCTGAAATGTCCACCCTCATGTCATTTTCATAATCCTGGTAGATGGCAACAGATTTTTTTTTTTTATGAAGAATAGCTTGGTACATTAGTCCATTCATCCTTCCTTCAATTACATGAAACTTGTTCCCACCTCAAAACTACACTGTTCGTATGGTGTTTTGGGGTTAACTTGCCCTTTTTCATCGAAACATGGTATCTATTATGGCATCAGAAGAGTTCGATTTTGTTTTCATATTACCGAATATATAATCCCAGTTTTTCAGGGGCTTGAGAAATTCATGTTTATAGCACCTTTAGAAATATATTTACTTAAGACCCTGTCACACACAGAGATAAATCTGCGGCAGATCTGTGGTTGCAGTGAAATTGTGGACAATCAGTGCCAGGTTTGTGGCTGTATACAAATGGAACAATATGTCCATGATTTCACTGCAACCACAGATCTACCACAGATCTGCCACAGATCTGCCACAGATCTGCCACAGATCTGCCACAGATCTGCCACAGATTTATCTCTGTGTGTGACGGGGCCTTTAGAATACTGGTGATGTGTTCAATACTTATTTCACCCGCTGTTTGTCTCTTAGGGTGGCTTTGCACGTTGCGACATTGCACGTGCGATGTCGATGGGGTCAAATCGAAAGTGACGCACATCCGGCGTCGCAGTCGATATCGCAACGTGTAAATCCTTTTTGATACGATGAACGAGCGCAAAAGCGTCGTTATCGTATCATCGCTGCAGCCTCCGACATTTCCATAATGCCGGTGCAGCGACAGGTGCGATGTTGTTACTCGCTCCTGCGGCAGCACACATCGCTGTGTGTAAAGCCGCAGGAGCGAGGGACATCACCTTACCTGCCTCCCAGCTGCAATGAGAAGGACGGAGTTTGGCGGGATGTTTACATCCTGCTCATCTCCGCCCCTCCACTTCAATTGGCCGCCTGCCGTGTGACGTCGCTATGACGCCGCACGACCCGCCCCCTTAGGAAGGAGGCGGGTCGCCGGCCAGAGGGAAGCACGGCAGGTATGTGCGTGTGAAACTGCCATAGCGATAATAATCGCTACGGCAGCTTTCACTAGATATTGCACGTGCGACGGGGGCGGGACTATCGCTGCAGCATCGGTAACACATTGTTACCGATGTCGCAGCGTGCAAAGCCCGCCTTACTGTTCAAAACAAACCTATTGGCCAGATCATCACAAATGTAAGTCAGTTGACCACAGAGCAGGATTATAGGCCCCGTCACACACAGAGATAAATCTTTGGCAGATCTGTGGTTGCAGTGAAATCATAGACATATTGTTCCATTTGTACACAGCCACAAACCTGGCACTGATTGTCCACAATTCACAGATTTATCTCTGTGTGGGACAGGACCTTAACAGCTAATGGAAGCTCATAGCACTTTAGTTAAATCTGCAGATTCGAACTGTCATTGCCTGGTTTTGTTTAATTTATTAGCCTGGTGTAATACTACTAAAAATTGTTTCTTTCTGTTTTTAGACTGACTGAATCTTGATACTTCTGTTTAACCATGATATAACCTATTAGTTTGACATCTAGGTTGACTTACTACCCTCTTTGGCTATAGATATTGCCTGACAACCTGATCTTGACTCAGGACTCTGGACTTGAACTTGACCTTGTGTCGCCCCCCGTGCCAGCAGCCGGACTGCTCGGATCCGGATCCACGGTAGCTCGAGGGGTCTCCGGACCCGGGGGTCGTGCGGACACTCGAATTTTAAAAGGGGGACTATGTACAGGGGGATTAGAAGTTTGTGACGCCACCCACGGTGCGTGGTAAGATGGTGTACCACCGCTGCTGTTGGTGGGGGAGGAGCCCGGTGGCAGTGGTATAGCAGCAAGGTGTTTAACCCCTCTGTGGGTAGGGGTTTTTGCCCCGGGGCCCGTTAGGTGTCAGTGACAGGGTGCCGTTGGGAAGAAGCAAAGGGATTTTTCAGCGTACTCACTCAGTCCAAGAATAATAACACCGACAGCTTGTAAGCCAGAATTCTGAGCACCGCTGCAATATGGAGGGAGCACGCCTGGATCCATGTCCTTGGTGTTGCTGTTAGCCTGTGGCCTTTTCCGTGGCACCTTTTAACTATTGGACCCTCAAGTTTGGAACTATTCGGGTCCCGCTCACCTGTATGGCTAACGGAGTGAGCTTGCTCTCAGGGTTCACGCATAAGATTTCTTTGAACTGTAATTTGGGAAAGTCCTATCCTATCAGTACGCTAGTACTGCAATTTTGGAGCGGGTTGGGGATGAATCTTGAAGTCTTCAACCCCGTCGGGTAAATTACCGGGACGCGTGAAACTACTTCCCGGCCTAGGGTCCACATACCCTGTCGTGCCCTGGCCCCTGCCCGGTGATGGCTCAAGGCCGCCGGCTGCCCTCCTCAGCAGTCCGTGCCCCTTGACACGATCCCCTGCGACCGGGGTTCCAGCTCCTACCAGGCCCAGACCAACGTCTGCCACCTAGTACTCAAGGAGCCCAGCTCCTAACCTGTGACCTCTCCTCTTGAGAGCCGCAACACAACTCTCCTACTCCTCTTTCACCTTATCACTTTCCCCTTCCAACCCCCATATGGGTGGCCCTATTCCATTCAGGCCCCCCAATGGTGTGTTTGGTGGGTTCGGTGCAAAGTGTTCCTAGGATTTTGACTGGCTAAGCTGTTGACAACATCAAAGGACTAGGATCCGTAACCAAGGAGGAGTGGATACTGTGCAGAAGGGCAGATTGCAAAATACCCTGTGACGACCTGATAGGCCAGGGCGTCACAACCTCCTATACTTCTCTTGACTATACTTTTGGCTTTTATTTTGGACTTATCTCTCTCATACTGATGTTGGTCTCTCTGGTACTGACCCAGTATTTGTGTTCTTTACAATGCTTTTCCCATATATTGCTACATGGGATGGCATTACAACCTGTGGACTCCTACAATAAAGGCAAAATACTTATATAGAAGGAAAAAGCTGGAAACCAGCATGAGACTATCCATGTTGCCTCCTGCTACTCAGCTTCTTCCAGTAAAGTGTAACATCTGTACAACCAACTTCAGCGCAGTCTTGGGGAAATGTCAGCAGACGGTTGTGAAACTTCACTGTTTGGGGGAAAAATCCCACACCGCACAGGAGGTGTGGATGGGGATCAAACAACAGACAGATGAGATGTTGGTGCTGCTGAACCTCAAGACCAACCTGGTGATATGCGATAAGGGCAAAATCTCGCAGCAGCTCTGGGGCTAGGCAGTTTTTCCTTGCCTGTTACAGGTGCTGAATTTGGTGGTGCAGAGCTTCTTTAACAATTACCCAGAGATGTCAGAGATGCTGCGTAAATTATGGGTCATCTGTGTGAACTTTCAGTGTTCTGGTTTAGGTTTCCCCATTATCTGAAATCCCTTTCTCTATCAGCACCCAGCTTTTCTATGTTCTGATATCTTGTCCTAAGCACCCACATTCCCCATGCTCTGCTATATATCTTTCCCTCAGCACCCAGCTTTCCCATGATGTCATAGGAGCACACAGATCACAGTACACACACCCTCTTAGTATAGCTACACTCCCTCAGGCCGTGGTTAGAGCGAGATTGCTCCTTAGGCCTCTGTCACACGTTCGTGCCTCCGGCACGTTTTTGACAGTTTTTTCACGTACTGGAGACACGTACACACGTGGACCAAATGTTAACCTATGGTAACAGGCACATTAATGTAAATCCACACGGAACGTGTTTCCGTGTGGATTGTACGTTTGTGCGTGTTTAAAAACGGCTGACATGTCCACGTATCCTCCGGCATCACGTGTGTCACATGGCCCGCACCCGTACCACACAGATGTAGTATGGATGCGGTCCCGTGTGGCACGCACCGGAGAAACACGTGTCTTTATTATAAAATAAAAAAAACAAATACTCACCTCCTTCTTCACTGCAGAATCTTCCGCAGTAAACTGTTGCTGCCGACCGGCGCTCATTATGAGCGTGTAAAGGAGGTGGGTGTCATGTCACGGGTGCTGATCTCCGCCCCTCCGCTTGGCCGGAAGCAGCATCAGCGGGGAGTGGGCGTGGCTCGAGCCGAAGATCAGTACCCTGGACAGCAGCATGGACCACATGAGTATGTAAATTACCGGTTCTTCATGTGTTATCGCGGATAGCACACGGAGAACACACGTGGACCGCACGTACCGGAGACACGTATTAACCTCACGCAACACGCAAGGAAAATACGTGTCTCGCGGCACGTGCGTGATTTTCACGCGAGTGCGGCACAGGCCTTAGAGAGAGCACAATGGGGAGATAAGGTATGCACACCAGTGACTATGTAAGGGGAATACATGGAATAGCAGAAACTGCTGTGTGAATACTGACTTGAAAAATCCAATAGCTATATGTAAAGTGAAAATGTGAAAAATGGAATCTGCATTACTGCCATGAACATATGAATCAAGAGAAATTTAGCTACTGAATTGATCAATCTAATAGAGCCCCAACACTACGCCAAAGTATTTCTCTACGTTGGGGTCCCTAGCTTGTGTGTGTCCTCTCATGCAGTTAAAAAACTTACCGTGTATGGGAAGCTGAGACCCAGGCTATATATGCGTATGATATGGATTGGCAATAGGTGTGGTTGGGGAGGGTTCACAAACGAAAAACAACTAACAAATAAGGAATATTTCATTGATCAATTCAGTAGCTAAATTTCTCTTGATTCATATGTTCGTGGCAGTAATGCAGATTCCATTTTTCACATTTTCACTTTACATATAGCTATTGGATTTTTCAAGTCAGTATGCACACAGCCATACCTCCCAACCGTCCCGGATACAGCGGGACAGTCCCTCTTCTGAGCCTTTGATCCCGGGTCCCGCCCGTGAGGCTGTTTATCCCGGGCTCCACCCACCCACTGTAGCCCCGCCTCGCTGTTTCTCCCTTCTATTCATTACAGAGCCGACCGCGCACCTACTCCTGTGACTGTTGCTGAGGTATGAATCACCCCCTGCAGCAGAGCGACCCCCCTGCAGCAGAGCCGCCCCCCCCCTGCACCAGAGCCCCCCCCCCTGCACCAGAGCGACCCCCCCCTGCAGCAGAGCCCCCCCCCCCCTGCACCAGAGCCGACCCCCCCAGTCCCGGAGCCTGCGTTTCTCTGCAGCTGTTCTCTGACTCCCCGTGTGCGGCTTCTCACTGCTGCAGACACGCGGGGAGTCAGGAAGCTGAGGAGACCGTGCAATCAGCACTTCTCTCTCCTGCAGATAGCAGTGGCCAGTAATAACCTATGCAGAGTGACATCTGCAGGCTTCTATTAGCTTACCGATCAGTGGTCTCCTGCCTGTGGAGCAGAGCTGCTGGGTCCTAGCTTCCCAACAACTTCAGCTCTGCTTTATCCTGGCTCCCCTACCAGTTAAAGGGAACCTGTCAGCAGAAATTTCACAATAAAAATAAAAGATTCCCCTCTGCAGCTCCTGGGCTGCTTCTAGAAAGGTTCCTGTTGTTATTGTGCCCCCTTTGAGACCTACAAAAATACTTTATGAAGTCTTACCTTTTTGTATGCAAATGTGTTTTTATGGTCACGGGGGCGGGCTGTCTGGCGTCCGTTATTCCCCCTCCTGCCGCTTTACGCAGTCCCCCATTGCTCATTTACATACACAAGAACGCCTTCCTCATGTAACTGTCCTCCCGAAGATTTGCGCATGTGAACGCTTTTTCAGGTGATTGCGCAGGCACGAGATTATGGGCGGCGCTGTGATTGTCATCAACAGCGTTAACCAAGTACCCGCCCATAATCTCGTGCCCGCACTTTTCCCTCTGACTCCACCGTTATGCGCAAGTGCTGGCCATATGAACCATGTTACCTATTACCGCTTGCACGAGATTATGGGCGGGCACTTGGATGACTTTGCTGATGACAATCACAGCGCCGCCCATAATCTCGCGCCCATGGTAATAGGTAACGTGGTTCATATGGCCAGTGCTTGCGCATAACGGTGGAGGCAGAGTGAGAAGCGCGGGCACGAGATTATGGGCAGGTACTTGGATGACGCTGCTGATGACAATCACAGCGCCGCCCATAATCTCGCGCCCATGGTAATAGGTAACGTGGTTCATATGGCCAGTGCTTGCGCATAACGGTGGAGGCAGAGTGAGAAGCGCGGGCACAAGATTATGGGCAGGTACTTGGATGACGCTGCTGATGACAATCACAGCGCCGCCCATAATCTCGCGCCCATGGTAATAGGTAACGTGGTTCATATGGCCAGTGCTTGCGCATAACGGTGGAGGCAGAGTGAGAAGCGCGGGCACAAGATTATGGGCAGGTACTTGGATGACGCTGCTGATGACAATCACAGCGCCGCCCATAATCTCGCGCCCATGGTAATAGGTAACGTGGTTCATATGGCCAGTGCTTGCGCATAACGGTGGAGGCAGAGTGAGAAGCGCGGGCACAAGATTATGGGCAGGTACTTGGATGACGCTGCTGATGACAATCACAGCGCCGCCCATAATCTCGCGCCCATGGTAATAGGTAACGTGGTTCATATGGCCAGTGCTTGCGCATAACGGTGGAGGCAGAGTGAGAAGCGCGGGCACAAGATTATGGGCAGGTACTTGGATGACGCTGCTGATGACAATCACAGCGCCGCCCATAATCTCGCGCCTGCGCAATCACCTCAAAAGCGTTCACACTTTGCACAGTGCTCAGTCCCGCGAGAGTGGCACTGGGCATGCACAAAACTTCAGGAGGACAGTTACATGAGGAAGGCGTCCTCATGTATGGAAATGAGCAATGGGGGACGGCGTACAGCGGCAGGAGGGGGAATAACGGACGCCAGGCAGCCCGCCCCCGTGACCATAAAAACAGATTTGCATACAAAAAGGTAAGACTTCATAAAGTATTTTTTTAGGTCTCAAAGTGGGCACAATAACAACAGGAACCTTTCCAGAATTCATCCCAGGAGCTGCAGAGGGGAATCTTTTATTTTTTTTGCTAAATTTCTGGTGACAGTTTCCCTTTAAAGGGAACCTATCAGGTGCAATCTGCACTCAGAGCCAGGAGCAGTTCTGGGTGTATATTGCTAATCCCTCCCTAACCGTCCCTGTATACACTAGCATAGATAAAGGCATCTATAGAAAAAGTATTTTTAAAGAGCTTATATCTTATGCTAATTAGCGCGGGGACTAGTCCCAAGGGCGTTACTTCACTTGGCAGGTCGGCTCACATAGCGTATTAGTACTCACACATGGGCGTAATAACATGCTAACATGCTATGCGAGCCGACTAGCCAAGTGAAGTAACGCCCTTCGGACTAGTCCCCGCGCTCATTAGCATAAGATATAAGATCTTTAAAAATATTTGTTCTTGATCTCTTTATCTATGCTAGTGTATACAGGGACGGTTAGGCAGGGATTAGCAATATACACCCAGAACTGCTCCTGGCTCTGAGTGCATATTGCACCTGACAGGTTCACTTTAAAGGGAACCTGTCACCAGATTTGGGGCCTATAAGCTGCGGCCACCACCAGCGGGATCTTATGTACACATTCTAACATGCTGCATACCTCCCAACCGTCCCGGATACAGCGGGACTTTCACGCTTTACGTTGTTTGTCCCGTTGCCACGGGCGGGACGGCCGGCTCCCGGGCTCCGCCCACCCACTCTCTCTCCGCCTCCCTGCTTTTCCCTCCTACCATCCTAGTAGACGTGGCATAGAGAGGAGCGCTGCCTGTGCTGCTGCTGGTACAGTAAACTAATCTCCCCAGCGCTGATTTCCCTCCCTCCCCCCTCACCCCCGGCCGGAGCCTGTCTGTGCGGTCGGCCGGCCGCCTGTCTGTGCGGTCGGCCGGCCGCCTGTCTGTGCGGTCGGCCCGCCACCTGTCTGTGCGGGCGCCCCCCTGCCGCCTGTCTGTGCGGGCGCCACCCGCCGCCTGTCTGTGCGGGCGCCCCCCGCCGCCTGTCTGTGCGGGCGCCCCCCTGCCGCCTGTCTGTGCGGGCGCCCCCCTGCCGCCTGTCTGTGCGGGCGCCCCCCTGCCGCCTGTCTGTGCGGGCGCCCCCCTGCCGCCTGTCTGTGCGGGCGCCCCCCTGCCGCCTGTCTGTGCGGGCGCCCCCCGCCGCCTGTCTGTGCGGGCGGCCCGCCGCCTCATTGTGCGGGCAGCCGGCCGCCTCTCTGTGCGGGCGGCTGGCCGCCTCTCTGTGCGGGCGGCCCGCCGCCTGTCTGTGAAGGCGGCCGGCCGCCTGTCTGTGAAGGCGACCGGCCGCCTCACTGTGCGGGCGACCGGCCGCCTCACTGTGGCTGCCTGCGTGTCCGTGCTGGAGGCCCGCCGGCTGCCTGCGTGTCCGTGCTGGAGGCCCGCCGGCTGCCTGCGTGTCCGTGCTGGAGGCCCGCCGGCTGCCTGCGTGTCCGTGCTGGAGGCCCGCCGGCTGCCTGCGTGTCCGTGCTGGAGGCCCGCCGGCTGCCTGCGTGTCCGTGCTGGAGGCCCGCCGGCTGCCTGCGTGTCCGTGCTGGAGGCCCGCCGGCTGCCTGCGTGTCCGTGCTGGAGGCCCGCCGGCTGCCTGCGTGTCCGTGCTGGAGGCCCGCCGGCTGCCTGCGTGTCCGTGCTGAATGGGTGTGGATGGGGAGTGGATATGGGCGTGACTGTGAAATGGGTGTGGTTAGGGGGCGTGGCCTAAAAATTTGCCGCGGCGCGCTACGCGCGCCGCAAACTTTGTCCCTCTTTTCCTTCTTTAAAAGTTGGGAGGTATGACACAGCAGTTTCTGCTATTCCATGTATTCCCCTTACATAGTCACTGGTGTGCATACCTTATCTCCCCATAGTGATGTTTTTTAGGTTTTTTGCACCCAGTTCAGACTTAGAATGGTGTTCCAAACGTTATTCGTTATTTGTTAGAGAGAGCACAGTCTTGGAGCCAGCCTGGAGGTGGAGTTAGTTAGTGGGTGGACACTTAGATCAGAGTGGAGAAAATGAAACTAAGCAGAACAAGTAAAAGAAAGAACAAAGTAGGACGCCGAGGAGAGAGGTCCTGAGGACTGGAGACGGAGGAGCTCATCCTAGGACAAGGAAAGAGAAAGAAAGGGAAAAAGGGTCCTAGGGCCACAGCAAGTGAGAGACACCGACTCAGGGCACTGTGTGTGAGACGCAGGGCAGGAGGGAGATGCCAGTGTAGGAAGACGACCAGGAAAGGGACACAGAAAGGGACACCGGTCTTGTACCTCCAAAATACCTGGGGATCAGCTGGATCCCGTCACCGCAGGACACAGCACTCCAAGGGCAGCATCTGGACGTGATAATCTGGAACTGACGACTGTGAGTAAAAGAACTAATGATTGTATCCCGCTGTGTCCTAGACTTATTGCCTGCGCCGCTGGCCCCGCGCTTCTCAAACACTTCATCGGCTAACCACTGCCCATGGTTGCCCTGAGGTCCCAGCTCTACCTGTAGGGAGCTGTACCATCTCAGCTGCATCAGCATCTGCCCCAGTGATCCTGTCTAAGCAGCGTCGGCCATACCTAGCCGAAGGCCTCAGGTGGCAAATACTGCCCCATTTAAAACAACATCACCAGAGTCACGGAGTTGGGCTCTGCCGCTGTGACATCCCTAAGACTCAGAACCCCTGGCCCCGTTCCGAGTGTCTACCCGTAGACAGCCCTGGTGGGGCGTGTGAGGAGCACACTGGGAGATGGTAGACAATTAGGACATACAGTATCTGGATTTAAAGGGAGTCTATTAGCAGGTTTTTGTTATAAAATGAGATATCAGCTTGAGGCCTGAAACACACATCCGTGAAACACGTGCGTGTTTGGTCCGTTTCCGTGTATACTGGAGACACGGCCAAACGTGCACCAATGTTATTGTATGATAAAAGCTCCACGTGCGTTTTTGATGCATGTCCGTTTGTCCGTGTCCGTGATCCGTACCTGTGTGCGTTTTGCATGGCAGCATGTCCGTTATCTGCACGCAACACGCAGCACGGACCCAATGAAAGTCAATGGGTCTGTGCGCACATCCGAGTGACACGGACGCATCTCTGTTTGCTCCCTGTACGTTTTGTGTTTTTTTCATGTGATGTCGGTCTTTTTTCTTTTTCTGTTTCGTTCTCTCCCTCAGTCCGTCGGTCGGTCTCTATGTCTGTCGGTCGTCTCTCTGTCTTATCTGTCCCTCTCGCTGTCTGTCGGTCAGTTCCCCCCCTCTCTCATACTTACCGTTCCCCGATCTCCGGCGCGGCGCTGCATGGCTGTTATAAAAACTCCGGCGGCTTTTACTATTTTGAAAAAGCTGGCCGCTCATTAATCAATCTCGTATTCCCTGCTTTACCCGCCCACCGGCACCTGTGATTGTTTGCAGTCACACACGCCTACCACGCTGAGTGACAGCTGTCTCACTGCACCCAATCACAGCAGCCGGTGGGCGTGTCTATACTGTGCAGTAAAATAAATAAATAAATAATTAAAAAAAACGGTGTGCAGTCCCCCCCATTTTAATACCAGCCAGATAAAGCCATATAGCTGAAGGCTGGTATTCTCAGGATGGGGAGCTCCACGTTATGGGGTGCCCCCCAGCCTAACAATATCAGTCAGCAGCCGCCCAGAATTGACGCATAAATTATATGCGACAGTTCTGGGACTGTACCCGGCTCTTCCCGATTTGCCCTGGTGCGTTGGCAAATCGGGGTAATAAGGAGTTATTGGCAGCCCATAGCTGCCAATAAGTCCTAGATTAATCATGCCAGGCGTCTCCACGAAATTCCTTCCATGATTAATCTGTAAGTGACAGTTATAAAACACACACCCGAAAAAATAATTTATTAGAAATAAAAAACACTAACAAAGTCCCTCATCACCAATTTATTAACCCCGACAAAGCCCTCCATGTCCGGCGTAATCCACGGACCTCCAGCGTCGCTTCCAGCTCTGCTACATGCAGGTGACAGGAGCTGCAGAATACACCGCCGCTCCTGTCAGCTCCACGCAACAAATGAGGTAAGCAGCGCGATCAGCTGCTGTCAGTCAGGTAACGGTGGCCGCGAGTTACCTGACTGACAGCAGCTGATCGCGCTACTCACCTCATTTGTTTTGGAGCTGACAGGCGTGGCGGTGTATTCTGCAGCTCCTGTCACCTGCATGTAGCAGAGCTGGAAGCGACGCTGGAGATCCGTGGATTACGCCGGACATGGAGGGCTTTGTCGGGGTTAATAAATTGGTGATGAGGAACTTTGTTAGTGTTTTTTATTTCTAATAAATTATTTTTTCGGGTGTGTGTGTGTTTTTTAACTGTCACTTACAGATTAATCATGGAAGGAATTTCGTGGAGACGCCTGACTTGATTAATCTAGGACTTATTGGCAGCTATGGGCTGCCAATAACTCCTTATTACCCTGATTTGCCAATGCACCAGGGCAAATCGGGAAGAGCCGGGTACAGTCCAGAACTGTCGCATATAATGTATGCGGCAATTCTGGGAGGCTGCTGACTGATATTGTTAGGCTGGGGGGCTCCCCATAACGTGGGGCTCCCCATCCTGAGAATACCAGCCTTCAGCCGTATGGCTTTAGCTGGCTGGTATTAAAATGGAGGGGGACTGCACGCCGTTTTTTTTAATTATTTATTTATTTTACTGCACAGTATAGACACGCCCACCGGCTGCTGTGATTGGGTGCAGTGAGACAGCTGTCACTCAGCGTGGTGGGCGTGTGTGACTGCAACCAATCACAGGCGCCGGTGGGCGGGTAAAGCAGGGAATACGAGATTGATTAATGGGCGGCCGGCTTTTTCAAAATAGTAAAAGCCACCGAAGTTTTTACAACAGCAGTGCAGCGCCGCGCCGGTGATCGGGGAACGGTAAGTATGAGAGAGGGCTGCTCAATTCAGTCAGGGGATTAGCGGTCACTGGTGAGTCCTTCACGGGTGACCGCTAATCAGTACGCGGCACAGACAGAACCGTGGCATGACAATGATGTCGGGTGAAGTTCACCTGAGTTCATTCTCATCGCGCAACTCTGTCTGCTGACTGCCGACATGTATCAACGACATTGTGCATCACACACACACACGGAAAATTTTACATGGACAACACACACACATGTCAGTTATTTCACTCACGCACACACGGACATTCCACACGCACATACGGTTAGCATACGGGATACACACACTGGCCACACATACCATAAAAACGGACCTAAAAAACGGAAAACGGACCCGAAAAACGGCCCGTATCACACGTGCGTGGTTTTAACGGATGTGTGTTGGAGCCCTCACATAGGGCAAGAAAGCCTGATTCCATAGATGTGTCACTTACTGGGCAGCTTGGTGTGGTATCATAGAATACCTGCTTTGTCTCATGTAAATGCAGCAGAGCTAAAACTTTTAGGCGGTGTATAATGCTATGTGTGCATGCTGAGTATTTGGTTCAGAAATATTCTGCATCAAATCTGCATCTTCTGGCAGCAAAATGCTTCAAAAACAGGTTTTTGCCTTGTTTTTTTACCATGCGTTTTTCATAATGAAGTCAATGGGGGGAAAGGTTGAAAAACTCACCAAGAATTGGCATGCTGCAAATTATTTTACTGCATCAAATCTGCAAGGAAAAAAATAAGCAATGTGTGTACCAAACTTAAAGATTCTCATTGAGATTGCTGTGCTGGCATAAGGATAAACATGCAGATTTCTGACAATTCTGTGCCAAAAATAAATAAAAAACACACATCACACATTGTTCCTCGCTCCTGCGTTAGCACACATCGCTGTGTGTGAAGTCGCAGGAGCGAGGAACATCTCCTACTGGCGTCACTGCGGCTTCCGTAGAATATGCGGAAGGAAGGAGGTGGGGGCGGAATGTTTACATCCCACTCATCTCCGCCCCTCCGCTCCGATTGGCCGCCTGGCGTGTGACGTCGCTATTACGCCGCACGACCCGCCCCCTTAACAAGGAGGCGGGTCGCCAGCCAGAGCGACGGTCGCAGGACAGGTGATTCCATGTGAAGCTGCCATAGCGATAATGTTCGCTACGGCAGCTATCACAAGGATATCGCTGCTGCGACGGGGGCGGGTACTATCGCGCTCGGCATCGCAGCATCGGCCTGCGATGTCGCAGCGTGCAAAGTACCCCTAAGTCTGTCTGTGTAGGAGACACTTGTGAGTTGGAGCAGTGCTTGATGTCTGTATGGTTTAGCTGGAAGGGAGAAGCCCTCCAGTTTGTAGTTAGGATATCACCATGTATAGTTAGCGCCGGACAGGCAAGGATTTATTTTGTTGGTGTTTTTCTTTTGTTTATGCTTCACTGCAATAAACCTGACCAAGCGTCAGTTACACCTTGAATTCGGCTGTCTGCCTGAGGTGAATACGTGCCCTTTGAACCCAGCAAAGGCGATCCCCGAGCGTGTTATCACAATATATATATATATATATATATATATATATATATATACACACACAAACACGCACATATATACTGTGTGTGTATATAATATATATACACATACACACAATGTATACATACATACACACACAATCCCCATATACTACATCACTACACTCGCCACATACTACACCTATAATATACATCCCTAAACACTGCACCTGTAATAAACTACACCTCTATATACTATACCACTATATACTACATCACTACACCCCTATATACACCTGTAATATACATCACTATATACTACACCTGTAATAAACTGCAGCACTACATCACTATATACTACACCTGTGATAACCTACATCACTACACCCCTATACACTACCCCTGTATACTACACTTGTATTATACTATACCACTACATCCCTAGATACACCTGTATTATACTACACCCCTATATACTACACCTGTATTATACTACACCACTACACCCCTATATACACCTGTCTTATACTACACCACTACACCCCTATATACACCTGTATTATACTACACCCCTATATACACCTGTATTATACTACACCCCATATACTACACCTGTATTATACTACACCACTACACCCCTATATACACCTGTATTATACTACACCACTACACCCCTATATACACCTGTATTATACTACACCCCTATATACACCTGTATTATACTACACCCCTATATACACCTGTATTATACTACACCACTACAGGGTATATAGGGGTGTAGTATAATACAGGTGTATATAGGGGTGTCGTATATTACAGGTGTATATAGGGGTGTAGTGGTGTAGTATAATACAGGTGTATATAGGGGTGTAGTGGTGTAGTATAATACAGGTGTATATAGGGGTGTAGTATAAAACAGGTGTATAAAGGGGTGTAGTATATTACAGGTGTATATAGGGATGTAGTGGTGTAGTATAATACAGGTGTATATAGGGGTGTAGTATAATACAGGTGTATATAGGGGTGTAGTATAATACAGGTGTATATAGGGGTGTAGTATAATACAGGTGTATATAGGGGTGTAGTATTATAGTATTATACTACACCCCTATATACACCTGTATTATACTACACCACTTCACCCCTATAAAACTACACCACTATATACTACACCACTACACCCCCCCATATACCACACCTGTAAAACTACATTCCCATATCCTACACCACTACACCCCAAATATTTGTCAACAGTTACCCCCCTTCCCCCCCACCCGCCCCCCATTGTCCCCACAGGTTACTAGTCACCACTCACCTCTTTTCTTCTTGTCCCCTCCTCAGGCACCTCCGTACAAGCCCCCTGCTGAGCGGCTTCTCTTTCACATGCCCAGGCTGCGCCGATGCTGTTTTCTTAGGAGCCGCTGCATCTTCTTCTCCTGCCGGGCGGGAACTTTTCAAATGACACACACGCGCCGTACTGACGAAATCAGGGCGCGCGTGTGTCACAGAGAAAAGTGTCGGGCAGGGAACAGAGGACAGATTCCTGCCCTCCGCTGCCTACACTGACTGTGCGGAGCTGCAGGATCTGTCCTCTGTTCCCTGCCAGGCACGCAGTGTGTGATGAGGGCGATCTGACCACGGGCTTCCCGGAGCCTGGTGCTCCGGACAACAGGTCAGATTGCCCTCACCACTGACCGGCCAGCAAGGTTGCCCTGAACCAGGTGGGCCGGTCACAGAGGGTAGGCGGGCCGGATGTGGCCCGCAGGCCAGCCCTTGCCCAGGTCTGTATTAGACCAACATAGATAAAACACAGCTTCTGCTCACCTTAAGGGGTTGTGAGGGCATACTGTAGATATCACCGTTGCTGCAGCCCTATGTGTGGATCCAAGTAGAAGTAGTAGTGCTGCCGAGTAAGAAAAGACAATCCAGTAACCTGCTGCTGCTGCTCGGTGGCTCGAGCGGTGGGCCGGATCCGGGGACTCGAGCGGCGCTCCTCGCCCGTGAGTGAAAGGGGTGGTTTGTTGGTGTTTGGGATGTCGGTTCGTGACGCCACCCACCGTGTGTGGTGAGGTTGGGGCACCACCGCTGCTCTGTACGGGGATCCCGGGAGCGATGACAGGGAGCAGCTGGGATTTTTCTCTCCCCTCCGTGGGTAGGGGGATTTTGGTAGTTCCGGGGCCCGGAGTTGTTGTCTGGTGGATTGCAGTAACGCACACGGAGTCTCTGGTAAAACAAATGGCTGGATGGACGAGTCCCACAGACGGCTGCGACGGTCACTCCCAGTAGGTTGGCGGTAACTGTCTCTCCCTGCACCGGTGTTATGTTCTCGGCCCCGATGGCTTCCCACCGGTAACCCGCTCCCCAGCGGTATGTTGGCTAAGGGAACCCCTTTTTGCCCGCAGGCTCTGGCCCTGGGAGCTCTAGCTCTAGCGGTAGCATTATCTCCCTTACGGTTTGGACCGTTGGCTTCAGTCGGGTCTTTACTGTTGGGAAACCCCGGAGGTTCCCATCGCTGACGGATTTGACCGGTTTAACGGCGACTTCTAGCCTGGTCGGGGTCCGTAGGCCCTGCCGAATGGTGCTGGCTTCTTTTCGCTTCCCAATCCGGTACCGGCGGGCCACCGCCCGTCCCTGGTCCTTACGGTTGTGCGTCAAGCGGCCTCTCCTGCAGACGGTCACCACCGTCTGCCAACCTTGCTCTAGGTGCCCGGGCCACGTACCCGGACATGGTCAGTCCGCTCCTACTCCTTTCACTTTCCCTCACTCTTCAACTCCTTTTTACTCTCTGACCTTCTTTCCCGCCTCCAGGACTGTGAACTCCTCGGTGGGGGGAGCCAGCCACCTGGCTCCACCCCACCTGGTGTGGACATCAGCCCCTGGAGGGAGGCAACAAGGATTTGTGTCTGACTTAGATGTTCCTAACTGGGGTGTGGGGTGTGTTGTTGCAGTACCTGTGACGTCCTGGCTTGTCCAGGGCGCCACACATCTATTGTTTCACATGCTAAACAGTTTTCCAGAATGCATGAACATTTTGGAAAAATATCTGTGGTGTCATATTCTAGTATTATTTTGTCAAATAAATGGTTAAAATACATACAGTACAGGCCAAAAGTTTGGACACACCTTCTCATTCAAAGAGCTTTCTTTATTTTCATGACTCTGAAAATTGTAGATTTGCATTGAAGGCATCAAAACTATGAATTAACACATGTGGAATGAAATACTTAACAAAAATGTGTGAAACAACTGAAAATATGTCTTATATTCTAGGTTCTTCAAACTAGCCACCTTTTGCTTTGAGTACTGCTTTGCACACTCTTGGAGGGCAGGTCATCGGGCGTAGCACCTCATCACTCTTCTTCTTAGTCAAATAGCCCTTACACAGCCTGGAGGTGTGTTTGGGGTCATTGTCCTGTTGAAAAATAAATGATGGTCCTACTGAATGCAAACAGGATGGAAAAGCATGCCGCTGCAAGATGCTGTGGTAGCCATGCTGGTTCAGTATGCCTTCAATTTTGAATAAATCCTCAACAGTGTCACCAGCAAAGCACACCCACACCATCACACCTCCTCCTCCATGCTTCAAGGTGGAAACCAGGCATGTAGAGTCCATACGTTCACCTTTTCTGCGTCGCACAAAGACACGGTGGTTGGATCCAAAGATCTCAAATTTGGACTCATCAGACCAAAGCATAGATTTCCACTAGTCTAATGTCCATTCCTTGTGTTCTTTAGCCCAAACAAGTCTCTTTTGCTTGTGGCCTGTCCTTAGCAGTGGTTTCCTAGCAACTATTTTACTGTGAAGGCCTGCTGCACAAAGTCTCCTCTTAACAGTTGTTCTAGAGATGTGTCTGCTG
Organism: Anomaloglossus baeobatrachus; assembly: GCF_048569485.1. Lineage (NCBI taxonomy): Eukaryota > Metazoa > Chordata > Amphibia > Anura > Aromobatidae > Anomaloglossus > Anomaloglossus baeobatrachus. Next base: position 85,692,591 of record NC_134356.1, on the reverse strand, counting down.
CTAGAACTCTGTGTGGCATTGACCTGGTCTCTAATCTGAGCTGCTGCTAACTTGCGATTTCTGAGGCTGGTGACTCGGATAAACTTATCTTCCGCAGCAGAGGTGACTCTTTGTCTTCCTTTTCTGGGGCAGTCCTCATGTGAGCCAGTTTCTTTCTAGCGTTTGATGGTTTTTGCCACTGCACTTGGGGACACTTTCAAAGTTTTCCCAATTTTTCAGACTGACTGACCTTCATTTCTTAAAGTAATGATGGCCACTTGTGTTTCTTTACTTAGCTGCTTTTTTCTTGCCATAATACATATTCTAACAGTCTATTCAATAGGACTATCAGCTGTGTATCCACCAGACTTCTGCACAACACAACTGATGGTCCCAACCCCATTTATAAGGCAAGAAATCCCACTTATTAAACCTGACAGGGCACACCAGTGAAGTGAAAACCATTTCCGGTGACTACCTCTTGAAGGTCATCAAGAGAATGCCAAGAGAGTGTGTGATGCCCTGGACCCCCCAGGGGTCACAGTACACTAACACCACACACACACCCCCTCCCCTGGTAGGTGACAGCAGTCAACCAAAAATCCTTGTTGCCACCCTCCAGGCTTGATGTCCACACCAGATGGGGTGAAGCCAGGGGGTTGACCCCACCCACTGAGGAGTTCACAGGCCTGGAGGCGGGAAAAAGACAGAGATTGTGGTAGCTAGTGAAAGTGAGAGGAGTGAAAGACTGTCGGTGTCTGGGTCGGAGCCCAGGCACGTTCAGCAAGGTCGGCAGACGTTGGTAGCCGTCTGCAGGAGTTGGTGTAGGTCAGCGGAACTGTAGGACCGGGGTCAGGCAGTGGCCTGCCGGTACCAAACCAGGGAGCAGATTGAAGCCAAGCACAAAGGCAGGGTACTCAGACCCCGACCAGGCTAGGAGCCGCCAAAAAGGTCAAATTATCTGATTGCGGTCTGGACTTCAGGGTTCATTCCCACCTAAGTCCCGTCAGAAGGCAACAGCCCAACCCATCTGGATAAGTGCCACTGCCAAGGGCCAGAGATCCAAGGGCCAGCGCCTGCGGGCAAACGGGCTCTCCTGACACGTACACGCCGGGGAGTGGACTACCCGTGGGAAGCCATAGGAGTCAAATACACTTACAAAGGTGCAGGAAAACGACAGCCACCATCAACCCATCCGGGGAGAGTGAGAACACCGCAGTCGACTATGGGCCCCGTCCATCTAGCCGTTTGGTTTACCAGAGACTCTGTCCTTCTGTGTCTGAGTGAGTACAACAGTGCCATCCGGCACCGCGCTGCACCACAACATTGCATCCCCGCCTCGGCACCTGCACCTATACCTCCTCCTTGCTCCCCAACCGGGGGCCCCGGGACCAACAGCCCCTACCCACGGAGGGGTTGACACCTTAGCTGCTCTCTGCCATCGCTCCCGGGATCCCCCGTCACCAGCAGCGGTGGTGCCCACCATCACCGCAACCCGTGGGTGATGTCACGACAGACATCCCCAAACACCCCACCACAAACCTCTCTCCTTTTCACTCGTGGGCGAGGAGGCGCTGCTTGAGCCCCCGGGTCCGGCCCCGTGCTCGAGACACCGAGGAGCAGAAGCACCGGACCCGAGCGCCAGCGATTCCAGGCGAGCGGCGTTCCCAACCCCTCCGCCCGTGACAATTGCAAAGCAGAACTCAAAGCAAAAGGTGGCTACTTTAAAGAACCTAAAATATAAGACATATTTTCAGTTGTTTCACACTTTTTTTGTTAAGTATTTCATTCCACATGTGTTAATTCATAGTTTTGATGCCTTCAATGTGAATCTACAATTTTCAGGTCACGAAAATATAGAAAACTCTTTGAATGAGAAGGTGTGTCCAAACTTTTAGTCTGTACTGTACATGTATCAAATTGCCCATGGCAATTAAATTTATATATTTAAGATATTAAACATATCTCCAGATAAATAAGGCCAGTCTGTTGCTCATTTTATTACTCTGCCCCCTGTATTTTTTATTTTTGTGCTTTTTTTAAAAAAATTGCACTGTGTGCAGAGTTATTAGGCAAATGAGTATTTTGATCACATGATACTTTTTATACAAGCTTTATAGGCTTGAGAGCCAGCTACCAGTTAAGTAAATCAGGTGATGTGCATCTCTGTAATGAGGAGGGGTGCGGTGTAATGACAGCAACACCCTATATAAGGGGTGCTTAATTATTAGGCAATCTCCTTTCCTTTGGCAAAATGGGTCAGAAGAGAGATTTGACGGGGTTTGAAAAGTCCAAAATTGTGAGATATCTTTCAGAGGGATGCAGCAGTTTTGAAATTGCCAAACTTTTGAAGCATGATTACCGAACAATCAAGCGTTTCATGGCAAATAGCCAACAGGGTCGCAAGAAACATGTTGGGCAAAAAAGGCGCAAAATAACTGCCCATGAATTGAGGAAATCAAGCGTGAAGCTGCCAAGATGCCATTTGCCACCAGTTTGGCCATATTTCAGAGCTGCAACATTACTGGAGTATCAAAAAGCACAAGGTGTGCCATACTCAGGGACATGGCCAAGTTAAGGAAGGCTGAAAACCGACCATCTTTGAACAAGAAACATGATATAAAACGTCAAGACTGGGCCAAGAAATATCTTAAGACTGATTTTTCAAAGGTTTTATGGACTGATGAAAAGAGAGTGAGTCTTGATGGGCCAGATGGATGGGCCAGAGGCTGGATCAGTAAAGGGCAGAGAGCTCCACTCCGACTCAGACGCCAGCAAGGTGGAGGTGGGGTACTGGTATGGGCTGGTATCATCAAAGATGAACTTGTGGGACCTTTTTGAGTTGAGGATGGAGTGAAGCTCAACTCCCAGACCTACTGCCAGTTTCTGGAAGACAACTTCTTCAAGCAGTGGTATAGGAAGAAGTCAGTATCGCTCAAGAAAAACATGATTTTCATGCAGGACAATGCTCCATCACATGCATCCAACTACTCCACAGCGTGGTTGGCCAGTAAAGGTGTAAAAGATGAAAAAAATAATGACATGGACCCCTTGTTCACCTGATCTGAACCCCATAGAGATTCTGTGGTCCCTCATAAAATGTAAAATCTACAGGGAGGGAAAACAGTACACCTCTCGGAACAGCGTCTGGGAGGCTGTGGTGGCTGCTGCACGCAATGTTGATCGTAATCAGACCAAGCAACTGACAGAATCTATGGATGGTAGCCTGTTGAGTGTAATCATAAAGAAAGGGGGCTGTATTGGTCCCTAATTTTTTGGGGTTTTGTTTTTGCATGTCAGAAATGTTTATTTCTAAATTTTGTGCAGTTATATTGGTTAACCTGGTGATAAAAAACAAGTGAGATGGGAATATATTTGTTTTTTATTAAGTTGCCTAATAATTCTGCACAGTAAGATTTACCTGCACAAACAGATATATTATCCTCCTAAAATAGCCAAATCTAAAAAGAAACCACTCCAACTTCCAAATCTTTTGGGTTGATTGAGAACATAGTTGTTGATCAATAATAATAAAAAAATCCTCTAAAATACAATTTGCCTAATAATTCTGCACACAATACAGTTAAAAGAAATATTTTTTTTATTCTATCTTTTATGGTTTTTACCTGTGATTTCATGGCATTAATGCAGAGCAGCCTAAAAACAAGCCCAAAAGGATCCTGTGAGCAGCGCCCCTGTTCTGTCTTCTATTCATTAAATAGGATAAGGGTAATATCGTTTGTTGCCCACAAGAGGTCACTGTTGGCTTTCTTATGTTTTCCTCATACATCTCTACAGTATTTCTGTGGTTTGGAGCCTGTTGCTTTAAGGAAAAGATACTTCCTTGGACTGCCCCTTTTCCCTTCCCTTACTGAGTTGGAGACGCAGATGTCTTGGTGTCTCCATAGGATTCAGAGGTGCTATGGCCGGCTCCAGTTCCTTTTCTTCAATCGTTCCTCCTGACTAATGGATCCCGGTAGGAATCATTGTACTAGACTACATATTTGTGTTGGAATATGTGTACAGTTGTTATGTAGGCACTGTGAAGTGGCGGTGGCTCTACTCAGATTGCATAGGCTGTGATACATGCAGAGCAGGTGTAGGGCGGTATCAGCAGTGTAAATGTTGTATTCAGTCATATGCATTGCTCTCTATGTTATGCAGATTCTGTAAATACCAGTACTACTATGTATGTCATTCTGTTATTTGTGATATGCCTGTACTGATATGGATTTGTATCTTTTGTTATAGTTTTTACCAATCAATCATCCATTTCTTATGATCATCCACCTATCCATCATCATTTAATAAATAAAGACTTAAAGGCAACACAGTCTGTTTATTGAAACAGTGGATGAAGGTTAGCTGTATGCCGGAGTCCACACAGCTCACACGTGGACGAAGGCAGAACAGTAAAAACGGGCTGCTGGTCGCAGGCAGCGATTGTACGAACTGTACGGGACAGCTAACACCCACGCTACACGGCACACGGGTATTACAGCAGCCGCCATACAGCTACATAGAACAAGAGCGCAGTCCAGCTCCAGTAAAGATAGCCGGTCGCAGGCTGTAGTACGGGACCGCTAACATCCACGCTGTACCGCATATGGAAGTCGCAGCAGCCACCATACAGCCGCAGTGACTAGACCGCAGTACGCCAGAAACCACCATTCCACTCTCCACCACGCGGAAGGCCGTCCTCAAATAGACTCTGTTTCCCGCTAAAATAGTCTGCAGCCAAGTGCACAATGTCTGTCAGCCGAGCGTCTTCCCTGTAGACAAGGTCACGGGCAAGCTCTACTAAATCCTCAATTAGGGAGCTTGCTGCCGTCGCCCGCGCTGAGGCCGAAGCAGCTAAAGTGAGGTCCTCCTTCGCTGAACAGGAAATGCAACTCAAACTAAAACAGACAGAGAGTGCACGTCTGCAATCAGAACAAGAAGCAGAGAATGCACGTCTGCAACTGACTTTAGAAAGACTTGCCTTAGAAAAGGAGACAGCGGCCGCAATAGCCAAGGCAGAGTTCCTGGAAGCGGCAGAGCAACCCGAAGGAAGACGTAGCGATGTTCTTGGGCCGGACCTAAACCAGCAGGATCCAGCACAGCGCGTCGCAGAATACATCTACCAATACTCCAGGATAGATGACAGCTCAGATGTGCTTCACCAAACAGACTACGCAGACGGCCATCCATCCAACCTTGAATTACACCGCTTCAAGCAAGAGAGTGTACAGCACGAGGAGGTTCACCAAAACTACTATTCCACAGGGCGGAAGGTACAACCACCATTTTACCACAAAGAGACACCTTTCTCTCCGGGGAGGTACTATGCTGACTTTCCGAAGGCGGAAACACCCTACAGGTATGGTGATACACCACACAATAGACATGACCATACACCGGCTCGCACCAGCACTGACCAAGCCACCATGGGCTTTGCAAAGTTCTTTGCTCGTCGAGATCTGGTCACAAAAGGACTTGTAAAGTTCAATGATCGTGCCGAGAATTATAGGTCGTGGCGAGCCTCGTTCCAGAACACCATAAGAGGTTTGGACCTTTCTTGTAGTGAGGAGTTAGACCTCCTGGTAAAATGGCTTGGTAGTGAATCGGTAGAACACGCCAAAAGACTAAGAGACATTAACATTAAAAACCCACCCAAAGGTCTACACTTGGTGTGGAAGAGACTTGATGAATGCTATGGGTCCATAGAAGTTATTGAAAATGCTCTGTTTAAAAGAATTGATGACTTCCCTAAGATAGGACCCAAAGGCTTTCAAAGGCTAAGAGAGCTAAGCGATCTCTTAGTAGAGTTACAGGTTGCCCAAGAGGAAGGAGATTTGCCCGGATTGGCATTCTTGGATACTGCTAGGGGTGTCAATCCGATAGTGCAAAAACTTCCTTACAATCTACAAGAAAAGTGGGTCTCACACGGTTCACGGTATAAGCAAACACATAACGCGCCATTCCCTCCTTTTGCCGTATTTGTAGATTTTGTAGCTCAGCAAGCTAAAATCAGAAATGACCCTAGTTTTGATTTTACTCTGTTATGTACCACCGCCCCCGGTGTCAAACCCAGTAGGACACCCGTGGCGGTCCACAAAACTAACATTGTCTCCTCAGGTCCTGCTCACAAAGAGAGTAAGCATCCTCCAGAAGAGAACAAACCCCAGGATATCAGTAAACAGTGTCCTCTACACCGGAAACCACATCCTCTACTAAAATGCAGAGCCTTCAGGGAGAAGTCTCTAGAGGATCGCAAAGGCTTCCTCAAGGAACACAACATCTGCTTCAAATGCTGTGCTGCAACATCGCACATGGCCAGGAACTGCAAAGCTAGCGTGAAATGTGCAGAATGTGATAGCACGGATCACAATACAGCCTTACACCCTGGACCACCTACACGAGCGTTGCCGCAAGCAGAAGAACACGATGGAAAACAGAAGAACACTGATGAAGACACCACGGTGGTTACCTCTCAATGTACGGAGATCTGTAAAGGACTCACAGGAGGAAGGTCCTGTTCAAAAATCTGCCTTGTCAGAGTCTACCCAGCAGGCCGCAGGGACAAAGCAATTAAGATCTATGCGATCTTGGACGATCAGAGCAACAGGTCTCTTGCCAAGTCCATCTTCTTCAGCAGTTTCAACATTGCAGGCCCCGGTTCTCCCTACTCCTTGAAGACATGTTCAGGTACCGTTGAGACGGCGGGGAGGAAGGCAAGCGGGTACAAGGTGGAATCCATAGATGGCCAGACCTGCCTATCATTACCTACCATACTGGAGTGCAACCAGATTCCTGACAACAGGTCCGAGATACCTTCACCAGAGGTAGCAGCTCATCACCCCCATCTAAAGCGTATAGCTCACCTGATTCCAGAACTGGACTCAGAAGCTCCAATAGCCTTACTCCTTGGAAGAGACATGCTACGTGTGCATAAGGCTAGAGAGTCCATTAACAGCTCCCAGAACGCTCTATATGCGCAGAGACTTGACCTAGGATGGGTCGCAATAGGAGATGTCTGTCTAGGAGGAGCACACAAGCCAGCCTCAGTCAACAGTATGCTCACCAACACACTAGAAAATGGACGTCCGTCTTTCTTCCGACCATGTCACAACAGTATGTTGGTAAAGGAATTACCAAGCAGTACTCCTCTGCCATGTCCTTTCGCAGTTCCTTCCAACGAAGACCACGCTTGTGAGGGCGAACAAGACCACATAGGCTGTACAGTCTTCCACAGGACCAAAGAGGACAACAAAACAGCAATGTCCATAGAAGACAGGATGTTCTTGGATATCATGGACCAAGAAATAACCAAAGACAAGTCGAACAGCTGGGTGGCACCCTTACCATTCCGACCACGGAGACAACGCCTACCCAACAACAGGAAACAGGTCTACAGTCGATTTGTCTCCCTCAGACACAAGCTCAAGAAGTCTCCCGAGATGAGAGAACATTTCTTTACCTTCATGGAGAAGATATTCCGAAATAACCATGCAGAGATCGCACCTACACTACGGGACTCTGAGGAACGCTGGTACTTACCCATCTTCGGAGTGTACCATCCTAAAAAGCCAGGCCAAATAAGAGTGGTGTTCGACTCAAGTGCCAAGTGCGAAGACGTCTCGTTGAATGATGTCCTACTATCTGGCCCAGACCTCAACAACAGACTCTTAGAAGTTCTACTCTGTTTCCGCAGAGATACGGTGGCATTTATGGCTGACATCCAACAGATGTTCCACTGCTTTCTCGTCAAAAAGGAACACAGAAACTACCTGAGGTTCTTCTGGTACCGTGACAACGACCCAGATAAAGACATCATAGAGTACCGGATGAGGGTACATATCTTCGGGAACAGTCCTTCCCCCGCCGTGGCTATCTACGGTCTCAGGAATTCCGCCAAAGAAGGTGAAGAGAAGTACGGGTCGGATGTTAGATCCTTTGTGGAAAAGAATTTCTACGTAGACGACTGCTTAAAATCCACACCCACAAACGAGGCAGCAATCAGTCTTCTAAAAAGAGCTCAAGAAATGCTCACTCAGTCCAACTTAAGGTTGCATAAGATTGCATCCAATAGCCGAGAACTGATGGAAGCCTTTCCCTCTCAAGACTATTCCAGTGATCTGAAGGGCATAGACCTGAGCATCGACTCTCTTCCCATGCAACGGAGCCTAGGACTACTTTGGGACTTGAAGACAGATGCCTTCACCTTTCAGATCAACAAAGAAGAAAAATCCTTCACACGTAGAGGTGTCCTTTCCTTTGTGAATAGTTTGTACGATCCTCTGGGATTCGTAGCTCCAGTTACCGTCCAAGGTAAAATGATGCTAAGAGACTTCACCCAAGAGACATCTGATTGGGATGATCCACTTCCGGCAGAAAAAGCAGACCTGTGGGCAGAGTGGAGGAAGTCTCTCGAGGCCTTGACCGATCTTCATGTGAACCGACCATACGCTCCTGTGCCATCCACCGAAGTCAAATCTCAAAGACTTTGTATCTTCTGCGATGCATCAGTCAAAGCAATCGCAGCGGTAGTATACCTTAAAACCACTGATGTGAATGAACAGATCCATATTGGGTTCGTCATGAGTCGGACAAAACTGGCGCCACTCCGTGAACACACGATACCTAGACTGGAACTCTGTGCTGCCGTCCTTGCAGTAGAGCTGGCTGAACTTATCTCAGATGGAATGAATCAGGAGATCAAAGATGCAGAGTTCTACACTGACAGCAAGGTGGTACTAGGATACATCTGCAACGAAACACGACGCTTCTATGTCTACGTCAGCAACCGGGTATTGAGAATAAGAAGATCAACTCGCCCTGATCAGTGGCATTACGTATCTACTCATCACAATCCCGCCGACCATGCGACTAGATCCGTTGCACCAAGTCACCTTAAGGACACTACATGGTTCACAGGCCCTGCCTTCCTGTACCGAACAACATCCTACATCAGCAGGCCCGATACATTCGAACTGGTGGATCCAGATGTCGATGAAGACCTTCGTCCTCAAGTGTCAGCTCTTCATACAGTGGTTTCAGGACGTCACCTCGGATCTCATCGGTTCAGTAGATTCTCAACCTGGAACTCACTTGTTAGAGCCATCGCTTTTTTACTACACGTGACTCAGTTTTACAAGTCCGAACTACCAACAAATCAGAGATGCAGTAAAGGTTGGCATCACTGCAAGCATGCGTTTACTGCTCCCAACCTAGAGAAAGCCAAGATTACAATACTCCATGTTGTACAAAATGAAGCCTACAACAAGGAGATAGACAATCTCGACAAAGGACTACCCATTCCTAGAGACAGTGCGTTGAGGAAACTCGACCCGTTCATTGACAAAGATGGGCTGCTGAGAATAGGTGGCCGCATTCAAGAAGCTAAGGTAGAAGTCTCAGAGAAACACCCGGTAATAATTCCCGGACGTCATCACGTCACAACCTTGCTCATTCAACATCATCACATCTTGGTGAGACATCAAGGTCGTTTGTTTACCGAAGGGAGTCTACGAGCGGCTGGACTTTGGATAGTCGGAGCGAAGAGAAGCGCGAGTAAACTCATCTTCAACTGCGTTACGTGTCGCAAACTTCGTGGCATGTTTCAAAACCAGAAGATGGCCAATCTTCCACCTGACAGGCTCAGTACTGAACCCCCCTTCACCAACGTTGGACTGGATGTGTTCGGCCCCTGGTCCGTAGCTACAAGACGCACTAGGAAGGTCCATGCCGAAGCAAAGTGTTGGGCAGTTCTATTCACCTGTTTGTCTGTCAGAGCTGTTCATATCGAAGTAATAGAATCTATGGACACTTCAAGTTTCATAAATGCACTTCGACGCTTCATTGCTATCAGAGGCCCTGTGAAGCACATTCGTTCTGATAGAGGCACAAACTTTATTGGAGCAGCAAGAGAACTCCAAATCCCTTCCAATCTAGACATTACAAATGTAGAGAGGTACCTAGGTGAGCAAGGATGCACCTGGACCTTCAACCCGCCACACTCTTCGCACATGGGAGGCACCTGGGAAAGAATGATAGGAATTGCACGCAAGATTCTAGATTCTATCCTCTTGCAAGCAAACACCAGACTTACCCACGAAAGCTTGACTACGTTCTTGGCCGAAGTTACAGCTATCATGAATGCTAGGCCATTGACAGCTCTTTCTGGAGATTCTGGAGACTCAACAGTTCTTACTCCTGCCATGTTACTTACACAGAAAACCTGTGTCCCAGGAGCTCCACCTGGAGAATTCACAGAGAAAGACCTCTACAGAAGACAATGGAGGCAAGTACAAAACGTGTCCAATGCCTTTTGGGACAGATGGAGGAAACAATATCTCTCCACTCTGCAAACCAGAACAAAATGGCAGAAAGACCATCCAAACATCAGACTTGGCGATGTGGTACTTGTAAAGGACAGTCAATCACACCAAAATGAGTGGCCACTCGGCCTAGTCACCAAACCCTTTCCCAGCAAGAATGGGAGAGTACGCAAGGTAGAGGTCAAAGTGAGCAAGCTCGGAGAGAACAAACTGTTCACCAGACCAGTCACTGAACTTGTGTTGTTGTTATCCCCTCAGGAGTCCAATAGTGGCATTGGTTAACGCCAAGCGGGGAGTGTTCTGTCTTCTATTCATTAAATAGGATAAGGGTAATATCGTTTGTTGCCCACAAGAGGTCACTGTTGGCTTTTTTATGTTTTCCTCATACATCTCTACAGTATTTCTGTGGTTTGGAGCCTGTTGCTTTAAGGAAAAGATACTTGCTTGGACTGCCCCTTTTCCCTTCCCTTACTGAGTTGGAGACGCAGATGTCTTGGTGTCTCCATAGGATTCAGAGGTGCTATGGCCGGCTCCAGTTCCTTTTCTTCAATCGTTCCTCCTGACTAATGGATCCCGGTAGGAATCATTGTACTAGACTACATATTTGTGTTGGAATATGTGTACAGTTGTTATGTAGGCACTGTGAAGTGGCGGTGGCTCTACTCAGATTGCATAGGCTGTGATACATGCAGAGCAGGTGTAGGGCGGCATCAGCAGTGTAAATGTTGTATTCAGTCATATGCATTGCTCTCTGTGTTATGCAGATTCTGTAAATACCAGTACTACTATGTATGTCATTCTGTTATTTGTAATATGCCTGTACTGATATGGATTTGTATCTTTTGTTATAGTTTTTACCAATCAATCATCCATTTCTTATGATCATCCACCTATCCATCATCATTTAATAAATAAAGACTTAAAGGCAACACAGTCTGTTTATTGAAACATTGGATGAAGGTTAGCTGTATGCCGGAGTCCACACAGCTCACACGTGGACGAAGGCAGAACAGCCCCCTTCATAAAAATCATGGAAATGAGCACTGAATAAAATGGCCCATATCTCAGATTAAAAAAACAAACACAAAACAATGCTTGCTCAGAGTTAGGCCTCTTTCACACATCAGTGATTTTGGTATGTATGTTGCCGTTTTATACGTACCAGAATCTCTGATATACACAGACCCATTAAAATCAATGGCTCTGCGCACACATCAGTGATTTCTCACTGACGTGTTTCTATGCGGCGTACACGCGTGTCCTTGTGCTCTGCACTGAAACATGTCTGTTTTTTTCCGGCATCACTGATGTCCCTTGGACCACACAATGGTGTGATCTCTGAAACACGTACTAGAAAAATCACATACATTTAAAATAAAAAGCTTTTAAACTCACTTGTCTCCAGCGATGCTGTTTCTGGCCACTGCTGTCTCTGCTTCTAGGCCGGCTAATTATGTTCATACATATGCACTGCACAGCCGACTCGGGAGTAGCAGCAGTGGTGAGACAGCGGCGGTCAGAGACAGGAGAGACGGCGATATCAGCACCATGGTCAACAGCAGTGTGGACAGGTGAGTATAGGAGTTTCTTATCTTTGTGCATTATCACAGATAGTACATGGAGATCACGTGTGCCAAAATCACGGCACACGGAGGGACATACGCACCTTTATCACGTCAGTGAAAAATGTGGGGGTTTTTTGCACTGATGTGTGAAAGAGAGCTAACATTGGGAATGAAATATGAGCCAAATTAACCACTTTTGACCTGGTTACTGGTAGGGTTATTCCCATTTCCAAGATCCTATCCTATTATGTATTAGGTGTAGTGGTAATGATAATAATAATAATAATAATAATAATAATAATAATAATAATAATATCAGCAAATACCTCCAATTGGAAATGTAGTCTAGTTCTTCTGATTCACTGTGTCGATTATCTCATGTGCAGGGGGCATTACAGGACCTTATGAATACATGGATGCATCCACGCATATAGTGACAATTTGTTAGTTAATTAGTTGCTAATTGTCATAACCATGGATAACTAAGGTCCTGCAATACCGTGAACATGAGGTAAGCAACATTGATAATCAGGATGACTATACTACATTTCTAATTGGAGGTATTTGCTAATATTATTATCTTTACACCTACTACATATTGGGATAGGATCTTAGAGATGGGAATACCCCTTTAAATCAAATTATTATAGGTCCAGATACACTGAAAGCATGCTGTCATTCTCAAGCTAGTGTACATACTGATGAAATATTACAACGTTAATGCTTTCAGTACAGGAATTTGCAGAACTCATACAAAATTGAACAATATTTCCTCGAAGTTTGACGTTTCTCATTCTCCCTGTAATATTTCAGTTTCCCATTAAGCTGACTATATACTAACTAGGTGAAAATTAATATTATACTTTGCGAAATGTTATTTATTCCGTTGTGTAATGGTAGAATAATAAAGCTCATAGAGATTTTCAATTATTTAATCTTTTTAGCTCAAAGCAAAATCTTTGATTTCTCAATACCACAGCATGGCGATGCATTCATGTCATACGGGGAGTAGTGTTTGAGGTTTTTATTTTAGACCCTCTGACAATTGACTCCTGTGATTTTAATATTGTGTTTTCTTAACCCTAGAGCAGTCCTTCTCATTAAGAGGAAAGAACAAATGACTATTGACTTTCTAAATCCCAGAAACCACCACAGATGGCTCATTAATAAAAAAAAAAAATAATAATACTATGCACAACATAGCAGTCAGCACAAAAATATACAATTGCCAACCAGATAACCTTGGATTCCTTCTGTTAGTAAAATATTTTTATTCTGTTTTAGAATAGACTTCAGACAAAGGTTACTAGAGGTCACAGCTATAGGCAGATTTTGTACCCTTTATACTAGTGTACAGATGTAGCATAGTATATACAGTCGTGGCCGAAAGTGTTGTCTCCTTTGAAATTGTTCCAGAAAATGAAGTATTGGTCTCATAAAATTATTGCAATTCCATATTTTATTATACACTTGTTTATTTCCTTTGTGTGTATTGAAATAACACAAAAAATGAAGAAAAAAAGGCAAATTGTACATAATTTCACACAAACCCCCCAAGTCGAAATGGTTCGCACCTACAACTTAATATTTGGCCTTTGGAATAAATAACCAACCAATCGCTTCCTATAACCATCAACAAGCTTCTTCCACCTCTCAGCTGGAATTCTGGACTCTTCTTTTGCAAGCTGCTCCCGATCTCCCACATTAGAAGGTGTCTTCTCCCAACAGCAATTACAAGATCTCGCAACAGATGTTCAATGGTATTTAGATCTGGACTCATCGCTGCCACTTCAGAACTCTCCATCACTTTGTTCCCATCCATTTCTGGGGGCTTTTTTAAGTATGTTTGGGGTCACTGTTTTGGTTTCTGACTTTGGGCACTACATTGCAACCAAAAATCCTTTGCTAATCTGAAAATTACTTGATGCCTTGCACCCACTCAAGACACCCAGTGTCAGAGGCAGCAAAACCAACCCCAAAACATCTTTAAAGCTCCACCATGTTTGACTGTAGGTACTGGGATCTTTTCTATTTAGGCCTCATTCTATTTTCGGTAAACAGTAGAATGATGTGCTTTACCAAAAAGCTCTATCTTGGTTTCATTTGTGTACAAGATGCTTTCACAGAAGGATTTTGGTTTACTCATATACAGTGTGCATGAGTGTGCAGTGTAGCTTTTTTTATGTCTCTGTATCAGCAGTGGGGTCCACCTGAGCCTCCCGCCAAAGCAATTAATTTCATTCAAATGTTAACAGATAGTTTGCACTCTGATCCTGCAGGACAGCTTGAAATACTTTGGAAATTGATTGGTGTTGCTTATCTGTCCTCTGGACTATCCTGGGTTGGAAGCTTGCATCAATTTTTCTCTGCTGTCCATGTCCAGGAAAATTAGCTACAATTCCAAAGGTTGTAAACTTATTATTTTGAGCACTGTGGACAAAGGAACATCAAGATTTCTGAAAATGTACTTATAACCTTGAGATTGTTGATATTTTTCAACAATTTTGGTTCTCAAGTTGTCAGATAGTTCTCTTCTCCTCTTTCTGTTCTTCATACTTAGTATGGCACACATAATGCAAAGATTGAGTAAACTTCACCTTTTTTTATTGGGTTTCAGGTGTGATTTTCATATTGCCCACACCTGTTACTTGCCACAAGTGAGTTTGCACAAGCATCACATACTTGAAATTTAGTTGCTTAACTACAAACTCTTGAAAGGTGTCATCAATTTTGACTGGCCCCTTTTGGGGCTTTGTGTGAAATTATGTAGAATTTTCCTTTTTTTCTTAGTTTTTTTTTGTAGTGTTGCAGTACATACAAAGGAAATAAACACATGCATGGCAAAATATGAATCATTGAAATAAGTTTCTGTGGAAATATTAAATTTTTTGGAACAATTTCAAGGGTGCCAACACTTTCAGCCATGACTGTAGCTGTCGAATCTCTTTCAACTATTATTTTCTGTGCTCCTTAAGGACTTGTAAGTAATAAGTAATTAACAATACATGCAGTCCTATGGAAATAAAATGACAACACTCTGCAGGCAAGGGCAATGTTTTAACTGATGGCATCAATGGGAGGGCCCTCCAGATAGCCAGCAGTGTAACCATGCAATGGTTGGAGACCTTGCTTACATAGTTGTCGTCCATTGAATGCAACTCTGCAGTGTTCCAGACCCAAGTTGGTAAATCCTGAGCTCAGGCCCATTGGTGGGAGCGTACACTCACATACAGTTAATTTGGCACCGAACACAGACAGGTCGATACATGAACTTGATAACATCAGTGCCAGCAGACTCTGCTTGCAGAGCTGCTAGTTCCGTATAGAGAATACAACAGTAAATCAGATTCCACAAGGGTGTACAGAGTTATTCTAGAGAGAAGCCTCCACCAAGCTTACATAGTTCTTAAAGGGATCCCTATGGTATATTTTTCATTTGCGTTGTTAAGTTACCCATGGAGTGGGGAGTAGTAGGTTTAGAGTCACTTTGTTGAGTATGTTAACTGCTGTGCTGCACCACCAATTGGCCAACTCTTAAGCCTGCTTTACACGAGACGATAGATTGTGCGATAGCACAATCGATTGTTCCCGCCCCTGTCGTTTTTGCGTCACGGGCAATTAGTTGCCCATGGCGCACAGACTCGTTTACCCCCCGTCACACATACTTACCTTCCGGACGACCTCACTGTGGGCGACGAACGTCCACTTCCTGGAGTGGGAGGGACGTTCGGCGTCACAGCGACGTCACACGGCAGGCGGCCAATTGAAGCGGAGGGGCAGAGATGAGCGGGATGTAGACATCCTGCCCACCTCCTTCCTTCCATTAAGCCGTCGCGTGCCGCGGGAGGCAGATAAAGCTGCTGTTCATCGTTCCCGTGGTGTCACACGGAGCAACGTGTGATGCCACATCAACGATGAACAACCTCCGCCATTTTAATTAAACAATTTTATGAAACCTAGCGACGAGTACACGACTCACGATTTGTGAGCGTTACTGCGTCGCTAGGAGGTGTCACACGAGACGACGTCGTGCGGTATGCCGGATGTGCGTCACGAAAACCGTGACCCCGACGACATATCGCACAATCTATCGCCTCGTGTAAAGCCCGCTTTACATTCATTCTATTGTTCTAGAATTCTAGGTAAATGTTTGGTGACCACACTAGGCTATAGCATTGTAGTTACCACTTTTGGGCCCACAGGGCAGCTTAGTGGTCCTGGTCAGTCTTGTCTGAGTGAGATAATTTGGTTCACCATCATTTTTATGGTTAGAAAAGTATTTAAACCAAATACTTCAGTAAAAGTGTGTCTGTCAAATTTGGTGTTGGCTACTTTTCTTATTAATGGCTTCACTTTAACTTATGGAGACCACCCTGGTACACCCCGGTACACGGTCTACAAAATTAGTGACAACAGCTTATGAGAGAACTCCCTTTGCTAACCCAAAGTCTAACAGATTGGCATGTGTGGGACCTGATGACATAGTGTTATATACAGCACTAATATAGTCGTGCTGTTTATTACTAATGCAATCATAGGATAGCATCCTTAATTCCCCTTTGGGGATGAATAAATATTGCATAAAAAAAGTTCTAAATGTTTAGTATTAAAAAAAAAGTAACAACATCCTCCACACATTTCCAGTTTTCCCAACCAAAAAAAATCTTTAATCTGAAAAAAAATTATATATACCATTACTTATTACCATTACTTCATATATTTGGTACTGTTGCATCCCCAATGATGCATACTTTAGTACTATAACACCTTTTTTAAGGCTTCTTACAACTTTATCTAAGGAAACGTAAAAAAAGAAATTATGGCTTTGACAATATTATAAATATTTAATTGATTTTTTTTGTGACAGTAGTACAGTAGTACAAAAATAAAAAAACATCTAAATTGGATATACAGTACAGACCAAAAGTTTGGACACACCTCATTCAAAGAGTTTTCTTTATTTTCAGGACTCTGAAAATTGTAGATTCACATTGAAGGCATCAAAACTATGAATTAAAACATGTGGAATGAAATACTTAAAAAGTGTGAAACAACTGAAAATATGTCTTATATTCTAAGTTCTTCAAAGTAGCTACCTTTTGCTTTGATTACTGCTTTGCACACTCTTGGCATTCCCTTGATGAGCTTCAAGAGGTAGTCACCGGAAATGGTTTTCCAACAGTCTTGAAGGAATTACCAGAGATGCTTAGCATTTGTTGGCCCTTTTGCCTTCACTCTTCAGTCAAGCTCACACCAAACCATCTTGATTGGGTTCAGGTCTGGTGACTGTGGAGGCCAGGTCATATGGTGTAGCACCCCATCACTCTCCTTCCTGGTCAAATAGCCCTTACACAGGCTGGAGGTGTGTTTGGGGTCATTGTCCTGTTGAAAAATAAATGATGGTCCAACTAAACGCAAACCGGATGGAATAGCATGTAGCTGCAAGATGCTGTGGTAGCCATGCTGGTTTAGTATGCCTTCAATTTTGAATAAATCCCCAACAGTGTCACCAGCAAAGCACACCCACACCATCCCACCTCTTCCTCCATGCTTCACGGTTGGAACCAGCCATGTAGAGTCCATCCGTTCACCTTGTTTACAAAGACACATTGGCTGGATCCAAAGATCTCAAATTTGGACTCATCAGACCAAAGCACGGATTTTCACTGGTCTAATGTCCAATCCTTGTATTTTTTAGCCAAAACAAGTCTCTTTTGCTTGTTGCCTGTCCTTAGCAGTGGTTTCCTAGCAGTTATTTTACCATGAAGGCCTGCTGCACAAAGTCTCCTCTTAACAGTTGTTCTAGAGATGAGACGGTGTGTCCAAACTTTTGGTCTGTACTGTATGTCCTTATCATATTGACCTTCTGGATAAAGGTTATACTGTATGTAAATTAAACTGAACAGTGATTGGTTCTTAAATAAAAACAAAAAATATATATATAAATCCAGAATTACTGTATTACTGTTTATATTCCACCTCAAGAGTAGAGATGAGGGGACTTTTCAAGGTTCAGTTCAATTTGCCAAATTTCCCAGAATTTGTTGAACAGGTTAACAAACATATCCAAACCCTATTAATTCAATGGGACTAAAAACCAAAGTCATAGACAAAACCTGCAGGGAGGACAAAATCTGCCAAAACAGCTCAAACTGTTGTGGCACAGCCATTACTGAAGATTCCTAGGCTATTATCATAAGAAATATGGAGGTGGATGAATGACAGGTAAACCCCTTGTGGGTTGGGAGCTCTCCTACCTCATGCTGCAGCTCAATCTGCATTTATGCTCAGCCACACTCAGGTGGCACCGATATTAGTTTCATATACTGTTATTGCTAGACAAATTTAATGATGGTAACAGAGGTAGATGAGTGAAAGGTAGCTGCATGCCTACCAGTCTGAGTGTCCTACTGCCACAGGCAACACACAAAAAGGAGATCCAGCTAAGAGTCCCCATCCCTATTTTCCAAAATTAGGGGAAGACATCAGGAATGTGACATTAATATCCCCGGACAAAAAATGTTTCAGCATGGATGCATGGGAAAGTGTTTGGCCCTGCATTTCTACCTTAAACATTGATCAGTAAAAGGTGGATGAGTGACAGGTGTAGGCCTGGTGCTCTGAGACCCCTGTAATTACAGGCAACACAACAAGGAGACCCAAGTTGAAGCCTCCACAATTCAAAAAATTAGGGGCAGACACTTGGAAAAGTGCCATCATTTGCCCCAGAGTACAAATAGTATAATGGTGCAGATAGATAGATAGATAGATAGATACAGTAGAGAGAGATAATAGTTGATAGATAGCTAGATAGATAGATAGTACAGCTATTTAGGAAAGTTAATAAATAATTAAAAAAAAAAAATTGATGTTGGGTTCCCCCTAATTTTCATAATCAACACAGATACATCAGCAGCTGCGGGCTGCAATCCTCAGCTGTCAGCTGTACCATGGCTGGTTTTGAAAAATAGAGGGGAGCTCACTCTAATTTTTTTAAATAATTTGAACAAATAATTAAAAAAAAACAAACACCCCCATTTTTCAAAAACCAGCCAAGGGACAGTAGACAACTGGGGGCTGATATTATTAAGGTGGGAATGGCCATGGTTATTTGGCCTTTCCCAGCCTAAAACTAGCAGCCTGTAGTCTCCCCAGAAGTAGCGCATCTATTAGATGCGCCAAATCAAACTCTCTACTCAGCTCTTCCCGTTACTCTGGTGCAGTGGAAAGTGGGGTAATATATAAGATTGATGGCAGCTGTAGATTGCCAGCTGGCATCAAGCCCTGGTATTAGTAATGTGTGGGCATCTATCAGACACCTTCATTTTTAACTCAGTAGTTTGAAATAGACAAAAATGTTTTACTTCAACAAACACCCCCCGACTACAGCCCTTGCTCAGCAATTTATTTAAAATTTTAGTAAAAAAAGGTCTACCGTAATCGATAACAAGGTCCCAAAAGAGGACCTGTGAATTGCTACCTGGCATCAAGCCCTGATATTGGAAATGGATGGGTGTCTAGCTGGCAATTGTCTCCACGCCCAATTGTGTTGGTATAACTATTTGGGTTTCTAGTGCTTACATAAGAGAGGCTTTAACTTATTACATTTCCTTGTTTTATACCTAGTATTTTTATATACAAAAGCTTTTTCTTTTTTTGACAATTAAATACATTTTTAATGTATACCTAATAAAGTATATATATATATATATATACACGTATATACAGTGAATATATATATATATACTAGACGGTGGCCCGATTCTAACGCATTGGGTATTCTAGAATTTATTGTGTAGTTAATGTATGATTTTTGTTATTTATATATAGATGTTGTTGTACGTAGTTGCCAAGTGTTTGTGTAAGGTGCTGTAAATCTTCTGGGTGTTGTCTGAGTGTGGGAGGTGTGAGAGCGGTGTTGTTTGTGTGTTGCGTTTGTGTGTTGCGTTGTTTGTGGAGCGCTGTGTGTCTGCAGCGTTGTGTGTGTGTGGTGCTGTGTGTGTTGCACGGTTTGTGTGGGTGTGTGTATGTGGGGGGAGGTATGTTTTGTGCAGTGTGTGTGTTGGAGGAGTAGTCCTGGGGAGAGAGGAGTATAATAGGAGGAGTAGTCCTGGGGGGAGAGGAGGATAATAGGAGGAGTAGTTCTGGGGGGAGAGGAGTATAATAGGAGGAGTAGTCCTGGGGGGAGAGGAGTATAATAGGATGAGTAGTCCTCAGAGGAGAGGAGTATAATAAGAGGAGTAGTCCTGGGGAGAGAGAAGTATAATAGGAGGAGTAGTCCTGGGGAGGGAGGAGTATAATAGGAGGCGTAGTCCTGGGGAGAGAGGAGTATAATAGGAGGAGTAGTCCTGGGGGGAGAGGAGGACAATAGGATGAGTAGTCCTGGGGGGAGAGGAGTATAATAGGAGGAATAGTCCTGGGGAGAGATGAGTATAATAGGATGAGTAGTCCTCGGAGGAGAGGAGTATAATAAGAGCAGTAGTCCTGGGGAGAGAGGCGTATACTAGGAGTAGTCCTAGGGGGAGAGGAGTATAATAGGAGGAGGAGTCATGGGGAGAGAGGTGTATAACAGGAGGAGTAGTCCTGGGGGGAGAGGAGTATAATAGGAGGAATAGTCCTGGGTGGAGAGGAGTATAATAGGATGAGTAGTCCTCGGGGGAGAGGAGTATAATAGGATGAGTAGTCCTCGGGGGAGAGGAGTATAATAGGAGGAGTAGTCCTGGGGAGAGAGGAGTATAATAGGAGTAGTCCTGGGGGGAGAGGAGTATAATAGGAGGAGGAGTCCTGGGGGGAGAGGCATATAATAGGAGTAGTAGTCCTGGGGAGAGAGGCATATAATAGGAGTAGTAGTCCTGGGGGGAGAGGAGTCTAATAGGAGTACTCCTGGGGAGAGAGGAGTCTAAAAGGAGGAGTAGTCCTGTGGGGAGAGGAGTCTAATAGGAGGAGTAGTCCTGGGGGGAGGTGTCTAATAGGTGTAGTCCTGGGGGGAGGTGTCTCATAGGTGGAGTAGTCCTGGGGGGAGTTGTCTAATAGGTGGAGTAGTCCTGGGGGAGGTATCTAATAGGTGGAGTAGTCCTGGGGGGAGGTGTATAGGTGCCCAATGTGTGCGGGGGGAGGTGTATAGGTGTTTAATGTGTGCGGGGGGAGGTGTATAGGTGCCCAAATGTGTGCGGGGGGAGGTGTATAGGTGCCCAATGTGTGCGTGGGGCGGGGCTGAGCGGCCAACATGTGGGGGGGCGAGGCCGAGCGGCCAACGTGTGAGGGGGGTGGGGCCGAGCGGCCAACGTGTGCGGCGGGTGGGGCTGGGCTTTTTTCACTTTTCATAGAAACACTTTGAATCATTTGAATCATTACAATTATGCATTTTTGTTAGTCTATTTAATCAATTTTTGGTTAGGCAGGTTTCCTCTTGGAACCTACTAATCCTTTGACCTCCAAGCCTGATTTCAACATTCTGACTAGAGTTGAGCGCGGTTCGTGGTTCATGGTTCTCCAGTTCGCGGTTCGAGTGATTTTGGGGGGTGTTCTAGATAGAACTAGAACTCGAGCTTTTTGCTAAAAGTTCGTTAGCTCGAGTTACGTTCGAGAACAGTTCTATCAGCAAAAAGCCAAGCTAATTACTAGCTGGCTTTTCACTGTAATAGTGTAAGTCACTCTGTGACTCACACTATTATGACATTTCAGCGTATAGTGTGCGGGGACTGCGCGTTCAGATCACTGCTGTATGAATAATGGCGATCGCCATTTTTTTTTTCTTTTCTTCATTTCCTAAGCGCGCGTGTAGTGGGGCGAGCCAGCATGTCAGCCAATCCCAGACACACACACAGCTAAGTGGACATTTTGCCAGACAAGCAAGGGCATGTGTGATAGGATGTCCATGTCACATGTTCCTGCATTATAAATACGGCCATCTGCCCGTCTGGACGTCATTATCTACCTTCTGAGTCTGGGTGACAGTCACCGCTGACGCAGCTCCTGCCGCCGATCCTGCTGTGTACGCTCAACACACAGCGCTCTACAGATTAGGGATAGAAGTTTAATTCAGCCCTTTTCAGGGCTAATTTCATCAGGCTCAGAGCCATAGGTGACAGTCAGGTCAGTGGAAACAGTTTTTAACAGCTACAGATAACAGCGTCTGTGTAGCTAAGCTCAGGGAGTTCCTTGCAGCATTTCATCATTAGGAGGGATAGAAAGTGAGGCTTCCTTTTCTCTACACTGATCCACAACCCGGCCACTGTACCCTCCTGCCCTTTTTAGCAAAGCCATTTTAATTGCAGACTGCTGCCCGTTAGTGCCATCCAAAGAGTGGCTGCTGTCCTGCATTATTGTGGCACCTCTGCATTCTCACCTCCTGCACATTTTTGCAAAGCCATTTTAATTGCAAAGAGTGCTGCCAGTTAGTGGCATCCAAAAAGTGGCTGTTGGACTTCCTTAGTGTCCCACTGGTGCCAAGCTATTTCCAGCACCTCTGCATTGCACCCTCAAGCTCATTTTTACTAAGCCATTATAATAGCAAACACTGAGAAAACTTAGTGGCATCCTAAAAGTGACTGTTGGACATCATTAGTGTCCCACTGGTGCCAAGCTATTTCCAGCACCTCTGCATTGCACCCTCAAGCTCATTTTTACTAAGCCATTATAATAGCAAACACTGAGAAAACTTAGTGGCATCCTAAAAGTGGCTGTTGGACATCATTAGTGTCCCACTGGTGCCAAGCTATTTCCGGTACCTCTGCATTGCACCCTCAAGCTCATTTTTACTAAGCCATTATAATAGCAAACACTGAGAAAACTTAGTGGCATCCTAAAAGTGGCTGTTGGACATCATTAGTGTCCCACTGGTGCCAAGCTATTTCCAGCACCTCTGCATTGCACCCTCAAGCTCATTTTTACTAAGCCATTATAATAGCAAACACTGAGAAAACTTAGTGGCATCCTAAAAGTGGCTGTTGGACATCATTAGTGTCCCACTGGTGCCAAGCTATTTCCAGCACCTCTGCATTGCACCCTCAAGCTCATTTTTACTAAGCCATTATACTAGCAAACACTGAGGAAACTTAGTGGCATCCTAAAAGTGGCTGTTGGACATCATTAGTGTCCCACTGGTGCCAAGCTATTTCCAGCACCTCTGCATTGCACCCTCAAGCTCATTTTTACTAAGCCATTATAATAGCAAACACTGAGAAAACTTAGTGGCATCCTAAAAGTGGCTGTTGGACATCATTAGTGTCCCACTGGTGCCAAGCTATTTCCAGCACCTCTGCATTGCACCCTCAAGCTCATTTTTACTAAGCCATTATAATAGCAAACACTGAGGAAACTTAGTGGCATCCTAAAAGTGGCTGTTGGACATCATTAGTGTCCCACTAGTGCCAAGCTATTTCCAGCACCTCTGCATTGCACCGTCAAGCTCATTTTTACTAAGCCATTATAATTGCAATCTGTGCTGCCAGTTTAAGGGCCATAGTTTTATTGTCAGGGATGATCTGTGTTGTTTCTTCTGCTGTCAATAAAGCTAGACCACCTCTGCAATCTACACCACTTCTCAATTTTTACTACCAAATTTTAAGTGGACAATCTTGTCGCAATCAAAATGAGTGGCACAATGACAGATGCTGGTGGGAAAGGGAACAGGCGTGTTGGAAAAGGGAAAAAAGTTTGTGTCCGTGGGGAAGGTGGCAAAGCTCCATTAACATCTGCTGAAGATAGGCCATCTTCCAGCAAAAGTAAGATGTCTACTACTTTCCGTGGACAATCAGATGTGCTCCCTTTTTTACGGACACGAACAACTGGAACAAAGGTAGATGATGCCCAAAAAAAGAACATGCTTGAATGGATCTCAAGTGGTCCAACAAGTTCCCTCTCCTCCACCTCAACTACCGCATCCAAAAAAAACCAGTCCTCTGAGTTGTCATCCCAATCACACTTGCTTTCTCCCAGCTCTCAAGTCTCCATCCGCCCTGCACAGTATGCTGGAACAGAGATGGCTGAGTCTGCAGAGCTGTTCAGTCACACTATAGCCTGGGAATCAGTGGTATGCTCCCAAGCTACAGTGAGTACAGACCAGTAAATGGTCTGCAGTGATGGCCAGAACCTTTGTGACTCAGATTCAGGCCGTGATAACCAAGTTTCTGAGCATAATGTTGACCCTTATTCACAAACTGTAACACCTGTTGTTATAGGCAATGAGGAACATACTGATGACGATGAGACGCAGATATCAGATTGGGATGACAACTTAAATATTCGGTCAGGGCAGGAAGAGGCTCGGTCTGAGGGTGAGGAAGTGCAAACACAACGCTTGATGAGGAAGTTCTAGATCCCACCTACTGTCAACCCACAGTCAGGCACTCGAGGAGGTCAACAGAGGCGGTGGAGGAGGATGCAACTGACGATGAAGTTACCTTGCGCCTTCCTGGGCAGAGGAGGAGTACTGGTAGCACGTCTACAACTGCATCCTCAGCCACCACTCTGTCTCTGAGCACTAGTCGGGGTGGCTCAGCAGCTCGCATTTCCTCTAAGCCTTGCCTTGCCTGGTCCTTTTTTGACCTTGCAAAGGATCGCCCAAATTATGTGATATGTAAAATTTGTCGGGATTCTTTTAGTAGAGGCCAAAATCTCAGCAGTTTGACAACTTCTTCCATGAATCGTCATATGAATAAATATCATATGTCCCAGTGGGAAGCTTACCGTGCTGCAATGCGGCCTAGCGGAGCGGACCATCCACCGCCTGCCCCTTCCAGTGCATCCGCGCGCTCTTCATCTTCTAGAACTGTGGGGACAGCTGTCACACCTGGTTTTCCATGTACAACTTCCACCACTGTAACCGCAACATGCAGTTTGCTTGGTAGGTTGTCAGTTGGTTTGGAAGGGGAAACAAGTGCGTGTGTATAGCTCTCTCAGATATCGATAGCACCAACGTTGGATGAAGGCAACATCATGTCTACGCCTGCACTTTCCTCACAAACCTGCATTTTTCCAGTGACACACTACTTACTACCGTCTACACATAGCAGCCAGATCTCTGTCCCTCAGATGTGGACAAATAAAAGGCCATTTCCTGCAACCCATAACAAAGCTAAGAGGTTGACTTTATCCCTCTGTAAGCTGCCTTTCCACCTGGTGGACACACAGGATTTTAGAGACCTTATGTCTGTCGCTGTGCCCCAGTACCAGATGCCCAGTCGCCACTACTTCTCTAAGAAAGGTGTGCCTGCGCTACACCACCATGTCGCACACAACATCACCGCTTCCTTGAGAAACTCTGTGTTTGAACGGGTGCATTTCACCACCGATACTTGGACCAGTAAGCATGGACAGGGACGTTACATGTCGCTGACTGGGCACTGGGTAACTATGGTGATAGATGGTGAAGGGTCTGCTGCACGAGTCTTGCCATCCCCACAACTTGTGTGTCAATCCTCTGTCTGTCCAAGTTCCTCCACTGCTTCTGCCTCCTCAACCTTGTCTGGGTCCTCCACCTCCGCCCCAAGCCTGCCTGGTCAGGCCACAAGCGTTGTAAGTGCGCAGAAGGAATCACGCACCCCTCATTACTATGCTGGCAGCAGAGCGCAACGGCATCAGGCAGTCTTTATCTTGAAATGTCTTGGAAATAAGAGTCACACAGCGGCTGAGTTGTGGGCAGTTCTGGAGACTGAGTTTGGTAAATGGTTGTCTCCACTCAACCTGCAGCCTGGTAAGGCCGTGTGCGACAATGCTGCAAACCTGGGTGCGGCCCTTCGCCTGGGCAAGGTGACACACGTGCCTTGTATGGCTCACGTGTTGAACCTTGTTGTCCAGCAATTTTTAACACACTATCCCGGCCTAGATGGCCTTCTGAACAGGGCATGAAAACTGTCTGCTCACTTCCGCCATTCAACTGCCACAGCTGAGAGACTTGCATCGCTCCAGAAGTCTTTCGGCCTGCCAGTTCATCGCCTGAAATGCGATGTGCCGACACGCTGGAATTCGACTCTCCACATGTTACAGTGACTGTGGCAGCAACGCCGAGCACTGGTGCAATACGTCATGACGTATAGCCTGGGCCAACGAGATGCAGAGGTGGGGAAGATCACCCTGATGGAGTGGTCTCAGATCAAGGACCTATGCACCCTTCTGCACAGTTTCGACATGGCGACGAATATGTTTAGGGCTGACAATGCCATTATCAGCTTGACAATTCCAGTCATTTACATGCTGGAACACATGCTAAACACTATTCGGAGTCAGGGGGTGGGACAACAGGAAGGGGAGGAACTACAGGAGGATTCATATGCGCAAGGGACAACAACATCACCAAGATCCAGACATTCATCATCACCTAGGCGGCAGGCATGGGACCATGGGGGACAGGGATCAACAAGGGTGCATGGTAGCAGGCGAAATGTTGAGGAAGGTGCAGGAGAACATGAAGAAATGGAGGACAAACTGTCCATGCACATGGAAGACTCAGAGGATGAGGGAGACCTTGGTCAAATTTCAGTTGAAAGAGGATGGGGGGAGATGTCAGAGGAAAAAAGATCGGTTAGCACCTCTATGCCACAAACACAGCGTGGACTTGGTCCGCATGGCTGCGCAAGACACATGAGCGCCTTCTTGCTGCACTACCTCCAACATGACCCTCGTATTGTAAAAATTAGAAGTGATGATGACTACTGGCTTGCCACACTATTAGATCCCTGGTACAAGTCCAAATTTTGTGACATAATTCCAGCCATAGAAAGGGATGTACATATGCAGGAGTATGAGCAGAAGCTGTTACTCAATCTTAGCTTGGCTTTTCCACCAAACCCCCGTGGTGCAAGGAGTGAATCTCCCAGGAGTATCTCCAAATGAACATCGATGCCATGACTTTGCAAATGGAGCCTTGTTCATTTTGGGCTTCAAATCTTGAAAAAATGGCCAGAGCTCTCCACTTTTGCCTTGGAGATCTTGTCATGTCCAGCTGCCAGCGTTGTCTCAGAACGGTCTTCAGTGCTGCTGGGTGTGTGCTGACAGATAAGCGCACGCATCTGTCAAGTGACAATGTGGACAGACTAACGTTCATCAAAATGAACAAGTCATGGATCCACAAGAAATTTACTACCCCTGTGTCATCCTAGGGAGAGTAAATACTTGTGTATTTTGAATGTGCTTGATGCAAATCTACCTGTGAAGTGTGCAACTGGGGCACAAGTGCTGCCACTGAAGGGGTGTCTGTGTGGCCCAATTTTTGGAAAAAAGGGAGACTCCGCTTGGAGTAACCCTTGCTTGAAGTGTTTTTAAAAAGGAGCCAAGATGAACAAGTCATGGTTCAGCAAAGACTTTGCTACCTACCCCGGTGTCATCCTGGGGACGGTTAAGTATGGCGTATTTTTGAATGTGCTTGATGCAAATCTACCTGTGAAGTGTACAACTGGGGTACAAGTGCTGCCACTGAAGGGGTGTCTGTGTGGCCCATGTGTTTGGGTTGCATATACTCATATATCTGTGTCTCCTACTCTTTTTCCTTGTCCAGCTCTTTTGTTTTCGCATGAGTATATGTCCTTGTCACTTTCCCATGTGTTTGTGTTGTGTTGTGAGTTGTTTGTCACCTTTTGGACACCTTTGAGGGTGTTTTCTAGGTGTTTTTATATGTTTGTGATTGCCTCCCTTCGTTTCCTATGGGTTTGAGTGGTTCGCCGAACCAGTTCGCCGAACTGAACTCGAACTAGGCCTCCGTTCAATGAACCAAACTCGAGCCGAACCGCGACCGGTTCGCACATGTCTAGTCATGACTGGACACTAGATGGGAGGTATAAGTCGCAAAAAATGAAGAGGTCTAAAATATTGCTTAAAAATTAAAAATGTTTATTAATTTCTTTAAAATTAAAAATTGCTAAAAATATCAAATGGCAATGCCAAGAACCCGATGTTTGGGCAGGGATGAAGGCAGTTAGATCGGTGTAGGACCTATACAATGAAAGAGGAGGGCTGTGTAAATGTCACTGAGATAATATATTAATATATTATGCAGTGTCTAAATTGAGTTAGCACACTATATGGATTAATTTACCTGTGTCTTGTAACCTGTAGGTTCAGGTTCAGGTTGAGAAGTGGAACACAAAGTGGATGATTCGTTGGAGAGGCCTAAAATTAGAAAATGTATGCAGGATGTTAAATGTTTGGTGGGTAGTCTGGAATGAATTAGTCAAGATGTATGGGGTGGGCACACATACCACAGAGTGGTCAAAACATGTCATGAACACCTTCTTGACCTTCTTGACCTTTATTCCAGACTAATTCATCCCTGTCTGGATACCTGGATCTTGGCATTGCCATCTGATATTTTTAGCAGTTTTTACTTTTGAAGAAATTAATAAATATTTTTAATTTTTAAGCAAGATTTTAGACCTCTTCCTTTCTTGCGTCCTATACCTCCCAACTAGTGTACAGTCACGACACATCTCACCTATTTTTCCTCCCCCTTTCTCGTTCTACTTGGTAGCGCGGTAGTTTTACTTTATATCTTGTGAGTGTTTACCAATTCCAGACAGGATACAATTAACTTCCCTCCTGCTATCAAAGTCCAGTCCAATTCAACGCCTCAGAGGTATTCACTACCTATTTTTGCCCATAAGGCAGTTTATCCATCCACCCCATTACCCTTTGCCTGTGAGCGCCGGTGTCCATTCAGTTAAACATTTGGTAAAAGTCTAACTACATAAGCACCATTTTTTAAACATTTTTTTGTTCGGAAGTTAGAAGTGTTAAAAGTTTAGAAGCAATTTTTAATTTTTTCAACAAGATTTACAAAATCATTTATTGGGGCTATATCACATTTAAAGTTATTTTGAGGGGCCTATATGACAAAAAATAAGTAAAAGTGTTACTATTCTAAAAACTGCTCCCTCAGAATACTGAAAGCAACATTCAAGAAGATTATTAGCCTTTCAAGTGCTTCACTGGAATTAAAGCAATGTGGAAGGAAAAAATAAAAAAAAATACTTTTTCCAAGAAAAATATTGCTTTAGCCGCAACTTTTTCATTTTTGACACTGGCAATAGGAAAAAAAGGACCAAACTATTTGTTTTACAATTTCTTGAGTACAGGGATAGCCCATATGTGGTGAAAAACTACTTTTGTAGCAGAGGGCAAAGCTCAGAAGGAAAGGAGCACCGGACGGACCGTTGAGCTCTCCCCCATCGCTCCCCCTCCCTTGCTGTTATTTGTTCATGTTACTTCATTTTGAACAATAAATCTTGGACTGATGGCTAGTGCCCCGTGACTTCTACCTTTTTTCTAATCTGCATCTAATCCTGGGACTACACACGGAGTGAGCACCGCCCGTCCCAACAAGTCATAGACTCCACAGGACCTTTGTAAGTACACCTCCTCCTGTTAGCAGTGTGGTGCTGCCATCTAGTGCATTTTCTTTTATCCTTGCTGAACGATCCAATCTTTAAAACTCACACTTTTATGTAAATATAATAAGGGAGGCAGCACTCAAATTGCTGCAAAAAAAAAAAAACTAAGAAAAAAAATCCAATTTCAGGTGCAAATCCTACCAAACAACCTTTCAATTCCTAATACATAAAACATAATAAAGGAAGCAGCACTCCAATTCTCGCAACAAGAAATGAATATGTGGGTCGAGTCTTGCTATCTATTCCCTCCCCTGTTGCACCTGTCAATCAAATGGCAATGCATTGCTGGAACTTATCTTGCACATATTTCTGAAATAAAACATTCAATCTCTGAAAAAAAGGTATGTTTAGATTCAGAATCCTAGCGCCAGTATAGCACTGGCTTTACTTTGTGCATGAAAATCCTGTTGGTTGGTTCCTTGTAAAGCGGGCTTTACACGTTGCGACATCGCTAGCATCGGCTACACAGTACATGTAATATACAATTCGTCTGTATATGATGAACATTTAGGGGTACTTTACACGTTGCCACATCGCTAGCATCGGCTACACAGTACATGTAATATACAATTCGTCTGTATATGATGAACATTTAGGGGTACTTTACACGTTGCGACATCGCTAGCATCGGCTACACAGTACATGTAATATACAATTCGTCTGTATATGATGAACATTTAGGGGTACTTTACACGTTGCGACATCGTTAGCATCGGCTAGCGATGCCGAGCACGATAGTACCTGCCCTTGTCGCACATGCGATATGTGGTGATTGCTGCCGTAGCGAACATTATCGCTACGGCAGCTTCACATGCACATACCTGCTCGGCGACGTCGCTGTGACTGCCAAACTATCCCTCCTTCTAGGGGGAAGTGCTTTCGGCGTCACAGCGACGTCACTAATCGGCCAGTTAATAGAAGCGGAGGGGTGGAGATGAGCGGGACATAACATCCCGGCCACCTTCTCCCTTCCGCATTGCTGTCGGGACGCAGGTAACGTGATGTTTGTCGCTCCTGCGGCTTTATACACAGCGATGTGTGGAGCTGCAGGAACAACAAACAACATCGTACCGGCGGTCGACCCAACATTATGAAAATGAACGACGCTACACAGATCACCGATTTTCGACGCTTTTGCGATCGTTTATCGTCGCACCTAGGATTTACACGTTGCGATGTCGCGCCGGATGTGCGTCACTAACGACGTGACCCCGACGATATTTCGGAAGCGATGTCGCAAAGTGTAAAGCCCCCCTAAGATCACATTATCATCTGCCAAAAAAATTGAAAAAAATCAAAACTTAACTGTTGTGTATGGCTTTATGATATTTTAATTTGTTCTTTTTAGTACATTTATTTTAAGAATTATAAAATCAGTTGTCAAAGTACAGAAGAATATTTAACATTTAGACTGGTTAATACCTTTTCCTAGTCTTTGTACCTTGGTAGATCTTTAAGAGATTTTAGGTGTTATCACAGAATATAGGTGTCTTAATAAAGCATTACAAAAGTTTGGTAAAACATAAAGAACAATGCTGCTTCCGCTCTTACATTGCTTTTTATTCCTGAAACTAAATTAATTTGTTGCAGTTGCTTTTATGTTCAGTAATAAGATAAGTCTAATCGAATCTCCTAGCGGTATATTTTATATATTGCATATCAAAGTCTGATAGAACGAGTGTTTGAATTACACTGAATACAATTATACACCAAGCACATAGGAAGAGACAGAATAAAGAATAGATGAGAGACTTGAATATTAGTAGCTGAACTGCAAATGATGAGAAAATTAATTTACTGGAAGTGAATATAGTATGAAAGAAATCGCCTGGCAGACAGAGATAATTTAAACAAACCAAATTTCTATGAAATATAGAGCTGACTCATCGAAACAGGAATAGCTATGGACTCACTTTTTTAATTGTGTCAGAAAATTGAATCTGCTGTCATTTCGCTGTATTAACAGGACAGTGACTTTTTACTGTATATATAACAGAGATGACAAATAACAATAAAGTTGATACTTCATTCCAAATCTAAGAAATTTGAAATGACCATTTAAAAGTTATTGTGAAGCTAAAATTAAATGTGGGGTTTGAGGCTTGCTGTTGCTGCTATGAAATTGGTCATAACTGTACCGAGACGAGGGACAGGGGTGCCATCGTCCACTTGCCTAGATGTCAATAGAAAAACCGCATGGACCAGGGCTTATCCCATTGATTGCCTGTATTCCTTCCCCATGGGCAGAACATTACTCAGACAACACACAGTGAGGCTACCATATTCCGGTAATACTTTATTGGGTTCCCAACATGTCCTATCAAGTGCAAGTGACCGAGTCTCACTCTTCCACTTACCCGCCTAATATTAGAACCTCCACAACTCCACTTGCCTGGTTGACAAAAGAAAGACCGCATGGACCAGGGCTCATCCCAATGATTGCCTGTATTCCTTCCCCATGGGCAGAACACTACTCAGACAGCACAGAGTGAGGCTACCACATTCCGGTAAGACTTTATTGCATTCCCATCATGTCCTATCAAGTGCAACTGACTGAGTTTCACCCTTCCGCTCACCCGCCTGATATTAAAAACTCCTCAACTTTGATGCATCTAGGGCCACTACACCAGACAGCAGCTTGTTTTTTTTGACAGGCACCCACTGAGAGAAGATAGCAGGAAGCTTAGGAAGCCGACCAAGCACAAGTTATGTGGCCAGGTGACCGGTTAGTCCCAAACAGAATTCTCCAAACAAATTTGTGGACTCAATGTTGAGTAGTGGAGCAGTTTTGTAATCCACCAGCTAGAACCATGGTCCCTGGGCTGAAGTCCTGTAGAATTACCAGTGATAGGATCAGGTGCTTTTGGTATATCTCTGCTCCCATTTCAGTGCATTGTGCCCAAATGATTAGGGGAAGATATTTAAGATGCTCCCTCATTATTCACTAGTTCAATTATGCTCCAGATTATGCTGACTAGTTCACTGCAGGGGGCTGATGCAATCCACAATCAGCAGCCATTCCATAAGTTAGCATGCAAAAAGGGCACTGGACAGTCCCACATGAAACAATGACCCATGTCCCTTGACTCACTGAACAATACATATGGCGTAATTAAGAATATTTCATCCCTACACAAATGTCCAGATATTCCGTATTGATGCTTAGTCATCCCACTTAATTATTATAATCATGGTTTGTTTGTGACCACTAAAAGTATAACCACGCTTAAAAAAACCTTGTAAAATGTCATGGGTTTAAACATGTGGTAATAGGAGTATATTATTCTCTTGGAGGAGAACAATGCTCAGTTGATCACTTATGCTAATTTATGCATTCAGTGTAGGCTTCAGCATCTAGATCCCACCACTGAAATTTCTGATATGCTGATATGACATTTCAAAAGTTTTTTGAAAAAGCAGTTTTAACATAGAGAAAATAATGTATTTCCATCAGTTGAATAAGCGATTGAATACAACTTGATTATCATATTAATTTGGTGGTAAGAACCACTGTCCTATACATATGGAAAGGTGAACAAGAGTAAAACATTTCATGCTAATTTTGGACTTCCTGCTAATTTAGAATAATGGACAGTTTAATGTCAGACTCTCTTATGGATGAAAAGGTTAATAGCAATATCAATTTGATTGCCTAGGGTGGTAATACATAGTAAATTGACAGCTGTCTAGTATAATGTTTACTGCCATTTTCACTTGGGTCCTGTGTTACTGAATTGATGAATTCCTGTGCAGCCAGTAATCTAAAATAGTGAAGTTAAAAGGTGTCATTCCACAAAAAGTATTGCTGTTAAGTCAACAGAACCCTCAAAAATAATACTTTTATGTGTCTAGATATCTTACTCTGTTTCAGTGGTAAAGAAAGGAAAGAGGGCACTCCTGTGTGGAACCGTTAAACATAATTGGTGGAGGTGTGTATTATACACTCACCTGATAGTGCTGTACTGCAGGTACAACACTGTTAAAGAAGCTGACTGGGGGTTCCAGTGCTCACCGTTCCTCACCGCCGGGGATCCTATCCTATCAGTCCCGCAGGAGTCCTTGACTCAATGGGCATAGCAAACCACTCATCTTCCTCATGGCAGACCTCGTACATATGGTATCCCGTTGCTCCTTTGGAAGCTCAATTGTTGGATTCTTTCTTTGGATATGCAGGGGCAGAGCATGTTGTGATGCAATATCCTACCTGGCCCCTTAGGTTGGACTTTATAGACCATATTCTTGGGGTAAACTTGCCGTGTCACCCTGTGAGAAGTCACCTTCCATTAATAGTTCAACTTGACCCTTAACCCTGAACAACGTCTGGTCTCCTGGGTGATGGGACACTTCTTGCACTGGGGTTATATCCAGATGGTCCATTTCCTGAAGCTTTTGTTCCACCAGTCTTCGTAGTGTTTGGAGTTGGTGTCACTGTTCTCCCACCCAAACATTGACGTTGGCTCTCATGTAGTCCTCTTCAGGGTCAAGTTCTAACTTGGTGATTTCCTGGCCACTCCAACAAAACAACAGCATATAGGGGGTGCATCCAGTGGTGGTGTGGGCTTGATTGTTGTACAATACACCCTGTCAGCAAAACAGTGGCTGGCACCTGACATCTGTACCATGATCAGATGCAATGGATGACAGTGACATCATGCACCATGGTGTGCACTCTGATGTCAACTACCGTCCACTGCGCGCTGGCTATAGAGGACACCAGGAGATGTGGGACCAGAGAGAAGGTGAGTAGAATGTTTTTGGGTTTTTTAAATTATGCATTAGAGACAGAATGGGGACATATATTCTAGGATGGGGAACATGTATACAAAGATGAGGATCATATATTCCAGGAAAAGGACCATATATACCAGGATGGGGACTATGTATACCAGGATGGGGGCCCTATATACCAGGATCAGGACCATATATATAAGAAAGAGGACCAAATATACCATTTGTATAGGATGGGGACATACAGTATATACCAGGAAGGGGAGCATGTATACCAGGATGCATATTTTTAACACAGAAAATTCAGTAATTTCTTGAAGGCATTTAATTCTGGTCCATGTCACACAGATGCCCTCCATGGGCTGTGAATGTTTTACGCAGACCCATGGACTTGTATTAACCCTTGCCTTCCATGCTGCAGGTAAATAACAAACATGTTTTCATGTGGTTCAAACATACACACAATTTGTGTTACAACACAGATATGTAAACAGCAACATAGACTGTAATGGCTATACGTGTATATGTATCTCCGGTACTTGTGATAATGGATGCCACACGTACCGGACACATAGATGTATGAAGAGAAAATGGGGGGTGCCAGCACTGCCTGTGAATGGGATGCAAGTATGACAAAATAAAAAGTGTAACATTCACAAATTCATTCCTACTGTATCAATTCAATGAGATTTTTGGCACCTGGACTGCCTCTCTACTCGCAGTTGTCAGCCCTTGCAGCATGGGAGCGGTTCTGATACTTCTCAGGTAGGTGGTGTTCCTATATGGTCCTGCACATCACACGAAACCACATGGTACGCATGTATATTATATACGGTAGTGTAGGGACCCCCCTTATAGAGATTGCCGTGACGGGGCAGGGGGGCTCAAACCATTGATCAATTATTTGCTAAAAATCTCATTGAATTGATACAGTAGGAATGAATTTGTGAATGTTACACTTTTTATTTTGTCATAATTGCATCCCACTCATAAGCAGTGCTGGCTCCCCCCCATTTTCTCGTTTACTGGTCAGGTGGTTGACCGCCACTATGCCGTGCACGCCCAGTGTGGTTTGCAAATTCCTTCTGTTGCCATCAAAATGCATGTTGGTGCCTGTTCACATACAGCCACCGCCTCCTGCTCCATAGGCATTAATACTTAAGCACCACCTGCCTGGGGCTGTTCCGCCCTTCATCCATGTCTGCAGGTCTGACACTGTGGGGGCTAGTTCAGACATTGTGCTAGTGGCAGGCACCTGGACTGCCTCTCTACTCGCAGTTGTCAGCCCTTGCAGCATGGGAGCGGTTCTGATACTTCTCAGGTAGGTGGTGTTCCTATATGGTCCTGCGCATCACACGAAACCACATGGTACGCATGTATATTATATACGGTAGTGTAGGGACCCCCCTTATAGAGATTGCCGTGACGGGGCAGGGGGGCTCAAATCATTGATCAATTATTTGCTAAAAATCTCATTGAATTGATACAGTAGGAATGAATTTGTGAATGTTACACTTTTTATTTTGTCATAATTGCATCCCACTCATAAGCAGTGCTGGCTCCCTCCCATTTTCTCGTTTACTGGTCAGGTGGTTGACCGCCACTATGCCGTGCACGCCCAGTGTGGTTTGCAAATTCCTTCTGTTGCCATCAAAATGCATGTTGGTGCCTGTTCACATACAGCCACCGCCTCCTGCTCCATAGGCATTAATACTTAAGCACCACCTGCCTGGGGCTGTTCCGCCCTTCATCCATGTCTGCAGGTCTGACACTCTGGGTGCTAGTTCAGACATTGTGCTAGTGGCAGGCTCCTGGACTGCCTCTCTACTCGCAGTTGTCAGCCCTTGCAGCATGGGAGCGGTTCTGATACTTCTCAGGTAGGTGGTGTTCCTATATGGTCCTGCACATCACACGAAACCACATGGTACGCATGTATATTATATACGGTAGTGTAGGGACCCCCCTTATAGAGATTGCCGTGACGGGGCAGGGGGGCTCAAATCATTGATCAATTATTTGCTAAAAATCTCATTGAATTGATACAGTAGGAATGAATTTGTGAATGTTACACTTTTTATTTTGTCATAATTGCATCCCACTCATAAGCAGTGCTGGCTCCCCCCCATTTTCTCGTTTACTGGTCAGGTGGTTGACCGCCACTATGCCATGCACGCCCAGTGTGGTTTGCAAATTCCTTCTGTTGCCATCAAAATGCATGTTGGTGCCTGTTCACATACAGCCACCGCCTCCTGCTCCATAGGCATTAATACTTAAGCACCACCTGCCTGGGGCTGTTCCGCCCTTCATCCATGTCTGCAGGTCTGACACTGTGGGGGCTAGTTCAGACATTGTGCTAGTGGCAGGCACCTGGACTGCCTCTCTACTCGCAGTTGTCAGCCCTTGCAGCATGGGAGCGGTTCTGATACTTCTCAGGTAGGTGGTGTTCCTATATGGTCCTGCACATCACACGAAACCACATGGTACGCATGTATATTATATACGGTAGTGTAGGGACCCCCCTTATAGAGATTGCCGTGACGGGGCATGGGGGCTCAAATCATTGATCAATTATTTGCTAAAAATCTCATTGAATTGATACAGTAGGAATGAATTTGTGAATGTTACACTTTTTATTTTGTCATAATTGCATCCCACTCATAAGCAGTGCTGGCTCCCCCCCATTTTCTCGTTTACTGGTCAGGTGGTTGACCGCCACTATGCCGTGCACGCCCAGTGTGGTTTGCAAATTCCTTCTGTTGCCATCAAAATGCATGTTGGTGCCTGTTCACATACAGCCACCGCCTCCTGCTCCATAGGCATTAATACTTAAGCACCACCTGCCTGGGGCTGTTCCGCCCTTCATCCATGTCTGCAGGTCTGACACTGTGGGGGCTAGTTCAGACATTGTGCTAGTGGCAGGCACCTGGACTGCCTCTCTACTCGCAGTTGTCAGCCCTTGCAGCATGGGAGCGGTTCTGATACTTCTCAGGTAGGTGGTGTTCCTATATGGTCCTGCACATCACACGAAACCACATGGTACGCATGTATATTATATACGGTAGTGTAGGGACCCCCCTTATAGAGATTGCCGTGACGGGGCAGGGGGGCTCAAATCATTGATCAATTATTTGCTAAAAATCTCATTGAATTGATACAGTAGGAATGAATTTGTGAATGTTACACTTTTTATTTTGTCATAATTGCATCCCACTCATAAGCAGTGCTGGCTCCCCCCCATTTTCTCGTTTACTGGTCAGGTGGTTGACCGCCACTATGCCGTGCACGCCCAGTGTGGTTTGCAAATTCCTTCTGTTGCCATCAAAATGCATGTTGGTGCCTGTTCACATACAGCCACCGCCTCCTGCTCCATAGGCATTAATAGTTAAGCACCACCTGCCTGGGGCTGTTCCGCCCTTCATCCATGTCTGCAGGTCTGACACTGTGGGGGCTAGTTCAGACATTGTGCTAGTGGCAGGCACCTGGACTGCCTCTCTACTCGCAGTTGTCAGCCCTTGCAGCATGGGAGCGGTTCTGATACTTCTCAGGTAGGTGGTGTTCCTATATGGTCCTGCACATCACACGAAACCACATGGTACGCATGTATATTATATACGGTAGTGTAGGGACCCCCCTTATAGAGATTGCCGTGACGGGGCAGGGGGGCTCAAATCATTGATCAATTATTTGCTAAAAATCTCATTGAATTGATACAGTAGGAATGAATTTGTGAATGTTACACTTTTTATTTTGTCATAATTGCATCCCACTCATAAGCAGTGCTGGCTCCCCCCCATTTTCTCGTTTATAGATGTATGAAGGGGACCTAAAAATGTATATTTACTCTTCTTTATCTCCTTGTGATACTATTTTAATATCTGGTGTGTATTTTTTTTAATATCTTTTGTTGATTGTTTTGTTTGCATTTTTTATTTATATACTGTATTTTGATGTATTTGGTATATTATTGTATATCTTTTTTCCTTATAATTAAGGAAACTGTATTATTTTACTTAGCAATTATGTATGAATCAAATATTCCATCGTTGAATCCACTGTAAATCAGTTTCTGCAATATCCATTAATCTATCAGTAACATTGGGAAAGGTAAAGGCTAGAGAGTCACATGAGGTGTTTCCCAGCCGCAAAAAGTAAAGTGTTGAAGATATATAAAAAATTAGTTTAGAACGGTGTTTTGGAGCATAATTGGGGCTGCATTTATTATATTAATGCTCTTTTATTCAATGGGATAATCAATTTAATGCTTGCTTTCCAGAAATCCTGCCATAATGGGGGGGGTTATTCAGTTATTTAGTTACCGCCCCAGATTTTAGCAATGTCCTGTTCCTCAATCAGCATTCACACAAATCAGAAACTGATGGAAGTGAACGGCTGCATAGTCCTCTGTAATCAAGTGATTGTGTGCCATCAAGTCTTCATAACTTCAAACTAAAAGAATAATTTTAAAACATTTTTTTTCTCCAAATAAATTGTCAAAAAAATATGGTCAACTAACATAAATATAAAGGAGACTTTTTTTTATAATTGTGTTTTGTAAATACATTTTAAGTTAGTTTTACTTTTTGACCTGAATTTTATTAACAAGAATGAATAACCCATCTGGCCTAGTCATGGTAATATGTTTAGGTGAACATTGCACTCTACACACGAAAATCACTAATCCTAACCTAATTACTGTATTTTTCAGTTTATAAGTCACCCCGGATTATAAGACGCACCCCAAATTTAGAGTAGGAAAAAATGATTTTTAATGTTAAAATGAGGGTCCGTGTTATAATTATAGTGTGTCTTTATCCTAATGCTTACCACGGGGGAGTGGCAGTTGTGCAGCGGCTCAGGAAAGTCACAGGGGGCAGAGTTAGCAATGCTGTGGGCTCAGAGGAGTGGATGTTGCGTCTCGTCTCAGGGGGGTCAGTGATTGAAGGGTTAGTGATACTGCGGCCTCGGGGGTGTCATGGCAGCGGGTCGCCATTGATCTGCTGGCAAGCTGCTGGTGTGTCATTGCAGTGGAGTGACTCAGCAGGATCACAGGATGGGGTATCAGGGCATCGGGTGACTGATCTGGCTCCAACGAATCACCCGCGATTGACGCAATGGACTTCAAGAAAATGGTAGAGGAGGCAGCGCGTGCCGCCTCTGCAGTCATTTTCTTGAAGTTCATGCTCTACCACCACACCACCTCAATAAGTCAGTTTTGGAGGCAAAAAAGTGCGTCTTAATATCCGGAAAATACTGTATATGGCTAGAAAGGAAACTTGACACTAGGAAACACCTGACACTTAGAAGGAATTCATTCATTTTTAAAGCTTATTTGACCTTTTGTTATATATTCAAGTAGAACATAGGGATATACTGAAAATACAGATTATGTTAACACCATTAGGGTAAAATTGGTAAGTGACAGCCTACTCTACATAATATACGTAAAAACAGTATATTAGGAAGCTACAGAAATTCTGTTTTTATATTTATATGCATCACAAATTGCTTATGGTAGGGAAATGTTCCAATGACTCATATGACCGTTAAGCGGGCTTTACATGCAACAACATCGCTAACGAGATGTCGTTGGGGTCATGGAATTCGTG
This sequence comes from Anomaloglossus baeobatrachus, assembly GCF_048569485.1. Taxonomy (NCBI): domain Eukaryota; kingdom Metazoa; phylum Chordata; class Amphibia; order Anura; family Aromobatidae; genus Anomaloglossus; species Anomaloglossus baeobatrachus. The sequence continues at coordinate 85,653,010 of NC_134356.1, read as the reverse complement.
ACGCACATCCGGTCTCGTTAGCGATGTCGTTGCGTGTGTAACGCACGAACGACCGTTAACGATCAAAATTACTCACCTAATCGTTGATCGTTGACCAGTCGTTCTAATCCTGATTATCGTTGCTGTTGCAGGACGCAGGTTGTTCATCGTTCCTGCGGCAGCACACATCGCTATGTGTGACACCCCAGGAACGAGGAACATCACCGTACCTGCTGCCGCCCACAATGAGGAAGGAAGGAGGTGGGCAGGATGTTACGGCTGCTCATCTCCGCCCCTCCCATTCTATTGGACGGCCGCTTAGTGACGCCGCTGTGATGCCGAACGAACCGCCCCCTTAGAAAGGAGGCAGTTCGCCAGCCACAGCGACGACACTAAGCAGGTAAGTACGTGTGACAGGTCCTAGCAATGTTGTGCGCCATGGGCAGTGATTTGCCCGTGACGCACAACCGACGGAGGCGGGTGCATACACCAGCAACATTGCTAGCGATGTCGCTGTGTATAAAGCCCACTTTAGACATCAGCAGTGTAATGCATGAAATTCATGTCCAATTAAAATGTTAGGCTTTATAATAATACAAGGACAGCACATTTGCAACTATTTCTTAACATTTTGCAAATGAGCATTTGTGACTAATTGTAAAACATTTGTGATTTTTTCCAGTTGAATATGATTTTTTTCCCAGTTACATTTTGTTTTAAATTTTAAAGTCTGGAATTAAGAATTCTATAATTTCTAAAAATGCATTTTAATATAAAGGATCTGTTAATGGCTTAATTTTGTAAATAGTTAAAATTAAGTATATTTTTTTCTTACCTTGCTTTTTAAAGACACATCTCAACAAGTTGGAAAGATCATGAACAAATTCCGTTTCCAACACACATTCAGACTTGATTTCCTATTTGGCATGATAGGAACATGTCTGAAGGGCACAGGCAGACACAGTCGAGTGCTGCTCCTGCTGGGCAGGAGAGCACATTCCAGCTGTCAGATAATGACAGCCGCTGAGAACTTGTCCTGCATCCATCACTGTTATGCTGGCTTCACACTGTGTTTTTGCTCTCCATTTAGAGTGTACGTCGGGAAACCTTTCATTGTATACACTAAACTTGTCCATAGGGTTACATTAGCCAGATGGAAGCCAAAAGAGTGTCCTGCCAGTTATACAACCATAATGGTATGGAATAGTGTAGTAAACCATGCAATACCATAAATTGGTATCCAGTTCCAAAATGCATTTATTTAATAGTGGCCATTACAATCTATGAGTGATAGATGCAACTCTATGGCATCTGTCTCTGGCCTTTGTCAAACATATGTTTCAGAAAACTGCAGTGATGTGCTGTAAATGTATAGACAGTTATCACAGGAGAGCTCCATCTTAGAGCTGTGCAGCATGGCAGCAAAGCAGCTCTATTGTGGGGTCCTAGCTACCACCATCATGCTTGTGTTATTTTGGAAATCAGAGGGATGAGGGAAGGACAAACTGCAGCTTTTTAGGATTAAAGCATAGACATAAAAAAATATTTTGCTTGGAGAATCAGCAGAGAGTAATGACCATTAGATTTAGCTGTTACTGTGTTTCCCAGAAAATAAGCCCTAGCAGAAATGTGGCGCCCTGGACAAGCCAGGGGCCACAGAGCACGACACCCACACGCCCCACACTCCCAGTCAGGCACACCGAAGTCAGACACAAAACCCTTGTTTCCTTCCTCCAGGGGCTGATGTCCACACCAGGGGGTGGGCCAGGCGGTTGGCCCCACCCACCGAGGATTTCACAGTCCTGGAGGCGGGAAAAGCAGAGAGATCAGCTAGGGAAGTGAAAGTGGAAGGAAGGAAAGTGGCAGCTGAGCAGACTAAAGTTGGTCCGGGTGTGTGGCCCGGACAGATCAGCAAGGTTGGCAGATGGTGGTGACCGTCTGCAGGAGTGGCCTATCAGAGCTTACCGTAAAGATTGTGGACGGGCGGTGGCCCGGCGGTACCGGACCGGTACGCAAAGAGAAGCCAGCACCATCTGGCAGGGGCTAACGGACCCCGGCAAGGCTAGGAGTCGCCGTGAATTTGCCGAATTCGTTAGTGAAGGGAACCTCCTGGGTTTCCCAACAGCCAAGTACCGACAGAAGGCAACAGTCCAACCAAGAGAGGGAGACACCACCACCGCCAAGGCAACCGTTTCCCAGGGCCAGAGCCTGCGGGCAAAAGGGGCTCCTCCAGCCCACATCCAAGCTGGGGAGCAGGTTACCGGTGGGAACCCATTGGAACCATCTACCGTACATAGGTGCAGGGAAAGGCAGTCACCATCATCCTGCCAGGAGAAACAACACCGCAGCCGTCTGTGGGACCCGTCCATCCAGCCGTGTGTTTTACCGAGAACTGTGTCCTCATAATTGGCTGAGTGAGTACCACCGTGCCATGCGACACAGCGCTGCCCCCGCGACCCTGCAGCTCACCAGGCCCCGTAACCTGCCTGCCATCCATCCCTACCCCATCACCGGGCCCCGGGACAACCAACCCCCCTACCCACAGAGGGGAGAATTAACATCAAAGCTGCTCCCTGTCACCGCTCCCGGGATCCCCGTCTAGAGCAGCGGTGGTGTCACCAATATCACCACAACCGTGGGTGGCGTCACGGACAATAACCAAATCCCCCACAGTCAATTTCCCTTTTCACTCACGGGCGAGGAACGCCGCTCGAATCCCCGGGATCCGGCCCACCGCTCGAGCCACCACCGAGCAGCAGCAGCCGGACACGAACAGTGGGAGAGCGCAGCGTCCCCTGCTCCGCCCGCGACAGAAACTTTCAGCCTCTTTGGAGCATGGCTCAAATATAAGCCCTACCATGAAAATAAGCTTCAGTTGCGGTTCAATAATAAAATATTCATACAGCTAAAAGCGTTAAAAATACAGGAGGACATTTCATTAAAAAAAGCAGACATCCACAAAAGAGAAGAGAGAAGACAGCCCTAAAAGAGAGAAGACAGACCCCCGCAATCGAACTCACAAGACCCCCGAACAGCTACAGCTGGCAGGTACCAATGGTGGATGGGATCTCCCACATTGGTCTGCGTCACTTTCAGGTCCCTCACCATTCCACTCATACACACACATACATTGGGTCCAGGATCCCTCTGCTCAAATACACGCATTTGATGACAGTAATATCACACACACACACACACACACACACACACACACACACACACACACACACTCAGCGATACTAAACTGCTTCCGACTGGCAGGGAGACCTGGTATGCTGTGGAACGCGGGGACCTGCAGTGGAACGCACATCTATGAGCAGGTCCTCGATGCATTCCACCGCAGGTTCTCAATGCATTCCACTGCAGTTCCACAGCATCTCAAGTCCCCCTGCAACTGGAAGCAGTATGATATCACCGTGTGTGTGTGATGTTACTGTGATCGGATGTGTGTGGGATGTGTGATGTTACTATGATCAAGATGTGTGTGTGTCACCTTCAGGTATCTCAAAATTACACCCAAGAATGAACCAGACTTGTGCAAGTCCACAATTCTCTCTCTCATTATACTGGCATTTAGCAAATATAAATAATTTTGGTAATCCAAATTGACCAAAATGGAAAAGGGTTATTCTGATTTCATGTCAGACAGAGACTGAACGGAGCCCACAGTGGAGCCATAGGCAAAGTGACCCATGACTTACTTTGGAGGGCAAGGAGGGGTTAAAAGTAAAGAGGAAAGAAAAGCACAGGCTCTGGGGGTGTCAAAAGTTTAAGAGGGTTGGTATGGGAGCAGGGGGTGGTTTAAGTTTGAAGTGGGTATATAGGGCCAGGTAGGGGAGGTGAAAACTACTATTGCAGCGCGTGTGTCCCTCATGGAAAGGTTCCGTTGCTCACCTGGTCTCCTGCTCTGATGTTGTCGGTCCAAGAACTCCTGGAGTAGCTTTGGGCTGCTGCTGGCAGCGAGGATGGAGCTGTGGTCATGGCGGAGGCATGGGAGATCCTGAGTCACCTGTTGCAGAGCCACCTGCCTGCCCAGTGTGCCGGGCGAGAGCGCTGGAGAGACTGTTACCGCATGCGGCTCCTAAGCCTCAGCGGTGCCGCAGGAGCCCTTCAGGGGACCCTTACCGCCCATCCCCACATCCTGCTCCTGTGAGCCTGAGGACGCAGCGGGGGAATAATCCTACCAGCTGGCCAGAGCCTGCAGCTGTGGCGTGGCCTTGGTCGATCACATGACCGCACCCCCACTCCAGGCCTCTAGCAACCAGGGCTACACCAAGATGGCAGTAGTCCTATCTGGCAAAGTTGATGTTGGGGGGACCACTTGTGTTGGTAGCAACAGGTCATCGGGAGTGCCTCCTGGTCCAGGGGGCGCAGGAGTGCCTAAGAGGAGGTCATTATCAGTGGCAGTGGCCAGGAGGAGGTCATCCCCAAGGAGGAGGTCACCAGGTCGGTCACCATCTGTGAGTCAGTCAGTGTGGAGGTGGCTATCCGGCAGGAGGTCACCGCGATGGTTGGCTTCTGGGTCAAGGTTGCCATCATGGAGGAGATCTTCATCCTGCCAGAGGTTGCTATCTGGGATGAGGTTGCCATCTGGGAGGAGGTTGATTTCAGAAGGGAATCTCCTGCGTCCCATGAGACATCTGGCAATCCGCTCCCTGGTGGTCTGGCATGGTCTGAGCGCAGCGGCTTGCCAGGGTCTTCCTGTGCAAGCTGCCGAAGCAGCTGTGGTGCTTGAGGATCTGGGATATATTCGTCATCTGGACACGGGAGTTCTGGCTGGTGGGTGTCAGGCACCGACGCAGCCTGGTGAGTATGACTCTATGTTATGTGCATCTTTTGCTAGTTCAGTTGTTCCCTCGGCGGGTGTTCGTCCAGAACAGGGTATTAGGGGGGGTCTTGATTTTTTCATGCCGGGGGTGGCATCAGGGTCTGATAGTAGGGTTAGCAGTGTTTTGGGGAGTGTGCGGGAGTTGTTAGAGCATTTAGAGTGTGCAAACAGAATGATGGGGGTTCCCCATTCCTGTTTGGGTGCCAAGCATAGAGGCGGCGGGGCAGGTCACCAGTCAATCGGCGAGAGAGGTTACACCTGGTGGAGGGGTCTCTGTGTCAGTGCAGACTGAGAAAGATAAGGAAGGGGATAATATAGTTCTGGACTATAGAGCAAAAGGGGAAGTATACGTGTATGTTGAGGTTCCCCTCGGGGCTCACTTGAAGAAGGAAGTCAGGGAAAAGATTTTGAAGGACAAATATGTGGCCATTTTTTTCCCTGATTCCATTGCAGAAGTTTAATTTGGATAAGGGAAAGAAGGATGAAAGTAAAGCCTGCTTTACACGGGACGACCGATCGTGCGATTTCATGATCGATCATATCCGCCCTTGACGTTTGTGCATCACGGGCAATTGATTGCCCGTGGCGCACAAAGTCGTAAACCCCCCGTCACACGTACTTACCTCCCATGCGACGTCGCTGAGGGCAGCGAACATCCACTTTCTGAAGTGGGAGGGATGTTCAGCGTCACAGTGACGTCACACGGCCAATAGAGGCGGAGGGGCGGAGATGAGCGAGGAGCCGCGGGACGCAGGTAAGCGATGTTCATCGTTCCCGTGGTGTCACACGGAGCAACGTGTGCTGCAACGGGAACGATGAACAACCGGCGCCATGTTTCATAAACGATTTTATGAAACCTAGTGACGAGTACACGACTCACGATTTATGAGCGATACTGCATCGCTAGGAGGTGTCACACAGGCTGACGTCACAAAATCCATGACCCCGACGATCTATTGCACGATAGATCGTCTCGTGTAAAGCAGGCATAAGAATGAAGAGGAGAAGAGGCGGTGGAGGCTTACACCCCAGACTTTTGTTAATTGGCTTCAGGCGTTTGCCATTTTGGCGAGTGTCATAAGTGAGAAGGCCCTGGAGAACTGTTCTGGTCTGTTTAGCTATATGGATGCTATAGGGGAGACTCATAGGGTTTATGGCGGTCAAACTTGGTTGAGGTATGATGAGCAGTTCAGGCAGGGAAAAGCTGTGCAACCCAACATAAGGTGGGATCAGAAGAACGTAGGGCTTTGGTTGAAGGTTATGGCACCAGGTTGTTATAGGCAGTTTTTTAGGGTGGGGCTGGGTCATCCATCCAACATGCCGCTGGAGGGGCCTCTGCCCATAGCAGGGGTGCCGCTACAAAATCAGTAATCTGTTGGCAGTTTAATGGGTGACAGTATAAGTTCGGCAGAAACTGCAGATTCAAATACCAGTGCTCTGGCTGCGGAGGTTCCTTACATGGAGCATCCCATTGTTTTAAAAAAGTCGAGAATAAACCCGGGGGAAGACTGGAAAAGTGGATTAGTCCAGTGATTCTTTCTGCGATGGCACCTTATGGAAGTATGTACTCTAAGCGGGATAAGGTGGCTTTGTTGGTTGACGGTTTTCATTTTAGCTCTTAAATTCCTTCCTCGCAATATGTTTTTCCCTTTCAATTAAAAAAATTGGCGCCGGCTTGCCAGTATCCGTTAATTGTGAGGGAGAAGATTTGGCGTGAGGTGTCATGCGGGCACATGGCAGGCCCGTTTGATTTACCTCCGATTCCTGGTTTGGTTGTTTCACCATTGGGGGTTGTGCCAAAGAAGGAGCTGAAAAAATTTCGGCTCATTCAGCATTTTCCTTCCCAAAAGGTTTGTCAGTTAATGACTGCATAGACCCAAAGCTTTGTTCTGTGGTTTATAGTTCTTTCGATGACGGAGTAGGCTGGGTCCAGGCATATGGAAAAGGGGCACTGTTGGCGAAGACAGACATTGAATTGGCATTCCGTTTGTTGCCAGTTCACTCTGAAAGTATGCACTTTCTGGGATGTTTTTGGGACAGTTCATACTTTGGGGACAGGTGTTTACCCATGGGATGTTCTATCTCTTGATCATATTTTGAAGCATTCAGTTCATTTTTGGAGTGTGTGGTTTGTGATGTGGCTACGTTATCATCTGTGATTCACTACGTTGATGACTTCCTTTTTATCGGGCCGCCATGTGTTTGAATTTTTGGGGTATCACCATTGATACTGAGAGGTTGGAGCTTCTGTTTCCCCTACTGATTACAAAAAATAGCACACCAAAAAAATCCACATATCGGAGTTCACTTTCCACTTCAGGGATCCTACCGTTGTGGTATTAAAACCTGTGGACTTTGTCCTTTTATGTCCAATAAAAAAGCTCTTGTGGCTACCGCTACAAAAGAAACATGTTTTAATGACAAATTCCTGTAAGACATGCCAACTTCAATATGATAGATGCACAAGCCGTGCGTTACGCACTAGGACCGCAGAACATCTGTATGATGCCAAACATATATCTACTCGCACTCCATCTAGTGTATCCCAACATATTAGGTCTGTACATCAGGGTAACATTAACCATTTTGAGGTGCATGCACTCAAGAAAATTCACAGTAATACAAGAGGTAATACAATCCGTCTACTCCATTATCAAGAAGCTTTATTAATTTTTCAAATGAATACATCCTTTCCTATAAGACTGAATAAAAGATCCGACCTGTGGCATTTTTTTTAAAAACAAGAAATGTAAATTCACAATTACAATTTATATTGTCATGTTGTTATATTATTATTATTATTATCCTTATACTCTAATATTTGCATATTAAATTAATGTCATAATTTCCTTCCAAACTTTTTACTATATAACTGTGTTCGTGTTATACCTCCCGATGTTCATGACTAAGGACGACCGCGTCTGAAACGCGTTGATCGGAAGAGTTATGTTTTACTTCTTTTAAACTCCAAATAAATGTGAAGTTTTACCTATTCTTGGAATATCTTCTTATGGACGTTTTTGTGTCAGGGAACTGCCTTCACTTGATTACTGAGAGCTTGGAGTGTCGGTTGCCGGGTAAAACAATTGTGGCTTTACGGGCGGGGGTACTTAAGGCGGGTCGCCTAAAGAAAATTCAGTTTAGAGATCTTCAGTCATTGAGCAAGCTTAATTTTGCTTGTCGCATCATGTGTATGTGGCAGATTTTGTCACGTCAGTTGGCTGTAGTAAAGGCAGGTGCGAGGTCCCCCACGCATTATATACGACTGTCAAGGGAGCTCCGGGACAACCTGGCAGTATGGTCGGGTTCCTTCGATCGATATAATGGTAGGTCCGTGATGATTTTGGAGGTTGTGGACGATATTGATGCAAATTCTTTACTGATGCGGTAGGGGGCTCGGGTTTCAAAGCTTACTGTAGGCGCAAATGGTGTGTAGGGGAATGTCGAAGTCTTGGGTGGAGGCGGGACTTACGGGGAACCTGACATTGTTGGACCTGTTTCCGATAGTAGTGGCCATGGGTGCTTGGGGTGAACAATTTAGCAACAAAAAGATCTGTTTTCATTGGGATAATATATCCGTTGTCATGGCAATTAACAATTTGTCTGCTACTTCTCCTCCAGTGGTGTGGCTGTTGAGGTATTTTGTGTTATGGTGTCTCTGCCTTAATGTTTGGGTGGTAGCGGTCCATGTACCAGGTGTTGAAAATTAAATTGCCGATTCCCTATCTCAATTACAGTAGGATCATTTTTGGAGCTTGGTACCAGAGGCTGCAAATGGCTGGCGGAGCTCTTGGAGCTGGTATTCAAGCATCAAGCTCCTTAATTCAAGCATCCCTTGCAGAAGGTACATGGCTGGGATATGAGGCAGCTTGGAGAGAATGGTAAGAATAAAGGCTGGAATTTGGTAAGGGGCAGGATGAGGAGGATTCAGTGGGAGCATTTTTTGTGTTGGTTAAGTAAGGTGGCGTCGGATGGATGGTCCATGGCCAAGGTTAATCCTTTTATGGCAGGGATCACTTTTGGATTTAAATTTCGGGGACTGAGTGATGTCACAAAGCATTTCCTAGTTAGTCAAGCATTGAGGGGCTTACAAAAGGGTTTCATAAGTTGGACAATCTTAGACCTGTTTCTTTTCAATTGCTTGAGGGAGTGGGGTCACAGATGGGGCACGTGTGCCCTTCCCATTTTGAGGAGACGTTTTTTCAGTTGGCCTTTTCTTGGTTGTTTTTTGGGGCCATGAGAATTGGGGAATTGGTGTCCCCATTATCATCACGAGAAGGTGGTGTGTTGGGGCAAGATGTCGGGGTGTTAACTGAGTCTGTGGAATTCTTGATACGTTGGTCTAAAACAGACCAGTTTGGTAGGGGAAAGAGGGTTAAGTTGAGGGCATTGAGGGGGTCGCTAATGTGTCCAGTGGGGTGTTTCAGAAGCTATTTGTCCTTGGGGGCTGATCGGGCTGGCTCGTTGCTAAAGGAGAAAGACGGGCCCTTTTTGGCGCGTGTGGCCACCAAGGAAAGGTACCACCCCCCCACCCTTGTAAATCGGTTTAGGTTGCTGGGTATACAATGTTGCATTTAATAACTGTTATTGTCATTTTGCCCAAATGACAATAACAGTTCTGAACAGTTATGAACAGTTCTTGGAGTTGGTGGTAAAATGGTGGTGGGGGCTTAAACTTCAGGTGGATGGTAACCCCCACCTTTTTTTCATTTTTGAATAGTATTTATCTGGCGGACATTGGGGCTCTCCAGGGTGGGGTTCCCTAGGAGTCGGTGTTAGGGAAATGGTTTTCCGGTAAGTGGTGTCCCCGAGATGGTGGTCGCGGCTGCGGCAATGCTTGATGGTTTATCAATATTATGTCTGCCAAATTGTTTGGAGCTCCAAGAACCCTCCTCGCGTAAAGAAAATTATTTAAGGAAAGGCATGGGGTGGTAAGGAGTTATTGGGTTAAGATGGGAAGGAAGCATCTACAATAGTGCAGTCATGAGAAAAACATGTATATGTGTCTTTATAGAGAGTGTGTGTAAACTTCTGGTTTCAACTATATGTTCCCATCCTGGTATATATGTTCCTTCCTGGTATATCTGACCACAACCTGTGTTTATCCTGGTATGTATGTTCCCATCCTGGCATATCCTGGTATACATGTCCGTATCTTGAGCCCTTTTCTGGTGTATGTAGTCCACATTCTGTCTCTAACACATAAAAAAACAAACAAAAATAACCATTCTACTCAACATCCCTCCTCTCCCACATTGCACATCATTCTCCCTTTGGCCAGCGTGCAGAGGCTGGCAGCTGACATTGGAGTGTGCAAACTGGCACATGACATCACTGTACTGCAGACGTCAGCTTCCAGCCACTGTTTGGCCGTCAGCATGTATTGAAGCGTTGGGACCCAATGGGTCTCTATGCTGCAATGCATGTCAGTTGGATGTATGCCCTCGTACAGTCCCCCTGCATCCCTTGGCTCCATACATCAGTAATGGCAGTAATGTACTCATGGTGGGCCTGTCTGTAGACATGGATAGCTTATAGTCATAATGAAAAATCTTGTCTTTCTCTGATTTTTTCATAAGCTATACTGAAAAAATAATAAGGAAAGATAATAATGTTACTGCACACACAATGTTTATTTTCTTGGCCTCAGAAGATGCAGTGCATGCAAGGCTAGGGATTTGCATCAGTCACCATAAGGGGAGGAGTAGAGAATAATAATTAGGTGGCAGAATGGTGCACTACGCCCTCTACCACAGCAATGATGCACTAAAGCCCTCTGATTTACATATCTAATAATAATGTTTTTATATAAAACTAAGTAAATCTCCAGTACCAGTATGATTTTTACAAGGGGCTATGTCCCTTACTTGAATGCTTAAAGGCCACTTTAGACACAGCAACATCGCTAGCGATGTCGCTGCCAATTGCACCTGCCCCCGTCGTTTGTGCTTCACGGGCAAATCGCTGCCTGTGGCGCACAATATCGTTAGGCCCTGTCACACACACTTACCTGCCTAGTGACGTCGCTGTGGCCGGCGAATCCCCTCTTTTCTAAGGGGGGCGGTTCGTTCTGCGTCACAGCGGCGGCACTAAGCGGTCGCCCAATAGAAGCGGAGGGGCGGAGATGAGCGGGACGAACATCCCGCCCACCTCCTTCCTTCCTCATTGCGGGCGGCCTCAGGTAACGTGATGTTCCTCGTTCCTGCGGTGTCACACGTAGCGATGTGTGCTGCCACAGGAACGACGAACAACCTGCGTCCTGCAACAGCAACGATAATCGGGAAAGGAGCAACGCGTCAACGAGCAACGATTAGGTAAGTAATTTTGATCATTAACGGTCGTTCGTGCATTTCACACGCAACAACATCGCTAACGAGGCCGGATGTGCATCACGAATTCCGTGACCCCAATGACATCTCGTTAGCGATGTTGCGTGTAAAGCGGCCTTAAGTGTTATAAAGGGGCTTGATATTCATTGAAAAGTAAATATTTAGGTATGTATTTAATTTAGTAACCCGAATTGTATTATTGAAATTGAATTTAATGGATCTGAGTCTTTTTCCAATTTACTGTTTGGAACTCTGCCATTCCCACCATAGCCATAGTTACAGTGAAACTCAATATAGACTTCTGCTGTTGATAGTTCAAGTTTGTCTTTTCTTGAACTACAGTCACCTTCCTGTTTCTTTTGGCTGTTCTTTTTCAATAAAAGTTACAAAAGAAATCAAATATCAGTTTCTGGTTGATAAAAGGTCATACCAAGGATATACAATAAAGAATATAGCATAAGATATTTGTCAGGACTATTCCTTCATGCACTTTGTTGTAGAATTATATTAATGTTTTAATGGTCTTCTTTCTCCCTGACTTCAATACAGTCTATCTCTTTCAAGAAACGCAGATGTAATGGAAAAATACAAGCCTATACCTGCATAGTTCATTATATCACCATTTATGTAATAAAGTGTTTAATGTAATTAGAACCTATAAAAGTTAATATATAACATTAGCTACAATATACAGTACAAGATAGATAATGCAAGAACCATTGTTCCCACAGCTGTCTAAGGACAAACTCTGATGTATTATTAAAACCTTTTTTCGTGTGTCTTTCTTATATACAAAAGAAAGGAAATCTGTCAAGATTGAAAAGTGCTATCTTGCTTAGTGAACAATGGAGATTTTTCAAGGCTCTGTTTAAAGTTATTGTTCCAATGTAAGCATCTGCTCTAATATGTACAGAAAATAAATGCACTGGAACATGAGCATATCAGTTCATGCAATTCTGTATGGACCACAATGCACAGAATGGTGGTGGCTCTCTTGACCCAAGTGTGAAAATATGTATTGTACTGTCGGACATAAGAAAGAGCCATAACCGAGCATTTTATATGAAAACAAGGAAGATCAGCTCACTCACTTTGATTGAGGATGTCACAGCCGGTGCACGAAGAATCATGGCTTGGGACGGAATCTTGCATAGAAGAAAAAGAGGAAAGTCTCCAGCATCCACGGAAGGTACAAGTGAGTAAGTAGAAAAATTGAAGATTTATTAAAAACAAATATGGAGCCATATGTAAACCACCATGATTCAGACAGGGGAGGATAACCCTACGTGTTTCGGCAAAAAAACACCTTATTCATGGATAATAAGGTGTCTTTTTGCCGAAACGTGTAGGTTATCATCCCCTGTCTGTATCATGGTGGTTTACATCTGTCTCCATACTTGTTTTTAATGATTCTTCAATAGAGACTTTTTTTAATTTACACACCTCTTACCTTCCGTGGATGCTGGAGACTTTCCTCTTTTTCTTCTAACCAAGCATTTTGGGTCAACAAAATCAATCTGTGTAGTAGAGTAAAATGACTAATTGTCTTGTGTTCTATGATCACTCGTTATATCCCTGCTGGTCAGTGGGCATGTTGCTGGTGACTATTCTATAATTTACTTGAAGTGAAGCTTGGCAGCATGTTCAAAAATGAAATCTAATTTTTTATTATTGTTACATAATATTCATTTTCTTTTTAGTTTGATTTTTTGTGTTTACTGAGTTAAAGTTAATCCACTTTTGGCAATTCTAAAAGTGACTTTTAAAGAAGCACTCCCATCAAAGTTTTTATCCTCTTAATATATACAGTCATCAAATTATATAGCAATGTGTACTTAAAATTGCTCATTTGGCCTTTCTAGTGAGTTAATTCTTCTCTTTTCTATTAGGTCTATAAAATCATATAATTAAAACCAGACTACTTGCATCCTTCTATGCTTTATGTAAAAACAGGAAGTATCTTTTCTCTGCTTGAGTCATGTTTGGAACTACAATTCTACTTCACTGCGAAGAGCAGCTTTGTTAGGAGTTGAAGAGGGGATGACTCATGGAGGAAAAATATATTTCTGTATTGACCTCAGCTAGTCTGTTTTACATTGTGTGATGTCATAGACCTATAAGAAAAAAAGAACTAAATGGGAAGAAGGACAAAATGAGCGATTGTACCCAGTGCTATGTAATATGATGATTGTAATATATTAAGTGGATAAAAACTTTGATTGGAGTGGTTCTTTAAAGGGAGTATTCAATGCAAGATAATTGTGAAAGAACTTTCTTAAAAACACTTGTTTCAAAATGATCTTTTCATGTGCTCAAGCTGCTGATCATCCAATGAAAGTGCAAAATGCTCATTCATCAGTTAAAGTGATGTTTTGTGCAGCGCAAGAGAGCTTCCTTCTCAGAAATGCATCTTACTGTGTAAGCAGGACTTACACTGCAGAGAATAATGGCAGTCTATCTGCTCTAAGCGATCTACTTAGGACTACCATGTTTTGGATTGACTTTATGTGGAAATAAAGAAGACATTTTTTAACATATTTTTAGATGTGCCGATCATCTTTTTCCTGTAGGCAATCTACTATATATCTTGCTCAGTGCTCCTCATTTATCTCACGGTCATCTCTCTGTTGTAGAGACTAGTGACAGGTTCTGGGGCAGAGTCTCTTTCCCTTGAGACCCTGCAGTTTTAATATATTCCATTTGCTTTAGGTAGGAGAGGGTTTATGTCTGTATTCACTGCCAGCAAGCATTCTTCTCATCACCTTCTCAGATGTTTCCAGTTTGGACCACTTCCAGTCCCTATTTACACCCTCTGCTCTTACTACAGGGTGCCGGTTATTCTTTGATCTCATTTGAATGCTTGGCCTGGTGGTGGAAGGAGCTGGTGGAGCCCTCTCTGCAAGTTGCTGTGTTGGCTATAGTCTTGGTGCTGACTGCAGCAGTATGTGGTGTGCTTATTGTGCGGTGAGGTAGTTTCCTGATTGTCTACTTCCTCCCTTTTTATGCTATTTTCGCCTGTGCACGTTTAGTCGCTCCTTTATGTTTGAGTGACGTGTACAAGTTTTTTGTTTTTCTCTTGTTCTTGCTTAGTTTTGGGGTTTGTGACTACAGTCCTGGCTCACCCCCTGGGTTGAGGAGGGGGAGGGGGGCATTACATCAGGGCTTGGACAGGAGTTAGGGTCACACTAGCAACTCAGACCTCGCAACCATCAAGCATACCTCTGAGCTAAGGGAGAGTCAGTCTGAAGGTCAGCCTAGATGTCCTATTCCAGTCACCATTTCCCCGTGACAATTTACTATGGTTTGCTTCTGTAAACAGGCATTTAAAGGACAGGCAATCAGTAAAAATGTACAGCTCAGTTGTTGTGATGTACCATCGGTCAGTCTGGGAAAACGGACCTTTAGTTCTCACAGACCATAGGTATTCGAAAACAAAGCTACCATGAATTTCAGTTATATATGTCCAACGTATTCATTGCAGCAGTGAGTTGCCGAACACATTTATGAGTACATTTTTCTTTGCTTCATAAGCATATCCTCAACCTCCCAACGCCACCTGGATGTAGAATGACATTTTTTGTTCACTACAGCCAAAGGAATCATAATGTATATGCCCTGTATGATCCCATATAGAACTGACAATTTTTAGTCTTGTCTTTTCTTTTTTTCAGAAGTCCTATTTCTACGTTAATGGGAAAAATATGAAAATTAGGAGGACTTGTTTTTTTTTGCAATTTAAAAATAAATGCAATTCTGCCATGACTTATTGGAGTTTTGTTTTTAAAGTGTTCATTCTCTGGTCAAAACTACTCTGAATTATGATTCTTTAGGTCAGTGCAATAATGAAAATATGAAGTGTTACGCGCATGTCCCTGGTTTGGGCTCTGCTCTATGTCAGGGTTCGGAAGTAGCCTGGTTTGTTGCCTTGGCCTATTTAAGGGCTTCTTGGACTTATGATAAAATCTTCTTTCTTTATTGCAATAATGATTAAAATTAATTGTAAGGCATAGGTGGAATAGAACAAGGAACAAGGTTACGCGTTTCGAATGCTGTCCTGGATTCTTTATCAACACATAATGGGGACAATTTCCCAGAAGTCGTATATATCCAAAAGCAATAAACAGACTGAGTTTTAACACATGACAATATACATAATTAAAACATATGAGATAAAACAATTAAGGCTGCTTTCACCCATCAGTTTTTTGCCATCATGCACGATCCGGCAAAAATACTGATGCAACGGATCCGGCAAAAAAACGGATCAGTTGCATTAGTTTTTTCCATCAGTTCCTTTAGTTTTTTGATGGATCTGTTGTGATACTGAGCATGCTCAGTTCAAAAAAAGTCCATAGGGTTCCATTAAAAAACACGCCGCATGGCGTACCGGCGCGATACAGTTTTTCGCCGGAGACAAAAAATGTTCCCCTCAGCGTTCCATCCAGCCGCCGGAAAAGCAAATTTTGCTGAAAGCCAGAAGGAACACAAGGCCATCCGGCACAATCCGGCACTAATAGAAGTCTATGGGGGAAAAAACGGATCCATCGGCAACAGACGCTGGATCCGTTTTTTCAGGTTTTTGCCGGATTGTGCCTGATGGCAAAAAACTGATGTGTGAAAGCAGCCTAACAAGTGAATTACACCGTAAATATAAATATATCAAACAAGTTAATAATGATACATTACTTCTCTACTCAAATTGAAATATTAGGATATCTAGTACCCAAATTATTAATCAAAAAAGCTTCTTTCATCAATAACTGTTTTCTAATATACCCCCTCTTATTAGTTTATTGATCTTTTCAAAACAAAAAACCTTAAGTGTGATAATTTGGAGATCATGCTTAGAAATATAATGTTTTGCAGCATGTTAAATATTCTGATAAAGGTATTCTGAATAGATAATAGAATTTAGCTGTTCGGTAATGTGGATTTTCAGCTTATAAATAGTGCATTCAATATATAATTTCTCATATGAAGTGCATGTTATTGCATAGACAACAATTAATATATTGTTTAATATACGAATGAGACTTATTCATATTGTAAAATGGGGGAAGGTAACGCATAAGTACAAGTTCTAAATTTGCTTATTCCGCATTTGAAAAAACCTCTATGTCTGAGCCAAGTGCTATTGTTAGAATTGGTGTAGGTAAAGAAAGAGGGGATAGGATGTTACGAAGTGAAGAAGCATTTTTGGCAACTACTGTATATGATAGTCATCATTGAGAGTGAAGCTATGTCATCTTCAAATATATTTGTTAACATATGCTTGATCTTGTTTATCTGTAAGCTATATTGCAAAGATAAAATGGATTTGGAATTCCCAATTATGATTATCTTTAATATGTTTTTTGTTGTAAGGGATTAAATCAGAAATTCTAGACTTTGTAATTTCTTTTCCTCTGTCAAAAATCCACTAAGGATAACCACAATGATTTAGTCTATGATAAGATGCTTCAATTTTGGAAGCAGTACTAGTGGGGTTGTCTAATGGCAACTTAACTCTTTCCATGAACATTGCCTTACGTCAACTAAATCAGATGTGCGACATCACAATCAAAATACAGCAAAAACTGTGGAAAGGAAGCGCAAATAGGGTCTTACCTGAGTATACACCAGGTTATTAAAAGGTAATGAAGTCAACTAAGAGGGTTGTGGTAGTCACAACACCTCTAATCACGTAGTAGATATGGCGCAGAGCCGCAGCCCCGAAGTGAGAAAATAAGTGGAATGTAGAGGAAAGTCGGGTTTATGCCACGCTAACACCAAGATGCAAAGTTGATTAATTCATCTTTTATCCTTGTACAGGTCTATGTATTTCAGAGATTTCAATCCCCTTCATTAGGACAATCAAAAGAAAATGAACAATGTCAATGTCTGACAAAGGAGGCAAACTTGTTATTATGGATGTGCAAATCAGAGGTTATAGACTTATTGAGAGACTCCACTATGTATAAAAAAAACTTGACAAATAACCGTTCTAATGATTTTTCTGAATTGGCAAACAAATTTATTATGGAAGGTTTTTCATTGGGGATATTTTCCAAGAAACAGGTTACTGGATTGTGTCTAATTCTATCATTCCATTACTTGTTCTCCCCAAAATGCATAAGGATCCTCCCACCCATAAGACCCATAGTTACGAAAATTGGTTCTATCCATTAACATCTGGGGGAATGGCTAGATTTCTTGTTACAACCTTTAGCACAGCATACACTGGGGTATATTAGGAATTCTAAAGACATATTTGAACAAACGTCCCATAAAAAAATGGTAATAGGATTATATCTGGATAAGTTGAGACGTTAAGTCACTTTACATCTCTATCCCCTTATATATTGCCAAGGAAGCTCTAAAATTTAATCTGGGAAACTATAGTCATTATACTGATATTTTACATTACATCACCTAGATCACTTTGTTTCTCATGATGCATAATTTTTGTATTTGACAAGATATTTTATTTACAGATTAAGTAAGATTCAATGGGAGCCAAGTTCTACCCTTCTTTAGCCAATTTGGTGATGACCTAGTAGGATAAATGCTTTTTGTACTGTGTCAACAATCCTTTTATTTAAATTTGGTGTGGTATGGCAGATTCATAGATGACATGCTCTTCATTTGGAGGGGTGATTAATCTGTAATACCATATTTCTTTAAATACATTAACTCCTTCCCCCCCGGGCCTGAAAACACCCTAATGACCAGGCTACTTTTTACAATTCTGACCAGTGTCACTTTGACAGATTATAACACTGGAACGCTTTGACAGATCCCGATGATTCTGACATTGTTTTTTCATGACATATTGTACTTCATGGTATTTGGGAATTTAGTCCAATAAAATTTGCATTTATTTGTGAAAATATCGGAAATTTGGCAAAAAGGTTTGAAAATTTCACAATTTATTTAAAATTCTATGCCCATAAATCCGAGAGTTATGTCACACAAAATATTTAATGAGTAATATTTCCCACATGTTACTGTACAAAAGAGCAATTTTTGAAACATAAATTTTTTTGTTAGGAAGTTAGAAGGGTTCAAAGGTCATCAGCAATTTCTTATTTTTCCAACAAAATTTAAAAAAACATTTTTTTAGGAACCACATCACATTTGAAGTGACTTTGAGAGGCCTGGGTAACAGAAAATACCCCAAAGTGACACAATTCTAAAATCTGCACACCTTGCACTGCTCAAAAACATATCCCAGAAGTTTTCTAACCCTTTAGCTACTTCACAGGAACCAATGCAATGTGGATCGAAAAAATGAAAATTTAATTTTTTTACTAAAAAATGTTACTTTAGCCATAAAACTTTGCATTTTCACAAGGGTATCAGGAAAAAATGCACCATAAAATTTTTTATGCAATTTCTCCTGAGTACGCTGATACCTTAAATGTGGTGCAATTCAATTGTTTGGGCACACAACAGGGCTCAGAAGGGAAGTAGCACCATACAAATTTTTGAAAGTAAAATTAGCTGGAATCATTAGTGGACACCATGTGGCATTTGGAGACCCCCCCCTGAGGTGCTAAAACAAAGGTGCTCCCCCCAAGTGACCCCATTTTGGAAAGTAGACCCCTCAAGACATTTACCTTGATGTTTAGTGAGCCCCTAGATTCCCTGAAGGCTTCACAGACGTTTATAAAGTTGAGTCATGAAAATATATATATATATATATTTTGTACCACAAAATTGTTGCTTCAACCAGGTAGCTTTTTCTCACAAAGGTATCAGGAATAAATGCACTATAAAATTTATTGAGCTATTTCGCCTGGGTTCGCTGATGCTTCATATGCGGTTGCAATTATTTGTTTGGGCACACAGCAGGGCTCGGAAGTAAAGGAGCGCCATTCAAATTTTTGAAAGCTAAATTAGCTGGAATCAATAGGACGCCATGTTATGTTTGGAGATTCCTGAGCTGCCTAAACAATGGAGCTCCCTCACAAGTGACCCTATTTTAAAAACTAGACCTCTCAAAGAATTTATGTAGATGTTTGGTAAGCACCTTGAATCCCCAAAGGATTCACAGAAGTATATAATGTTGAGCCATGAAAATATGTCTTTTTTGACCACAAAATTGTCACTTCAGCCTAGTAGCTTTTTTTTTCTTTTACAAGGGTATCAGGAAAAAATTAACCACAAAATGTATTGTACGCTGATACCTTGCATGTGGTGGAAATCAACTGCTTTGGTGCATGACGAGGCTCAGAGGGGAAGGAGCGCCATTTGAATTTTTAAAAGCAAAATTAACTGGAATCATTAATGGATATCATGTCGTATTTGGAGACCCCCTGAGGTGCCTAAACAGTGAGGCTCCCCCACAAATGACCCCATTTTGGAAGCTAGACCCTAAGGAAATTTATATAGATGTTTGATGAAGCAAGTCAATTAAATTGTGAAACGTACGTTGGGGTTTATTCTGTGGGGGACATTGCCTCTTCACCCTGGCCTGTCTGCACTCTCTAGCACTTTCAGCCATATGGGTATGATAATTGCAGGTGCAGTCTTGTACTATCCTATTTAATGTCAATGATTTATGCAATGGACTTGTAGGGACATGTAATACTATGCCTAGACTTATGTGATTAACCATATGATCGCTGTATGCTTCTGGAAACTGGAAACGAGTGATGTCTCACAATGTCTGTCAATCACTATTCTCTGTCAGTCGGTTTCTCCCTCTCGGTCTCTATTCTCTCTCTGTCGGTCCGTCACTATCTCTGTCCCTCTCTCACAGTCTGTCGGTCATTTTCCCCTCCTCTCTCATACTCACCGTTCCCCGATCCCCGGCGCGGCGCTGCACGGCATTCACACTGCTGCGGCGGCTTTTACTATTTTGAAAAAGCCGGCCGCTCATTAAACAATCTCGTATTCCCTGCTTTCCCCGCCCACAGACGCCTATGATTGGTTGCAGTGAGATAACAATATCAGCCAGCAGCCGCCCAGAATTGCCGCATACATTAGATGCGACAGTTCTGGGACTGTACCCGGCTCTTCCCGATTTGCCCTGGTGCGTAGGCAAATCGGGGTAATAAGGAGTTAATGACAGCCCATAGCTGCCACTAAATCCTAGATTAATCATGTCAGGCGTCTATGAGACACCCTCCATGATTAATCTGTAAGTTACAGTAAATAAACACACACACACATGAAAAAATCATTTATTAGAAATAAAAAACACAAACAAATTCCCCCTTTACCAATTTAATAAGCCCCAAAAAGCCCTCCATGTCCGGCGTAATCCACGGACCTCCAGCGTCGCTTCCAGCATGAAGGTGACAGGAGCTGCAGCAGACACCGCCGCTCCGGTCACCTCCACGCAGCAACTGAGGTGAGTAGCGCGATCTGCTGAGGTGTCACTGAGGTTAATCGCGACCACCGCTGAATCCGTTATGGGGAGCCCCCCAGCCTAACAATATCAGTCAGCAGCCGCAATTCTGGGCGGCTGCTGACTGATATTGTTAGGCTGTGGGGCTCCCCATAACGTGGAGCTCCCCATCCTGAGAATACCAGCCTTCAGTCGTATGGCTTTATCTGGCTGGTATTAAAATTGGGGGGGACCGCACGCCATTTTTTTTAATTATTTATTTATTTATTTCACTGCACAGTATAGACCCGCCCACCGGCTACTGTGATTGGTTGCAGTGAGACACCTGTCACTCAGCGTGGGGGTGTGTCTCACTGCAACCAATCATAGGCGCCTGTGGGTGGGGAAAGCAGGGAATACGAGATTGTTTAATGAGCGGCCGGCTTTTTCAAAATAGTAAAAGCCGCCGGAGCAGTGTGAATGCCGTGCAGCGCAGCGCGGCGCCGGGGATCGGTGAGTATGAGAGAGGGCAGCTAACTTCAGTCACTCGGGGGATTAGTGGTCACCGGTGAGCCCTTCACTGGTGACCGCTAATCAGGACGCGGCACAGACAGAGCCGCAGCATGACAATGAAGTCGGGTGAAGTTCACCCGAGTTCATTCTGATTGTGCGGCTCTGTCTGTGTCTGCTGTCATTTGCCATTCAGCTCTGCTACATGGCTGTCTGTGTCTGCTGTCAGCGGCCATGTAGCAGCGCTGAATGGCAGATGACATAGTAAAAAATACGCAATACACACGCATTACACACGCATTACACACGCTAGTAAAATCATTAATTTATTCAGAAAAAGCATCGCACTTGCGTTGCACTCGCACCTAACGTGAACTAAAATCAGCCGAGTTTTTTTCAGCCCAGTCGGACCGATTTTACTCGCATAGATGTGTTTCCACCCTAACAGTCTCTTAAAACCCAACCGGATACACCCACAGGTGGAGGTATGTGATTCTCCAGCTCTGTCCATGACACTGGTCACAGTTTAAAGGGAACCTAACCCTTAATTACAACCCAAGTTCTGTGGAACTACAAGTCCCACAGTCACACCTTCAGTTCAATATCACAGGGGGATCCTTCTCCACTGCGACCATCCACAACATTGGTGGTCGCTACCTCACAATATATATATACACAGTACAGACCAAAAGTTTGGACACACCTTCTCATCTCTAGAACAAGGAGAGGAGACTAAGAGGAGACTTTGTGCAGCAGGCCTTCATGGTAAAATAGCTGCTAGGAAACCACTGGAGGAGGAGGTGTGATGGTGTGGGGGTGCTTTGCTGGTGACACTGTTGGGGATTTATTCAAAATTGAAGGCATACAGAACCAGCATGGCTATCACAGCATCTTGCAGCGGCGTGCTAATCCATCCGGTTTGCGTTTAGTCGGACCATCATTTATTTTTCAACAGGACAATGACCCCAAACACACCTCCAGGCTGTATAAGGGCTATTTGACTAAGAAGGAGAGTGATGGGGTGCTACGCCAGATGACCTGCCATCCACAGTCACCAGACCTGAACCCAATCGAGATGGTTTAGGGTGAGCTGGACCGCAGAGTGAAGGCAAAAGGGCCTACAAGTTCTAAGCATCTCTGGGAACTCCTTCAAGACTGTTGGAAGACCATTTCTGGTGACTACCTCTTGAAGCTAATCAAGAGAATGCCAAGAGTGTGCAAAGTAGTAATGAAAGCAAAAGGTGGCTACTTTGAAGAACCTTGAATATAAGACATATTTTCAGTTGTTTCACACTTTTTAAGCATTTCATTCCACATGTGTTAATTCATAGTTTTGATGCCTTCAATGTGAATCTACAATTTTTAGAGTCATGAAAATAAAGAAAACTCTTTGAATGAGAAGGTGTGTCCAAACTTTTGGTCACTACTGTATATATATATACACTGTATATAGGAATCTGCTAAGAATCAAAGAAGTAGAGGTGAATATAACATGTTTCTGAGAGTTCATCCTAAACCTTGCAGGAGGAGAGGATAAAACTTCCATTTATTAACAGGAGCGGTGAGGGATTTGAGCTTTAGGCATCAAAGTAAACAAACAAAGAACATTCCATTAAAAGCGAACAAGCTATATAGACTCAACTAGTACTAGGGAAATTGCATTGCATTTTCTCCTGCAGGTTCAGATAGGGGTTTATTAAAACAACATATACAAAAGACCAAGTGTTTATAACCGCTGCCAATTTGTTTAGTTTTATGTTACATATCTCGATTGTGTTTGCTTCTTGACATTTATAAAAAAAAAAAAAATAATAATAATAATTCTGTGTTGTAGTTTAATAAATATTTCCAGAAAAAAAAAAAGTATATTTCTGCTAAAAAAATACAGTAGCACTGAAATATTTACCCTTTAAATGTATTATTTCCATACAAAGAGAACAAGTATGAGAATATGTATTTGTTTGGGAGTAAAGTTCACTGTTCATTAAAGGGAACCTGTCATCAGAAATTTTGCACTAAACCTAAAAGATTCCCCCTCTGCAGCTCCTGGGCTGCATTCTAGCAAGGTTCCTGTTGTTTATGTGCCCTCTTTCTGACCAAAATAAAGACTTTATAAAGTGGTACTTTTTTGTAATCAGATCTTGATAATGGTATACGGGGGCGGGCTCTCTGGTGTCCATTAGTCTGCCTCTTGCCGCTTTAGGCCGTCCCCCATCGCGCAATTTCATACCTCAGGAGGCCGCCCAGTACGTCCGAGGTCTCGCGCATGCGCCGTGCCACTCTAGCGGGACTGTGCAATGTGCACAGTGTGACCGCTGATGACGTGTTGCGCAGGCGCGAGATTATGGGCGGTGCTGTGATTTTAATCAGCAAGTACCCGCCCATAATCTCGTACTTGTGCTTTCACCGCCGCCTCCATCGTTCTGCGCAAGCGCTGGCCAGCTTACCTCACGTCACCTCTTTGAAATTGCGCGATGGGGGACGGCCTAAAGTGACAGGAGGCAGACTAACGGCCACCAGAGAGCCCGCCCCCGTGTACCATTATCAAGATTTGAATACAAAAAGGTACCTCTTTATAAAGTCTTTATTTTGGTCAGAAAGGGGGCACATAAACAACAGGAACATTGCTAGAATGCAACCCAGGAGCTGCAGAGGGGGAATCTTTTAGGTTTAGTGCAAAATTTCTGATTACAGGTTCCCTTTAAAGGGAATCTGCCAGAAGGTGTTGCTACGAAGTCCGAGATCAGCTTTTTTTAGAGGCTGAGACCCTGATTCCAACAATGAGTGTCTTGCTGGTCAACACGCTATCATTTTGATACAATTCCAGTTTTCCACTGGCTATTTAGCAGTGCTCCCACCACTGATTGGCAGCTTTTTGTGTACATTTACATAAAGCTGCTAATCAGGGTTACAAAGAACAATTGACTAGGAGGCACAAGTCCTGTAGTCATAATCTTCTGCTGATAAAACCCTAATTTTATTGTCTAGTAAGTGACACCGCTGAAATCAGGGTTTTAGCACTAACATTATGCTGCTTTCAGATTGCATAGCAAAAACCTGCTGACAGATTTCCTTTATTAACCCATAAAAGGAACAGTCCAGAGAAAACTGATATAGTGGTGGAAGTTTTTGAGCAGGTTTCCTGGCAGAAAACGTTGTACATTTTGGAGTATAAAAAAAAAAATAAAAATGTTTTGGACTTATTCAAAGAATTAGACGACCATATTTATGATCATTTACAAAAAAATCTATGCCAGCTTGGACAAGATCTATATTTTTTACCTCTTCAATACTGGCATAAACACTACAACTTTTAGCAAATTAGGTTTTGTCAAGTGCAGAGACTGAGGAGATTTGAACTATTTAAATGACCCCTAAAACAGACTTGTGTGTTCTGTACTTCCCATTTAGGCCCATTGATTGACAGCAGCGGTCACAGAATGTCAATGGGATGTGACAGCAGCAGCCATATCAACAGGAACTTCAGGCTGGAGCAAGGAGCAAGTATGGAGGCAGCAGCGGGTCACAACAGCTGTCTGTTATTTCTAAATAGAGGCAACAAACATATTGAAAAAAAAAAAAAATTCTATAAACAATATAAAGTGCATTATCACATATTGCAAATTGGCCTGAAAAATTCCATGGCTGATATCACTTGATCGTGAATTTTGTTGTGAATGTGCTGTGGATTTTACCTTTTTTACTTCAATGCTTAAAGGACATTTGTCACCAGGTTTTTGCATCCCCATCTGAGAGCAGCATAATGTGGAGACAGAGACCCTGATTCCAGCGATGTGTCACTTACTGAGCTGCTTGCTGTCATTTAGATAAAATCATTGTTTTCTCTCCTGCAGATCTAGCAGTTATACACTATGCAGAATTATTTGACAAGTTGCATTTTTGAGGATTTTATTTTTATTATTGATCAACAACTATGTTCTCAGTCAACCCAAAAGACTCACAAATATCATAGCTAAATATTTTTGGAAGTTGGAGTGTTTTTTTTTTAGATTTGGCTATCTTAGGAGGACATCTGTTTGTGCAGGTAATTATTACTGTGCAGAATTATTAGGCAATTTAATAAAAACCAATATAACTGCACAAAATGTAAAAATAAACATTTCTGACATGCAAAAACAAAACCCCCAAAAAATTAGTGACCAATATAGCCACCTTTCTTTATGACACTCAACAGCCTACCATCCATAGATTCTGTCAGTTGCTTGATCTGTTTACGATCAACATTGCGTGCAGCAGCCACCACAGCCTCCCAGACACTGTTCCAAGAGGTGTATTGTTTTCCCTCCCTGTAGATCTTACATTTTATGAGGGACCACAGGTTCTCTATGGGGTTCAGATCAGGTGAACAAGGGGGCCATGTCATTTTTTCATCTTTTAGACCTTTACTGGCCAGCCACGCTGTGGAGTAGTTGGATGCGTGTGATGGAGCATTGTCCTGCATGAAAATAATGTTTTTCTTGAACGATACAGACTTCTTCCTGTACCACTGCTTGAAGAAGTTGTCTTCCAGAAACTGGCAGTAGGTCTGGGAGTTGAGCTTCACTCCATCTTCAAACCGAAAAGGTCCCACGAGTTCATCTTTGATGATACCAGCCCATACCAGTACCCCACCTCTACCTTGCTGGTGTCTGAGTCGGAGTGGAGCTCTCTGCCCTTTACTGATCCAGCCTCTGGCCCATCCATCTGGCCCATCAAGAGTCACTCTCATTTCATCAGTCCAATAAACCTTTGAAAAATCAGTTTTAAGATATTTCTTGGCCCAGTCTTAACGTTTTATCTTATGTTTCTTGTTCAAAGGTGATCGTTTTTCAGCCTTCCTTACCTTGGCCATGTCCCTGAGTATGGCACACCTTGTGCTTTTTGATACTCCAGTAACATTGCAGCTCTGAAATATGGCCAAACTGGTGGCAAATGGCATCTTGGCAGCTTCACGCTTGATTTTCCTCAATTCATGGGCAGTTATTTTGCTCCTTTTTTGCCCAACACGCTTCTTGCGACCCTGTTGGCTATTTGCCATGAAACGCTTGATTGTTCGGTAATCATGCTTCAAAAGTTTGGCAATTTCAAAACTGCTGCATCCCTCTGCAAGACATCTCACAATTTTGGACTTTTCAGAGCCCATCAAATCTCTCTTCTGTCCCATTTTGACAAAGGAAAGGAAGTTGCCTAATATTTAAGCACACCTTATATAGGATGTTGATGTCATTACACCACACCCCTCCTCATTACAGAGATGCACATCACCTGATTTACTTAATAGGTAGTTGGATCTCAAGCCTATACAGCTTAAAGTAGGACAACATGCTGATTAAACAGTGATGTTAACAAAATTACACTAAGCAACCCAGTAAGTTACAGACCAAAAGTTTGGACACACCTTCTCATTCAAAGAGTTTTCTTTATTTTCATGACTCTGAAAATTGTAGATTCACATTGAAAGCATCAAAACTATGAATTAACACATGTGGAATGAAATAATTAACAAAAAAGTGTGAAATAACTGAAAATATGTCTATATATTTCCTTTGGCAAAATGGGTCAGAAGAGATATTTAACGGGCTCTGAAAAGTCCAAAATTGTGAGATGTCTTGCAGAGGAATGCAGCAGTCTTGAAATTGGCAAACTTTGGAAGCGTGATCACCGAACAATCAAGCATTTCATGGCAAATAGCCAACAAGGTCGCAAGAAGCATGTTGGGCAAAAAAGGCACAAAATAAGTGCCCATGGATTGAGGAAAATCAAGTGTGAAGCTGCCAAGATGCCATTTGCCACCAGTTTGGCCATATTTCAGAGCTGCAATGTTACTGGAGTATCAAAAAGCACAAGGTGTGCCAGACTCAGGGACACGGCCAAGGTAAGGAAGGCTGAAAAACGACCAGCTTTGAATAACAAACATAAGATAAAACGTCAAGACTGGGCCAATAAATATCTTAAAACTGATTTTTCAAAGGTTTTATGGACTGATGAAATGAGAGTGACTCTTGATGGGCCAGAGGCTGGATCAGTAAAGGGCAGAGAGCTCCACTCTAACTCCGAGGCCAGCAAGGTGGAGGTGGGGTACTGGTATGGTCTGATATCATCAAAGATGAACTTGTGGGACCTTTTCGGGTTGAGGATGGAGTGAAACTCAACTCCCAGACCTACTGCCAATTTCTGGAAGACAACGTTTTCAAGCAGTGGTTCAGGAAGAAGTCGGTATCATTAAAAAAACCATGATTTTCATGCAGGACAATGCTGCATCACATGCATCCAACTACTCGACAGCGTAGCTGGCCAGTAAAGGTCTAAAAAATGAAAAAATGACATGGCCCCCTTGTTCACCTGATCTGAACCCCATAGATAATCTATTGTCCCTCATAAAATGTGAGATCTACAGGGAGGGAAAACAGTAAAACTCTCAGAACAGTGACTGGGATGCTGTGGTGGCTGCTGCATGCAATGTTGATCATAAACAGATCAAGCAACTGACAGAATCTATGGATGGTAGGCTGTTGAGTGTCATCATAAAGAAAGTTGGCTATATTGGTCACTAATTTTTTGGGGTTTTGTTTTTGAATGTCAGAAATGTTTATTTCTAAATTGTGTGCAGTTATATTGGTTTACCTGGTGAAAACAAACAAGTGAGATGGGAATATATTTGGTTTTTATTAAGTTGCCTAATAACTCTGCACAGTAATAGTTACCTGCACAAATAGATATCCTCCTAAGATAGCTAAATCTAAAGCTAAATCTAAAAAAAAAACACTCCAACTTCCAAAAATATTAAGCTTTTATATTTATGAGTCTTTTGGGTTGATTGAGAACATAGTTGTTGATCAATAATAAAAAAAATCCTCTAAAATACAACTTGCCTAATAATGTTGTACATCCTGTGTATATATTTCTGGGATTTTAATTCCCTTCCACCTCTTTAAACCATTGACATTAGTGAGGAGAAACGCTATCACCAGTCAATACTTCTGAGCCCTTCCTCTGTTTCGGATCCCCACTGGAGGATTTCCCTGCAGCGTACCAGGCAAGCTTCACTCCATTTATCCGGTTCCTGGGAATGGCTTTATGATGTATCTGCATTTTTTACACTCAGGTGAGTGTGACTTTGACCACTCAATTCCACATTCATATTAATCACTTACCACGCTCAGATAGCGCTGCACTATCTCTTTTTCTTTTTCTCCAGGTAGAATTGTAGTATCACATTCAAATAAATACGATGGGTTGGAGTACACTGTCCAAGTGTCTATCTGTTTTTCAGAAAAGAGATGAGGGCACCAAAAAACTGAAAATAATCTACATTTTTTTCTGCAAATTGGTCTGCCAGAGTTCTGACAAAGGCCTTTGATACATTTTTTTCTTGTGTGTTTCATCTATTTTTCAGCTCTATTCAAGGCCTTACGTTTGAACAGAAATTTAACATAGAAGAGTTTTTTTATTGGGAGCTCCTCTGCCAATGAATCAGAAAAAGTGACAAATGTCTCCTGATCATGTCCATCTGATGATACACTCTTTAAAGCTGCACAAAAAGTTCTGCTCCCACTTTCATTATAGTTTTTGGTATAGCAGGAACCATGATGGTTC
This sequence comes from Anomaloglossus baeobatrachus, assembly GCF_048569485.1. Classification (NCBI taxonomy): domain Eukaryota; kingdom Metazoa; phylum Chordata; class Amphibia; order Anura; family Aromobatidae; genus Anomaloglossus; species Anomaloglossus baeobatrachus. Next base: position 85,624,455 of record NC_134356.1, on the reverse strand, counting down.
TGATGGATTTTGTAAGGTGGTATCATGGGTTTATACAACCCATGGCAAAAATGATGGAATCACCTGGCTCTGAAGATGCTCATTCAGTTGTTTACTTTTGTTTAAAAAAAAGCAGATCACAGACATGGCACAAAACTAATGTCATTTCAAATGGCAACTTTCTGGCTTTAAGAAACACTAAAAACAATCATGAAAACATAATGTGCAAGCCAGTAACGGTTACTTTTCAAACAATTATAGAATAACTCAATTACGAGGAAAAAATTATAGAATCACCCTGTAAATTTTCATTCCCAAAACTAACACCTGCATCAAATAAGATCTGCTCGTTAGTCTGCATCTAAAAAGGAGTGATCACACGTTAGAGAGCTGTTGCACCAAGTGGATTGATGTGAATCATGGCTCCAACATGAGAGATGTCAATTGAAACAAAGGAGAGGATTATCAAACTCTTAAAAGAGGGTAAATCATGACACAATGTTGCAAAAGATGTTGGTTGTTCACAGTCAGCTGTGTCTAAAATCTGGACCAAATACAAACAACATGGGAAGATTGTTAAAGGCAAACATACTGGTAGACCAAGGAAGACATCAAAGCATCAAGACAGGAAACTTAAAGCAATATGTCTCCAAAACAGGAAATGCATAACAAAACAAATGAGGAACGAATGGGAGGAAACTGGAGTCAATGTGTGTGACCGAACTGTAAGAAACCGCCTAAAGGAAATGGGATTTACATACAGAAAAGCTAAACAAAAGCCATCATTAACACCCAAACAGAAAAAAAAAACAAAGTTACAATGGGCTAAATCAAAGCAATCGTGGACTGTAGATGACTTTATTAAAGTCATATTCAATGATGAATCGCGAATCTGCATTGGGCAAGGTCATGATGCTGGAACTTTTGTTTGGCATCGTTCTAATGAGATTTATAAAGATGACTGCCTGAAGTGAACATGTAAATTTCCACAGTCATTGATGATATAGGGCTGCATGTCAGGTAAAGGCACTGGGGAGATGGCCGTCATTACATCTTCAATAAATGCCCATTTACATTACAGTTTTGGACACTTTTCTTATCCCATCAGTTGAAAGGGTATTTGGGGATGATGAAAACATTTATCAAGATGATAGGGCATCCTGCCATAGAGCAAAAACTTTGAAAACATTCCTTGAGAGAAGACACATAAGGTCAATGACATGGCCTGCAAATAGTCCGGATCTCAATCCAATTGAAAATCTTTGGAGGAAGTTGAAGAAAATGGTCCATGACAAGGCTCCAACCTGCAAAGCTGATCTGGTAACAGCAATCAGAGAAAGTTGGAGCCAGATTGATGAAGAGTACTGTTTGTCACTCATTAAGTCCATGCCTCAGAGACTGCAAGCTGTTATAAAAGCCAGAGGTGGTGCAACAAAATACTAGTGATGTATTGGCGTGTTCTTTTGTTTGTTTTTCATGATTTCATAATTTTTTCCTCAGAATTGAGTGATTTCATAATTTCTCCCCCTGTTTGGTCTTGAAAAGTAACCGTTACTATCTAGCACATTATGTTTTCATGATTTTTTTTTAGTGTTTCTTAAAGTCAGAAAGTTGCCATTTGAGATGACTTTAGTTTTGTGTCATGTCTGGGATCTGCTTTTTTTTAAACAAAAGTAACAACTGAATGAACATTCTCAGAGCCAGGTGAGTCCATCATTTTGCCTGGGGTTGTATTTATTCCCATTAGAATCATGTATGTGTAATCATGTCCGGTAGGTGGTAGCTGTGGGTGAGCGCTGCATTTTCTGAGCCCTGGTACGCTACAGAAAAATTAAATTTCTGAATGTTTATGTGCTGGTGGTGTTACTTGGCGTGTCTTCAGGCCGTTCCTGTTACGCTCCTCACCAGGTCCATAGAACTTCCCGATAAAGATGACAGACAAGTTTAGACTGTAACAGCAAAGTAGACCTTACTTGGCATTACACTGGAGCACAGAACAGGGCAGGCAGAACACTTCATGGTATCTTCTGTATAACATAGAGGCACAATCTTTTCAGTTTCCAAACACAGCACTATGCTTTTGCAATCTTACAGCCACAATAGCCCTCCTTCTCTATGGCACTGCAACCCACAGGTCAATATGTTTCGCTAAGTATCCTGCACCCCCAGCCATCATAACTGATCCCTTATGAGAGCTGCTCGCAGAGTCACGTGACTCTTCCTTGTGTCCTCAGCTGGGCAGCACCCTCACTTCACCGGGTCCCCCACTACTGTCATACACTGGACTCACTACGTTCTTGGCTTCTTTCCCACAGCTCTCCACCAATTTGTTTGCCAATGTAACCACTGTCGTTTTTCTTTAATGGTTTCTTGCCGTTGCTGTGCTATTTGCTTCACACCACATCAGCTTAACAGGCATAACTCCTTCCTTCTCCAGTCCTCTCAACACTAACTCCCTGGTAACAGGAACATAGTCCACTTTTGCTTACTGACTGGCTCTTTCCTATGGGCTTATCCTAGCTTTAACTCTGTCTGTCCTTGCAGCCTGTTCCTAGGCAAACCTAACCTTTCACCTAGATTAATTTGTACACATTTTATATTACTTTCCTACATAAACATTACATTACTATGCACTATAACATCTTACATTTTACCAACATATCTACAGCTATACATTACACTAAACCTTATTATACCTACTATCCAAACAGTGCCATAGGTTATAACTAACATTACACTTGCTAATCCTACATAGCTTCCCATATATTTTTTCTTTTGTCCTACATAACAATCCTATGCCTTATCACTACGCAAGACACAATGTACATTACAATACGTAGAAGCCTACGGTGTCATGAGGGGGAATGCGACAGTACATCTGGTCCTATTCTATTATATCAAAGTGCATTTCTTCACAAGCTGCAAGTGCAAATCAGGTGTAAAACCAATAGTGTACAGATTAACTTTGCTTTTTATTATTCACTAATAGGAACTAACAAAATATATTGTTTATATAGACATTTTTATTTTATTTGGATAAAAATATACTCTACTAGTAGAGATGATCACATCAATTTGATGCAAATCAAAATAGTGTTCAAAATTTAGGAAATCAATGAACCTGGCCATTTGATTCTCATAAATGGCCTATTAAGACCACCTCCATTTTACACATTGGGGAAGATTCCATCATCCAGAAATGGCTGACATGATTTTGGGCGCAGCCGAGATGGCTTTCCCATAATGCCTTGCTGCAATAGCATGGTAAGGCCTCTTTCACACGTACGTGCCTCCGGTACGTGTTTGGCAGTTTTCTCACATACCGGAGACACGTACACACGTAGACCTATGTATTCCTATGGTTTTGGACACACGTAAGTATTTTCGCACGGAACGTGTGTCCGTTCCGTACTTACGTGTGTCCGTGTGTTTCTCACGGCAACATGTCCATTTTCTCTCCGGCATCATGGGTATCACACGGAACGTAAACGTGTCACACGTAATGCAAACGGACCACATGGATGTGTTCCGTGTGACAAGCATCGGAGAGAAGACATGTGTCTGTGAGAAAAAAAACAAACCTTTACTCACCTTCTCCAGCCCTCCTGTCTCTGCCGCTGCTGTCATTTGCTGCTGACCGCCGCTCACTATGCTCATTGAATATTCACTTCACTGCGGCTGGAAACTGCAGGAGTGGGGAGCCGGCAGGACTGGAGACCGAAGATAAGCACCACGGACAGCAACGCCAGGGACAGATTAATAGAAAGTTCCCGTTCTTCGTGTTATCACGGATAATACACAGAGAACACACGTGTTCCATACACACAGCACACCAAGGGCAATACGCACCTTTGACACGTCCGTGAGAAACGTGCGTGATTTTCACAGACGTGTAAAAGAGGCCTAAAGCAAAGTTTATCAGGAAGGACTATAATAGCCTGAACCAAAAGAAAAAAAGTGGAAGCTCACCACGCTGTATCTAGCAGCTTCAGTCCATGAAATAGGAAATATGTGCCAGATCCTCTGTAAAGGCGTCGATCAGAAAGGTAGAAATGAAGGAGTGAAGGAACGGCATCTTTCATGGAGCGATGAGTAAAATAAAAAATCTTTATTCAAATTTCTAGTCTCTATGTGGCTATGATCAAGGGACTTATAGGACCGAAAAGTTGGAACAATATTAAACTCAGATTTATCAATTGATCTACATAATACTTCAATAAACTTTTCATCTAGAACTTGGACTGTCTTTGTTCTCTCTCTAAAAATCTATGCTTATACTTAACAATGACCACCCAACCATGTTACATTGCCGCGTAACCGCTGAGGCAGAGAATAAAGCAGCTATTTTGTGGTGATTATGGATAAAGAAAAACATCCCGGCTCACATATTAGCCCAAGAGATAGGGAGAGAAAACCATAAAACACTAAAGAAAATGTACAGATAGTGAGTGTGAATGTCGCACAACATTGATGTAGAGTTATCATGTGGCTATACAGTATATGGCCATACTTGGACATTGGTATGGAATAGAGATGAATGAATATGTAAAGGTTGTGTGTGGTTCGAGTTCTCCGACTTTCCCGGTGATCGCCAAACAGCTCGACGAACATATCCAAACACAATTGAATTGAATGGGAGACTAAACCTATATTTAAGTAAGGGTTAAGGAGGCTGGTGTGAGTAAAGGCTGGAGGCCCTGGTGTTGGTAAGGGCTAGGGGGCTGCAAAAGAAAGAAAATAAGGAATAATAAAGGACATTTATGGTTACTGAGTCTCCCACATGGCTTTCACATTGTATCCGGGTCCGCTCATTATTCCTCATACACATTCACTGCTCCCCCCTTTCATTCGCAGTCCTGGCATATCTGATTAGCTGCAGTTAGACCGCACCCCCCTGCCTGTGTGGCAGCGTCTATGATAGGTTAGAATAACACATGCTGCCTTGGACCCCTAATGGAGTGTAATAATATATAAATAAATAAAAAAATAAATAAATAAAAAAAAAATTGGTGTAGGGTCCTCCATATATTGATACCCAGCACAGATAAAGTAGATGACTACAGGCTGCAGCCCCCAGCTGTGTCCTTATCTTGACTGTGTATCAGAATAAGGGAAATTGAACGCATTTTTTTATATATACCCAGCCAAGATAAAGTATGACAGCAGAATGCTGTTTTTCTCATCTAGGGAGACCCATGGTTATTGGGCCCCCCAGCCTAAAAATAACAGCCCACAGCCACTCCAAATTGTCGCATTGATTGGATGCTACAATCCCGGCCCTTTACCTGGTACATCCTGATTGCCAATGGCTGTGGACTAACATCCGTCTTCTCTCTCTCTTCACACAGGTATATATCTCTGCTTACTGTGAAGTGAAATGTCTGCTCCCCTCTGCATCTGCTGAATATCTGTTCTGGTATATATCTCTGCTTATTGTGACTTATGCTACATCATTTTCACATTTTTTTTGATACTCGCTGGTGTATGACTGTATCTTCCTTTTTGTAAATCTGGTGGAAGGTGTAAATCTGTGTAGACTGAAAGTCCGGGCGGGTGTCAAAAGTGTCCTGTTCCCTTTGATTCCTTAATCATGCCTTGGTGTGATCAGCATTTGTTAATTTCCTTTAACAAGCTGAGCTCCCACAATCCCCCTTACCTATTCCTCTTGTCAGCCCTATATATTTGTGTCCTTCTTAAGGGGTGCACATGTGTGGGGTGCCTGCATGCGTGTGCCATCTTTTTCAAAGTGCCATCGTTGCTAAGTGCCTGGCAGTTATTTTAATGGCAGTTAGTCAGGGCAGGAGTCAGGTAAACTACTCTTTGACACCATCTGTTTCCACCATGACCATTATTTCTTTCTCTATCATCCTATGTGCCTTTACTGTCCACTTTCACTGCCCTGTCCCCCCTCCATCAACACTCATCCACATCAGTCCCTCTCTCCTCCCCTCTACTATGTACAGCTCCCAGGCTCTTTTCACCTATCTGAATAATCTCAATCAATCATGCTCCAGGGTCTCACACAAAAAGCCATGCCACAAGTCCAAAAACCAACTGATCTTAGTCCTTCTACTCCGACTTCTCTCAAGGGATATCTCACCTAATCCCGGTCCACCCCATGCTAACTTTACCTCCTCCCCCACCTCCCATAGAAACCCTGCAATCCTTATTAACATTAGTTGTACACCCTCACCTCCCTCTTTTAATTGTGCTCTATGGAATCCACGGTCTGTACGTAACAAGCTTCCTTACATCCACAACTACTTTCTCAATAACTCTCTTAACCTACTAGCCCTCACTGAAACCTGGATTCAGGATTCTGACACTACTTCCCCTGCTGCAATTTCTCATGGTGGTTTACACTTTATCCAATTCACCAAGACCTGGAAACAGATATGGTGGTGGAGTCGGTTTACTCCTGTCCCCACAATGCACTTTCCAGGTCATCCCCCCAGCTCCATCACTCTCTTTCCCATCCTTTGAGGTCCACACTATCAGCCTCTTCCATCCCCTCTCCCACAGAGTAGCTGTCATATATCATCCACCAGGCTCACCCACCCAGCTCCTTGACCACTTTTCAGCCTGGCTGCCACACTTCATGTCCTCTGAATTGCCAACCCTCATCCTAGGAAACTTCAACATTCCCATGAACAGCCCCTCCTTCCCATCTGCATCCCAGCTTCTGGTTCTCTTCCTATCTTTCTGGCCATTCATTCAGTGTATCATTTGCTGGCTCCACATCTTCTCCTCTCCCTCAAGGTTCAGTCCTTGGCCCTCTTCTTTTGTCCCTCTACACTGCCCCAATTGGAATGACCATCAGCAGATTTGGCTTTCAGTACCATCTTTATGCTGATGACACACAGCTATACACCTCATCACCTGAGCTCACCCCCACTGTACTACAGAATACAAGCGACTGCCTGACTGCAGTTTGCGATATCATGTCTGCTCTCTATCTGAAACTTAACATTTCAAAAACTGAACTTCTTTTTCCTCCGTCCTCCAACCTCCCTAAACCTGACATCTCCCTCTCTGTGTGTGGCACCACAATAACTCCTAGGCAGCAAGCCCGCTGTCTGGGTGTTATACTTGACACTAATCTCTCCTTCACCTCCCACATACAATCTCTTGCCTGCACCTGCCGCTTGCACCTCAAGAACATCTCTAGAATCCGCCCCTTTCTCACAATGGAAGCGACAAAAACCCTCACTGTGGCCCTGATCCACTATCGCCTTGACTACTGTAACTCTCTATTAATTGGTCTCCCCCTAACTAGACTCTCTCCTCTACAGTCCATCCTTAATGCAACAGCCAGGGTCACCTATTTGGCTAACTGCTACTCGGATGCCTCTGCTCTGTGCCAGTCATTGCACTGGCTGCCCATATACAGTCAGGGCCAGAAATATTTGGACAGTGACACAAGTTTTGTTATTTTAGCTGTTTACAAAAACATGTTCAGAAATACAATTATATATATAATATGGGCTGAAAGTGCACACTCCCAGCTGCAATATGAGAGTTTTCACATCCAAATCGGAGAAAGGGTTTAGGAATCATAGCTCTGTAATGCATAGCCTCCTCTTTTTCAAGGGACCAAAAGTAATTGGACAAGGGACTCTAAGGGCTGCAATTAACTCTGAAGGCGTCTCCCTCGTTAACCTGTAATCAATGAAGTAGTTAAAAGGTCTGGGGTTGATTACAGGTGTGTGGTTTTGCATTTGGAAGCTGTTGCTGTGACCAGACAACATGCGGTCTAAGGAACTCTCAATTGAGGTGAAGCAGAACATCCTGAGGCTGAAAAAAAAGAAAAAATCCATCAGAGAGATAGCAGACATGCTTGGAGTAGCAAAATCAACAGTCGGGTACATTCTGAGAAAAAAGGAATTGACTGGTGAGCTTGGGAACTCAAAAAGGCCTGGGCGTCCACGGATGACAACAGTGGTGGATGATCGCTGCATACTTTCTTTGGTGAAGAAGAACCCGTTCATAACATCCACTGAAGTCCAGAACACTCTCAGTGAAGTAGGTGTATCTGTCTCTAAGTCAACAGTAAAGAGAAGACTCCATGAAAGTAAATACAAAGGGTTCACATCTAGATGCAAACCATTCATCAATTCCAAAAATAGACAGGCCAGAGTTAAATTTGCTGAAAAAGACCTCATGAAGCCAGCTCAGTTCTGGAAAAGTATTCTATGGACAGATGAGACAAAGATCAACCTGTACCAGAATGATGGGAAGAAAAAAGTTTGGAGAAGAAAGGGAACGGCACATGATCCGAGGCACACCACATCCTCTGTAAAACATGGTGGAGGCAGCATGATGGCATGGGCATGCATGGCTTTCAATGGCACTGGGTCACTTGTGTTTATTGATGACATAACAGCAGACAAGAGTAGCCGGATGAATTCTGAAGTGTACCGGGATATACTTTCAGCCCAGATTCAGCCAAATGCCGCAAAGTTGATCGGATGGCGCTTCATAGTACAGATGGACAATGACCCCAAGCATACAGCCAAAGCTATCCAGGAGTTCATGAGTGCAAAAAAGTGGAACATTCTGCAATGGCCAAGTCAATCACCAGATTTTAACCCATTGAGCATGCATTTCACTTGCTCAAATCCAGACTTAAGACGGAAAGACCCACAAACAAGCAAGACCTGAAGGCTGCGGCTGTAAAGGCCTGGCAAAGCATTAAGAAGGAGGAAACCTAGCGTTTGGTGATGTCCATGGGTTCCAGACTTAAGGCAGTGATTGCCTCCAAAGGATTCGCAACAAAATATTGAAAATAAAAATATTTTGTTTGGGTTTGGTTTATTTGTCCAATTACTTTTGACCTCCTAAAATGTGGAGTGTTTGTAAAGAAATGTGTACAATTCCAACAATTTCTATCAGATATTTTTGTTCAAACCTTCAAATTAAACGTTACAATCTGCACTTGAATTCTGTTGTAGAGGTTTCATTTCAAATCCAATGTGGTGGCATGCAGAGCCCAACTCGCGAAAATTGTGTCACTGTCCAAATATTTCTGGACCTAACTGTATCATAGAATCCAATTCAAATTGCTTGTTCTCACCCACAAAGCTCTCCACAGTGCGGCACCCCCCTACATCTCCACCTTGCTCTGCAAACGACTTTCGACTAACATCTACACTAATTCGAACCTCCCACTCCCGGATCTAAGACTTCTTCCGAGCTGCACCAAGCCTTTGGAACGCCAAGAAGTTAGGAGAAATCACAACTTACTCAGCTTCAGACGCACCCTAAAGACGCATGTTTTTAGGGCGGCCTATCACACTCCCTAATCAGATTCGATTCACATAGTCCCTCTACAACTTATCACAACATAACTCCATATAAAACTCCATAGCACCCAAATGCATCTTAAGGCTCTGGCCAACTGGTCCAGGAAGCCATTATCTATCCCACATTTCCGTGAGATGGCTGGATTGTCATTGTAAATAAGCACTTGTACCTTGCCCCTTCCCCCCCACATCTCATTGTAGATTGTTAACTCTCACAAGCAGGGTTGTCTTTTTTTTTTTCCCTCTAAATATTGTATTTTCTATAACTGTTACTTGCTTGTATATGATCCTCCTGAATTGTAAAGCGCTGCGGAATATGTTGGCACTATAGAAATAAACATTATTATTATTATTATTATGGTGCAGTGATAATCGGGCTAATATAAGGTGTTAATGTCACTAAGCTCTAGATCAGTAATGGGAGGCATCTATGAGACCAATGCATTACTAGTCTGTAAGTGAAAAGAAATAAACACAAAGACCATAAAAATATTTAAAATAAAATATAAAAAAGTAACCCTCTATCACCTCTTTATTAACCGCCAAAACACCCAGGTCCGACGTAATGCACACAAGATACCATGATGATCCCGACTATGCTACATCTAGCAGTGAGAGAGCACAAAACATGACCGCCCGCTACGGCTGCAGGCAGAGACTGACTGAGCCGAAGCTGTGAGCGGTGATGTCATTTAAGTTTATGTGCAGTCACAGCTAGAGGTTCCCATAGTACCCCACCTGTGACCAAAGGTAAACTGACCTCAGAAAACCTCATTGAACTCAGTGACCCCACCTGAGTTGAACTCATTCAGTTCATTAAGACCTGCATCTTCTGGCAGAAAACTACATTTTTTTTCCAAGAGATAAAGATGTGGTTATGAAATTTATACACTAAATTTGTGCACCAAATCTGTATGTTCCGCACATAAACTGAGTAATGTCACCACTCACAGCTGCAGGTCAGTCAGTCTGTGCCGGAAGCTACAGCGTGCAGTCATGTTCTGTGCCCGTGCGCTGTGACTTCAGTATATAGCGGAGCCGAGATCGAAGTGGGACCTTGTGTGGATTATGATGGAACTGGGTGTTTGGGGTTAATACTTTCAAGAAACAGGGTGGGTGTATTTGTATTTAGTTTCAAATACAGGATTTTTTGTTTGAATTTATTTCTTTTTACTTACAATATTAATAATGGGGTGCCTCATAGATGCCTCCCATCACTAATCTAGGGCTTAGTGGCAGCAGTGAGCTGTCATTAACTCCTTATATTACACCAATTGCCTCTGTACAAAGGTAATCGGGATGAGCCGTGATTGTGGCATTCAATAGATGTGACAATTCTGGGTGGCTACAGGCTGCTATTTTTAGGCTGGGGATTGCCCAACAATCATGTGCCTCCCCAATCTCAGAATACCAGTCTCCAGCTGACAGCTTTATCTTGGCTTGGTATCAAAATTAGGGGGACTGCATGCCATTTTTTTAAATGATTTATTTAAATAATTTTTTAAAAAGCCTCATGGGGTCCCTCTTATTTTGATACACAGCCAAGATAAGCACCTGACTGGGGGCTGCAGCCTATAGACATATACTTTATCTGCACTGGGTATCACAATATGGGTTGACCCTATGCCAATTTATTTATCTATTTTTACACTATAGGGATGCAGACAGTGTGTGTAATTCCAACCAATCACAGATGCTGTCACACAGGGTGGGGGTGCTGTCTGAGTGCAATCAATCACAAATGCTGTGACTGCCAGTGGGCAGGGGAAGCAGTGACTATGCATGAAGGTTAATGAGCGGATCTGGAAGTAGTGTTACAGCCGCATGGAAATTAGTACCCTGTTTCCCAAAAAATAAGACACTGTTTCAAATATCTTTTCTGCCCTGAAAAAGTGCTAGGTCTTATTTTTGGGGGAGGGCTTATTCTCAGGGAAAACATGGTTGGGAGAAGTTTACCCCTCAAAAAATGCAGATCCCCCTTCCCAGGATCGTCATACTTACCAGACCCAGGGCGTCTGCGTACCTCCCAGGTCCTCCTGCGATCTCCGGTGCGTGCTTCCAGCAGGCATGCTGTATGCCATCCTCCCCTCCTTCTGGCCAATACTCAAACACTAGATACACACACTTATATACACACACACACACACACACACACATACTCATACACACACTCATGAGATCGCACATACAATCGTGCATGCACACACTCACCACATCCAGCGATACCACTTGCTTCCAGCCAGCAGGGGACTCTGTGCTCTCTTGTCTCTATTATGCATTCCACCATTGGGTCCTCCATGAGTTCCACCTGCAGATCCTGGCACTTCACTGCATAGCATCGCAGGTCCTTATGCCACCCAGAAGCAATCGATATTGCTGGAGGTGGTGAGTGTGTGTGCAATCTTATGTGTGATTGTATGTGCATGATCTCATGTCTTTGTGTGTGTGAGTGAGAACTGATGTGTATGGATGTGCGTTCCGCCACAGGTCCTTGATGCGTTCCATAGCTCCCGATCTGGATCTGGTAAGTATGATCGCTGTGTCTTCTCTCTTCTGTCTTCTTTCTTTTGGGGATGTCTGCTTTCTATAATGAAGTGTCCTGTAGTGTTCTTTAACTTTTTTAGCTGCATGGACACATCATTATTGAACCGCAGCTAGGTCTTATTTTTGAGGTAGGTCTTATATTTAAGCCTTGCTGAAAACTCTTGCTAGGCCTTGTTTTCCAGATAAGTCTTATTTTCAGGGAAACATGGTATGTCCTGCTTTAACCATTTTACTTCCATTTTTTTTATTTTCCAGTGATTTCTCTGGCCGATCACAGCCATAAAAATACTGGATATGATGAGGCTGGAAGTAGATGATTTATTCAACAGTCACCGAACAAAGCCAAACTTTGCCGTTTTTTGAGAAAAGTATTTGTGAATTTGATCATGATCCCAACAAGCCAAGGCTTTTATATATACAAAAGGAATGGAAGTCTTCGCAAGCCCCATAGTCGAAATCAGTAAACACTCATAAGCACTAAAGTGCAGATAAAAAGTACATTTTTAATTGATCAGACAATAATGATACAGGGCATGCATAGTACAAAAGGAGTACAAAAAGGTTTCCAAGACAGCAAGGGTATATAGTTCCCCATATGCGGCTGCATGCAAAAAGATGTTAAGAGTAACTATAAATAGCTCTCGGGTGTGGTAAGTGCTGGAGAATAAAGTGAGTGGATACCCCCAGGGAAGAACCCCAAGGGGGGTATACCGCTGAGTAAGTCAGCGTACCAACTGCAGGTAAATATCAAGTGAGCACAGCACAAAAACCAACAGCCAGCAAAGAGCTTACCAGTTTAACGTAGAGGAGAATGCAGGCACACATGGGGATAGTCAAGGCTTTTGCCAAAATTGAGATTAGCGAACCTTTTTTGACAAGTTTACTCATCTCTACTAAGGAATTGTTTGTGTTAAATAGCTTGAAATGAGTTGATTATGGCCCTAGGAAATCTTAGGCTATGTGCCCACGCTGCGAAAAATTTGTGGAAATTTTTTAGCGGAAATTCTGCAGATTTTTCAAAAATCCACAGTACAGCGAGTCCCCAGCCATTTCTATGGCATTTGGGGAGTGCTGTGCCCATGCTGCATTTTTTTCCGCAGCAGAAATAGTGTGGATTTCCCTGCGGAAAAATCTGCAGCATGTCAATTATTCCTGCGGATTTTTCCTAACGATCGCATACTTACCTGCCTTGAAAGAAGACACCGGTGTCACTTCCTCCGATGCAGAGGAGCGCAGTGGATCCAGGAGCAGGAGGTGGACGGAGCCTGCATGAGCTCCGGTCATATGACAGCCAGAGCTAGTTCAGGCCCGCCCACCTTCTTCGGCAATGTGCAGACAGACAGCCGGAAAGTGAAGTGCTGCGTGATGGAGGTAAGTATGAACTCTCCGATCACTGCAGCAATTGTTCTTAATTGAGGATGCAGTGCTGAAGCCATGGTACTGTATCATCACAATGCAGAATGACTGCAGCATATCCGCAGGACATTCCGCAATAAAACCGCAGCATCTAAACAGTCAAAATTGTGCTGGGGTTTTCTGGGAGCTCCTGCAGAATGTCCTGCGGATATATCCGCAGGACACTTTCCCTTTGGGCACATGGCCTTAGGCGGGCTTTGCACACTACGATATAGCAGGTGCGATGTCGGTGGGGTCAAATTGAAAATGACGCACTTCCGGCATCGGATGCGACATCGTAGTGTGTAAAGTCTAGATGATACGATTAACGAGCGCAAAAGCGTCGTAATCGTATCATCGGTGCAGCGTCGGTCCGATGTTGTTCCTCGCTCCTGCGGCAGCGCACATCGCTGTGTGTGAAGCCGCAGGAGCGAGGAACATCTCCTACCGGCGTCACCGCGGCTTCCGTAGGTTATGCGGAAGGAAGGAGGTGGGCAGGATGTTTACATCCTGCTCATCTCCGCCCCTCCGCTCCGATTGGCCGCCTGCCGTGTGACGTCGCAGTGGCGCCGCCCGCCCCGCCCCCTTAACAAGGAGGCGGGTCGCCGGCCACAGGGACGTCGCACGGCAGGTGAGTGTGTGTGTGAAGCTGGCGTAGCGATAATTTTCGCTACGCCAGCTATCACCACATATCGCTGCTGCGACGGGGGCGGGCACTATCGCACTCGGCATCGCAGCATCGCAGCATCAGCATCGGCCTGCGATGTCGCAGTGTGCAAAGTGCCCCTTAGAGTGTTATACACATCTTTTCAAGGCAACTGAACTATATCCATTTCACCATGACTCAATTATTTAAAAAATTCAACACAACTGGTGAATTGTAATTTCAAAAGACTATTAAGGCCGCTTCACACGCAACGACATCGCTAACGAGATATTGTTGGGGTCATGGAATTCGTGATGCACATCTGGCCTCGTTAGCAATGTCGTTGCATGTGACATCTACGAACGACCGCTAACGATCAAAAATACTCGCCTAATCGTTGATCATTGACACGTCGTTCATTTCCCAAATATCGTTGCTGGTGCTAGATGCAGGTTGCTCATCCTTCCTGAGGCAGCACACATCGCTACGTGTGACACCCTGGGAACGATGAAAAACAACGTACCTGCGTCCTGCCAGTAACGAGGTGGATGTGTCGTTAATGCGGATGGTCTCTGCCCCTCCGCTTCTATTGGCGGGCCTCTGTGTGATGTCGCTGTGATGGCGCACGAACCTCCCCCTTAAAAAAAAATGTTATTCGCCGCCCACAATGATGTCGTTAGGAAGGTAAGTATGTGTGATGCGTACCGGCGATATTGTTCGCCATGGGCAGTGATTTGCCCATAACGCACAAACGACGGGGGCGGGTGCTTTCGCTAGCGGCATCGCTAGCGATGTCGCTGCGTGTGAAGCGCCCTTTAATTTACATTGATAGACATCTTCATTTCAACTTGCTTTATTTAGCAAAAAAATGCAACAACTCAATATTCTTATTAAAATGAACAATAAAACAATTTTTCAAATTTTTTCTGTTGCTATTGAATTCTAGTTTCGGTAAGTCAGAAATTGCCGTGTTGGTTTCTATGCTCATTAAATCACAGCTTTAAATATTGAAATATCAGACATCAATACTGTACCATTTATAACACTTCCCAAGTGGGTTTTCTAGAGAGGATATAAAGTATTCCCTCTTAGATATGAGCTGATTATAAAAGTGCAGGATTACGACCAAGCACATCTTGTACCAACTAATTAAAGAGCTCTTCAGCAGTGGGATGCGAAGCAGAAGATGCTTGAGAGAATCACTACTTGTTTCCTTGGTGAAGGTGAAGTCTAATTTAGCATCCTGCGTTAGAGTGCCACTCAAGTAAAATTATTTATACATTCACTGTCCTAAATTTTGAAAAAGTAAGAATCATCTGATTGAAAATCTCTTGCTCGACCCCTCTGTGATACTTTTTTTATTCACGCCATTGCTGACATAATTGTTTAATATACAATGCATACTTTTAGGAAAAAAAAAAACAACATTGCAAATAAGTGATGTATATATCCATCCAAAGTGAGTACTAATCCCATACAGCAATATATATATATATATATATATATATATATATATACATATATATATATATATATATATATATATATATATATATATATATATATATATATATATATCCATTATTGTGCTTTCTGGTTACTGCACTGTAACTTTTGGGTAGTTTGCTTTCACACTTGTCCAATCACACTCCTCAATCTGTGCTGAGAGTGCAAAATACGTATTTTCTCATTAGTCTGCTGTGGAATTTGTTCCTAACAGGTAGTCTTGGTTGGTAAGTCATACAAAAATTATATTTGTTATTGTTTCTTTATAAAATCAGGTGAAAATAAACAGTTGATTCAACCTACATAGTCCAATAGAATAGGTGGCCATTGTCATCTTTAAGGCCCCCTTCACGCACTCGTGAAAATCAGGGGTTGCACGGTTCGTTTTGACCATCCGTGTGTGTTATCCATGTGTCATCCATGTGACATCCGTGTGACCGGTACAGGAATAAAATGCATGATACTGAAATTATTTTTTTTTATGTGTAAAAGATGGGCAGAGCCAGAAAAATGATAGATAAATGTTAAACAAATAGATAGAAAATAGATACAGTAGATAGAGAGATACACTGGGTGCAAAATTATTAGGCAAGTTGTATTTTAGCGGATTTTTTTTATTATTGATCAACAACTATTTTCTCAATCAACCAAAAGACTCATAAATATCAAAGCTTAATATTTTTGGAAGTTGGAGTGGTTTTTTTTTTAGATTTCGCTATCTTAGGAAGATATCTGTTTGTGCAGGTAACTATTACTGTGCAGACGTAGTAGACATCTTAATAAAAACCTAATATATTCCCATCTCACTTGTTTATTTTCACCAGGTAAACCAATATAACTGCATACAATTTAGAAATAAACATTTCTGACATGCAAAAACAAAACCCCAAAAAATTAGTGACCAACATAGCCACCTTTCTTTATGATGACACTCAGCAGCCTACCATCCATAGATTCTGTCATTTGCTTGATCTGCTTACGATCAACATTGCGTGCAGCAGCCACAACAGCATCCCAGACACTGTTCCGAGAGGTGTGTTGTTTTCCCTCTCTGTAGATCTTACATTTTAAGAGGGACCACAGGTTCTATATGGGGTTCAGATGATGTGAACAAGGAGGCCATGTCATTATTTTTTAATCTTTTAGACCTTTACTGGCCAGCCACGTTGTGGAGTAGGAGATGCATGTGATGGAGCATTGTCCTGCATGAAAATCATGTTTTTTTTTTAACGATTCCGACTTCTTCCTGTACCACTGCTTGAAGAAGTTGTCTTTCGGAAACTGGCAGTAGGTCTGGGAGTTGAGCTTCACTCCATCCTCAACCCGAAAACGTCTCACAAGTTCATATTTGATTATACCAGCTCATACCAGTACCCCATCTCCACCTTGCTGGCTTCTGAGTCGGAGTGGAGCTCTCTGCCCTTTACTGATCCAGCCTCTGGCCCATCCATCTGGCCCATCAAGACTCACTCTCATTTCATCAGTCCATAAAACCTTTGAAAAATCATTCTTAAGATCTTGCTTGGGCCAGTCTTGACGTTTTATCTTATGTTTCTTTTCAAAGGTGGTCGTTTTTAAGCCTTCCTTACCTTGGCCATGTCCCTGAGTATGGTACACCTTGTGCTTTTGATACTCCAGTAACGTTGCAGCTCTGAAATATGGCCAAACTGGTGGCAAATGGCATCTTGGCAGCTTCACACTTGATTTCCCTCAATTCATGGGCAGTTATATTGCGCCTTTTTTGCCCAAAACGCTTCTTGCGACCATGTTGGCTATTTGCCATGAAACGCTTGATTGTTCGGTGCTCATGCTTCAAAAGTTTGGCAATTTCAAGACTGCTGCATCCCTCTGCAAGACATCTCCCAATTTTGGACTTTTCAGAGCCCGTCAAATCTCTCTTCTGACCCATTTTGCCAAAGGAAAGGAAGTTGCCTAATAAGTATGCACCCCTCATATAGGGTGTTGATGTCATTACACCACACCCCTCCTCATTACAGAGATGTACATCACCTTATTTACTTAATTGGTAGTTGGCTCTCAAGCCTATACAGCTTGGAGTAGGACAACATGTATAAAAAGTATCATGTGACCAAAATACTCATTTGCCTAATAAGTCTGCACACAGTGTAGATAAATAGATGGATAGATATAGATAGGGTAGAACGATAGCGATAGATAATAGAGAGATAGATAAATCATAGATAGATAAATAGATAATAGATAGAAGAGCCAAGTACAGCGCCAGATTTGGCACATCGGCTAGATGTGAAACTTCTGAGGCAACTGCGGGCTGTTATTGTTAAGCTGGTAAGGGCCAAATAACTATGGCTCTTCCCACCCTAAAAATATCAGCCCCTAGTTGCCTACTGTCCCTTGGCTGGTTTTGAAAAAATGGGGAAGTAAACCTATGTCATTTTTTTAAAATTATTTTTCAAATAATTAAAAAAAAATCAGCATGGGATCCCCTGTATTTTTTCAAACCAGCCAAGAGAGCTTGGTATGAAAATTAAAAAAAATATATTTTTTTCCCCTTAAATTATTCAATAATTCTGCTGAATAGCTGTACAAGATTTCTATCTACCGTATTTTTCGCTTTATAAGATGCACCTGATTATAAGACGCACCCCCAAATTTGATGAAGGAAAAGAGAATTTTTTTTTTAATGTTAAATGGGGTCTGTCTTATAATGCCAGTGTCCATCTTATAAATCATATAGGGTATATGTCTCTTATAGCCCCCCATCCTATAATTAGCCCCCTTAATCTGGATATGGTGCCCTTATATTGAATATAGCCCCCTTGTGCTGGCACACATCCCCCTGTGATGCCACATGTCCCCCTGTGCTGGCACAAGTCTCCTATAGCTGGCACAAGTCTCCTATAGCTGGCACAAGTCTCCTATAGCTGGCACACATCCAATAAAGCTGGCACAGGTCTCCTATAGCTGGCACGCATCCTATACAGGTGGCACAGGTCTCCTATTGCTGGCACACATCCAATACAGCTGGGACAGGTCTCCTATTGCTGGCACACGTCCACCTGTGTTAGATATGGCCCCCATGCTGCTGCCCATAGTAAAATAAACACTTTACTTTACCTTCTCCAGCGCTGTAATCCCTCGTGCCTCCCTCTGTGCTGCTCAGCCCCTGCACTTCCTGGTTCTCGGTGCCGGTCATGTGATCGGCACAGCAGAGTGACATGATCTCTGCGTGCCTGATCACAGCGGCAGCAGTGAGATCGGGGAGACACCGGGAGACATGCTGAAGGAGGTAAGTAAAGCTTTTTTATTTTAGGATGGGCAGCAGCATGGGGGCCATATCTAACACGGGGGGGGCATGTGCGATCAAAGGGGGCGCAGGCAGATATAATATGCGCTGCTCCCCCAGCCCATTGCCGCTGTGCGGTTTCAGCACTACGGTTATAGACAGCGGCTGTGCATATTATATGAGCGGGAGCAGGAGATCTCCCGCTGTCTCCAGCAGCCTTCACAAGCCTCTACCAGCTCCCAGCAGCCCTCAGCACCGCTCCAGAGTTGCCCCCATCTCCCCTGGACCCATATATTCGGATTATGAGACGCACCCCCTACTTTCCCCCAAAATTTGGGGGAACAAAAGTGCGTCTTATAAAGCGAAAAATATGGTATTTATCAATCTATCTATCTAGAAAATAACTGAAGTTGCAGAACAGCACAATAATTGCTGGGTGCCAGGCCTTACCACAACCTTTCACAAATTGTATTTCTTTTTTATGGATATCTATCTATCTACTAGCTATCTATTGATCTATTCTATGTATTCTTTCTTTCTATTTTATCTATCCAGCATTTATCTATCTATCTATCTATCTATCTATCTATCTATCTATCTATCTATCTATCATTTTACAAGCTTTTCACATCTTTTACACATAAAAAATAATTTATTTAAGTTACATCCTTGTGCTGTCCATATTTGACCCATGCTGCTGGCAAAAAATGGACATGTCAGCTTGTGGAGCACACGGACACACGGATGGTCGACACAGACACACAGTCCGTGTAAAATCATGAGGGTTGTGAAGATCTCTATTGACTTTAATTAGTATGCGTGTGAACGTGTCTCTGGTACATGTGAAAACAGACACCACACTGACCGGAAACAGGGACATGTGAAGAAGACCTAAAACATTGTCAGATTGCATGTAAAATCATAAGCACAATTACTTTTGGATTGTTAGAGAGAAATAATTAGTACATGATTTCATATGAGCTGTGGTCCATGAGTGGGCCCATATATAGTTCTTACATAGAGCCGTCTACAGACTATGACTACCTTTCCATAAAATGGTTGCTGTCACCATATAATCCAAATAAAAATTATTTTAATATCTTTTTTTCTCCTAAACATCCCACTTTAGGTGAGGTATCATGTCTAGTGATGGGCAAGCACTAAAATGATCCAGTGTTTGTTACTTGAGCAGGTTGGACACTTGGACAGGCTCGATTCGAGTAACGAGTATAATGGAAGTCAATGGAATACTCAAGCATTATTCCAGAGAGACCCCCTTTCAGAAGGCCTTGGGGGCTGGAGAATCACTGAAATGGCTGTAAACATTGCTGAAATGGAATGAGAACAGCATGAGGAAGATGCCTGGACACATCTCTGACTCCCAGGTTGCTGCTGTGAACAATGTTGTCAGTATTAGGCTGTGTGCACACGTTGCATTTTTAGATATGTTTTTGACTTCAGATGTCATAAAACCAAAAGGGAATCCTGATGCCAGCAAAGTGAATGAGTATCCTAAAGTCATGCACATGTTGCTTATTTGTGACTTGTAGAGAAAATGCTCCACGTTCACGGACTGACAATAAAGCATACACGTACGTATCTCACGCATACACGGATATTTAACACGCACACACGGCGAGCATATGCCATCACACGGATGTCACACGTACCGGCGAAACGGACATAGAAAACGTAACACGGACCCGAAAAACGGAACGCGAGACACGCACGTGTTTTTTGCGGAAGTGTATTGCAGGCCTTAGAGATAAAGGAGGGCCTCATACACATTCTGTTAAAATTGTTAGTAAGCGGGACTCCTAGATTCATAAAGTCTATTCACAGGCTGCCAAAAATTAGAAGCAGGGACTACCAAACACCCTACAAGACACGTAGAGGAGAGTCTCAGGATTTTTTTTTCCATTTTAACGGAGTGGGATCCTTAGACTGGAAAAACTAGGCACTAAGTACAAAGGCTGCCAAAAGTTAGAAGGAAGGACAGCAATACACCCCGGAAAACATGCAAAGGAGGATCTTAGAAAACATTTTTATTGTTTTGAAGGAGTGGGACTCCTAGAGTAGGAAAACATATGCACTAAATGCAAAGGCTGATAAACATTTACCCCTAGCGGGTATACATCTAAATAATGTTATAGAGTTGTAGAAGTAGGCCAACACATCCTAAAAATATTATGGGGGAGGGCTTCATACACTCCCTGGGAAAATTAAGAGCCAGGGCAGCATGCTGACTCTGCTGATCATGGTGGAGGATAAGAAGGAGGAAAAGGAAAAAGAAGAAACCATGAACTGTATACCTTTTTGGGTGGGAAGGGGTGCATGGGAATAGAACAGAAAAAAAATAATATTTGAATTAGCTTTACGTTCCGATGCTATCATTCGTTAGAGTCAAGAAGTATGGGCCAATCCAGGCCTAGTTCATTTTGATAAGAATAAGGCTGTCAGCATTTTCATTTGAGAGGCAGATGCTTCTATCAGTCATGATGCATCTAAAAACCTGCTCTGACAAAATGCTAGCAGCAGGGGAAGTCAGCAACTCCAAGGAATAGAGGGACAGTTCATGCCACTTGTCCAGCTTGGATACCCAATAGTTGTACAGCACAGAGGAATCACTGAGGATGCTGGTATGGCTAGGTACTCCGGCATCTTCCAAAATGTTTCTCTCTGCATCAGGGCCTAGGTGCTGGGAGGGACTATAGAAACTGTGACAGACATGTGATAGTGTTACCTTGCCTCTGCTGAACCTGGTGTGTATCTCCCTCATCTCTCCTCCTTGGTTGCCCAATAAACTATGACCTCCGCTGTTAGCATTGTCAGAGGGGATTTGTTGTATTCATTGTTTGACTAGGGTCTTCTGCTATTGCAGCATTTAGTTAGTCCTCTATGCTGTAGGAAGGAGACATGGAAAGTGATGAGCTTATAGAAAATGGAGCAGTGCACCCTACATTAAATAAAAAAAATCCAACTATTATCCTCTAGAGAGTAAATGTGGTGTCCCAGCACCTGGTTGCCACAACAGTGTTGCCCCCTCAAAAGGGTTAATGCTGAGCCTGGAGGTAATTGTGGAAATCATTGGCCAGTAAGTACCAACATCCAATGCAGTTTCTCCCTCAGGCCAGCAGAGGGAGCTCTGAACCTGGAGTTCCAGGGAGCATTCCTCAAGCCTGACCTGAGGGAGGAGTTAGAGTTCAGTCTGTGAGGAGAGTCCAGAGAGTGAAGACGCAGAGTAGTGCAGTCTGGTGAGCTGGGGCTGGAGCTGGTTAGCTCAGTCCAGTAAAGCAGGATTGGCAGAGAGGCACAGAAGAGAATTAGACATCGGAGTCTGTGGTTGCCAGGGTGTGAAACCCTTCACTGGTAGCCGAATCCGAAGGGCAGCAGAGCTGCAAGCCCCTGGCCCATAAGCAACCTGAAGGTACAGCTGCATCACCAGGGCCCGGTGTGGACCCCAGCAGAGGAGCACCAGAGAGGTCCTGCGCAGCCTACCACGTGGGAACGGGACGCACCACAAGTCCCAGCAGTGAAAGGGCCACTGCTAAACCTCAGACGCAGGTGACGTCACGAATATAAACTTTAAGCACCCCCACTGAAGCCATATTAGTTGACCCCGCCAGGGTCACGGAGTCGGGCCCCGCCACCACTGACGACCCCCGGACTAGTCTGGCCCGGCACCGGGTGTCCCATAGCCCTGGGGTGGGCGAGTCAACCTTGGCGTCACGAACAGGATTTCGTACCCGGACCCACCGGGTACTGTGCGCCTGAAAAGACTATGTTTTACTGTTTGAAAATTGCCGCCGCCATTAGCACTGCTAAGCGCAGGAAGAAAGGGGGCGTGCCCAAAAGAGAGCGCGAAGGAAGCACGCCAGCAGAGCGGAGAGCCGTTAACCCCGCGCTACTCAGAGGAGATTGGAGAAAGAAGCGGAGCCTGGTAAGGTCCACTAAGGGGGAAGAAAGATGTCCGACGCCGAGGAAGGGCAGGTGGGTGATGTAGCCCAAGACGTCGCGGCACCGGGCGATGCACTCCCAGTCGTCGTCGCCCCAGCCCCCGCTGAAGCGCCTGTAATGCCGCTTACCATGCCATACCTTCCGGGAGCGGACTGGCTACCGCAGTACTTCGGGGAGTCACATACCCTGAGCGACTTCAGAGAAAGACTGCACAGCTTGTTTAAAGTGTACCCTCTGACTGAGAGCCAGAAAGTGGGCATAATAATAGGACAGTTAGCTGGCGCAGCCCAGCGTGAAGTAAAGTCCTGGCCTGACACTGATAAAGGGACAGTCACCCAGATACTGGTAAGTTAAAGAGTACTTTTGACACCCGCACCGCAGCAGAAATAAAAATGAGATTCTTTGGGTGCAAACAACGGGCCACAGACAGCATACGGGACTATGCCTTAAACCTGCAAGAGGCCCTAAGAGCAATTAAACAGGTGGACCCAGAGAGTGTGCGTGAAGAAGACAAACTCCTAACTGAGCAGTTCATAGAGGGGCTCCTGTCAGATGCCCACAGGACACAGCTGTGTATCATGGTCCTGCAGAACCCTGCTCTGGACTTTGCAAAGTTTAAGGACCAGGCCATTCGGGTACTGAGGGAATCTACACCAAATGATCCAGTACCCCTCCGGCCACTTGCTATCACGTACCCGGAGGTAGTGCCTGCAACCCGAGCCACTGCAGGGGCCGAGGCGCAGTCCCTGGATAAGGATCCCGCTGCTGAGCTCAGACAACAGGTCCAGGAACTGACCAACACTGTGGCTGCCCTTGCAAAGACCGTGCAGTCTCTACAAGTGACCCCACCGCCGGCGAAAATCGAGTTGGCCTCCAGTCCAGATGACGTCCCGTGGATGCGACAAAGGAGGATTCCGCCGACCAGAGGAAAAGACACAGACCGGTACGACCCAGCTGGACAACCGATCTGCCACCACTGCAACCAGGCGGGGCACTACGCAAGACACTGTCCTTTAAATGGGCCGAACCTAGGGCCAGGAGCCAACCCCCAGGTGTAAGAAAGCCCGGCTCAACTCCCTGTCGCAGCAAGTATGTGGGAGAACGACTGATCCTTCCTATTGTGCTGGATGGGATCCCTTTGACTGCCCTCCTGGATACGGGGTCCAAAGTAACAACCATCCCTTATAAACTGTACAAAAGATATTGGGCTGATTCAGACATTGACCATGGCCCAGATGATGATTTAACAATTGTGGCCAGTAATGGTCAGCCCTGGCCTCAAAATTGGGTATAAGGAAGTAACCATTAAAGTGGGGCGGGTAGAATTGCCATGTCAGGGGATGATAATTGTAGATATTGATTGCAAAGAATCTAACCCAATGCTAACAATTGGTACAAATGTGATGGAAAATTGTCTTGCCGAAGTGATAATTTTGTTGCAGCAGGCGGCTGAAACTGCTAGCTCCAGGCGACAGCGTGCCCTACAGAGGGAGATCAGAGCCCTGATGAGGAGGCAGAAGGTAGAGCTGGCCAGAGGAGAAATTGGCAGTGTGAGGGTAAGTGACCCCTTCCCCATTGCAATACCGCAAAGAAGTGAAATGTTGATATGGTGTCGGGCAGCAATAGGCCTCAAGGGTCAAGATTACCTGGCCCTTGTGGAACCTGTGTATTCAGACAGTAGGCCTGGAGTCCTGATAGCCAGAGGGGTAGCAGACGTCCGCAAGGGAAGAGTGCCCGTCCGCGTCCTGAATTGTGGGGAGGAGGAAGCCAATTTGCCCCGGTACGCCACTGTAGCAAAACTGTACACTGTCAGTAACAATATCATCAAAGCAGTGGAACCCTTGATCCCGTCCGACCTGGCGGAAAACAATGGCTCCAAGGGACAGCTGGAGGACTGGTGCCAAAAATTACATGTGGGCACCGACTCCAACCCCTCACACCAAAAGCATGGGGTTTACCGGGTGGTACAGGAATACGAGCGGGTCTTCAGCAAACACCCCCTAGATTTTGGGCAGGTAAAAGGGGTTAAACATCAAATCCCCACTGGTGACCATCATCCCATTAAAGAGAGATACCGCCCTGAATCCCCAGCACAGTATCAGCGTGCCAAAGAAATGTTACGGGAAATGAAGGAGGCTGGGGTTATCAGAGATAGTTGTAGCCCCTGGGCAGATCCCCTAGTGCTTGTAAAGAAAAAAGATGGCACAATGAGAATGTGTGTTGACTACAGGCAAATTAACCACATTACACATAAAGATGCTTATCCACTACCCAGAATAGAAGAGTCACTAGCAGCTTTAAAATGAGCTAACTATTTCTCCACCTTAGATCTCACCAGCGGGTATTGGCAGGTTCTCGTGGCAGAGGCGGACAAGGAGAAGACTGCATTCACGACACCAATGGGTCTCTGCGAGTTCAATTGTATGCCGTTCTGCAATGTCCCAGGAACATTTCAGAGATTGGTGGAGTGCTGCTTGGGCCATTACAACTTTGAAACCGTGCTATTGTACCTGGATGACATCATAGTCTACTCCAAGACCTATGAAGACCACCTGAGGAACTTAGCAGAAGTGTTTGAGTCCTTATCAGAGTATGGCCTGAAGATAAAGCCGTCCAAATGTCACCTCTTGAAGCCAAAGGTACAGTACCTGGGTCATGTGGTCAGCACAGAAGGTGTGGCACCTGATCCAGAGAAAGTCACAGTAATCAAGGACTGGCCAAGACCCACCACAGTAAAGGAGGTGCGGCAGTTCCTTGGGCTGGTGGGCTACTACCGAAGGTTCATTGATGGTTTCACAAAGATAGCAGCGCCTCTTCAAGATCTCCTGGTGGGCCAGCCAAAGAAGGCTAAGAAGCAAAGCCCTCCACTTGAATGGAACAGCCAAATAGAAGCATCCTTTGTCCCGCTGAAAAGGGCTCTCACTGGAGAAGAAATTCTGGCCTACCCTGACTACAGCCAGCCGTTTGTACTGTACACAGACGCCAGCAACGTAGGATTCAGAGCAGTTCTTTCCCAGGTGCAGGGAGGCAGAGAGAAGGTGATAGCTTACGCTAGTAGGAAGCTTCGTCCCACAGAAAGGAATCCAGAAAACTACAGTTCCTTCAAGCTGGAGTTCCTCGCTATTGTCTGGACAGTGACTGAACGCTTCAAGCACTATCTGGCGTCCGCCAAGTTTATCATCTTCATGGACAACAATCCGTTGACTCACCTGGCAACAGCTAAGCTAGGTGCACTAGAACAGAGATGGATGGCTCGGCTGTCCAACTTTGACTTTACCATCAAGTACCGGGCTGGCAAGAAGAATAACAATGTGGATGCACTGTCCAGAATGCCTCACTTACTTGAGTCTGGAGAAGACCTGGATGAACTGGAAGAGATAGAGTTACCAGCTTTCCATGGACAAGGTGTCTCCCAGTGTGAGCATGCTGTAAGAGGAAAGCGCTCGAGTCAGCAAGAGGTTTCTATCAACCCATTACTCCACCATAAATGGGAAGAAACCCAGAACAGTGACCCGGCCGTCCAATTAGTTAAAGAAAAGCTGGCACAAGCCGAAACCAATCTTGGTCCCGATGCTCCACAAGAAGCCCAACAGCTGTGGAAGGAGAGGGGATGACTGTTTCTCTACAAAGGCAAGCTATGCAAGAGATATGTCAACTGGCGAAAGAATGAACTCGTCTGGCAGATAGTGGTCCCACAGAAGGATGCTCCAATGGTCCTAGCAGCTTACCATGATAGAGCAGGACACTTCGGGTGGAAGAAGTTGGAGATCCTACTCCGCGATCGGTTCTACTGTGTGCACATGAGAAAGGCAGTCGAGAAGTGGTGCCAAGAATGTGGTCCGTGTAAACTGAGGCGGAAGGATGATACCAGCCAGAGGTCTCCCCTACAGCCAATTGTCATGAAGCAGCCTCTAGAGTTGGTGGCCCTGGACCACGTGAAGTTAACACCAAGCCGGTCAGGCTATGTTTACGCCCTCACCATTGTGGACCATTACTCTCGTTTCCTGGTAGTAGTGCCTGTGAAAGATCAGACAGCCAGAACAGCAGCTCGAGCATTTCAAGCATACTTTTGTCGACCTCACGGTTATCCTGAAAGGGTATTGACTGATCAAGGCCCTGCATTCGAGGCAGAAGTGTTCCAGGAATTCTGTAACATGTACGGCTGTAAGAAAATAAGAACAACACCGTACCACCCCCAAACCAATGGATTGTGCGAGAAAATGAACCATGTGGTTATTGATTTTGCGGCACCCTGGACTAGCCAGGTCGTCACAGTTACTACAACACACACCCCCACCCTGAGACAGGCACATCAGCCAGACACAAAATCCTTGTTGCCTCCCTCCAGGGGCTGATGTCCACACCAGGTGAGGTGGAGCCAGGCGGTTGGCCTCACCTAATGAGGAGTTCACAGTCCTGGAGGCGGGAAAGGAAGGGAGTTCAGTTAGGAAGGTGAAGGAGTGAGGAGTGGAGTAGAAGAGAGGAGTAAACTGACCGTGTCTGGGTGTGTGGCCCGGGCACCAAGAGCAAGGTTGGCAGACGGTGGTGGCCGTCTGCAGGAGAGGCGGATCAACACGGAACTGTAGGACCGGGTTCGGGCGGTGGCCTGCCGGTACCGAACCGGGGAGCGAAGTGAAGCCAGCACACACAGGCAGGGCCTGCGGACCCCGACCAGGCTTGGAGTCGCCATTAGAGGTCAAATCCGTCAGTGACCGGAACCCCAGGGGTTTCCTAACAGCCAAGACCCGATTGAAGGCAACCGTCTGACCAGCAAAAGGAAATACAGCTACCGCCACAGCTAGAGTTCCAAGGGCCAGAGCCTGCGGGCAAAAGGGCTCCTCCGGCACATATACACGCTGGGGAGCGGGTTACCGGTGGGATTCCATCGGGACCGAACATTCACAAAGGTGCAGGGAAAGGCAGCCACCACCAACCGTCCGGGTGAAGCCACAGCAGCCGGCTGCGGGACCCGTCCATCCAGCCGTTTGGTTTACCAGAGACTTTGCGTACATTTGTGGCTGAGTGAGTACAACCATGCCATTCGGCACCGCACTGCGCAGTCCAGGCGACCCTGCACCTTGCCAACCCTGCCGCCCCGTCACCTCACCGGGCCCCGCGACCACCAACCCCTACCCACGGAGGGGGGAACAACATCCCAGCTGCTCCCTACCATCGCTCCCGGGATCCCCGTCACTAGCAGCGGTGGTGTCCAACCTCACCACAACCCGTGGGTGACGTCACGGACCAAATCCCCAAACCAAACTACCCCCTTTCACTCACGGGCGAGGAGCGCCGCTCGAGCCCCCGGATCTGGCCCACCGCTCGAGCCACCGAGCAGCCATTGCAGCAGCGCCGTACCCGAGCGTTAGCGAGCGCAGCGCAGCGGCGTCCTCCCCGCCCGCGACAATTTACTCAAGACTCTACCTCTGAAAGAAAGAAACCAATGGCCAGAGAAGATACCAGATCTAGTGGACTTGTACAATAATATCCCAGTAAACTTGACCAACTGCAGCCCTGCTTACCTGATGCGAGCAAGACCTGGCAAGTTACCTGTAGACTTTGAAATGGGAACTGTGTCACCTGAAGCGGTTCAAGAGATAGAAGATTGGGATACAGAGCGACAACAACAATACCGCCAAGTTCAGGAATGTGTGGAAAAGAACCTGTCCCAAGCCAGAATGAGACAAGAAAAGAACTACAATCAAACAGCCCCAGCAACTCCCTTAGCATCTGGAGAACAGGTCCTCAAGAAAAAGCGGAGAATGCATAAATTAGATGATCAGTGGGAGAATGAACCCTACACCATTATTCCCTCCAATTTTGACAATAGTAAAGTGTGTCTCATAAGCAAAGATGAAGACAAGACCTATCAAGCAGTTTCTAGAGACCGCCTGAAAGCGTGCCCTGAACGGTGCAAAATCCAAAAGGAAGTAGAAGTACAAGAAAGTCCCCAAATTCAAGAAAAAGAGGAAGAGATGATCCAAACAATACTTGGAAAATTCCCCAAAACATGGACCCAAATAAATAATGCTATAGTGGTACCAGTATTGACATTCCCGCAAATGGTCGAACCAGCTGCAGAAGAGGTCCTGGATCCACCTGAAGACAAGTCGGTCCCAACAATAGATGTCAAGGAAAAAGTTCTGCCCAGCGCAAGAAGGAGAAATACGTCAGTAAATTTCCAGGTGCTTTATTCTGCTTGGTTTCCAATAAAAACGGTCGCCTTATTCGTTTCTTAAGGGGACCAATAGTGCACCCTACATACTGGATTTGACATAGGGTGCATGTTATTAAATAAATTACTCCGGTGGTGTTACAGTTAATGAATCCATTAATGTCATAAGTATTGCCATTAACTATAGAAGTAAATGTTTTCGTCCTACCAGCATGGGAGCAAGAAATACAAATATTGTGATGACATTTAAAGAAACCCTTAAGGTCCAACCATGTAGAGCCCTTTTGCGGGGGAGATTTTAAAAAACTTGGGGATACTATATTACCAATTGTGGGAGCTTTTTTTGGAATGAATCTAATGTCACACTTGGTCAATACTTCCCTGGTTGTCAAATCACTGTTCAAAATGGGAATATATTTTCTCACAATTTTAACAATATCATTAAAATCTTCACTGTAATTGGTGACAAAGTTTATGACCTTGTTGTCATTACTACATGAGGGTTTTATCCTATCTATTAGCAGTGACTCACGTTTGATCTGAGAGACCTCCTCATATGTCCTAGCTAGCAAGTCTTTGGGGTAACCCCTATCTCTTACCTCTTTTGATATGAGAGAACGGTCATATAATGTGCCTATCTTTTGTTCTTATATTCTATTTGAACCCATGTACCTGTAATGTGTTGTGATACATCTTGAGCCAGTGGATCCATCATGGGTTAACGCTGAGGATTTCAGCAAGAACCTGCACCTGTTTGTTTGGAGGACTTTTTCATGTATGGGTATAAAGAGGACTCAGTTCACATAATAAAGCCACTTGACAAAGGCTACACTCCAGTAGCCGAAACGCGTCGCTGTTGTGTCAATATCCATGGAGGATCATGTCTTAACTGTTCATATGTTTATATGACCGTTTTTATTGGAAACCAAGCAGAATAAAGCACCTGGAAATTTACTGACGCATTTCTCCTTCTTGCGCTGGGCAGAACTTTTTCCTCTTCATTATACACAGGTAACAGCACCTGCAGCCCGAGCAGCAGAAGTAAATCTGAGCACATGGAATGGGTGAGCTGAAAGTTTCTCTTTTTAACAATAGATGTCACGCCAGCAGTGGAACAGGAGAATCGACCCCCTGCCAGTGGTGAACCTGTCGTACCCTTGGCGAATCTAAGACCCCGTAGGCAACAATCACGCATACCTGTCAGGGTTAGGCCTACCAGTAACACTGAGGTAGTGCATACACCAGGTAGTGAAGAATCACAACCATCACTATGCAGGTCCCAACGCAGCACTCGGGGACAGCCCCCTCCAAGGCATAGAACATAGAAAATAGAATACCTAACAGAGTGTATATAGTTATTTAAAATGTCTCATATAAAATGCTTTTTATTTTAGGTGATTAAGTAAATGGACAATTGGGCCACTGGACTATGGGTGGCCAAAACTTTAATTGTATATAGTTAGCACCAGTGTGCTCACCACCCCAGAAGAAAAACCCGTTCGGCGTGCATACAATGGGGTCATTGATGCTCTGACGCACGCCCAGAGCCTACGTTGGG
Source organism: Anomaloglossus baeobatrachus (assembly GCF_048569485.1). Taxonomy (NCBI): domain Eukaryota; kingdom Metazoa; phylum Chordata; class Amphibia; order Anura; family Aromobatidae; genus Anomaloglossus; species Anomaloglossus baeobatrachus. The sequence continues at coordinate 85,594,128 of NC_134356.1, read as the reverse complement.
GGTTTTATCGTGGCGGGTCCCCCATGGAGCAGTGTAATGGACACCCGGAACGGAGCCACACTGGACTCTTATAGTGTTATTTAAGTTTGTAACGTTTAAGAAAATGTGCCTCCCACCATGGGATGAAATGTTCAAATATTCTTGTTTTTGTTTCTTCAGTCCGGGAGTACTGATTTTAACTAAGGGGGAGTGTGGCGCCCCAGCACCTGGTTGCCACAACAGTGTTGTCCCCTCAAAAGGGTTAATGCTGAGCCTGGAGGTAATTGGGGAAATCATTGGCCAGTAAGTACCAACATCCAACGCAGTTTCTCCCTCAGGCCAGCAGAGGGAGCTCTGAACCTGGAGTTCCAGGGAGCATTCCTCAAGCCTGACCTGAGGGAGGAGTTAGAGTTCAGTCTGTGAGGAGAGTCCAGAGAGTGAAGACGCAGAGTAGTGCAGTTTGGGAGCTGGGCCTGAAGCTGGTTAGCTCAGTCCAGTAAAGCAGGATTGGCAGAGAGGCACAGAAGAGAATTAGACATCGGAGTCTGTGGTTGCCAGGGTGTGAAACCCTTCCCTGGTAGCCAAATCCGAAGGGCAGGAGAGCTGCAAGCCCCTGGTCCATAAGCAACCTGAAGGTAAAGCTGATTCACCAGGGCCCGGTGTGGACCCCAGCAGAGGAGCACCAGAGAGGGCCTGCGCAGCCTACCACGTGGGAACGGGACGCACCACAAGTCCCAGCAGCGAAAGGGCCACTGCTAAACCTCGGACGCAGGGTCCTGTAGAAACAGAGAAAGAGCAGGGAGTAGGCCTCATACTCGACTGGCCAAAGAGATGACCCCAGCTACTTCCAGGCCGGCCGGAGCCCTCTACCACCTGTATCGGTCTCCCAGGACTAACCGTTTACCCAGTAAAAGAGGAGAAGGTAAAGAGACTGTTGTTTGTGTCCGGTCCTTTCACCGCTCTGTCGGCCCTGCACTACACCGCAACTACACCGACACTTACAAGCACCAACCGTTGCCCCGGGATCCAGCTCCACCTGTGAGGAGCAGTACCACCATCGCTGACGTTCCATCACCCCCGGAGGCCCCATACAGCAGTGGCGGCTTAATAGCCGCAAACCACAGGTGGCGTCACGAATATAAACTTTAAGCACCCCCACTGAAGCCATATTAGTTGACCCCGCCAGGGTCATGGTGTCGGGCCCCGCCACCACTGACGACCCCCGGACTAGTCCGGCCCGGCACCAGGTGTCCCATAGCCCTGGGGTGGGCGAGTCATAAGGGCTTATATACAGTGGGAAAAATAAATATTTGCAACACTACAGATTTTGCAAGTTTTCCCACCTACAAAGAGTGGTCTGTAATTTTTACCGTAGGTACAAATCAACTGTGGCAGACAGAATAAAAAAAATCCAGAAAATCACATTGTGTGTTTCTAAATAATTAATTTTCATTTTATTTCATGAAAGAAATATGTGATCACCTACCAACCAGGAAGAATTCTAGATTTCACAGAGCTCCTACTCTGCACTCATAACCTGTATTAATTTTCACCTTTTTGAGCTCATTACCTATATGAAAAACAACTAGCCACACACTCAATCAATCACATACCAACCTATCCACCATTGCCAAGACCAAAGAGCTGTTTAAGGACACTGGGGACAAAATTGTAGACCTGCACAAGGGTGGGATGGGCTGCAGAAAAATGGCAAGCAGCTCGGTGAGAAGGCAACTGTTGGCACAATTATTAGAAAATGGAAGAAACCTAAGATGACTGTCAATCTTAGGCTGAGTTCACATGTCCTGTAATCATTTGTTAGAATGAATTCTGCAGGGATCCATTGGCAAAATTATGTCTGCCGTATCCATTTTTTTTAACTGGAAGTCTATGGAGGATAATTCAAGAAATTGCTATTATTCTTTCATTTTTAATGAATCCAATTAGAAAAGAATGGATCCATTATAAATGCAAGTAAAACACATGGTTAAATAGCAATCCATTAACGGATCAGTCCTCCTTTGACTCCCATGTTAGAAAAAACAGACATCATTATTTAACAACGGACAAAAAAGTTGTGTTTGCACAACTTTTTTGCCCATGCATCTTTGTAGGATCCATTCTAACAGATGATTACAGTACATAAGAACTTAGCCTTACTTGGACTGGGGCTTCTCGCCTTGTGGGGTAAGCATGATTCTGAGAAATCAGTCCAGAATTGCACGGGAGGACCTTGTCAATGACCTGAAGAGAGCTAGGACCACAGTTTCACAGATTGCAGTTAGTAAAACACTGTTCCGCCATGGATTAAAATCTTGCCGGGCACGCAAAGGTCCCACTGGTCACGCCAGCACATTTCTACGCCCAGTTTAAGCTCGCCAGTGACCATCTGGATGATCCAGAGGAGGTCTGGGAGAAGGTCATGTGGTCAGACCAAAATAGAACTTTTTGGTATCAACTTCACTCACCGTGTTTGGAGGAAGAAGAAGGATGAGCAAAAACCCAAGAACACTATCACAGCCCTGAAGCATGGGGGGAAAACATCATACTTTGGGGGTAGCATAGCCAGTCTCCAGATCTGAAGCCAGTAGAGAATTTTTGGAGGGAGCTGAAACTCAATATTGCCCATCGACAGCCCCTAAACCTGAAAGATCTGGAGAAGATCTGCATAGAGGAGTGAGACAACAACCCTTGCTGCAGTGTATGCAAACTTGATCAATAATGACAGGAAATGTCTGATCTCTGTAATTGCAAACAAAGATTTCTGTAACAAATATTAAGTTCTGTTTTTCTATTGTATTAGATACTTATTTCATGCAATATGATGCAAATTAATTATTTTAAAAAAACATAAAATATGATTTTCTGTATTTTTTTATTCTGTCTGTCACAGTTGAAGAGTACCTCTGATAAAAATTATAGACCTGTCCATGCTTTGTATGTGGGAGCCTTTGCAAAATCGGCAGTGTTTCAAACACTTATTTTCCCCACTGTATTAGCAATTTTTACAATAGTGTTTTAAACCTCTTAAGTGTCTAGATGAAAATAATGTCCTACCCAGGAGAGTTGCACATTTTCTAGGTCACAACCACAAAAACGTCCTTAACAGTCTTAAAATCATTGATAATATAATTATAAAAAGGGCTGATAAGGGAGGGGGTCCTGTCCTGATGGATGTTGAATATTATATAATGAAATCCAAGAGGATCTTGGACAATGAATCCATGTACACAAGATTGGACCATGACCCATTACCATCCTTCAAACTGCATTTTTTTTCCCTAATAGAAGATGCATATGAGAGATGTACTATATAAATGTGAAAGAGATTATTTAAAAAACTTCAATCCCTCAACATTCTACTTTTACTTTCTCCCAAAATTGCATAAGGATGTTAATCAACCCCCTGTTCAACTCATCATTGCTTAGTGCAATAGCCTTACTAGCTGGACATTTAGGCTGGAGTCACACTTGCAAATGACTTGAGAGTGACTTGCGCGAGTCTCGAGTCATATCACCTGGCACAGCCTGCCACTCTCTGGACAGGAGCATCTCAGATGCATAGAAATATATGCAGCCGACCCGCTCCAGTCAGGTGAGTGTGCAGCCATGGCGGGTGATGTGATGCGAGACACACTGTATGTTCTCCATTTACCAGCATATCTGAGGGATTCTGGTCATCTTGAGACCCTATTAGAAGATCTGGTATCGGAAGAAGATATGTACTGAGTAACAATGGATGCCAATGTCCTCTACACTAGAATTCCACACAATAAAGGTCTTCAGGCTGTGGATCATTGGCTTTCACTAGATCATTTGATGGCATCATTTATTTTAACAAACAATTATTTTATCTTTGAGGATGTACAAAATAGGTGCTAGACTAAGGGGTACTTTGCACGTTGCAACATCGCTAGCCGATTGTAGCGATGCCGAGTGTGATAGTCCCTGTCCCCGTCACAGATGCGATATCTTGTTATTGCTTCGGCAGCTTCACACGCACTTACCTGCCCTGCGACGTTGCTCTGACCGGCAACCCGCCTCCTTCCTAAGGGAGCGGGTCGTGCGGCGTCACAGTGACGTCACACGGCAGGCGGCCAATAGAAGCGGAGGGGCGGAGATGAGCGGGACGTAAACATCCCGCCCACCTCCTTCCTTCCTCATTGCAGGCGGGTCGCAGGTAAGGAGATGTTCCTCGCTCCTGCGGCTTCATACACAGCAATGTGTGCTGCTGCAGGAACGAGGAACAACATCGTACATGTCCCTGCAGCGAAATTATGGAAATGACCGACACTACACAGATCACCGATTTTCGACGCTTTTGCGATCGTTTATTGGTGCTTCTAGGCTTTACACATTGCGACGTCGTTACCGGCGTCGAATGTGCGTCACTTTCGATTTGACCCCAACGAGATCGCAGTAGCGATGTTGCAACGTGCAAAGTACGCCTAAGGGTACCGTCACACTTTAGCGATGCTCCAGCAATCCCACCAGCGATCTGACTTGGTCAGGATCGCTGGTGCATCGCTACATGGTCACTGGTGAGCTGTCAATCAGCCAGATCTCACCAGTGACCAATGACCAGCCCCCAGCCACCAGCGACGCATGGAAGCGATGCTGCGCTTGGTAACTAAGGTAAATATCGGGTAACCAAGTGCTTGGTTACCCGATATTTACCTTGGTTACCAGCACACACTGCTTAGCGCTGGTTCCCTGCACTCCTAGCCAGAGTACACATCGGGTTAATAAGCAAACCGCTTTGCTTATTTACCCGATGTGTACTCTGGCTACGTGTGCAGGGAGCAGGGAGCCAGCACTAGCAGCCTGAGAGCAGCGGACGCTAGTAACCAAGGTAAATATCGGATAACCAAACAAAGCCCTTCGCTTGGCTACCCGATATTTACCTTGGTTACAACTTTCCGCAGGCTGCCAGAAGCCGGCTCCCTGCTCCCTGCACATTCAGATCGTTGTTCTCTCGCTGTCACACACAGCGATGTGTGCTTCACAGCAGGAGAGCAGCGTCCAAAAAATGAACCAGCACTGTGTGTAACGAGCAGCGATTTCACAGCAGGGGCCAGATCATTGCTCAGTGTCACACACAGCGAGATCGCTAATGAGGTCACTGGTGCGTCACAAAAACTGTAACTCAGCAGCGATCTCGCTATGTGTGAAGTACCCCTAATAAGAGAAAATGGTTATCCCAGAACCATTATAGAAGGAGCAATAAAGAAGACCAAATAAATGAACAGGCTTAGCTGCATAAATAACACTTTTCCTAAATATAAAAAAAGATTCTCAAAATTCTAAAAAATGTGATTTAGCCTTCATCACCAAGTTTAGAAGCAATGCACAACAAATTTAGAATATTTAAAAAAAATATTAGGATATTCTAAAGCGTGATCCCCATCTAGAAAATGTTCTAGATATACGACCACAGTTGGTCTTTAGGAGAGTGAGAACTATCAAAGAGATAGTAGCTTCCTCCTTAAATTTTTTTTTTAGTTTTTCTAGTTTTTAAAGTAAGGTCATCACACTAGTTCATTACATGTTGTTTTTTTTTTTTTAAGAAGTTTTTTTAAAGTTTTTTCAGTAAGGTTATCATACTGATAATGGCAGTACACTACCCCATAAATGGTTTATTTCAGGGTTTTTCTGTTTAGTTTGTTAAAAAAAACCCAATATTTTTTAGTTTGTTTTTTTTTTCTTTTGAGATTTTCTAGTTTTTACAAGTAAAATCATCACACTTGTAGAGGCAATATTTTGCCCCATGAATGGTTAATTGAATCTAGTGTTGTGAGGGTTAATAAGGCTAGAAATCCGCTTCCATATGACTCGTGCGAGTCTCGCATCGGTATCACCCAGTACGGCCTGATGCTCTCCGAACACATGCATCTCAGCTGCATAGAAATACATGCAGCCGACCATCCAATGTCAGGAGAGTGTGCGGCCGTGCCGAGTGATACCGATGCGACACTTGTACGAGTCATATGCAAGCAGAACTCCAGCCTTAGGATGATGAAGGGAGGGGTGTATAAAGACCAAAAAGTCAGATTAATTTTGTTTTAAATTGTATATGGTGTAAAGCCTGAGAAAGGGGTCTCTCCCCAAAACACGTTGCAATTGTTTTTATGTTTTTATGTTAACATTAAAAATCTCTTTTCACTATACCCATTGATATCCTTGGGTGTGATCCATCATTGCCTACAGCAAAGGAGTTAATGGTATGCAGCTGCATTTCAACTCTGTTGACCCAGCATCCTGACAAATCATGTAGAGCTAAATACTTCACACAACATTCAGCAGGATGGCAGCATTATAAGCATCATAGATTGAAAATAATCTTGACAGGGATTCCTTGCACCTGTACACAGGAGTTAGGAGCCATCTGCCTCCCCCTGCCATGTGAATTTCCTCATTGCTACCATCACCTTCCAGTTTATGAATTTTCGGCTTGTGCTTCTTTTTTTGCTTCTTTCAGTGTTCTTTTTGTTGTGTCAAGGTAGACATCCAGGTAAAAACTGCAGGTTGACTACAATGTGGAGCATTCCAGTATTTGACTGGGTGCCCCTTGACTGCTGTGCCCCGTAATAAGGGGTTAATACGGTCGTCCCATGTAATTTTTTTCTGTTTCCTCCCTGTTTGATGCAGCCAATGATTCTGCTCTCCTCCTCCTGGCTGCCCCTATTTAATCCCATTCCCTGTCTCTTCCGGTCTCTCCCCACTTTGTGGGACCCGGAGGCAGCTGTCCCACCCTCCCTCCCTTTTTTCAGCGTTGATGGTTTTGGTGTGAAAGCTTACCTGTGCCGGGAGTCCGGCTATGAGGCAATGATTTGTACTGTTAATGCTACCTGTGCCGGGAGTCCGGCTTTGAGACAATGATTTGTACGGTTAATGCTACCTGTGCTGGGAGTCCAGCTTTGACACAATGATCTTAACTGCTTCGGCTTTCCTGCGCCGGGAGTCCGGCTGCAACACAATGAGTTTTACTGGTTTTGCTTTTCTTAATATTGCATTAAGTCACAGCAGCGGTCAATTCAACAATGTTGGTGGTTTTTTGGTACAAAAGCTACCCACGCCAGGAGTCCGGCTGCGACACAACGCTTTGTACTGGTTTACCGTGATTTATTTCAGTGGTTTTTAGTTTGGTAATTTTGGGCTGTGACCGACCACCATCCACTAAAAGATGAGATTTGTTTTTAAATCTCCAAATAAAGAGAGTTCTGATTTATATACCTGCGTCTGATTCTTCATTACATGGGACAATCAGTTATGGGTTTGTTGGGGTCTCAGCAGTCTTCATTTTTAGGCTTGGTTGTGTTTGTGAATAGTTTTTAGCCACTCACCGAATGTGAATTCTATAGTTCTCCTTAGTCATTTCCACCTCCTGCACATATTTTCAATAGAAGTGTTGTTGTGTTCAGTTCCTTTGTTTTTCCTTTGTATTGCCATCTCCACCTGGTCCACTTGCAAAGTTTCCTCTTCATTTATAAGCAGCGAGCATTTGAGTAGACACAGAAAGGGGATGGTTATGCTAATTATTTCATTATCACCGCTCACCATCTTGGTTGATTCTTCAAAGTTTTGTAGAACCTCACAGATGACAGACATCCATGGCAACTCTTCGGTTCTTATGCGTGGAGGCTGACCGAAATACTGACGGGCATGTTGTAGCGATGTTTAACTACTGTCGTCTTTCTTTTTACAATGCCTTGTAACATTCATAATGCAGAGTTCAAGCGAGTGGGCACGTCGCACACTAGTCAGTGAGCTGGCACCTGGAAGTGCTTCTGCAGCACAGCCAGACCAACAACAGATGTAGCTAACTTGCGGAAATGTGTGCACACGTTGCGTACTTTACCTTCACAAGTAGCTCAGGCAAATCTGGGTAGGTTTTCAGAAAACAGTAAACCACTAAGTTGAGCCGCCATCAGGTTACAGTCATTATCACACAAAACCTTGCCTGGTTGTAGGTTCAGCAGCGAGAGCTACAGATCTGTCTGGTCCTGTTATATCTTTCCACAACTCTGTGGTGTGCTTTTTGTCACCTAAACAAATAAGTTTCAGCACAGCCTGTTGCCACTTCAGATGCCATGCTGCAATGCTTCCAGCTTGTAAATGATATGAGCGACGTGCTCTGAGATGCAGGAACTGGTGTAGAAAGAAACCCTAATGGAACTAGTTCTTGGCATTCTATTTGTTGGTAGCACGTGTGCCGACCTCCATGATGTTCACCCAGTGTGCCGTCATGGAAATGTAGCGTCCCAGGCTCTGTGGATGCACACTTAAAATTTTGGCTCTGTGGGGAAATTCTTAAAATTGTGGCTTTGTGTGTAACCTCTTAAAACAGGCTCTATAGGGGTAATCTTGAAATGTTGGCTCTTTGGGGGAACTCTGAAAATAGCCTCTGAGACAGCATTCTTAAAATTTTGGCTCTGTAGGGGAACTCTTAAAATAGGTCCTGTGGTAGCACAATATGGTATCAAATGCTATATGTGTTCTTAATCATGATGAAATACCTTTTTCACCTTTATTCAACCTTCTTTTTCTTGGCCATGTCTCTGAGCACTGAACACCTTGTACTTCTGGGCATTCCAGGGAGGCTGCAGTTCTGAAATATGACAGCACTGAAGGATCATGGGTTCTTGGTGGCTTTACATTTGATTCTTCTCACATCTATGGCAGTTAATCTGCGTCTCTTATTCTCAACAAGTTTTTTGCGACCCTCCTGATTATTTGCAAGAAAACCTTTTATGGTTCTGTGATCACATCCCAACATCAAGCAATTTCAAGAGTACCGCCTCCATGTGTAAGAATTTTAACAATTTTTGACTTATCAGAGACAGTTCAATCTCTCTTTTGGCCCAATCTGCTTAAGGAAAACAATCTGCCTAAACTTGTGCACACTTTGATGAATTATATTGATATCCTTAGGGTACACGTTCCCTGATTACACAAATAAATGTTACCTGATATGGTTCAAACCAATAAGCTTTCAGGTTTACACAGCTTGGAGGTGGAAGGAAAATGTGCATATAATAGGATGAGAGGGTTAAAGTACTCATGTAGCGCCCTGTCCCAGTGAGGCACCTCCACACGTCTCTGTTCCCATGCCTCGATGGGGCGCAGTTCTCCTCATCAGTCTGGCGGTACCAGCCATCTCATTCCTGCCCTGGGGCCTGTTGCAGCCTCTTCCTGTTTCCAGGCCACACGCAGGCCTTTTGTGAGTGTCGGAAAGGTGTGTGATGCCCTGGCCTATCAGGTCGTCACAGGATATTGTGCAATCTGCCCTTCTGCATGATATCCATCTCCTCCTTGGTTACGGATCCCTGGCCTTTGGTGTTGCTAAAAACGAGCCAATTAAAATCCTAAAAACACTCTGCATTACACCCACCAGACATACCAATGGGTAGCCTGAAGGGAATAGGGTCGCCCATTTGGGGGGGTTGGTTTGGGAGGGTAAGGAGTGTCAGGAGTAGTCAGTTGTGTGGTGACTCTCAAGAAGAGAGGTCACAAGTCAGTTGGAGGAGGTCAGGAGCTGGGCTCCCTGTTAATACTAGGTGGCAGACGTTGGTTTGGGACTGGTAGGAGCTGGAACCCCGGTCGCAGGGGATCATGTCAAGGGGCACAGAACGGCCAAGGAGGGCAGCCGGCAGCGTTGAGCTATCTCCGGGCAGGGGCCAGGGCACGACGGGGTACGTGGACCCTGGGCCGGGAAGTAGCTTCAAGCATCCTGGTAATTTACCCGACAAGGGCGAAGTCTTCAAGATTCGTCCTCCACCCGCTCCAAAATTGGGGTACTAGTGCAACGAGGGGGATAGGACTTTCCCAATACACAGTCCAGAAAATCCCAAGCGTGAACCCTGAGAGCAAGCTCACTCCGTTAGCCATACGGGTGAGCGGGACCCGACTAGTTCTATACTACCGGGGCCAACCAGTAAAGAAGGTGCCAAGGAAAAGGTCACAGGCTAACAAGCAACACCATCAGGCACGGGATCCATGCGTGCTCCCTCCCTGCTGCAGCGGTGCTCAGAATTTCAGTTTACAAGTTGTCGGTGTCAGCGTTATTGGACTGAGTGAGTACACAGGGACCCTTTCCTCCCCAACGACATCCCCCTCTCACCATCACCGAGCCCCGGGGCATTATCCCCTACCCACACATGGGTTAAACACCTGGCTGCCATTCCATCGCCACCGGGCGCTCCCAACAGCAGCGGTGGTACTCCACCTTACCACATACCGTGGGTGGCGTCACGAACTCTAAACACAAAATCCCCTGTAAATACCCCCCTTTTAGTTCAAATGTCCGCGCGACCCCTCCTGGGTCCGGAGACCCCCTCGAGCTACCGCAGATCCGGATCCAAGCAGTCTTGGCTGCTGACGCTAGGGCGGTAAAGGTGCTTGAGGCCACGCCCCCTTTCTTAAAGGGCCAGTGTCCTATGACCTCTTGAGATCAGCAATCTCCCTGTAAGTATTTTAGACATTCTCTCCTTAGGGAAGATTGCCTGAGCAATGTTGCCTATCCTTAGTGCATTGATAGTTCTCAGGTCCCATTCCTGCTACTGTGTCTAGTTCTGCATGTCGTACCCTAGTACCAGTTACTTGTACCCGCTAACCTGTGTCTGTTCCTAGAGCCTGTTTGCTACGACTACCTCCATGCTGCCACCATGTCTGAATTTCCACCTCCGTGCCACATCTGACCAAATTCAATTCAGACTTCAGAGACTATTCTGTCCATCTGAGCCGACTCCACTGGTCCTGGCTGCCGTGAATTTAGGCCCCCTGGGGTGACAATCTTTGTATAGGGGTTAGCTTGAGGTTAGCTCCTTCAGGGGAGTCCAGTGTATGGCCCAGTGGGTCCACTCCCTGATGCATGCCACTCCTCGGCAACTGTCACAACTTGTTTGCCTAATAATTGTGCACAGTATAGAATGGAACAGTGTGTATGCCTTATTTTTTGGAATTCTTGTATTAGAGGTAAATATTCTTAAGTTTCTACTAACAATTATGTCACAGATTTAAAATAGAAATATAAATAATTGTAGTAATAATAATAATAATAATAATAATAATAATAATAAAAGTTGTATTTTAATTACAAAAGGTTCTAATATTTTTTTTTATTTCATAGGAAGATATAAACTTTCCTCTAGGACATTACCTTTGCAGCTCTTGGTTTATTGATATTCCACAAGAATTATTTAGCATAAATGTCGCTCAAAGGTTAACTTAATAATAAAGGGTAAAATGGCATAGTATTTATTAAGGAATAAAATTATTACAGCTTATGTTGAACTGAAAATGGGCTATATTTTTGGTATTTTAATGTCGTATCAAATAATTTCAACTTACAAATGTTTTGTAATTGCTGTTATTGTGAGAAACTAATTTGTGGAAAATTACTAGTGTTAATAATAACCTCTCTCTCACACTGCTTGGAATGTGTATGGCAGAGCTAAATTATATTTATAACAGTGAATGTAAGAAAAATGGATTTGAGTTCACAAATAAAGTATAAACCCAATTTCAATGGTATGTCACACCATCAATAGTGAAATTATATCATTTAATGTTTCCCCTTAAAATATATTTGACCCAACAGAACCAGTACCAGAAAGATGCCAGCACCTAGGTGAGTCTGAGGATGTCCACTTAGATGCACAAGTATTATAACTGTTTATCTCATCAAGAATAATCTGTGTGGCTTTAGGCCTTTATTTATTGCATTTTCATTCAAAATTTGTTGATGCCTTGCTAAAATTATATTTTCATATCAAAGTTACTGACACTGATCGTATATCTCTCACCCAGGGTGTGACATAGTATTTCACCAAGGAGATGTCCCTGCTTATTGGTGTTTTAAATTTTGAATCTATGTCGATTTTGTCCTTGAAAACCTATATGTGGCTATGGCCTTGGGTACAGTGGTGTACCACCAATATAGGGAGGCCACGCCACTGCTTTGGAGCCTGTGAGCTGGGGGGCCCCAGCCTCGGCTGCTCACGGTGTGTGCGCTTTCACTTTCATCATTTCCCGGCCAGGCTGAGAGATAAGGCCCCGTTACACGCAATGATATCTCTAACGATATGTTGTCGGGGTCACGGATTTCGTGACGCACATCCGGCGTCGTTAGCGACATTGTTGCATTTAACAGCTACGAACGTCTGTTAACAATCAAAAATACTCACCTAATCGTTGATCGTTGACACGTCATTCATTTTCAAAATCTTGTTTGTCGTTGTGGACGTAGGTTGTTCGTCGTTCCTGAGGCAGCACACATCGCTACATGTGACACCCCGGGAGCGACGAACAACAGCTTACCTGCATCCTCCGGCAACGAGGTGGGCGTGTCGTTAATGTGACTCCTCGCTGCCCCTCCGCTTCTATAGGTCGGCCGCTGTGTATCGTCGCTGTGACGGCACACAAACCTCCCCCTTAACGAAGAGGTTGTTCGCCGCCCACAGCGACGTTGCTAGGAAGGTAAGTACGTGTGACAGATGTTAGCGATATTGTGCGCCACGGGCAGCGATTTGCCCATGACGCACAAACGACGGGGGTGGGTGCTTTCACGAGTGACATCGCTATCGATGTCGCTGCGTGTAAAGCCCCCTTTAGACTGTCAACTCAGTGCCAGCATGCCGTTTATAGGGTACAGAAGCTCTTCCTGCTCTGTTGCTCCTCTCTCTGGCTGAATTTGCACTTGAATGACATGCTCCTCAGGCTGACGTAGCTTTACAGTCAGAAAGAGGAGCTTTGAAGGCGAGCGAGTGGCAGCCATTGGTGGTTCTACTGCTCGTGCACGGCTGGAGCCTTGAGAGTCAGAAAAAAAAATAATTTCTTTTTTTATGAATCTGTCTTAAGCCATTCCCTATAGCTTATCTGAAATGTTTTGAAATTTTGCTAATTTATTTTCTGTGTCCAAGTCTGCCCAACCCTACAGTTAGGTCCAGAAATATTTGGACAGTGACACAATTTTCACGAGTTGGGCTCTGCATGCCACCACATTGGATTTGAAATGAAACCTCTACAACAGAATTCAAGTGCAGATTGTAACGTTTAATTTGAAGGTTTGAACAAAAATATCTGATAGAAATTGTAGGAATTGTACACATTTCTTTACAAACACTCCACATTTTAGGAGGTCAAAAGTAATTGGACAAATAAACCAAACCCAAACAAAATATTTTTATTTTCAATATTTTGTTGCGAATCCTTTGGAGGCAATCACTGCCTTAAGTCTGGAACCCATGGACATCACCAAACGCTGGGTTTCCTCCTTCTTAATGCTTTGCCAGGCCTTTACAGCCGCAGCCTTCAGGTCTTGCTTGTTTGTGGGTCTTTCCATCTTAAGTCTGGATTTGAGCAAGTGAAATGCATGCTCAATTGGGTTAAGATCTGGTGATTGACTTGGCCATTGCAGAATGTTCCACTTTTTTGCACTCATGAACTCCTGGGTAGCTTTGGCTGTATGCTTGGGGTCATTGTCCATCTGTACTATGAAACGCCGTCCGATCAATTTTGCGGCATTTGGCTGAATCTGGGCTGAAAGTATATCCCGGTACACTTCAGAATTAATCCGGCTACTCTTGTCTGCTGTTATATCATCAATAAACACAAGTGACCCAGTGCCATTGAAAGCCATGCATGCCCATGCCATCACGTTGCCTCCACCATGTTTTACAGAGGATGTGGTGTGCCTTGGATCATGTGCCGTTCCCTTTCTTCTCCAAACTTTTTTCTTCCCATCATTCTGGTACAGGTTGATCTTGGTCTCATCTGTCCATAGAATACTTTTCCAGAACTGAGCTGGCTTCATGACGTGTTTTTCAGCAAATTTAACTCTGGCCTGTCTATTTTTGGAATTAATGAATGGTTTGCATCTAGATGTGAACCCTTTGTATTTACGTTCATGGAGTCTTCTCTTTACTGTTGACTTAGAGACAGATACACCTACTTCAGTGAGAGTGTTCTGGACTTCAGTTGATGTTGTGAACGGGTTCTTCTTCACCAAAGAAAGTATGCGGCGATCATCCACCACTGTTGTCATCCGTGGACGCCCAGGCCTTTTTGAGTTCCCAAGCTCACCAGTCAATTCCTGTTTTCTCAGAATGTACCCGACTGTTGATTTTGCTACTCCAAGAATGTCTGCTATCTCTCTGATGGATTTTTTCTTTTTTTTCAGCCTCAGGATGTTCTGCTTCACCTCAATTGAGAGTTCCTTAGACCGCATGTTGTCTGGTCACAGCAACAGCTTCCAAATGCAAAACCACACAGCTGTAATCAACCCCAGACCTTTTAACTACTTCATTGATTACAGGTTAATGAGGGAGACGCCTTCAGAGTTAATTGCAGCCCTTAGAGTCCCTTGTCCAATTACTTTTGGTCCCTTGAAAAAGAGGAGGCTATGCATTACAGAGCTATGATTCCTAAACCCTTTCTCCGATTTGGATGTGAAAACTCTCATATTGCAGCAGGGAGTGTGCACTTTCAGCCCATATTATATATATAATTGTATTTCTGAACATGTTTTTGTAAACAGCTAAAATAACAAAACTTGTCTCACTGTCCAAATATTTCTGGACCTAACTGTATCTATCCAAGGATAAGATATATTATGTTTTTGGTCCCGGATGTCAAAACATCAAAGATTATATAGCAGACAGTCTGCAGAAAAGGTTTATCAGACCTTCCACCTTCTGGTTTTTGTTGACAAAAAAAAGATGACTGCCATTGCAGTGCCCATAGATTGTGCCTAGCTCGAACTTCTGGAGACACGCACCTGGTAAATTAAGCAGGCTCTCCTTAATACAGAGTGAAACATGTGGCTGCTAGATGTAGTTAGGCACATTGTGGGGCTCAGAAGGGAGGGGGCAGTGGGAATATGGGAGTGCAAATTTTTTGCTGGATTTCTTTTTAGAAGGAGCCATGGCGCTTTTTCCAGAACTTTTGGATACCAGTGACTGCCCACACATTAAACAAAGGCCCCTTTTTCCCCGACGCAAAGAAAAGACCACATTAGAAATTTAAATAACTTTATTGGAGAGTAAACAAAACTTACAACCACTCTCATCTTTTAAGAGCACCATTTTGGAAGGGTAAGGTCGCAGCTCCTGAAATTGACCACCGGAAGTGTTGGGGTTATGCTGCCGGACTCCCGACACATGTTACCCATAGCCGATCTTCCGCCATCCACTGCAACTTACAACAACATCATTAATCCCAACAACAAACAGCAACATAAAAGGGGAGGGAGGGTGGGCAGCTCTCGATCGCAGATCAAAGAGGCCGGAAGCACTTCAGTCACAGGAATATATACCCCCAAAGGGGGAGGGGGGAAGGAGGACTGCCTCACATCCGGATCCGGGAAGGGAACAAGCAATGGAGGATTAACCCTTTACGATGCACCAGGGAAAAGAGGGCATAACAAGCCACAACCAGGCTGGCCAGTCAGGGGCTCCCCGTCATATAAAGCCGGGCTCCCACAAACGTTGAAGCCCCCTATATTTCCATTGACAGACGACACAGCTGAGTGGAGGCTTGTTTTTTTTTTATGTTTTTTTTTAAATTGTGGAATGAGTTGAAGCTTTTATTGGGAACATTATACATGACGTTTTGGATCACAATTATCCTATGCTCCACACTGAGCACTTACTTTAAGGTTTACATCCAAATCTCAGAATGACGTGATTCATATGACACCCCCCAAAGGATCCATTCACCATAATGAGGCAGCAGAGTTACTCTAGATTCCATCTGGCCTCTCTTGAGCGGTGTTCGTCTTTCTATAAGTGCGTAAAACTGTGCCGACCGTGATTTCATGAAAACTTAAAAAGACAAATTCCATTGGATTATAGACCAGAGAGAATTTTTCCAGCTTGCGGCCTACTGAAATTTCTCCTTATTCTTTTGCTGAAACTCTTCGTGCTGCAGCTAGAACCTGCACTTTCCAGCTTACAGCCCACTGCAATCTCTCCACATTCATTTTCTGAAACCTTCTTTGCTGCAGCTGGAACCTGCACCTTCCAGTTTGTGGTCCTCCACAATCACTCCACATTCATTTACTGAAACTCTATGTACTGTGACTGGAACCATCTCTATCACTTCCTTTCACTCGCTCTCTCTCTCTCTCTCTCTCTCTCTCTCTCCCTTTTGCTCTTGCCCTCACACTCTCTCTTTCCCCCTCTCTCTCTCCTTCCCTCTTTCTCTTTCCCTCTCTCCCCCCTTTCCTCTCTCTCCCCCCTTTCTCCTCTCTACCCTTCCCTCTCTCTCCTTCTCTCTCTCTCCTTCCCTCTCTCTCCCCCTTTCCTCACTTTCTCTCCTTCTCTCTCTCTCCTTCTTCCCTCTCTCTCCCCCTTTCCTCGCTCTCTATCTCTCTCCCCTTCCCTCTCTCCTACTCTCTGTCCCTATCTCTCTCTCTCTGCCTCCCTCTTCCCTCTCTCTCCCTTTTCCTCTCTCTTGGCCCTTCTCTCTCTTCCCTCTCTCTGTCTCCCTGTTCCCTCTCTCTCTTCCCTTTCTCTTTCCTTCTCTATCCCCCTTCCCTCTCTCTCACACTTCCCTCTCTTTCTCCTGTTCGCTCTCTCCTTCCCTCTCTCTCCCCTTTCCCCACTCTCTCTCCTTCCCTCTCTCTCTCTCCCCTTTCTGATCTCCCCTTCCTTCTCTGTCTCCCTAATGCATCTCTCTATCTCTCTCCTCTTCCCTCTCTCTGTCTCCCCCTTCATCTCTCTTTTTTCTCTTCTTTCTCTTCCCTCTCTTTCTGTCTCCTAGTTCTCTCAAATGCACAATAAAAGCAGGTCTTTGTCCCATGGCAGGCTGAAACTGACTGGCCATGTGAGGAGAACACCCTCACTTGCATAGGCTCATCCTCCTCAACCAGTTGGACCTCCACCTCTGGCATGGCTAAGGGAACCCTGGTCTTGATTGATCTTTCCCTGAGGTGCCTGTCCAGTATTCCTCTGCCAGGTGCACCCACTGCTGGATATTGCAGAGCTGGGATTCCTCCAGGGAGAGGCCATCAGGTTCACCATAAACTAAGGCTAGGGCCACGAAAAAGATGTCTACCGACCACATGGCCTCCGAATCGGTCAGTAGAGAGAAGACCCAGGATTGCAATCACCTCGCAACAATGAAATTACAACCCTAACACGCTGGACCTCAGTCCCCGAACAATGGGGATGGAGCCTAAAATACAAGTGACAGCCTTCTTTGAAAACCTGGAACCTATCCTGCCCTCCCAAAAACTTGTCAGGGAGAGCCACGTTATGTTCTGGTTATGCTTGAGCTGCCACCAAAAGGCCCACTACCTGTTGCAGCTGCTGTGCCATTTCCGAACACAGACCCCTGACATTGTCTGCAATTTTCTGGGTAAGATAGACCCACCCAGCAGCCCGAGTCATACTGACTCTACGAAAAAGAGGAAACGGTAGGGTAACGGTAGGGCTGGATATTACACGATGGGATACTGTAGGTGTGGAGCCCAGGTGTAGTGGTGCCGGCGCATTAGCTTCAGGGATTCCACGGGATGGTCTGGTCACAGGTAGGTTGCTTCTTTAAGAGTTTCGTGACGCCACTCTCGGTATTGCGGTCAGGAGACCACTGCTGCAGGTTAGGGGACGCCTGGGGCTGGTGTTGTGTGCAGCTGGGTGGTGTGGCCTCCCGAGAGTGAGGCTGACCCCAGGGGCTCGAGTGTCTATGCGTGGGACCACCGGTCGCAGAATGACTCAAACACAGTCCAGATAGCCTTTTAACGGTTTACTCACTATTTAGTTGTTTCGATGAGATGCCCAGGCGACACTGTGATAACCAGGTGGAACCAGGAATTCCAGATGACTGTTCTGGGGGCAGCTGTCCACTCCCTCTCCTTGCACTCTTGTTTGGGAGGACCCCTCACTTGAAGTATGGTGGGATTCCTCCAGGGAAGCTGTTCCTGACCCCACTCCCCTCTCTGACCCTTCTGCCGGCAGCGTAGACCTTGGTCAGATGGCTTCTGGCCCTGTCCCCTTGTGGGCCCCCTTGTTGCTGCTTGGGTTCGAACTCTGTGTTATGGTGGTGAGGTCATGAATTACCCCCACCTTCAGGTTGAGCAGCTCCAGACAATCAGATTGGGTTTCTGCTCTGGGGACCTGTATCCCCGTGCGTGCCGGAATACCAGCGGTCCCTGTACTCGGCCACCTCTCTGTAGGTGTGTTTCAGGCTGACCCACAGGTACCCGTTCTTCCCCGTTTCCAGCTACCACACTTTGCAGGGTCTGGCTAGCAGGGGTGTACGTCTGCTCCCTTCCACACTCCTGAACACTCCGCTCCAGACTCCTCCTCCTCCTGCCTTTATCTTCCAGCCCCTCCTGCATCTAGCTTCCAGCCCCTCCTCTACACCCCTAGCAGGGAATTAAAAGTTAACCCCTACAGGGCTACCCAAGGGTCCCTCCTAATGGTGTCGGAGACCTGGATGCTAAGTGTTTGTATGTGTACACATCATCCTGGCCTTTGGAGATTACCTGGAAGCACTGCCCCAGAATGGGTGCAATACTCTGTGGTGCCTGACCAGGTCAGGGGCGCCACATAGGGACTAAGAAGGAACAGGGTTCCTGAACTAACCCTACGACTAAGGATCCTGTGCTGTCCCTTATCCCGACAGTAGACTTTGTGGTAGTCAGGGTCGAACCTCCAGCATGACCCTGTCTCCAGTCCAGGCCCTAATAACTGTGTCTCCACTACCCAGGGGAATGACCAGGATGGAATGCAAACACTCACCTACACAGAACAAAGACTAGGGTAAACAAAAATTCACTCACACCTAAACACTGCTTCAGAGGATAACCACAGGGGCACGGGT
Source organism: Anomaloglossus baeobatrachus (assembly GCF_048569485.1). Classification (NCBI taxonomy): domain Eukaryota; kingdom Metazoa; phylum Chordata; class Amphibia; order Anura; family Aromobatidae; genus Anomaloglossus; species Anomaloglossus baeobatrachus. Next base: position 85,575,324 of record NC_134356.1, on the reverse strand, counting down.
AGGGTACAAAGAAAAGTGTAGAGGAAAAACGACTCACAACAATTGCAGGAGTTAGTAACAGATCTCAGAGGAAACCAACAGACCTGTCCACTTTGATCCTGGGCTAGCACCAACTAAGTTGAATATCCAGCAACCTCTCCAGGAAGCAGATAGATGATATAAGGCTGGAAATGATCAAATGGTGGACAGCTGAGAGAGACTGCTACAGCACAGAAAGGAGTTAACCATTAAGTGTCTGTCATTATCCAGGACCGGTATTCCCCACTTCAGAGTTTCCCAGACCCAGCCTGGTCAATGTCAGGGGTTAACTCCCATCAGCTTCATTCCGGTTTCAGGAGACACTATATCTGGTCGCTGCACCTGCATTCCTGTGCTGGTTATAGTTTTGCTCTGCAGCCTGTGATTGGCTCTGGTGAGATTTCCTGTTTGATCTGACTACTTGTTACCATGCCCTGACTTGTACCCTCCCCCATTCGTCCATCTATCCCTGTCCCGGACTTCCCACTCCTGTCAGTTATTTACCCATCCTGGTTCATCCTTCTTCCCGTGCTTGTGTCTCCTCACCCTCCGGTCTTGTCTTCTGTTCCCTGTACCCTTTGTGTTTCCCTCTGTATGCAAAGAGAAGGAAAAATTCAGCTCATCTGCCACCCGAACTGCTAGATCCTCGGGGTGCACGGCTTCCGCTGGTAAGTCCCAACCAGCTGGTAATGGATGGCAACAGAAAGGAAAGAAGGGAATCCGGCAAAAATTCCTTAATAATTAAAAATATCTTCGTCTTTATTGAGGCATTTAAAACAGCGTGAAGACCGAGGATGAAACCATGTATCAGTTCATAGGAGTACTTAACGCGTTTCGGACTTCGGATTTAAAAATAACAGAGTCCTTAATCACTTATGAGTGCCGGATCCCCTTCTTTCCTTTCTGTTTCCCTCTGTATACCTGATCTCCTGACATCCGACCTAGGTTCTGTTTTCTGACTTCATCTTGATCTTCCCTCTGCAGTGATTTGACTTCCCGGCTTGACCTTTACTGCTTGTTTACTCTATTGCCCCCTAGTGGTTTACCTATGAACTGACTACTAAGGTTACTCTGCTGTACTTCAGCCTTTTTTCTGTTACAGTGTTACTTTGATTCTCCTTCACTACTCTGCTGCCACCTAGTGGGGAATATGCTCTACTAAGTCTTACTAGCCCTTTGTACAGTGTGACCGTGCCCAAAGGATTTAACACCGTTTAAAAGTGCATGTTGAAGATGGTGATAGAGAGCTCTGATCCTGAGCCTGTCTAGAAACACATGACACTGACTTTCCCCAGACCTTTACTGAGCACCTGAGCAATTTACTTCTCACGCATCAATAATAGGATCTTATTGTCATAGTCACATGGTTTACACAAAGTTTATTCAAATTGATGTTTAGCTCATTGTTGGAGATTTTGTTTGGAGCCTATATTGTAGATTCAATTATTTGTTTCAACAAAATGGTGTCGTATTGGTGCTACCTTTACTGTCAAAATGATTGACTGCTTTGTAGAACACGATCAGACTCATTATAAATTAATGAGATTCATTAGTTGTCCATCATGTGGCCAATCAAACATAGCCTTAAGGCTACTTTACACACTGCGATATCGGTCCCGATATCGCTAGTGTGGGTACCCGCCCCCATCTGTTGCGCGACACGGGCAAATCGCTGCCCGTGCCGCACAACATCGCCCAGAACCGTCACACATACTTACCTGTCCGGCGACGTCGCTGTGACCGGCGAACCGCCTCCTTTCTAAGGGGGCGGTCCGTGCGGCGTCACAGCGACGTCACTGAAGCGTCACTGAACCGCCGCCCAATAGCAGCGGTGGGGCGGAGATGAGCGGGACGTAACATCCCGCCTACCTCCTTCCTTCTGCATAGCAGCCGGGAGGCAGATAAGGGGAGCTTCCTCGTTCCTGCGGCATCACATGCAGCGATGTGTGCTGCCGCAGGAACGAGGAACAACTTCGTTACTGCTGCAGTAACGATTTTTAAGAATGGACCCACATGTCGCCGATTAGCGATTTTGCACGTTTTTGCAACGATGCAAAATCGCTTATCGGTGTCACACGCAACGGCATCGCTAATGCGGCCGGATGTGCGTCACGAATTCCGTGACCCCATCGACTCCGAATTAGCGATGTCGCAGCGTGTAAAGCCCCCTTTAAAGGGAACCTATCAACAAATTTAACCTCTATAAACTGCGGCCACCACCAGTAAGCTCTTATATAGAGCATTCTACAATGCTGTATATATGTGTCCAGGCTGATCTGTATAAAGTGAAAAACAGCTTTTATTATACTTACTTGCAGGGTGAAAAAAACACACCAAAAAACTGAGCTGTGACAATTGTTCAATAAACATGCAACATTACAAGCATGTGAATTGCAGCCTCAAGACTAGAAAAAAACAAGGAGAAAATTGTAGAAAAAATACCCTGACTATAAATAAATAAATTGCAAGTGCTTAATAAACAGGGTACTTAGTATATAGTTAGTATATATATATTACTTGCAGGGTGGTCTGGTCCAATGGACGTTGCTGGTCTCAGTCCGGTGCCTCCTATTTCCTGTCATATCTCCACCCTAGGGTGGAGATATTTGAAAAGCCATCCCACCGATCTCTTTGATTGTTCACAAAAAACTCAGCCCTTGTGTGTAGCCCCGCACATTACCTTCTGGTGCAGGTTGTCGCAGGGTCTCCACGGGTTTGGAAATCTTTTGGTCACAGGTAGGTTGACTTCTATGGGGATTCGTGACGCCACTCTCGGTATTTGCGGTCAGGGCGACCACCACTGCAGATTAGGGAACGCCTGGGGCTGATGTTGAGTGCAGTTAGATGTGGTGGCCTCCCGAGAGTGAGGCTGGCCCCATGGCCAGGTGTAAGTGTGTAGTACCACAGGTCGCAGAAAAACTCACACACAAAACGGCAATGTCTTTCAGGGTTTTTACTCACTTCAGATGGCAGGGGTGAGTTAACCCGAGCAATGCTGTGGTGGACCAGGAGGAACCAAGTATCCCTTCGGCTATTGTAGGGGTGACTGCTGACTCACCTTCCTAGTGTCGCGGGCGGGGAGGGAGCCTTCGCTGCTGCGCTCTCGCTGGCGCTCGGGTCCGGCGCTGCTGCTGCTGCTGCTCGGTGGATCGAGCGGTGGGCCGGATCCGGGGACTCGAGCGGCGCTCCTCGCCCGTGAGTGAAAGGGGTGGTTTAGGGATGTGGTCCGTGACGCCACTCACGGTTTGTGGTGAGGTTGGGGCACCACCGCTGCTGTTGACGGGGATCCCGGGAGCGATGGCAGGGAGCAGCTGGGATGTTTCTCTCCCCTCCGTGGGTAGGGGGGTTGTTGGTCCCGGGGCCCGGTGAGGTGTGACGGGGAGGTAAGGTTGGTGAGGTGCAGGGTCGCGGGGGCAGCGCGGTGCCGGATGGCACGGTGGTACGCACTCAGCCAAGAACAGATGCAGAGTCTCCGGTAAAACAAACAGCTGGATGGAGGGGTCCCGCAGCCAGCTGCTGTGGTTTCTCCCGGACGGTTGGTGGTGGCTACCTTTCCCTGCACCTTTTGTGTAACGTCGGTCCCGATGGCTTCCCACTGGTAACCCGCTCCCCAGCGTGGATATATGCCGGAGGAGCCCTTTTGCCCGCAGGCTCTGGCCCTGGGAATTCTAGCTGGGGCGGTAGTTGTATTTCCCTGTTGCTGTTTGGACGGTTGCCTTCAGTCGGGTCTTGGCTGTTTGGAAACCCCTGGGGTTCCGGTCACTAATGGATTTGACCTATTTAACGGTGACTCCAAGCCTGGTCGGGGTCCGCAGGCCCTGTCGGTTTGTGCTGGCTTCTCTTCGCTCCCCGGTTCGGTACCGGCGGGCCACCGCCCGTTCCTGGTCCTATGGTTCCGCGTCGATCTGCCTCTCCTGCAGACGGCCACCACCGTCTGCCAACCTTGCTCTTGGTGCCCGGGCCACATACCCGGACACGGTCAGTTTGCTCCTCTACTACCACTTCATTCCTTACTCCTTCACTTCCCTAACTGCACTTCACTGACTTCCTTTCCCGCCTCCAGGACTGTGAACTCCTCAGTGGGTGGGGTCAGCTGCCTGGCTCCACCCCACCTAGTGTGGACATCAGCCCCTGGGGGGAGGCAACAAGGATTTGTGTCTGACTGATGTGCCTATCTCGGGGTGTGGGGTGTGTTGTTGCAGTACCTGTGACGACCTGGCTAGTCCAGGGCGCCACATTCCCCATTGGTTAAAAGCAGACCGTCCGCGGGCTGCCCATCCATCACCGGTTTTATTTTCACAACTGAAAAAGGTAAAACATATAAAAACATTCAACAAGCATATTTATGAACTCCCCTTAATGGGAGGCACAGTACTTTTAACGTTATGGTAGTCATTTTTATTAAAACAGACGGCTTCCGCTCTCCCACCCAAACAACCTGGCCCTGATGCTGCCCCTAAGAAGTGGGCAGCACCCCTTGAACCCAGTACAGATCTGTTAGGGCCAGGTGGACGGGCAGACCCAGGAGGTCGATCCACTGGGCTGAACACCTCACCGAGGGCAAGGTGCCCGTTAGCCGGGGCACTAGCAGGACAGTCCGTTTAGAGGAGTGGAGTAAAGAAGTCCCTGGGACCACGGGGTCTCTGATGGTAGTCCGGGTGACGGAGCTCAGGTTCGGAGGCCGAGATGTCGTCAGGCAGAGTCCGGAACCAATGGAGCGAGAAGACGGGTCACCACAGGGATCGGAGATGGCAGGAGCTGACGGGATGGCAGGCCGTCACCGTTCCGGGTTCGGGTATCGTCAGGACCGGTTGGCGAGGCAGGATCGGCTCTACGAGAGAGATAGGTGACTATATCACAGACACAAGGAGACCTGACTCCTAGCTTAGAAAACACGAAGAACAGGCCCCGCCCACTAGGAAAGGATCCCCCTATATACCCAGTACCTGATCCTTCAATATCCTGTTGGAGGACACTGGCCCTTTAAGAAAGGGTCAATGACCGCGCGCCCTAATGCGCATGCGCGAGGCCCGGGTGCCAGAAGCCAGGGCAGGGAGCGGTGAACAGGAGGCAGGGGAGCCGGCCTGGAGCAGAGCTGCCGACGGGCGCCGGGAGCGGGGACCGAGCCGCCTGGGGAGCGCAGGTGATGGGGGCTGGAGGCTGTGGAGCGGGGGACGCCTGATAGAGGAGCCGGGGAGCGAGGCAGGGAAGCCGGGGAGCGTGGCAGGTGAGCCGGGGAGCGAGGCAGGGGAGCCGGGAAGCAAGGCAGGGGACCCGGGGAGCGTGACAGTACCCCCCCCACACCCCCCTCCCCGCAACCGGGACAGGAGGGCACGTATCAGAGGAGTACCCACATTCTCCCGGGGTTCCCAGGACCTATCCTCAGGACCATACCCTGCCCAGTCCACCAGGAAGAACTGTCGGCCTCGTACGGTTTTCATGGCCACGATATCCCTTACCGCATAGATGTCATCATCAGCAATAGGAGGAGGAGCAGAACTGGCAGCAGCGGAGAAGGGACCAAGGACAACCGGCTTGAGCAGGGAGACGTGGAAGGAGTTGGGTATTCTCATCGTGGCCGGGAGCTGCAGCTTGTAGGAGACCTCATTTATTTTCCTGATGACCTTAAACGGCCCGATGTAGCGAGGACCCAGCTTGTATGATGGTAGCTTCAATCGGACGTACTTGGAAGCAAGCCAGACCAGATCTCCTGGAGAGAAACACGGAGGATCCAGACGCCTCTTGTCTGCGTGTCTCTTCATCCGCAGGGAAGCACGTCCAAGGGACGTCTTGACAAAGTCCCAAATTGTAGAAAAGTCACAGACTACAGCATCAGCAGCAGGGACATCCGAGGAAGAGGATACAGGTAATGGGACGGAAGGCTGAAGACCGTAAACGACATGGAAGGGAGAGCTGGAGGAGGACTCACTGACGTGGTGGTTATGGGAGAATTCAGCCCAAGGAAGAAGCGTGGACCAGTCGTCGTGATGGGCGTTGACGTAGTGACGTAAGAAGGAGGTCAAGATCTGATTGACTCTTTCCACTTGGCCATTCTACTGAGGATGGTAGGCTGAAGAAAAGTCCAGAGTCACTCCCAGATGTTTGCAGAGAGCCCTCCAGAAGCGGGAGGTAAACTGAGTTCCTCTGTCGGACACAATGTGTGATGGAAAGCCATCAACCGGAAGATGTGCTGTATGTAAGCGTCAGCGAGTTCCTGGGCAGAGGGCAGTCCAGCCATAGGGACGAAATGAGCCATTTTGGAGAACCGATCCACCACGACCCATATGACTGTGTGTCCGGAGGACAGGGGCAAGTCCGTAATAAAGTCCATCGCAATGTGTTGCCACGGAACGGAGGGTATAGGCAGAGGCAGAAGACGACCATATGGCAGGTGTTTGGGCGTCTTGTTCCTGGCACAAGAGGAGCAGGCTGAGACAAAAGAAGCGACGTCCGTGCGAAGGGATGGCCACCAGTAGTGACGTACAATTGTACACCATGTTTTCTTCTGACCAGCATGGCCGGCTATTTTCGAGGCATGGCCCCAGTGCAACACTTTATTCCTGTCAGTCTCAGAGACATAGGTCTTCCCAGGTGGTATCTGGGCCAGGGTGACAGGAGCCACCGGAATGATCTTACTAAGACAGATGATGGGCTGGGATGTCTCCTCCTCCTGCTCCATGGGCATGAATGACCTGGACAAGGAATCTGCTCTTACATTCTTGTCCGCGGGTCGAAAATGGAGCTGAAAATCGAACCTGGCAAAGAACAAGGACCACCTGGCCTTCCGTGGGTTCAGTCGCTGAGCGGACCGCAGGTATTCCAGGTTCTTGTGGTCCGTGTAAATGATCACGGGGTACACTGCTCCCTCCAGAAGGTAGCGCCATTCCTCCAGAGCCAGTTTGCGTTCAGGCGCTGAGAAGCTCTTGGAGAAGAAACCGCAAGTAACCATCTTCCCGGAGGAGGACTTCTGCATGAGCACTGCTCTGGCTCCCGAGGAGGAGGCATCCACCTCCAAGGTAAACTGTCGGTTTAACTCAGGACGGTGGAGCACAGGGGAAGAAGCAAATGCCTGTTTCAGGGAGCCAAACGCGGCGTCGGCCGCAGGTGACCAGTCCTTTGGATTAGCCCCCTTCTTGGTCAAGGCGGAGAGAGGTGCAGTCAGAGCAGAGAAGTGAGGAATGAACTGACGATAATAGTTTGCGAATCCCAGAAAGCGTTGGATTGCCTTCAGTCCGGAAGGAGGGGGCCAGTTGAGAATGGAAGAGACCTTCTCCGGGTCCATCTGCAGACCGGTATCGGAGATTACATAACCCAAGAAGGGAAGAGAAGACTGCTCGAATACACACTTCTCGTACTTGGCGTACAGGCGATTCTCTCTCAGTCTTTGTAGTACCAGCTGCACGTTCTCTCTGTGGGTCTGGAGGTCCGGAGAGAAGACCAGGATATCGTCAAGATACACCACCACACAGACGTAGAGAAGGTCCCGGAACACGTCGTTCACCAATTCCTGAAAGACTGCTGGTGCGTTACAGAGGCCGAAGGGCATCACACAGTATTCATAGTGCCCATCGCGAGTATTGAATGCGGTCTTCCATTCGTCCCCAGAGCGGATGCGGACCAGGTTGTAGGCACCCTGAAGATCCAACTTGGTAAACACACGAGCTCCTCTAAGCCGATCAAACAATTCGGGGATGAGCGGCAGGGGGTATTTATTTTTCACGGTGATTTGGTTCAATCCCCGGTAGTCAATGCATGGGCGTAGATCGCCCTCTTTCTTCTTAACGAAGAAGAAGCCTGCTCCAGCAGGAGAGGAGGACCTCCGAATGAATCCCCTTGCTAGGTTCTTCGTGATGTAGGCAGACATGGCCCTAGTTTCAGCAGGAGACAGCGGATATATCCGTCCTCGAGGTGGTGTAGTTCCCGGGAGTAGGTCGATGGCACAGTCATAAGGACGATGTGGCGGAAGTACCTCTGATTCCTTTTTATCAAAGACGTCCGCGAAGGACCAATAAGCCGAGGGCAGTCCCAGTAGGGACTCCGGAACCGGAGGTCATCGGATGGGCTGTATAGTCTTCAGACAATTCTCGTGGCAAGAGGAGCCCCATCGGGTGATTTCACCAGTACCCCAGCTGACTGACGGTTCGTGTGTCCGTAACCAGGGGAGTCCCAGCAGGATTTGATGGGACATGTGTGGGAGGACGTAGAGAGCGATGTTCTCGGTGTGCAGGGCACCGATACGTAGTTCCACCGGCTTGGTGATCCACGAGATGGTGTCAGAGAGGGGTCTCCCATCTACAGAGGCAATCACGAGGGGTTTGTCGAGTGGAGTAACAGGCACCTGGTACTTGTCCACCGTGGCCTGCTGGATGAAATTGCCTGCTGCCCCGGAATCGAGGTACGCCTCGGCCGTGAACCGCGTCTCTCCCGTTGTCACTTGAACAGTCCACGTAACCGGGTCTGAGAGAGTCCCAGCACCTAGGGTGGCCTCTCCTACCAACCCTACGCTTTGGAGTTTCCCGGCCTCTCTGGACAGGAGCGTAGAAGGTGTGTGCCCTCTCTGCAGTAGAAGCAGAGGCCCTTGGCGAGCCGTTCTGCTCGGCGTTGTTCGGACTGCCGCAAACGGTCAATCTGCATGGGCTCGTGGACAGAGACACCAGACGACGCTGACTGAAGTACGGCGGGCTTCTGCGGAGGAGAGGAATGCCGTATCGGACGTCTCTCACGGGACACCTCTTTGGATCGTTCCTGTAATCTGAGGTCCACGCGGGTGGCTAGTGCGATCAGGGCATCCAGGGTGGAAGGAACATCGCGGCCTGCCAGCTCGTCCTTAATACGGCTGGAGAGTCCTTCCCAGAAGGCGGCGGTGAGGGCTTCATTGTTCCACCCCAATTCTGAGGCCAAAGTGCAGAAGCGGATGGCATACTGCCCTACCGTCGTAGTCCCCTGACGTAGCCTGAGGAGTGATGAGGCGGATGCAGCGGCACGTCCAGGTTCGTCAAAGGTGTTTCTGAATGCCTGCAGGAAGTCCTGGATATTGGTAGTCACAGGGTCCTCCTTTTCCCACAAGGGGTTCATCCAGGCCAGTGCCTCACCCTCTAGATGTGACATCACAAACGCCACCTTGGCTTGGTCGGAGGCAAACAAGTGCGGAAGCAGCTTGAAATGAAGGGAGCACTGGTTTAGGAATCCCCTGCAGGTCTTGGGATCTCCGGCGTACCGGGGTGGTGCAGCCAAACGAAGTCTGGAAGCATCCGAGGAGGATGCCACGGGAGCTGTGGCCGTGGATTGTACCGTGGAAACCTGAGATGCCAAGGATGTGGCTGTTGCTTGTAGCGTGTTCAGACGGGTATCCACAGAAGACATGAAGTTCAGCATGCGGGTCTGGGTCTCGCGCTGGCGTGTGAGTACCTGCTGCAAGGCCGCTAGTGCTTCGGCGGGATCCATGGCCTGTTCTTACTGTTAGGGCCAGGTGGACGGGCAGACCCAGGAGGTGGATCCACTGGGCTGAACACCTCACCGAGGGCAAGGTGCCCGGTAGCCGGGGCACTATCAGGACAGTCCGTTTAGAGGAGTGGAGTAAAGAAGTCCCTGGGACCACGGGGTCTCTGATGGTAGTCCGGGTGACGGAGCTCAGGTTCGGAGGTCGAGATGTCGTCAGGCAGAGTCCAGAACCAATGGAGCGAGAAGACGGGTCACCACAGGGATCGGAGATGGCAGGAGCTGACGGGATGGCAGGCCGTCACCGTTCCGGGTTCGGGTATCGTCAGGACCGGTTGGCGAGGCAGGATCCGCTCTTCGAGAGAGATAGGTGAGTATATCACAGACACAAGGAGAACTGACTCCTAGCTTAGAAAACACGAAGAACAGGCCCCGCCCACTAGGAAAGGATCCCCCTATATACCCAGTACCTGATCCTTCAATATCCTGTTGGAGGACACTGGCCCTTTAAGAAAGGGTCAATGACCGCGCGCGCGCCCTAATGCGCATGCGCGAGGCCCAGGTGCCAGAAGCCAGGGCAGGGAGCGGTGAACAGGAGGCAGGGGAGCCGGCCTGGAGCAGAGCTGCCGACGGGCGCCGGGAGCAAGGACCGAGCCGCCTGGGGAGCGCAGGTGATGGAGGCTGGAGGCTGTGGAGCGGGGGACGCCTGATAGAGGAGCCGGGGAGCGAGGCAGGGAAGCCAGGGAGCGTGGCAGGTGAGCCGGGGAGCGAGGCAGGGGAGCCAGGAAGCAAGGCAGGGGACCCGGGGAGCGTGACAAGATCCAGGCTGCCCGAGCGGGAACGGGTACGGTGTTTCGCACCCTACGGTCACTTCAGGGGACCCCACGTCCATGGGGGACCCCCCGGAGGATTGCCACCGGTTACGGTAGTGGCGGGCCTGGGCCATCTCTTTCCTCCAGGCCCATCCTCCAAATCAGCCTCTCCGGAGGCAGTAACGGAAACATGCCAACATATTTACATTCCCACAAGTTTGTGGTTGCCCTGCTAGTTCTCAGGCATGTCCATAAGCAGTTTCTTATGCACGGTAACAAAGGGTCCCTACGGGGACAACTTGCCGGCAATGGCCGGGTCAATCACAGTCGACAATCAGGTAACATCTTCGGTTGATTACTTTTCATTTAACAGGTCACGGTACTGGTAGTCCCAATGGGGACAACGGTGCAACAGAGGGACCGCTGCCACCTCCTTTTTCTCCAAGCAGCAGTCTTAGGGCACAGCTGCCATGGCCGCCGCTCCTGGTTAGCCGGTGTGGGAGGGCGGGCCCAGCCGGAGTCCCTCCGTGCCGGCTACGACCGGCACCTCCAGTAGTGAGGGGCCCCACTGTGACGTGGCTTGCTCTGCCGCTTGGCAACTACGTCCCCGCGGTGCCTCATCCGAGGCCGGGTGTCTGGAAGCGGTCAGCATGACTTGCGGTGCTGGCGTCGGGTCGAGGATCGCCTCTGTTGCGGCCGGGCGGACTGCCGGAGCCGTCGTCATCTCCGCCGCGGCCAGGATGGAAGCCGGGGCGCGTGCCAGGGTGGTGGTACAGGTAAGGCCCGGGGGCCGCAGGTCTGGGCCCTCTCCTACAGACGCTACGGGCTCCGCTACCGGTGACAGTGGTAACGGGTCGGTCGGGCGGTGGCCGCGGGCATGGGCAGTAAAGGAGGTTGCGTAGTGGATGGCAGCAGGCCGGGCCTCTCAGACGCAGCGGCCGTTCCCTCAGGGACATAAGGGCATGGGTCGCTTACCGGCTCCTCGGAAACCACCTCCACTTCGCATGCCCACACGGTTGCAGCCAGGCCCTTCTTCTCCGACGTCCACTCCACCATCATGGAGTGGACCGTGGCCTGGAGCTCCTGGCACGTCTTGCTGCTGTGTCCAGGAACGTGTTTCGGCAGAGTCCTGGCGTCCCTGCACTTCTGCGGCGCTATTTACATGCGGCCGCTAAGCACTGCCGCTCCTCCAGCGGCCTCGTCGGGCGCAGACATCTTGTTTCCGCCCACCCTTGGTTCTTTCTCAGCACCTCCTCTTCAGGGGCGGAGCTTTGGCTTTCGCGCCTGCACTGCTCGAGAGGACGCTCGAGCGGGAAAATCTTCGCGCCCAAGATGGCGGCTTCTGAAATTTTTCGGCCGGACACCGCCGGCGGGACACAAGGCGCACTTCTACCAGCTGGTAGAACGATAAGATCCTGTTCGTGACGCCAAGTTGTCGCGGGCGGGGAGGCAGCCGTCGCTGCTGCGCTCTCGCTGGCGCTCGGGTCCGGCGCTGCTGCTGCTGCTCGGTGGCTCGAGCGGTGGGCCGGATCCGAGGACTCGAGTGGCGCTCCTCACCCGTGAGTGAAAGGGGTGGTCTGGTTTGGGGATGTGGTCCGTGACGCCACCCACGGTTTGTGGTGAGGTTGGGGCACCACCGCTGCTGTTGACGGGGATCCCAGGAGCGATGGCAGGGAGCAGCTGGGATGTTTCTCTCCCCTCGGTGGGTAGGGGGGTTGGTGGTCCCGGGGCCCGGTGAGGTGTGACGGGGAGGTACGGTTGGTGAGGTGCAGGGTCGCGGAGGCAGCGCGGTGCCGGATGGCACGGTGGTACTCACTCAGCCAAGAACAGATGCAGAGTCTCCAGTAAAACGAACGGCTGGATGAACGGGTCCCGCAGCCAGCTGCTGTGGTTTCTCCCGGACGGTTGGTGGTGGCTACCTTTCCCTGCACCTTTTGTGTAACGTCGGTCCCGATGGCTTCCCACCGGTAACCCGCTCCCCAGTGTGGATATATGCCGGAAGAGTCCTTTTGCTCACAGGCTCTGGCCCTGGGAATTCTAGCTGTGGCAGTAGCTGTATTTCCCTGTTGCTGTTTGGACGGTTGCCTTCAGTCGGGTCTTGGCTGTTTGGAAACCCCTGGGGTTCCGGTCACTAATGGATTTGACATATTTAACGGCGACTCCAAGCCTGGTCGGGGTCCGCAGGCCCTGTCGGATTGTGCTGGCTTCTCTTCGCTCCCCGGTTCGGTAACAGCGGGCCACCGCCCGTTCCCGGTCCTACGGTTCCGCGTCGATCTGCCTCTCCTGCAGACGGCCACCACCGTCTGCCAACCTTGCTCTTGGTGCCCGGGCCACGTACCCGGACACGGTCAGTTTGCTCCTCTACTACCACTTCATTCCTTACTCCTTCACTTCCCTAACTGCACTTCACTGACTTCCTTTCCCGCCTCCAGGACTGTGAACTCCTCAGTAGGTGGGGTCAACTGCCTGGCTCCACCCCACCTAGTGTGGACATCAGCCCCTGGGGGGAGGCAACAAGGATTTGTGTCTGACTGATGTGCCTATCTCGGGGTGTGGGGTGTGTTGTTGCAGGACCTGTGACGACCTGGCTAGTCCAGGGCGCCACATTCCCCATTGGTTAAATGCAGACCGTCCGCGGGCTGCCCGTCCATCACCGGTTTTATTTTCACAACTGAGAAAGGTAAAACATATAAAAACATCCAACAAGCATATTTATGAACTCCCCTTAACGAGAGGCACAGTACTTTTAACGTTACGGTAGTCATTTTTATTAAAACAGACGGCTTCCGTTCTCCCACCCAAACAACCTGGCCCTGATGCTGCCCCTAAGAAGTGGGCAGCACCCCTTGACCCCAGTACAGATCCAGGCTGCCCGAGCGGGAACGGGTACGGTGTTTCGCACCCTACGGTCACTTCAGGGGACCCCACGTCCATGGGGGAACCCCCAGAGGATTGCCACCGGTTACGGTAGTGGCCGGCCTGGGCCATCTCTTTCCTCCAGGCCCATCCTTTAAATCAGCCTCTCCGGAGGCAGTAACGGAAACATGCCAACATATTTACATTCCAACAAGTTTGTGGTTGCCCTGCTAGTTCTCAGGCATGTCCATAAGCAGTTTCTTATGCACGGTAACAAAGGTTACCTGGACACGGTCAGTTTGCTCCTCTACTACCACTTCACTCCTTACTCCTTCACTTCCCTAACTGCACTTCACTGACTTCCTTTCCCGCCTCCAGGACTGTGAACTCCTCAGTGGGTGGGGTCAACCGCCTGGCTCCACCCCACCTGGTGTGGACATCAGCCCCTGGAGGGAGGCAACAAGGATTTGTGTCTGACTGATGTGCCTATCTCGGGGTGTGGGGTGTGTTGTTGCAGGACCTGTGACGACCTGGCTAGTCCAGGGCGCCACACTAGCCTTTTGTGTTTTGGGGTGACCCCGACCTGAAGTCTTGCTGGGACCACCCAGGGAAGTCACATACGCCGTTCTCCCCTTTCTGGCTCGTTTGCGGGCAGTGTGGATCAAGGAATTCTGGCTACTTGCCGTCAGTCACCTATGGGCCCCTCGTTGCTGCTGTAGCTGCGGACTCTGTGTAAGTTTAGTGGAGGGCATGCAGTGCCCCCACCGGCATGTGTAGCAGGCCAACTGAATGGGCCCCTGCTCTGGGTACCTGTACCCCGTGCGGGCAGGGTCTACTGGCAGTCCCCGTACTCAGCCACCTCTCTGCGCTCCGGCCTCAGGTGGTTTTCGGGCGGCACTACCAGGTAGCCCTTTCTTCCCCACCAGCAGCCACGAATGGTGCAGTGTCTGGAAGGGCCCTGCTCACTGCTCTGCCCTCCAGACGCGACTCCTCCACTTCCTTTTCCTTTGGCTACCTCTGCACAACTCCTTGTTCCCAGTGACACCACCCAGCACTAGCTAGGAGGCGAGGGCCATGCCACCTCCCTGAGTCTGCTCAGGGGTCCCCTCTAGCTGTGTGTGTGCTCCTGGTTCTAGTGTTCCGTGTGTCCACACCCTAGTCAGCCTCTGGGATTACCTGTTTTGTACTGACCCAGGCGTGGGTGCAATACTCAGTGGTGCCTGACCAGGTCAGGGGCGCCACACTTGTCATTGTCGATTATCGCTCTAAGCACCTAGAATACTGGAGCTTTCTTTCCAGTTTTCACATCCCTGAAGCGAATAACTTCAGTGAAAAAAAATTCTCCTCCAGGAATTTACCATTGACCATCTTACTTATCCCCCCCACTCTCTGCCCAAACCAGGGTTTTTAGCCCTTTCAGTTCCTAAATACGGAAGTTTCGACAGGGGATATACCTTACCATATAGTTTCTTAGGCCTATACTCTACATGGTAGCTAAAATACTGGAGCATTAGAAACCATCTGGTCACCCAGGCATTCTTTGCTTTCCTTTCTCTCATCTATCTCAGTCTATCTCAGAGGCACATGATCTGACACCAACCTGATTTTTCAGCCTAACAGGTAGTACTTTAAGGTGTCAAAGGCCCATTTAATGGCCAAGCATTTTTTCTACAAAATAGCTTATTTCTTTTCGTAGGAGAAGAATTTCCTACTCAGGTATAGGATCAGATGTTTCTCGTCATTAACTTCCTGACACAGTACAGCTACCAACCTTGCACTTGTTAAGGCCAGTAAACCCTCGTAGCACCTTGCAAGTTGGAACTTACTTTCTGGATTTCACAACACTGAATCTAATAATCTCAGTGAAAAATATCTCCCCTTTAGGATTTTACCATTGACCGTCTTACAAAGGGTACCCAATATGGAATACCTGTTATCTGGAGAGATGAAGAGTTTATTTGTCATGTTTAGAGATGAGAAAACTCGACTTTCGATGTTCAGTGTTTGTACTAAACACTGACTTAAAAAAAAAATCTGAGTTCAGGTTCAGAATTCGGGCGCTTTACGTATACAAACCATTCGCGTGAGAATCACTGTGCTCGGGTACGTTCCGTGCTCAGCCCAATGCGAGCCACTTGCAGTGTTTAAACGGCTCACACTGGGGGTAGCAATAGCATGAACAAATGTAGTGTGCATCAAACTTATGGAAAAACTCCACCCACCCATCCCCGGAAGTGATCTGTTTATGGTTAGCTGCATGTGGGCGGAGACCCGAACTGCCCAATTAGTGACTTCAATTGGGGTTCAGGTCAAGTCTGGGTCCCAAACCCAACTTTATCAAAAGTCTGGTTGAACCCGCTGAACTGACGCTCATCTCTTGTCATGTTTGAGGTTTGCAGTAACACCTCAATGTATAAGTCAATATTGTCAGTACACTTTACTGATTACATGGGGAATGCAAAAAGGGAATGTTCACTAAATTCTTAATCAAAAAGCCAAAACTTTCCAGTAGGGTCTTCAGATATAACTCAAATGATTATGGATTCTTGCCAGGTGAATGTCATGGGGAATTTGCAAAACTCTGTGAAAGTTAATTCCCTTTTAAACATCTATGTTTTGGAGTAGAAGTGTCACATGTTTCTTCTTGGGGGAGCAAAGATTTTTTCCACACTGGATGTATTTTTTTCCCTTTTTAAATATATACAAGCATTTATACAAGAAATAACTTAGATGTTTAGTAGTGATGAGCGAGTACTAAAAAGCTCGGGTGCTCGAAGCTCGGGCCGAGCCTCCCAAGATACTCGTGTACTCGGGCCGAGCAACGAGCCCAATGTTATCCTATGGGAGACCCGAGTATTTTTGTGAAATGACCCCCCGGCAGCATGGAGAAACCCTAAAAATGGCACAAAAGTCTCAGAAGAGTGCTCAAATGACATGGCAACAGCATGGGGAAGACCCCTTGAAGCATTTATCACTCAAAAGTCACAGCTGTGAACAATTTTGTCCGCGTTTCACGCCATTTTTACGGACTCACCAGAAAACCTTCCAAAATGACCCCAAAATGATTTTTCATGGCAGAAATGTTAAGGGCACATACCCTATAGTGAGATAGAGCTGGTGTATGTTACTTTTTGAGATTAATACATGAAAGATTTTACGTGAAAACATTGTGTGGCACTCCGATGTCCCTGAGAAGAGACGTACATGAAGGCCTCTTGAGTCTAATGTGCCCATTTTGAGGAAGTGAGTCTTTGTAGTATTTTCCTTTGCCAGGGCAGTCCAAAATTGTGAGGTTCACCAATGCCCCTGCATACAGACGTGCATGATGGCCTGTAAACCTGAAGTGCCCATTGTAAGGAAGTGGGTCTATTTCAGTATAGCCCTTTGCCAGGGCAGCCACAAATTGGGAGGCTCCACATTGTCCCTGGATAGAGACGTGCATGATGGCCTGTAAACCTGAAGTGCCCATTGTAAGGAAGTGGGTCTATTTCAGTATAGCCCTTTGCCAGGGCAGCCACAAATTGGGAGGCTCCACATTGTCCCTGGATAGAGACGTGCATGATGGCCTGTAAACCTGAAGTGCCCATTGTAAGGAAGTGGGTCTATTTCAGTATAGCCCTTTGCCAGGGCAGCCACAAATTGGGAGGCTCCACATTGTCCCTGGATAGAGACGTGCATGATGGCCTGTAAACCTGAAGTGCCCATTGTAAGGAAGTGGGTCTATTTCAGTATAGCCCTTTGCCAGGGCAGCCACAAATTGGGAGGCTCCACATTGTCCCTGGATAGAGACGTGCATGATGGCCTGTAAACCTGAAGTGCCCATTGTAAGGAAGTGGGTCTATTTCAGTATAGCCCTTTGCCAGGGCAGCCACAAATTGGGAGGCTCCACATTGTCCCTGGATAGAGACGTGCATGATGGCCTGTAAACCTGAAGTGCCCATTGTAAGGAAGTGGGTCTATTTCAGTATAGCCCTTTGCCAGGGCAGCCACAAATTGGGAGGCTCCACATTGTCCCTGGATAGAGACGTGCATGATGGCCTGTAAACCTGAAGTGCCCATTGTAAGGAAGTGGGTCTATTTCAGTATAGCCCTTTGCCAGGGCAGCCACAAATTGGGAGGCTCCACATTGTCCCTGGATAGAGACGTGCATGATGGCCTGTAAACCTGAAGTGCCCATTGTAAGGAAGTGGGTCTATTTCAGTATAGCCCTTTGCCAGGGCAGCCACAAATTGGGAGGCTCCACATTGTCCCTGGATAGAGACGTGCATGATGGCCTGTAAACCTGAAGTGCCCATTGTAAGGAAGTGGGTCTATTTCAGTATAGCCCTTTGCCAGGGCAGCCACAAATTGGGAGGCTCCACATTGTCCCTGGATAGAGACGTGCATGATGGCCTGTAAACCTGAAGTGCCCATTGTAAGGAAGTGGGTCTATTTCAGTATAGCCCTTTGCCAGGGCAGCCACAAATTGGGAGGCTCCACATTGTCCCTGGATAGAGACGTGCATGATGGCCTGTAAACCTGAAGTGCCCATTGTAAGGAAGTGGGTCTATTTCAGTATAGCCCTTTGCCAGGGCAGCCACAAATTGGGAGGCTCCACATTGTCCCTGGATAGAGACGTGCATGATGGCCTGTAAACCTGAAGTGCCCATTGTAAGGAAGTGGGTCTATTTCAGTATAGCCCTTTGCCAGGGCAGCCAAAAATTGGGAGGCTCCACGTTGTCCCTGGGTAGAGACGTGCATGAGGGCCTCAAAACATTAAGTGTCCATTTTAAGGAAGTGGGTGTATTATAGTATAGCCCTTAGGCAGGGCAGCCAAAAATTGGGAGGCTCCACGTTGTCCCTGGGTAGAGACGTGCATGAGGGCCTCAAAACATTAAGTGTCCATTTTAAGGAAGTGGGTGTATTATAGTATAGCCCTTAGGCAGGGCAGCCAAAAATTGGGAGGCTCCACGTTGTCCCTGGGTAGAGACGTGCATGAGGGCCTCAAAACATTAAGTGTCCATTTTAAGGAAGTGGGTATATTATAGTATAGCCCTTAGGCAGGGCAGCCAAAAATTGGGAGGCTCCACGTTGTCCCTGGGTAGAGACGTGCATGAGGGCCTCAAAACATTAAGTGTCCATTTTAAGGAAGTGGGTGTATTATAGTATAGCCCTTAGGCAGGGCAGCCAAAAATTGGGAGGCTCCACGTTGTCCCTGGGTAGAGACGTGCATGAGGGCCTCAAAACATTAAGTGTCCATTTTAAGGAAGTGGGTGTATTATAGTATAGCCCTTAGGCAGGGCAGCCAAAAATTGGGAGGCTCCACGTTGTCCCTGGGTAGAGACGTGCATGAGGGCCTCAAAACATTAAGTGTCCATTTTAAGGAAGTGGGTGTATTATAGTATAGCCCTTAGGCAGGGCAGCCAAAAATTGGGAGGCTCCACATTGTCCCTGGGTAGAGACGTGCATGAGGGCCTCAAAACATTAAGTGTCCATTTTAAGGAAGTGGGTGTATTATAGTATAGCCCTTAGGCAGGGCAGCCAAAAATTGGGAGGCTCCACGTTGTCCCTGGGTAGAGACGTGCATGAGGGCCTCAAAACATTAAGTGTCCATTTTAAGGAAGTGGGTGTATTATAGTATAGCCCTTAGGCAGGGCAGCCAAAAATTGGGAGGCTCCACGTTGTCCCTGGGTAGAGACGTGCATGAGGGCCTCAAAACATTAAGTGTCCATTTTAAGGAAGTGGGTGTATTATAGTATAGCCCTTAGGCAGGGCAGCCAAAAATTGGGAGGCTCCACGTTGTCCCTGGGTAGTGTCACGGCCAGGTGTACGGGCAGGCCCAGGAGGTGGATCCACTGGACCGAACTCCAAGATGGTAGGAAAGAGTCCGGCAGCTGGAACACTAGAAACAACAGAACAGTCCTTGCACACGGGAATAGCGGAGAAGTCCCTGGGACCACGGAGTTACGGGTGGTAGTCCGGGTGACGCAGCTCAGGTTCGGAAGCCGAGATGATGTCAGGCGGGGTCCGGAACCTTGGGAGCAAGAAGACGGGTCACCGCAGGGATCCGAGATGGTGCGGACTGTCAGGATGGCAGATGGACAGCGTTCGGGGTTCAGGATACGGCAGACTGGATGGCGAGGCAAGCACGGCTCTACAAAGAGAGATAGGTGAGTACATGCACTGAAACACCAGGAGACCTGACTCCTAGCTTAGGGAACACGAAGATCAGGCCCCGCCCCCTTGGACAATACACCCCTTTATACCCTGTACCTGATTAGCCTCATTTCCTGTTAATGGACGCTGGCCCTTTAAGAAAGGGTCAGTGACAGCGCGCGCGCCCTAATGCGCATGCGCGCAGCCCGGGTGCCAGAAGCCAGGGAAGGAGGCTGAGAAGAGGACGCAGGGGAGCCGGCCAGGGCCTGGGAAGCCGTCGGGCGCCGCGATCGGGGACCAGGGGGCCTGGGAAGAACGAGGACCGGAGGCTGAAGAGCGGGGAGCGTGGCAGGTGAGCCGGGGAGCGGGGCTGAGGACCCGGGGAGCGGAGCAGAGGACCCGGGGAGGGGAGCCAAGGACCCGGGGAGCGTGACAGTACCCCCCCCCCCACGCCCCCCTCCCCGCAACCGGGACATGAAGGCACGGATCAGAGGAGTGCCCACGTTCTCCCTGGGCTCCCAGGACCTATCCTCAGGACCGTACCCTTCCCAGTCCACCAGGAAGAACTGTCGACCTCGTACGGTCTTCATGGCCACGATATCCCTTACCGCATAGATGTCGTCATCGGCAATAGGTGGAGGAGCCGGACTGGCAGCAGCGGAGAAGGGACCAAGGACAACCGGCTTGAGCAGGGAGACGTGGAACGAGTTGGGTATCCTCATCGTGGCCGGGAGCTGCAGCTTGTAGGAGACCTCATTGATCTTGCTGAGGACCTTAAACGGCCCGATGTAGCGAGGACCCAGCTTGTAGGAAGGTATCTTCAATCGGATGTACTGGGAAGCAAGCCAGACCAGGTCACCAGGAGAGAAACACGGAGGGTCCAGACGCCTCTTGTCAGCGTGTTTCTTCATCCGCTGGGAAGCGCGTCCAAGGGACGCCTTGACAGAGTCCCAAATGGTAGCGAAGTCACGGGCTACAGTATCAGCCGCAGGGACATCCGAAGAAGGGGATATAGGCAATGGAACGGAGGGCTGAAGTCCGTAAACGACATGGAAGGGAGATTTGGAGGACGACTCACTGATATGGTGGTTATGTGAGAATTCAGCCCAAGGCAGAAGCGTGGACCAGTCGTCGTGATGGGCGTTGACATAGTGACGTAAAAAAGAGGTCAAGATTTGATTGACCCTCTCCACTTGGCCATTAGACTGAGGATGGTAAGCAGAAGAAAAGTCCAGAGTCACTCCCAGATGCTTGCAGAGCGCCCTCCAGAAGCGGGAGGTGAACTGAGTTCCTCTGTCGGACACGATGTGGGATGGAAAGCCATGCAAGCGGAAGATGTGATGTATATAGGCTTCCGCGAGTTCCTGAGCAGAGGGCAGTCCGGCCATAGGGACGAAGTGAGCCATTTTGGAGAACCGGTCCACCACGACCCATATGACTGTGTGTCCGGAGGATAATGGCAAGTCCGTAATAAAATCCATCGCTATGTGTTGCCACGGAACTGAGGGTATAGGCAGAGGCAGAAGACGGCCATAGGGCAGGTGTTTGGGCGTCTTGTTCCTGGCACAAGAGGAGCAGGCAGAGACATAAGCAGCGACGTCCGTGCGAAGGGATGGCCACCAGTAATGGCGTACAATCGCACCCCATGTTCTCTTCTGGCCTGCATGACCGGCTGTTTTGGAGGCATGACCCCAGTGTAACACTTTTTGCCTGTCAGTTTCAGAGACGTAGGTCTTTCCGGGCGGTATCTGGGCCAGAGTGACAGGGGCCACCGGAATAATCTTGCTAGGAGGGATGATAGGTTGGGTAGTCTCTTCCTCCTGCTCCATGGGCATGAAAGACCTAGACAAGGCATCAGCGCGTACATTCTTGTCCGCGGGTCTGAAATGGAGCTGGAAGTCAAACCTGGCAAAGAATAAGGACCACCTGGCTTGCCGTGGGTTCAGTCGCTGGGCGGACCGCAGGTATTCCAGGTTCTTGTGGTCCGTGTAGATAATCACGGGGTACACTGCTCCTTCCAGGAGGTAGCGCCACTCCTCCAGAGCCAGTTTGACCGCCAATAGTTCTCGGTCACCGATGGTGTAATTACGTTCCGGCGCTGAGAAGCTCTTGGAGAAGAAACCGCAAGTCACCATCTTGCCGGAGGAGGATTTCTGCATGAGCACTGCTCCAGCTCCCGAGGAGGAGGCATCCACTTCCAAGGTGAACTGGCGGTTTAACTCCGGACGGTGGAGTACAGGAGCGGAGGCAAATGCTCGCTTCAGGGAGCAAAACGCGGCGTCGGCCGCAGGTGACCAGTCCTTTGGATTAGCCTCCTTTTTGGTCAAAGCGGAGAGAGGAGCAGTCAGGGCAGAGAAGCGAGGGATAAACTGGCGGTAGTAGTTGGCGAATCCCAGGAACCGTTGGATTGCCTTCAGTCCAGAAGGAGGAGGCCAGTTGAGTATGGAGGAGACCTTCTTTGGATCCATCTGCAGTCCAGTGCCCGAGATGATGTATCCCAGGAAAGGGAGAGAAGACTGCTCAAAGACGCACTTCTCATATTTGGCGTAAAGACGATTCTCCCTCAGTCTTTGCAGAACCAGCTGTACGTTCTCTCTATGGGTCTGGAGGTCCGGAGAGAAGATAAGGATGTCATCCAGATAAACTACGACACAGACGTAGAGGAGGTCCCGGAATATGTCGTTCACCAATTCTTGGAAGACTGCTGGTGCGTTACACAGGCCGAAGGGCATCACGCAGTATTCATAGTGCCCATCGCGAGTATTAAACGCGGTCTTCCATTCGTCCCCAGAGCGGATACGAACTAGGTTGTAGGCACCCCGAAGATCCAGCTTGGTGAACACACGGGCTCCTCTGAGCCGATCGAACAATTCGGGGATGAGCGGCAGAGGATATTTGTTTTTGACGGTGATCTGATTCAGACCCCGGTAGTCGATGCATGGGCGTAGGTCACCCTCTTTCTTCTTCACGAAGAAGAAGCCTGCTCCCGCAGGAGAGGAGGATCTCCGGATGAATCCTTTTGCCAGGCTCTCTGTGATGTAGGTAGACATGGCCCTGGTTTCGGCCGGAGACAACGGATATATCCGTCCTCGAGGCGGTGTTGTTCCTGGGAGCAGGTCGATGGCACAATCGTAGGGACGGTGTGGCGGAAGTACCTCAGACTCCTTCTTGTCAAAGACGTCTGCGAAGGACCAATAGGCCGAGGGCAGTTCCGGTAGGTTCTCTGGAACCGGAGGTCGTCGGATGGGTTGTATGGACTTCAGACACTTCTCATGACAAGCAGAACCCCATCGGGTGATTTCGCCAGTACCCCAGCTGACTGATGGTTCGTGTGTCCGCAACCAGGGAAGTCCCAGCAGGATGTGATGGGACATGTGTGGAAGGACGTAGAGAGTTATGTTCTCGGTGTGCAGGGCACCGATACGCAGTTCGACCGGTCTGGTGACCCAGGAGATGGTGTCAGAGAGGGGTCTCCCATCCACAGAGGCAATCACTAGGGGCTTCTCGAGTGGAGTAACAGGCAGCTGGTACTTGTCCACCGTGGCCTGCTGGATGAAATTGCCTGCTGCTCCAGAGTCGAGGTATGCCTCAGCCGTGAAGCGCGTCTCTCCCGTTGACACTTGCACAGTCCACATAACCGGGTCTGAGAGAGTCCCAGCACCTAGGGTGGCCTCTCCTACCAACCCTAGGCTTTGGAGTTTCCCGGCCTTTCCGGACAGGAGCGTAGGAGGTGAGTGTCCTCTCCGCAGTAAAAGCAGAGACCCTTGGCGAGCCGCTCTGCTCGACGTTATTCAGATTGCCGTACACGGTCGATCTGCATGGGCTCGTGGACGGAAATCCCAGCTGATGATGACTGCGATACGGAGGGCTTCTGTGGAGGAGGGGAATGCCGTACCGGACGTCTCTCCCGAGACAGCTCTTTGGAGCGCTCCTGAAAACGAATGTCCACTCGAGTTGCTAGGACAATCAGGGCATCTAGGGTGGAGGGCACGTCACGACCCGCCAACTCATCTTTGATGCGACTCGAGAGTCCTTCCCAGAAGGCGGCTGTTAGGGCCTCAATATTCCACCCGAGTTCAGAAGCCAACGTACGGAAACGGATGGCGTATTGGCCCACCGTCAGTGTTCCTTGACGTAAGCGGAGGAGAGATGAAGCAGACGCAGAGGCGCGTCCCGGCTCGTCAAAGGTGCTGCGGAAGGCCTGCAGGAACTCTTGAAGATCCTTGGTCATAGGGTCCTCCTTCTCCCACAACGGGTTCATCCACGCCAGTGCCTCGCCCTCCAAGTGAGACATGATGAAGGCGACCTTGGCTTGGTCGGAGGCAAACAGATGTGGCAGCTGCGTGAAGTGGAGGGAGCATTGGTTTATAAACCCCCTGCAGGTCTTGGGATCTCCGGCGTACCGGGGTGGTGAGGCCAAACGCAGTCTGGAAGCATCCGAAGAAGCGGCCACGGGAGCGGGGGACGTGGCTTGACTAGTGGTGGCTTGGGATGTTGTAGACGTGACTGCCGCTTGTAGCGTGGTCAGGCGGGTGTCCACGAAAGTCATGAAGTTTAGCATGCGGGTCTGGACTTCACGCTGGCGTTGGAGTTCCTCTTGCAAGGCCGCTAGTGCTGCAGCGGGATCCATGGCCTGATCTTACTGTCACGGCCAGGTGTACGGGCAGGCCCAGGAGGTGGATCCACTGGACCGAACTCCAAGATGGTAGGAAAGAGTCCGGCAGCTGGAACACTAGAAACAACAGAACAGTCCTTGCACACGGGAATAGCGGAGAAGTCCCTGGGACCACGGAGTTACGGGTGGTAGTCCGGGTGACGCAGCTCAGGTTCGGAAGCCGAGATGATGTCAGGCGGGGTCCGGAACCTTGGGAGCAAGAAGACGGGTCACCGCAGGGATCCGAGATGGTGCGGACTGTCAGGATGGCAGATGGACAGCGTTCGGGGTTCAGGATACGGCAGACTGGATGGCGAGGCAAGCACGGCTCTACAAAGAGAGATAGGTGAGTACATGCACTGAAACACCAGGAGACCTGACTCCTAGCTTAGGGAACACGAAGATCAGTCCCCGCCCCCTTGGACAATACACCCCTTTATACCCTGTACCTGATTAGCCTCATTACCTGTTAATGGACGCTGGCCCTTTAAGAAAGGGTCAGTGACCGCGCGCGCGCCCTAATGCGCATGCGCGCAGCCCGGGTGCCAGAAGCCAGGGAAGGAGGCTGAGAAGAGGACGCAGGGGAGCCGGCCAGGGCCTGGGAAGCCGTCGGGCGCCGCGATCGGGGACCAGGGGGCCTGGGAAGAACGAGGACCGGAGGCTGAAGAGCGGGGAGCGTGGCAGGTGAGCCGGGGAGCGGGGCTGAGGACCCGGGGAGCGGAGCAGAGGACCCGGGGAGGGGAGCCAAGGACCCGGGGAGCGTGACAGGTAGAGACGTGCATGAGGGCCTCAAAACATTAAGTGTCCATTTTAAGGAAGTGGGTGTATTATAGTATAGCCCTTAGGCAGGGCAGCCAAAAATTGGGAGGCTCCACGTTGTCCCTGGGTAGAGACGTGCATGAGGGCCTCAAAACATTAAGTGTCCATTTTAAGGAAGTGGGTGTATTATAGTATAGCCCTTAGGCAGGGCAGCCAAAAATTGGGAGGCTCCACGTTGTCCCTGGGTAGAGACGTGCATGAGGGCCTCAAAACATTGTTCCCATTGCAAAGGAGCGGGTCTCCTGTCGTTGTAATGTCCATTCTGCAAAGAATGGGCGAAAAAATTTACCACTGGGGGTATACCTGAAACAAAGGCCTAAGTATTGCAATTTGTAACGGTCATCATCATGGTGGCGCATGAGGAGAAGGAGGAGCAGTCCAGCGATTATCCAAAGTCCAGAAGTGTGTACCCATGGGTGAGTGGAGGTACATGGCAAACTTTAAATTCCGCTCTCATTTGCTGGTGGTGTGGTGAAGTCTGGCCCAATCCAACCCTTGTTCATCTTGATCAGAGTCAGCCTGTCAGCATTTTCAGTTGACAGGCGGGTGCGTTTATCTGTAATGATTCCACCTGCGGCACTAAAAACACGCTCTGACAAAACGCTAGCAGCAGGGCAGGCCAGGACTTCCAAGGCGTAGAGAGCCAATTCATGCCACATGTCCAGCTTGGATACCCAATAATTGTAAGGCACAGAGGAATGTCGGAGTACAGTTGTTCGATCTGCAAGGTACTCCTTCAGCATCTGGGCAAACTTAGGATTTCTTGTGGCACTACCCCGCACCTCAGGGGCTGTGGTACGTGAGGGGCTGAGAAAACTGTCCCACATCTTAAAGACTGTTCCCCTACCTCTGGCGGATTGGACTTGTGCCTCTCTCGGCTGTACGCCTCGGTTGTCCACTGATTCCTGACCTATGCCGCTAGCGTTTTGTGAGGGGAATGCTTTGCCTACTTCCGTGAGTATGGCCTTCCGGAACTGCTGCATTTTGGTTGACCTCTCCTCCACGGGAATAAGAGACAAAAAGTTCTCCTTGTAGCGTGGGTCTAACAGTGTTACCAACCAGTAATGATTGTCGGCCAAGATGTTCTTAACGCGAGGGTCACGAGACAGGCAGCTTACCATAAAGTCAGCCATGTGCGCCAGACTCTTAACAGCCAGGACTTCAGTAGCCTGACCAACAAGATGACTGAACATGCTGTCCTCCTCCTCCTCCTCCTCCTCCTCCTCCTCCTCCTCATCTACCCTGTCCTCTGGCCAGCCACGCTGAACCGAGGATATGACTGGTGTGCATGTCATATCCTCAATTTGGCCGGAGAGTTGCTCCATGTCTTCATCCTCCTCCTCGTCATAGTCCTCCACTGCACGTTGTGATGAGACGAGGCTGGGCTGTGTGTTATCACCCACACCCACTACTGTTTCTTGCTGCAACTCATCGCGCTCCGCCTGCAATGCATCATGTTTGTTTTTCAGCAGAGACCGTTTTAGAAGGCAGAGTAGCGGTATGGTGACGCTAATAATGGCGTCATCACCACTCACCATCTTGGTGGAGTCCTCAAAGTTTTGGAGGATGGTACATAGGTCTGACATCCATCTCCACTCCTCAGGTGTTATGTGTGGAGTTTGACCCATTTCCCGACGGCTTAGGTGATGCAGGTACTCAACAACTGCCCTCTTCTGCTCACATATCCTGACCAACATGTGCAGAGTTGAATTCCAACGCGTGGGGACATCACACACCAGTCTGTGAGCCGGAAGATGCAAACGGCGCTGAAAGCCGGCAAGGCCGGCTGAAGCAGTAGGTGACTTTCGAAAATGTGCAGACAGGCGGCGAACTTTTACCAGCAGATCAGACAGCTCTGGGTATGACTTTAGAAACCGCTGAACCACGAGGTTGAGCACATGGGCCACGCATGGAACATGTGTCAGCTGGCCTCGCCTCAAAGCCGCCACCAGGTTCCGGCCATTGTCACACACGACCTTTCCTGGCTTTAGGTTCAGAGGTGTGAGCCAGTGATCTGCCTGCTGTTTCAGAGCTGTCCACAGCTCTTCTGCATTGTGGGGTTTGTCACCTATGCAGATTAGCTTCAGCACAGCCTGTTGCCGCTTCGCCGAGGCAGTGCTGCAGTGCTTCCAGCTTGTGACTGGTGTGGAGGGCACAGTGGATGAGGATGCGCAGGAGGAGGAGGAGGCTGAAGAGCATGACATTCCGGAGCTGTAGAGTGTGGGTGAAACACTGACTGAGGTAGGGCCTGCAAACCTTGGTGTGGGAAGGACGTGTTCCGTCCCTCGCTCAGACTGGGTCCCAGCTTCCACAATATTAACCCTGTGTGCCGTCAACGAGATGTAGCGGCCTTGCCCACAAGCACTTGTCCACGTGTCTGTGGTTAGGTGGACCTTGGGTGAAACAGCGTTGTTCAGGGCACGTGTGATGTTTTGTGACACGTGGTTATGCAACGCGGGGACGGCACACTGGGAGAAATAGTGGCGGCTGGGGACCGAGTAACGCGGGACAGCTGCCGCCATCAGGTCACGGAATGCTTCTGTCTCCACCAGCCTAAAAGGCAACATTTCCAGCGCAAGCAGTCGCGAAATGTTAGCATTTAGAACTGTGGCATGTGGGGTGTTGGCAGTGTATTTGCGCCTGCGTTCAAAGGTTTGCTCAATGGATAACTGAACGCTGCGCTGGGACAAGGACGTGCTTGATGATGGTGTTCTTTCTGCGTAGGCAACTGCAGGTGCAGGAGTGGAGGAGGCTTGTTCGCAGGCAGCATGGACAGGGGATTGGCTCGCATGCACAACCAGCGAAGACGTAGCAGTGACATCAGCAAGCACTGCTCCTCGACTCTGTTGTACTTCCCACAAAGTCGGGTGCTTGGCTGACATGTGCCTGATCATGCTGGTGGTGGTCAGGCTGCTAGTTTTGGTACCCCTGCTGATGCTGGCACGGCAGGTGTTGCAAATGGCCTTTTTAGAATCATCTGGATCCAACTTAAAAAACTGCCAGACTCGGGAAGACCTAACATTTGTACAGGCACCTTGTGTCGTCGTGTTGTTCCGGGGAACGGTTGCCTGACTTCTGCCTGGGGCCACCACCCTGCTTCTTACTGCCTGTTGTGATGCTACGCCTCCCTCCCCCTGTGCACTGCTGTCCTCGCTCTGCATATCCTCCTGCCAGGTTGGGTCAGTTACTGGATCATCCACCACGTCGTCTTCCTCTTCCGCACCCTGCTCCTCCTCCTGACTTCCTGACAATTGTGTCTCATCATCGTCCACCACTTGTTGAGACACGTTGCCAACTTCGTGAGAACGTGGCTGCTCAAATATTTGGCCATCTGTACAGACGATCTCCTCATGACCCACTTCAATATGAGCTGGCGAGAGGCCAGAATGTGCGAATGGAAACGTGAACAGCTCTTCCGAGTGTCCAAGTGTGGGATCATTAATGTCCGAGGAGGACGTGTACTCAGCCTGGTGGTAGGAAGGAGGATCAGGTTCAGAAATGTGCGGTGCAGTATCACGGCTACTGACACTTGACCGTGTGGAAGACAGAGTGTTTGTGGTGGTGCCAATCTGACTGGAAGCATTATCCGCTATCCAACTAACAACCTGTTGACACTGGTCTTGGTTCAAGAGCGGTGTACTGCTGCGGTCCCCAAGAATTTGGGACAGGACGTGCGAGCGACTAGATGTGGCCCTTTGTTGTGGCGAAATTAGAGCTTGCCCACGACCTCGGCCTCTGCCTGCACCACCATCACGTCCACTTCCTTGTTCCTTGCCAATGCCCTTGCGCATTTTGCAATGCTGTGCACTGCTGACGTGTATATTCACTACTTGTGCGTTATATTAAAGTTTCTGGAAATTGCACACAAGTGCACCTGTACGCTGCCACCAACAGGCACACACGTGCGGTTTTAAAAACCAAGCATGGACGCAATAAGAACCTAACAGGTTTTTTTGGGGAGCGACAATTACAGACAAGTCAGACACTATCTGGACTGTTTTACACTGTGTACACCAGCCCCAGATATGATGAAGGCTGGTATACGGTCACCACTACCCTGCCTGGCTGCCTGCCTGTATACTGGTACAATAGTCCTGACAAGGACTCTTTTGGTCACTAGCCTGTATTCAGACCTGGCTATACCCTGCCTGTATATAGCAACAGTAGTCCTGAGAAGGACTCTGCTACTGTACCTGGCTATACCCTGCCTGCCTGTATACAACTAGAATAGTCCTGAGAAGGACTTTTGGTCACACTGTTTGCAGCCCTGCAACTGAAAAAGCTATAAAGGGCCGCAAAGCTTTCCCTGAATCAGCGACACTCTCCCTGCACTCACTGTCTGGATAGCTGTGAGCAGAGCACAGCGCGCCGGCCGATATAAAGGCTCGGTCACGCTGTGCAGGCCGGCCAATCACTGCAATTCCACAACTAACAGGGCTGTGGCATTGCAGTGGTCTGCCAGCCAATCCCTGCATGAGGGCTGGCTCTCAAAAGAGCGCCAACATGCAGAAATGAAGACCACGAGTACAGCACGAGTATCGCGAGATTACTCGGTCCCCGCCGAGCAGCCCGAGTACAGCGATACTCGTGCGAGTACCGAGTAGTGACAAGCATGCTCGCTCATCACTAATGTTTAGATAAATTATACCAATTGTGTAAAACATTTTTCTGTAATGTGACATGGTCTGGTATGTTCTGCAACAGCGCAGCTTATTCAGTTTTTATCACTATCATTTGATTAATAATATGACTATTATTTTAATTAGCACTTTAAGAAATAGTTTGTTCAATACAGCTGATAAGTACAGGATTATGAAAGGAATATCCCCGGCTTCCACAATGCTGTTCTATTGATTTCAAAATCATATTCTGTGAATACCACCGAAAAATACAATATTCTCCAACAAGGCTACGGGTTTTCATTTTTACCTTAGCAGCTTCAGCAAATTACTTTTTTGACCTACTAAGATGAGTACATTTTTCATATATCATTTATTGATCTTGTTCTTTTGTAGCAATATCCAAAGTCAAGCTACTTTAGCTACACTTTGCTAAATAAATGGCAAAATAAACTATACTCCCGTCAATGCAAAAACTGGAGTGACATTTTTATTCATGTTTGGAAATATTCATGGCAAAACTGAAATATATTGTGGGACATATTAAAATATAGTGAAGTAAAGGAAAATGTGAGACATGCATGTATATATATTAACTACTAATTCAGAACAAAGGACAATTAGTCATATTTGTAAGAAATAGACATCTTGTAGTTGTAAACAATTGTAATTCTCTGTACATTATTACATTTAATATTCTATTTTTATTTCAACTAAATTCAGTATTTTTTAAATTTAATGTATTTGCTCACATTTGCAAACATTTTGCATTAGTGCAATGAATTTAATGTAAACATGAAAATGTAAGACCAGCATCCAGCCCCATCAGCAGTAGAAATAAGGGTACTTTGCACATTGCGACATCGCTAGCCGATGATAGTGATGCCGAGCGTGATAGTACCCGCCCCCGTCGCAGATGCGATATCTTGTGATAGCTGCCGTAGCGAACATTATCGTTACGGCAGCTTCACATGCACTTACCTACTCTGCGACGTCGCTCTGGCCGGCGACCCGCCTCCTTCCTAAGGGGGCAGGCCGTGCGGCTTCACAGTGGCGTCACACGGCAGACAGCCAATAGAAGCGGAGGGGCGGAGATGAGCAGGACGTAAACATCCCGCCCACCTTCTTCCTTCCGCATTTATGGTGGAGGCAGGTAAGGAGATGTTCCTCGCTCCTGCGGCTTCACACACAGCGATGTGTGCTGCCGCAGGAATGAGGAACAACATCATATCTCCTATTGGTGCGACATTATGGAAATGTCCGACACTACACAGATCACCGATTTACGACGCTTTTGCGATCGTTTATCGGCGCATCTAGGCTTTACACGTTGCGACGTCGTTACCGGCGCCGGATGTGCATCACTTTCAATTTGACCCCGACGATATCGCAGTAGCGATGTCGCAATGTGCAAAGTACTCCTTACAGTATGAATGATAAGATGGAAAGAGAGTAGATACCTGGCTGAGTATGAGCCACTGGTTTTGGCTGCAGTAGATAGGTCCAGTAGAAGGTACACAATGAACAGTCCGTAGGGCAGATGGTATGGCCAATTTAAAGGGAACCTGCCACCAGATTTGGCGACTATGAGCTGCGGTGACCAGTGCACCAATGAGCTCTTATATACTGCATTCCAGAATACTGTATATAAGAGCCCAGGCCACTCAGTATAAAGTAAAAAACACTTTTATTATACTCACCTAAAGGGTGGTCCGGTCCGATGGGTGTCGCTGCTCTCTAGTCCAGCGCCTTTTCTCTGCAGCGATCTCCATCCTCTTTTTACTCAGTCCAGTATGGATGATGCATCCTACGTCATCCACACAGACCAGCATTGAGGTCCTACACAGGCACTCTTTGATCTACTTTGCTCATGACATGTCAAAGTACTGTAATTCGCAGGTGCAAGGGAAGGTTAGAGACCGCCCGCGCATGCGCACTACAATACTTTGATCTGTCCTCAGCAGTGAAGATCAAAGTGCACCTGCACAGGACCTCAATGCCTACCTGTGTGGATGATAAATCCCAAAATTGTGACCACAAAACAACACATAATTCAATAAATTCTTTACTTCATTACTAAGATCTTAAAACAAAATTATTCTCTTAACAGGAGAATTAAGTAAACTGACCAGGATCAGGGAATAATAATAGTACAAAACATCCACATGAATTATTTAGAGACTCTTACAGAATTTCCTATGATATATTTTTGATGTTGGATACCAAGGCAGTCATAAATTTCCAATATGTGCCAGTTATATAAAAATATAAAGTGCTAATGCTTCTACACAAACTATTACTTAATAATAAATATAAAGTGCAAATGCTTAAATATAAATTATTACATATTATCATTTGAAGATCTCAGAAGCTAATAGATTTTAACTTATCATGTTCAAACACTATACAGCCCATTATAATCCTGTATATTTAGTACATTAAGTACAGCTGTTAACCTGCCACTATAGAGTTACACTTATAAATCAAATAGATAAATATCCAGTTATTATATTATCTCAATTGCTCATTAGAACATGACAATTCACTATAAAAAGTAAAGCTTCCCAGATACACACGTGACTACAGTTGCACATATTATATTATTCAGAAATTTAAGATCCATGGGACTGTAGACAAACTCCCCAGATGTGGCTGCAGGAGGAAAATTGATGGCAAATCAAAGAAATGGATAATACGAATGGTAGCAAAAGAGCTCAGAAAAACTTCTAAAGAGATTAAAGGTAAACTTCAAGCTCACGGAACATCAGTGTCAGACTGCACCATCCATCGTTGTTTGATCCAAAGTGGACTTCATGGTAAACAACCAATGTGGACACCATTGTTGAAAAAAACCCCATAAAAAAGCCAGACTGGAATTTGCCAAATTATATATTAACAAGCCACAAATCTTCTGGGAGAATGTCCTATGGACAGATGAGACAAAAGTGGAACTTTTTGGCAAGGCACATCAGCTCTATGTTCACAGACGGAAAAATTAAGCATATCAAGAAACGAGCACTGTCCCTACTGTGAAACATGGAGGAGGCTCTGTTACGTTCTGGGGCTGCTTTGCTGCATCTGGGACAGGGTGTCTTGAATCTGTGCAGGGTACAATGAAATCTCAAGACTATCAAGGGATTCTACAGAGAATTGTGCTGCCCAGTGTCAGAAAGCTTGGTCTCTGTCGCAGGTCATGGGTTTTGCAACAGGATAATGACCCAAAACACACAGCTAAAAACACCCAAAAATGGCATGGCTAAGAGGAAAACATTGGACTATTCTGAAGTGGCCTTCTATCAGTCCTGCACTAAATCCTGTTGAACATCTTTGGAAAGAGCTGAAGCATGCTGTCTGGAAAAGGCAACCTTCAAACACCAGACAACTGGAGCAGTTTGTTCTTGAGGAGTGGGCCAAAATACCTGTCGATAGGTACAGAAGTCTCATTGACAGTTACAGGAATGATTTTGTTGCAATGATTGATTCAAAAGGTTGTGCAACCAAATATTAAGTTAAGGAGAGAACCATCATTTATGTCCAGGCCTATTTCATGAGTTTTATTTTTTAAAAAATTCTGTGGAAGCATGGTTGAAAAGCAATGTCTGACTTTCATTTGTCCATTTTCATAGATTTTTTATTTATTATTACTTTTGTCAGATTCAAGTTATTTTTGTTACCATTATGGGTTTTTCTTTCATTAAATGAGGGGTAACAACAATTTTGACCACGTGTGTAAGTGCCACCGGCATCAATACACTATTATCCCACTATTGGGTTCATTTTAAACCAGAGGCTAGAACTCCACAGCAAATAAACAGAGGCAGTGTACCACAATAATTACCACAGTGCTCGTAATCCCTGAGGGACCCTTAATGCACGTTTCATTAAAACAAACATCTTCAGAAGTGTGCATGATGTGCTACGTATCATGCACACTGGGCTGGGTAGAAGGAGGACTGCGATCGCCACATTGAGGAGGTTCCGGACCGGAGAGTAGCAGCACCCATGGGACCAGACCGCCACCTAGGTGAGTATAATAAAAGTGTTTTTAGCTTTACACAAAGCAGCCTGGGCTCTTATATACAGCATTGCTGTAAATAAAAGCCTTCTGGTGGTGGCAGCAGCTTATAGTCACCAAATCTGATGACAGGTTCCGTTTACTCATTGGCATGAGCTGTAGTTGCACTGATCCATACCTGATTTATTTTGATGCATAGAAGGCTTTGTATGCTTGTGGTGTATAATCTTGGTCATGCAGTTCTGACAAGGACAATCATCATGTCGGATGCCATCTGTAACATTACACAGGAGGCTAGATATGACAGTATACCTATAGAAAACTGGGTCAGTTCTTGCCACTGGTCCAATCTACTGACCCAAAAATCCGTGGGATCGTGGCTCAGGATAATTGCTTGAGAAAGGACAGTTGAATTATGGAAGACTAGACATGACTTTTCAGCCAGTTTATTTATGTTTTCTGAAGTGCATCAGGTTGTTGCATTAGCATATAAAACATCTGATCCATCTTGTCAATGATGCTCTAGCTGTTGCTGCTGCCTTTGCTACTCTTTATAGGCCTAGTGGCCTCATCAGTTGCTAATAGGTAAGCATTTGGTCTGTGGGGTTCCCTGAGGGGTCTGCTGGTCAGTTGTGCAATCAACAGAGATCAGTTCAGCAATTTTGCAGGGTAGATAACATGGCTTAGTCTTGTAATAAGCCAACTTGGACTCAATTTCGAAAGCTGTAAACATTTCCCCTCATTTTGCTTTTACTGTAAGGGTCTAAAAGCATGGTGATTCTATAGTCAACCCTTCATAGTTGAATTTTGCCTGTCATCCCAAAAGCATTCAAACATATACAGTGGGGAAAAAAGTATTTATTCAGCCACCAATTGTGCAAGTTCTCCAGCTTAAAAAGATGAGAGAGGCCTGTAATTGATATCATAGGTAGAACACAACTATGTGAGACAAAATGAGACAACAAATCCAGAAAATCACCTTGTCTGATTTGGCAAGATTTTTTTTTGCAAATTATGGTGGAAAATAAGTATTTGGTCATTAACAAAAGTTCATCTCAATATTTCATTATATATCCGTTATTGGCAAAGACAGAGGTCAAACGTTTTCTGTAAGTCTTCATAAAGTTGGCATACACTGTTGGTGGTATGTTGGCCCATTCCTCCATGCAGATCTCCTCTAGAGTAGTGATGTTTTGGGCCTGTCGCTGGGCAACACGGACTTTCAATTCGCTCCAAAGGTTTTCAATGGGGTTGAGATCTGGAGACTGGCTAGGCCACTCCAGGACCTTCATATGCTTCTTACGAAGCCACTCCTTTGTTACCCTGGTGGTGTGCTTGAGATCATTATCATGCTGAACGACCAAGTCATGTTACATCTTCAATGCCCTTCCTGGTAAAAGGAGGTTTGCACTCAAAATCTCACAATACATTACCCCGTTCAGTCTTTCATGTACACGGATCAGTCATCCTGGTCCCTTTCAAACAACAAAACAACCAAAATATAAGGCCTAAAATATTATTTTTTATTATATAAATTTAAAAAAAATACAAAGATGCATGTGAAAATTGCTATGGTGATACAGATAAGAAGGACCGGACATAAGAGACCATTAAAACATTCAGAAGGTCCCCCTGTATGATGAAGATACATGGAAAATGTACATACAAGTAAATAAATAAATAGGGAGCTGCGCTAGACACCAGACACAAAAAAGTGCAAAAATGCAAAAGTGCCAGAGAATAAATAATTAAATAGTTGCACAAAAATTAATTATTTAAATATTTTAATATTGTTTTAAAAAAATAAATAAATGGTGCAGTACCAAAAAATCTGAAACAATTTTAGACTGCTTGTGCAAAGTTGCTCAATTATACATAAATAAATAATTTAAGATATAAATAAAATATTACACTTAAAACGTATGTACTGTATCTATACAGTATAATAAGTTACAGGTCTGTGAGAGCCAAAAATGTTCCATGTTTTTAGATGATTAAATACTTATTTTCCACCAAAATGTGCAAAAAAAATTCTCGACAAATTAGACAAGGTGATTTTCTGGATTTGTTTTCTCATTTTGTCTCTCATAGTTGTGGTCTACCTATGATGTAAATTATAGTTCTCTCTCATCTTTTTAATTGGGAGATCTTGCACAAATGGTGGCTGACTAAATATTTTTTTTCACCCACTGTAGATTGCTGTGCTTCCCAACACGTGTAAACCAAAGGAAGAAAAACCCGTATAAAATATAACCTTTCATTGATACATTTAAAAGGTATAAAATTACCAGTCAAAAACCACTAATGTAGTGAAAGAGGGGGGATAGATAATACCAACCAATAGGGAGGGGCAACAATGACCCTAATGAGCACTTAGTGTGTCCCTACCTAGCAATAGTAGGTATGATGCCCTAGGGTTGTGGCACCCCCACTCACCAACGGGAAACCCTAAAAAACCCTATTACACCCTACAATACATAAATATGTGCACCAAAAAATGAAAATATTTTTAAAAATTCTGACTAATAATGACAGAGCATTAATATGCCATCAATAAGGAAGCTGTCACTCATCTGGCATGGAGGTCTGACAGTCAAGGTCCTATTTAGAAACGTCGTCCCCAACATTGTGTTGCCCCTCCCTATTGGTTGGTATTATCTATCCCTCCCCTTTCACTACATTAGTGGTTTTTAACTGGTAATTTTATATCTTTTAAATATATTAATTAAAGGTTACATTTTATATGGGTTTTTTTCTTCTTTTGGTGGTTAAAACTCCAGTTGAGCGTCGGAAGAAGGTTGTTGATGGCTAAATGAAGCAATTGGTTTATACTAGGGTGACGACATATATACCAAAACGGGAAACGGGAGATATATATGGGGACATAAATACAAGGATGTATATACAGTGCCTACAAGTAGTCTTCAACCCCCTGCAGATTTAGCAGGTTTGATAAGATGCAAATAAGTTAGAGCCTGCAAACTTCAAACAAGAGCAGGATTTATTAACAGATGCATAAATCTTACAAACCAACAAGTTATGTTGCTCAGTTAAATTTTAATAAATTTTCAACATAAAAGTGTGGGTCAATTATTATTCAAACCCTAGGTTTAATATTTTGTGGAATAACCCTTGTTTGCAATTACAGCTAATAATCGTCTTTTATAAGACCTGATCAGGCCGGCACAGGTCTCTGGAGTTATCTTGGCCCACTCCTCCATGCAGATCTTCTCCAAGTTATCTAGGTTCTTTGGGTGTCTCATGTGGACTTTAATCTTGAGCTCCTTCCACAAGTTTTCAATTGGGTTAAGGTCAGGAGACTGACTAGGCCACTGCAACACCTTGATTTTTTCCCTCTTGAAGAAGGCCTTGGTTTTCTTGGCTGTGTGCTTTGGGTCGTTGTCTTGTTGGAAGATGAAATGACGACCCATCTTAAGATCCTTGATGGAGGAGCGGAGGTTCTTGGCCAAAATCTCCAGGTAGGCCGTGCTATCCATCTTCCCATGGATGCGGACCAGATGGCCAGGCCCCTTGGCTGAGAAACAGCCCCACAGCATGATGCTGCCACCACCATGCTTGACTGTAGGGATGGTATTCTTGGGGTCGTATGCAGTGCCATCCAGTCTCCAAACGTCACGTGTGTGGTTGGCACCAAAGATCTCGATCTTGGTCTCATCAGACCAGAGAACCTTGAAGCAGTCTGTCTCAGAGTCCTCCAAGTGATCATGAGCAAAATGTAGACAAGCCTTGACATGACGCTTTGAAAGTAACGGTACCTTACGGGCTCGTCTGGAACGGAGACCATTGCGGTGGAGTACGTTACTTATGGTATTGACTGAAACCAATGTCGCCACTGCCATGAGATCTTCCCGGAGCTCCTTCCTTGTTGTCCTTGGGTTAGCCTTGACTCTTCGGACAAGCCTGGCCTCGGCACGGGTGGAAACTTTCAAAGGCTGTCCAGGCCGTGGAAGGCTAACAGTAGTTCCATAAGCCTTCCACTTCCGGATGATGCTCCCAACAGTGGAGACAGGTAGGCCCAACTCCTTGGAAAGGGTTTTGTACCCCTTGCCAGCCTTGTGACCCTCCACGATTTTGTCTCTGATGGCCTTGGAATGCTCCTTTGTCTTTCCCATGTTGACCAAGTATGAGTGCTGTTCACAAGTTTGGGGAGGGTCTTAATTAGTCAGAAAAGGCTGGAAAAAGAGATAATTAATCCAAACATGTGAAGCTCATTGTTCTTTGTGCCTGAAATACTTCTTAATACTTTAGGGGAACCAAACAGAATTCTGGTGGATTGAGGGGTTGAATAATAAATGACCCTCTGAATAAACTTTTCACAATTTAAAAAAAAAAAAAAAGAAATAACATTCTTTTTTGCTGCAGTGCATTTCACACTTCCAGGCTGATCTACAGTCCAAATGTCACAATGCCAAGTTAATTCCGAATGTTTAAACCTGCTAAATCTGCAGGGGGTTGAATACTACTTGTAGGCACTGTATATATATATATATATATATATACCAGGATGGAGAACATATATACCAGGATGGAAAACATATATACCAGTATGGGCCCATATATACCAGGATGGGGTCATATATACCTGTATGGGCCCATATATACCAGAATGGGGACATACAGTTAGGTCCAGAAATATTTGGACAGTGACACAAGTTTTGTTATTTTAGCTGTTTACAAAAACATGTTCAGAAATACAATTATATATAAAATATGGGCTGAAAGTGCACACTCCCAGCTGCAATATGAGAGTTTTCACATCCAAATCGGAGAAAGGGTTTAGGAATCATAGCTCTGTAATGCAGAGCCTCCTCTTTTTCAAGGGACCAAAAGTAATTGGACAAGGGACTCTAAGGGCTGCAATTAACTCTGAAGGCGTCTCCCTCGTTAACCTGTAATCAATGAAGTAGTTAACAGGTCTGGGGTTGATTACAGGTGTGTGGTTTTGCATTTGGAAGCTGTTGCTGTGACCAGACAACATGCGGTCTAAGGAACTCTCAATTGAGGTGAAGCAGAACATCCTGAGGCTGGAAAAAAAAGAAAAAATCCATCAGAGTGATAGCAGACATGCTTGGAGTAGCAAAATCAACAGTCGGGTACATTCTGAGAAAAAAGGAATTGACTGGTGAGCTTGGGAACTCAAAAAGGCCTGGGCGTCCACGGATGACAACAGTGGTGGATGATCACCGCATACTTTCTTTGGTGAAGAAGAACCCGTTCACAACATCAACTGAAGTCCAGAACACTCTCAGTGAAGTAGGTGTATCTGTCTCTAAGTCAACAGTAAAGAGAAGACTCCATGAAAGTAAATACAAAGGGTTCACATCTAGATGCAAACCATTCATCAATTCCAAAAATAGACAGGCCAGAGTTACATTTGCTGAAAAACACCTCCTGAAGCCAGCTCAGTTCTGGAAAAGTATTCTATGGACAGATGAGACCAAGATCAACCTGTACCAGAATGATGGGAAGAAAAAAGACTGGAGAAGAAAGGGAACGGCACATGATCCAAGGCACACCACATCCTCTGTAAAACATGGTGGAGGCAACGTGATGGCATGGGCATGCATGGCTTTCAATGGCACTGGGTCACTTGTGTTTATTGATGACATAACAGCAGACAAGAGTAGCCGGATGAATTCTGAAGTGTACCGGGATATACTTTCAGCCCAGATTCAGCCAAATGCCGCAAAGTTGATCGGACGGCGCTTCATAGTACAGATGGACAATGACCCCAAGCATACAGCCAAAGCTACCCAGGAGTTCATGAGTGCAAAAAAGTGGAACATTCTGCAATGGCCAAGTCAATCACCAGATCTTAACCCAATTGAGCATGCATTTCACTTGCTCAAATCCAGACTTAAGACGGAAAGACCCACAAACACGCAAGACCTGAAGGCTGCGGCTGTAAAGGCCTGGCAAAGCATTAAGAAGGAGGAAACCCAGCGTTTGGTGATGTCCATGGGTTCCAGACTTAAGGCAGTGATTGCCTCCAAAGGATTCGCAACAAAATATTGAAAATAAAAATATTTTGTTTGGGTTTGGTTTATTTGTCCAATTACTTTTGACCTCCTAAAATGTGGAGTGTTTGTAAAGAAATGTGTACAATTCCTACAATTTCTATCAGATATTTTTGTTTAAACCTTCAAATTAAACGTTACAATCTGCACTTGAATTCTGTTGTAGAGGTTTCATTTCAAATCCAATGTGGTGACATGCAGAGCCCAACTCGCGAAAATTGTGTCACTGTCCAAATATTTCTGGACCTAACTGTATATACCAAGATGTGGACATATACAATGAATGAAATAATTATTTGATCCCTTGATGATTTTGTAAGTTTGCCCACTGGTAAAGACATGAAAAGTCTATAATTTTAAGGGTAGGTTAATTTTAACAGTGAGAGATAAAATATCAAAAATAAAATCCAAAAAATCACAGTGTATAAATTATACAAATTTATTTGCATTTTGCAGAGAGAAATAAGTATTTGATCCCTCTGGCAAACAATACTTAATACTTGATGGCAAAACCCTTATTGGCAAGTACAGCAGTCAGAGGGTTTGTTTTTAGTTGATGATGAGGTTTGCGCACGTCAGGAGTAATTTTGGTCCACTCCTCTTTGCAGATCATCTCTAAATAATTGGGATTTTTAGGCTGTCACTTGGCAACTCGGAACTTCACCTTCATCATGGAATCAGGATTCTGACACTACTTCCCCTGCTGCCATCTCTCACGGTGGTTTACACTTTTCCCATTCACCAAGACCTGAAAACAGACGTGGTGGTGGAGTCGGCTTACTCCTGTCCCCACAATGTACCTTCCAGGTCATCCCCCCAGCTCCATTACTCTCATTCCCATCCTTTGAGGTCCAGACCATCAGGCTCTTCCATTCCCTCTTCCTCAGAGTAGCTGTCATATACCGTCCCCCAGGCTCACCCACCCAGTTCCTTGACCCCTTTTCAGCCTGGCTACCGCACTTCATGTCCTCAGAATAACCAACCCTTATCCTAGGAGACTTTAACATCCCCATGAACAGCCCCGCCTCCCCATCTGCATCCCAGCTTCTATTTCTCACCAGCTCTCTTGGCCTCTCACAGCTCTCATCCTCTGAGACACATGAAGATGGTAACACCCATGACCTGGTATTTATCCGCCTCTGCTCAATCTCTGACTTTGACAACTCACCTCTTCCCCTCTCTGACCACAACATCCTCTCCTTCAAGCTCACAAACCCTCGCCCACCCCAGCACACTCCCACCTATCACACATTGAGAAACCTACAGGCCATTGACTCTCAGACACTTACA
Source organism: Anomaloglossus baeobatrachus (assembly GCF_048569485.1). NCBI lineage: Eukaryota > Metazoa > Chordata > Amphibia > Anura > Aromobatidae > Anomaloglossus > Anomaloglossus baeobatrachus. The sequence continues at coordinate 85,534,630 of NC_134356.1, read as the reverse complement.
GACTCTCTACACTCATCACTGTCCCCTATCTCCTAATTTTCCTGTCCTTATCTGGCTGTAAAGCACTACAATGACACACTCAGAAGTACCCTAGACCAAGTAGTGCCCCTCACCTTCAGAAAGACCAAACACAGAGTAAAACAACCCTGGCTCACATCCCAAACTTGATTTCTCCAGCGATGCTCCAGGAGTGCTGAACGCCTATGGAGGAAAACCTGCACACCAGAAAACTTCATCTAATACAACTTCATGTTAAGGACCTACAACTCTTCCCTTCACCTCGTCAAACACACCTATTTCACCACCCTTATTTTCTCACTATTCAACAATCCAAAAAAGCTTTTTAACACCTTTCACTCCCTCCTCAGTCCCAAAGTACAGACCCCCCATCACAGACCTTCATGCTGATGACCTGGTCTCGTATTTCACAGAGAAAATAGAAAACATCCGCCAAGAGATCAGCTCCCAGCCACTAAGCGTTGTGAATCCCATCCCTCCCCGTATCCCATCCAGCTCACTTTCCACATTTGACCCAGTCACAGTGGAGGAAGTCTCCAGGCTCCTATCCTCTTCTCGTCCTACCACTTGCATTACTGATCCCTTCCCATCACCTTTACTCCACTCTCTCTCTCTCCAGTTGTCACCACTCACCTAACTAAAATCTTCAATCTCTCTCTCTCTTCTGGTATCTTCCCCTCCTCCCTCAAACACTCTATCATTACTCCATTATTAAAAAAACCCTCTCTTGATCCATCCTGCACAAGCAACTACAGACCAGTCTCCAATTTCCCCTTCATCTCTAAACTCTTGGAGCGCCTGGTCTACTCTCGCCTCACCCACTAATTTTCCACCCACTCTCTTCTAAATCCTTTACATTCTGGCTTCCGCCCTTTACACTCAACAGAAACCACCTTTGTCAAAGTGACCAATGACCTTTTGACAGCAAAACGTAATGGTGACCACTGTCTGCTTATCCTTCTTGACCTCTCTGCCGCCTTCGACACTGTTGACTACCATCTCCTTCTCTCTATGCTCCATTCTATTGGTCTAAAGCACACTGTTCTTTCCTGTTTCTCTTCCTATCTTTCTGGCCGTTCATTCAGTGTATCATTTGCTGGCTCTACATCTTCTCCTCTTCCTCTCACTGTTGGGGTCCCTCAAGGTTCGGTCCTCGGCCCTCTTCTTTTCTCCCTCTACACTGCCCCAATTGGAATGACCATCAGCAGATTTGGCTTTCAGTACCATCTTTATGCTGATGACACACAGCTATACACCTCATTCCCTGATCTCACCCTCACTGTACTACAGAACACAAGCGACTGCCTGACTGCAGTTTGCAATATCATGTCTGCTCTCTATCTGAAATTTAACCTTTCAAAAACTGAACTTATTTTTCCTCCGTCCTCCAACCTCCCTAATCTGACATCTCCCTCTCTGTGTGTGGCACCACAATAACTCCTAGGCAGCAAGCCCGCTGTCTGGGTGTTATACTTGACATTGATCTCTCCTTCACCTCCCACATACAATCTCTTGCCCGCTCCTGCCGCTTGCACCTCAAGAACATCTCTAGAATCCGCCCCTTTCTCACAATGGAAACGACAAAAACCCTCACTGTGGCCCTGATCCACTCTTGCCTTGACTACTGTAACTCTCTATTAATTGGTCTCCCCCTAACTAGACTCTCTCCTCTACAGTCCATCCTTAATGCAGCAGCCAGGGTCACTTATCTGGCTAACCGCTACTCGGATGCCTCTGCTCTGTGCCAGTCATTGCACTGGCTGCCCTTATATCACAGGATTTAATTCAAACTGCTTGTTCTCACCCACAAAGCTCTCCACAGTGTAGCACCCCCCTACATCTCCACCCTCCTCTCTGTCTATCATCCCACCCGTTCTCTACGCTCTGCAAATGACTTTCTACAAACATCCACACTAATTCGAACCTCCCACTCCCGGATCCAAGACTTCTCCCGAGCTGCACCAACCCTCTGGAACGCTCTACCCCAAGACGTTAGGACAAATCACAACTTACTCAGCTTCAGACGCACTCAAAAAACGCATCTTTTTAGGGTGGCCTATCACACTCCCTAATCAGATTCAATTCACATAGTCCCTCTACAACTTCTCACAACATAACTCCACGTCAAACGCCATGGTACCCAAATGCATCTCAAGGTTCTGGCCAACTGGTCCATAAAACAATTATCTATCCCCCATTTCCCGGAGAAGACTGGATTGTCTTTGTAAATAAACACTTGTACCTTGCCCCCCCCCATATCTCACTCTAGATTGTAAGCTCTCATGAGCAGGGTTTTTTTTTCCCCTCTAAATATTGTATTTTCTATAACTGTTACTTGTTTGTATATGATCCTCCTGAATTGTAAAGCGCTGCGGAATATGTTGGCGCTATAGAAATAAAGATTATTATTATTATTCACCTCACTCCATAGGTTTTCTATGGGATCTAAGTCTGGAGACTGGCTAGCCCACTCCATGACCTTAATGTGCTTCTTTTTAAGCCACTACTTTGTTGCCTTGGCTGTGTGTTTTGGGTCATTGTCGTGCTTTAAGACCTCACCACGACTCCTTTTTAGGCTATGTGCACACGGTGCGTTTTTCTCGGCGTTTTTGCGCGTTTTTCGGGTGCGTTTTTGGCCTCAAAACTGCATGACTTTGCTTCCCCAGCAAAGTCTATGAGTTTTCATTTTTGCTGTCCCCACACAGCGTTTTTTTTCAGCTGCGTTTTTGTGGTGACCACAAAAAAGCAGCATGTCAATTATTCCCGCGTTTTTCACTGCGCTTTTCATCCATTGAGTTCAATGGGATGTTGAAAGACGCAATGAGAAACGCAAATAGCTGCGTTTTGGTGCGTTTCTAAGACCAAAAACGCAGCTATAAGCGCAGGAGGTGGGTAGTAAAGTGACGTGTACAGGAAGAGGATTCCTTCTGTCAGTATAGACAGAAGCGTGAATCCTCCCGGTACCGTCACCGCCGCGTCCATCTCCCGTCCTGTGCATGTATGCTGCCGTGCGGCGCCATGTACAGGCAGGAGGTGGAAGCGGCTGCGAAAACAAAAGTTAACAGTAGAATAAAAAAAAAAAAAGTTATACTCACCTGTCTGCAGCCTCGCGGTGCCATGCCCGCTCCCAGCTCCTGTCACGGTATCGCCGCTCCCGCTCCGGCTGTGTGCAGTCTCCCCGGGGCAGGACCTTGCTTGCAGGACCTGGCGATGGATCACCTGATGCAGTCACCTGACGCATCAGCTGATCGAGTCTCGGGCTGACGCGGGCGCCCGGCCGGTATCAGCGGATGCGTCAGGAGACTTCATCCCTGATTACCGGCAGCTGCTGCAGCGATCGGACAGGATCAGACTCCCGCCCCATCGCTCCGGGAGCTGCCGGTAATTCAGCACATAAGTGAGTATTATTTTTTTTTTTTTTCTACTGATGCATCAGCTGATTGTATAATCGGCTTTTATACAATCAGCTGATGTGTGATGGGATTCACATCCTTGAACCTGACAGATCATCTGATCGGTATGCTTTCCAGCAAACCGATCAGATGATATTGGATCCTGATTGGACGGCGCGGGACCCTAACCCAGGATTACTGCGGAGGGGGGTTTATTTCAATAAAGATGGAGTCACTAATTGTGTTGTGTTTTATTTCTAATAAAAATATTTTTCTGTGTTGTGTTTTTTTTTTATCTTTACTAGAAATTCATGGTGGCCATGTCTAATATTGGCGTGACACCATGAATTTCGGGCTTAGGGCTAGCTGATAATATACAGCTAGCCCTAACTCCATTATTACCTGGCTAGCCACCCGGCATCAGGGCAGCCGGAAGAGTTGGATACAGCGCCAGAAGATGGCGCTTCTATGAAAGCGCCATTTTCTGGGGTGGCTGCGGGACTGCAATTCACAGCGGGGGTGCCCAGAAAGCATGGGCACCCTGCACTGTGGATTCCAATCCCCAGCTGCCTAGTTGTACCCGGCTGGACTCAAAAATGGGGCGAAGCTCACGTCATTTTTTTTTTAAATTATTTCATGAAATTCATGAAATAATTTAAAAAAAAAGGGCTTCCCTATATTTTTGGTTCCCAGCCGGGTACAAATAGGCAGCTGGGGGTTGGGGGCAGCCCGTACCTGCCTGCTGTACCCGGCTAGCATACAAAAATATGGCGAAGCCCACGTCATTTTTTTTTTTTGGGGGGCAAAGAAATCCTGCATACAGTCCTGGAAGGAGGATGCTGAGCCTTGTAGTTCGACAGCTGCTGTCTGCTCTCCTGCATACACTATTGGATGGAGGATGCTGAGCCTTGTAGTTCGACAGCTGCTGTCTGCTGTCCTGCATACACTATTGGATCGAGGATGCTGAGCCTTGTAGTTCTGCAGCTGTCTGCTCTTCTGCATACACTAGTGGAGAATGAAGAACACATTGAAGAAGGAAATGACATCAGACCTTTTTTTTTTTGTTCACTGATAAAAAACGCATAAGGACGCAGTGAGCAAAAACGCAGCAAAACGCAGCAAAAAAACGCACCAAATCGCGGCAAAACGCGTGCGTTTTTTGCCGCGTTTTTTCGACGCAGGTGCGTTTTTGTGCGTTTTTAGCGGCCAAAAACGCACAAAAACGCAGCGTCAAAAAAACGCAGCGTGTGCACATAGCCTTAATGTCCTGGTCTGAGGGAAGGAGGTTGTCATTCAGGATTTTACAGAACATGGCTCTATTCATTGTCCCATTGATGCGGTGAAGTAGTCCTGTGACCTTAGCAAACAAATACCCCAAAACATAATATTTCCACCTCCATGCTTGCAAGTGGGGACAGTGTTCTTTTGGTTATAGGCAGCATTTCTCTTCCTCCAAACACGGCGAGTTGAATTAAAGACAAATAGCTCAATTTTTGTCTCATCCGACCACAGCACTTTCTCCCAATCACTCTCAGAATCATTTAGGTGTCCATTGGCAATCTTCAGATGGGCCTGCACATGTGCCTTCTTGAGGAGTGGGACTTTGCAGACACTGCAGGATTGTAACCTGTTCACGACACATGACGTACTGGGTACATCATGGATCACGTGAGGTTAATCCCCGCGGGTTGCTGTGGGCAGTCCACAGAGATTTGCCCACATATCAGCTGATTTCAACAGCTGAGATGTGCGCCTCCTAGGTGCGAGTAGAATCGCTTTCCACCTATGCCTATTAACCCCTTACATCTCACTTCCAAATGAGCGCCGCCATAAGGGTAACTTACCCACCCCCATCGGAAGTCACATGACGTGATCTTGTGACTTCCGGTGGTTGCCATGGTAGTACAAGGCCATGTGATGACTCCCGTAGCTATAATGTGTCACTTTCTCTCACTACCGGCAGAGAGCAGTGTGTGAAAGTAAAGGGTTAAAAAAATAAAAAATATACACATATTTGGTATCACCGCTTTCAGAAAATCTATCAAAACATAAAATCAATTATTCTGATAAACGGCATAGTGGCAAAATAATTCCAAACATCAAAATTACTTTTTTGGTCGCTGCAAACTTTGCACAAAATGCAATAACAGGCGATCAAAACGTAGCATCTGTGCAAAAATGGAACCCTTAAAAACATCAGATCGAAATGCAAAAAAAGCCATAACTGAGACATAGATCCTAAAAAATTAGAACGCTACGGGTTTCAGAATATGGCGCTAAAAGTGCGCCAGTCTTTTTGGACAGATTTGTGAATTCTTTTTACCCCTTAGATAAAAGTAATCCTATACATGTTTGGTGTCTAAAAACTCATACCAACCTGAGACATCACACCAAGATGTCAGTTTTATCATATAGTAAACATGGTGAATAAAATATCCCAAAAACTATTGTGCAATCATACTTTTTTGCAGTTTTTTCAAACTTGAAATTGTTTTGCTGTTTTCCAGTACAGTATATGGTAAAACTCATGGTTTCATTTAAAAGTACAGCTTGTCCCGAAAAAATAAGCCTTCATATGGCAAGATTGACGGAAAAATTAAAAAAGTTACGGCTCTCGGTAGGGGAGCTAAAAGAAAGAGAAAAACGGAAAATTGCCCGGGGGTCAAGGGGTTAATTCATTACAGCGTGATGTGTTACTAATGGTTTTCTTGGTGAGAGTGGTCCAAGCTGCCTTGAGATCATTAACAAGTTCCCCCAGTATAGTTTTAGGATTATCTTTCACCTACTCATGATCCTGGATACCCCACGAGGTGAGATTTTGCATGGAGCCACAGATTGATGTCGATTGACACTCATTTTGTATTTCTCCCATTTTCTTACTATTGTACAAACAGTTGTCTCCTTTGCAACCAGTCTTACTTATTGTTTTGTAGCCCATCCCAGCCTTGTGCAGGTCTACACTCCCTGACAGAAGTTCTGTCGCTTATCCATGTTATGTAAATAAAAGCTTATAATCTGACTTAAAATTCGTCCATTGGTTTTATAAATTACTCTTTTGAAAGCTGAAACCCTCCAAAATTTGGTTTAGGTTATGAAAATAAAGTTGCTGCAAAGCTGAAATATTAATCATTTAATGAACACAGGTCAGATTTTGGCAAGACAAAAGTTTTGTCGCCCACAGAAAAAAATGTGAAATTCAAACAAATTAACTTCTAATACAAAGATATGTTGCATAACATTGGTAAATGAAGTTGTGGGGCTATTAGAGCCATATTTAATATATTGTGTGACTTCCATGAGCTTGAAGGACTGCATCCATGCAGTTCAACAATGATTCATACAATTTATTGATGAAATCATCAGGAATAGCAAAGAATGCAGTCTTACATGCCTCCCAGAGTTCATCTAGATTCTTTGGTTTTGTCTTCCAAGCTTCCTCTTTTATCCTACCCCAAACATGCTCAGTGATGTTCATGTCTGGTGACTGGGCTGGCCAGTTCTTGAGCACCTTGATCTTCTTCGCCAGGAGGAACTTTGGTGTAGAGATGGATGTATGAGATGGAGCACCATCCTGCTGCAGATTTTGACCCCTTTTATGATTGGGAATATAAGAAGTAGCTAATACTTCTTGATATTTAGTCTATTGATATTGCCTTCCACTTTGCAATTGTTTTGCACACCCCCATACTGAATGCAATGCGGGCTTTACATGAGACGAGCTATCATGTGATGCATTGTCGGGGTCACGGTTTTCGTGACGCACATCCGGCATCGTTCACGACGTCGTCTCATGTGACACCTCCGAGCAAAGCAGAATCGCTCATAAATCGTGAGTCGTGTACTCGTCGCTAAGTTTTAAAAAATTGTTTATTTAACAAGGCGCCAGTTGTTCATCGTACCCGGGGTAGCACACATTGCTCCGTGTGACACCCCGGGTACGATGAACACAGCTTACCTGTGTCCCACGGCACCCGTCGGCTATGCGGAGGGAGGAAGGTGGGCGGGATGTTGACGTCCCACTCATCTCCGCCCCTCCGCTTCTATTGGCTGGCGACTGTGTGACGTCGCTGTGACGCCGAACGTCCCTCCCTCGTCAGGAAGAGGATGTTCGCTGCCCACAGCGAGGTCACTCAGCAGGTAAGTACGTGTGACGGGGGTTTAACGACTTTGTGCGACACGGGCAGCGATTTGCCCGTGACACACAAACGACGGGGGCGGGTACGATCGCTCGTGCAATTGCACGATAGATCGGAACATGTAAAGCACGCATAATTCCAGACCATGATCTTTCCACCACCAAAATTAACTGTTTTCTGGGTGTATTTTGGATCCATACAAGCTCCAGTAGGTCTCCTGCAGTATTTGCTGCAGCTGTGGTGTAATTCAACTGAAGATTCATCAGAGAAATGCAATTCTGCCATTTTCCAGCGGCCATCTGTTTAGCAGGCTGTGGGACTTGGCAAATGCCACACAATTTTTTAATTGCCTTTTGTTTAGTGCTGGCTTCTGGGCACTGATTCGACCATGGATGCCATTTCGAGATAGAATCCTACAAATTGTTCTAGTTGACACAGGGACTTGAGGTGACAAGGCCTGTTGGAGCTCTGCTGCAGTGGAAGAGGGGCTGGCTTTGAATTTCCTAACCAACAAACGTTCCTCCTGAGCAGATGTCTTGCAGGGTCTGCCAGACCTGGGCTTGTCAAAAACATCTCCAGTCTCTTTAAATCTTTTTTAATTATTTGTACTTGACGCTGAGACACATTAAAGGTACCAGCCACCTCTGCAGTAGATCTGGTCTTCAGCCTCTTGATAATCAAGGCTTTGGTCGCAGGGTGGATTTTTGGCATGTTGTCAGAGGTCAAGCTGCAGTTCAAGTGAAGGTCTGAGGTGCTGGGTTTCTTTTTATACACACCCACTAATTAAGTGAACATTTAGTGAGCACAGGTGAGGATGTAAACTAGGATTGGGTGCATTATATGACAAGGCAACAAAACGTTTGTCTTGCCAAAATCTGACCTTTCTGTGTTCATTAAATGATCAATATTTCAGCTTTGCAGCAACTTTATTTTCATAACCTAAACCAAATTTGGGAGGGTTTCAGCTTTCAAAAGAGTAATTTATAAAACCAATGGATGAAATTAAAGTCAGGTTATAATTGTTTATTTACATAACATGGATAAGCAACAGGACTTCTGTCAGGGAGTGGATGATCTTGTCCCTGACATCCATAGTAAGCTCTTTGGTCTTGCCCATGTTGTAGAGGTTAGAGTCTGACTGATTTATTGAGTCCGTGGACAGGAGTCTTTTATACAGGTGGCAATTTAAGACCGCTTTCTTTAATGCAGGTGACGAGTTGATTAGGAGCGTCTAAGTGGTCTGTAGGAGCCAGAACTCTTAATGGTTGGTAGGGGATCAAATAGTTATTACTCTCTGGAAAATGCAAATAAATTTATTTAATTTATACAATGTGACTTTCTGTTATTTTATTTTTGATATTCTATCTCTCACTGTTAAAATTAACCTACCCCTAACCCTATTTCCTTTGCTGTATAACAGGATGGGGACATATATACAAAGGATGGGCCCAGGATTGGGGACATGTTTACCTGGAAGGGGACAAATATACCAGGATGGAGACATATATACCAGGATGGGCCCATATATATCAGGATGGGCCCATGTATGCCAGAAAGGAGACATATATACCACGATAAGGACATATTTACCAGTAAGGGGACATTTACACCGGGATGGGGCCATATATACCAGGAAAGGGACATATATATCAGGATGGGGACATATACAACACATTGAGCCAATAATTGGGGAAATATTTACCAGGATAGGGGACATATTTAACAAGATGTGGCCCAGAATGGGTATTTATTTACTAGGATGGGACCTAGGATGGAAGACATATATACCGGGATGTATGACATATTTACCAGGACTGCAAACATACCGTATTAACAAGGATGAGGGACATATTTACTAGGATGGGGGGCATATTTTTTAATATCTCGGACATATTTAGGAGGAAGGGATCAAGGATGATGGATATTAGTGCAAGATGGGGGACTTTACTTCATAATGAAGGGGAGGGGAGAATTTGTATGTCTTTGTAGGATTTAGAGAGCTACAAGCGCTCCTGTGCTAGAAATACCTCCTCTACTATGTAATGACTGAATTTTATGTTGACACAGACAGTGCTTAGCATGAGTCAGAACCAGCAAAAGGGAGCTGGTGCCATCTTGGAATCTGAGCAAACACGGCCAATACTTAGCAGTGCCAACACAAGAAATGGGTGCCATCTTTAAAATTGAGGGGATGTAGTCAGCAGGCAATTAACAAAGTTGGTGTCATAAGCACAGGGAGCTGGTATCATCTTTGAATGTTTAAATTAGAGTAGAGGAAGCCAGTACTCTGCATATGGCCTGGCAAAAGCAAAGGGAGCAAGTTCCAGTTTTAATTTAGTGCAAATGCAGCCAATAGTTAGCATAGGGAGCAGTAATTCTTGGATTCTGAGGGTTGGGACAGAGCCCTTAGCCCATACAATCCAAGGACGGTGGCACTCTTTGCCCTATAACCCAGGGACAGCAGTATTAGCCCAACAACCTTGGGACAGCACCCTTAAGGGGGCTTTACACGCTACGACATCGCTAATGCGAACTCGTTGGGGTCACGGAATTGATGACGCACATCCGGCCGCATTAGCAATGCCGTTGCGTGTGACACCGATGAGCGATTTTGCATCGTTGCAAAAACGTGCAAAATCGCTCATCGGTGACATGGGGGTCCATTCTCAAAAATCGTTACTGCAGCAGTAACGAGGTTGTTCCTCGTTCCTGCGGCAGCACACATCGCTCCGTGTGACACCGCAGGAACGAGGAAGCTTTCCTTACCTGCCTCCTGGCCGCTATGCGGAAGGAAGGAGGTGGGCGGGATGTTACGTCCCACTCAGCTCTGCCCCTCCGCTGCTATTGGGCGGCCGCTCAGTGATGTCGCTGTGACGCCGCACGGACTGCCCCCTTAGAAAGGAGGCGGTTCGCCGGTCACAGCGACGTCGCTGGGAAGGTAAGTATGTGTGACGGGTCTGGGCGATGTTGTGCGGCACGGGCAGCGATTTGCCCGTGTCGTGCAACAGATGGGGGCGGGTACCCACACTAGCGATATCAGGACCGATATCGCAGTGTGTAAAGCCCGCTTTATCCTTACTACTAAGAAGGGACAGCACCCTTAGCCTTGCTAAGCAGGGATAGCACCCTTAGCCTTGCTAAGCAGGGACAGTGTTTTGGCCCTACTAATCAGTGACAGCGCTCTTGGCCCTAATAAGCATGGACAGTGCTCTTGCCCCTAATACCCAGGGACAGCTCAATGTGGCTACGGCATTACTTTATTGGTAGGCAATCCCCACATGTTTAGTGGCTGAAAAACAGCAGCGAAACATGACGCTCGAGCACTCGAGATACTCAGACAAGCAACAAGCATGCCTAAAACCCAACCCTTGATTAGGTATTGAGCAGGGCAAGCAAGCTTGCTTATTTCTAGTAGATATAAATTTACTGCCAGATGGACTACCCCTACCTTAATCCTTGCAACAGATCGGATAACTCATGATGAACAGGTGCTCTCTCTATGTACCAGATGTGAAATGTTCTAACACATTTTAGTGGGGGAGCTATAGATTAGGTATTGCTGAAATACATCATATTCAGTTTAAAAAAAAAAAAGTCTATCTTTCTTGGCTTTTCATGCATTATAATCCAATAACCCATTTTTTTCTTATTCCTACTGTAAGCAGTGCATGACTGAATATCATTTTAATTGTAGTAGAGTAACAGCTGGCATTTCAGTGATTGCCCATTGCCAATTCTATGGTGAGCTCAACTCATTTAATGTCATGCTTTACAGAGCAACTAATATAGTATAAATAGATAGAAATCTGTTTACGTCAATTACTACCTTTATATTTTGCAGCTGTACTGGGATTTTAGGTTTTAGGTTTAAGAATTTTATATTTTAATAATAGATAAAAAATGAACAGGACAAATGGTAATATGGAGGCTACTGGAAGATAAAGAAACAATGATGACATTTGCCTTTTCTATAACAAAGTAATCATATTTTGTTGATTTAACCAGCAATAGAAATAAAGGACTGGATTCTACTCTGTGATGGCTTCTATGGAAAACTGCATATTTTATTGTTTGGAAAAAATTAGAAGGAAGACAAACTTAAACTATAGATAAAGATGAAGATATTAAAGAGGTAGTCCAATACCTAAAATGTCTTTTATAAATAGTTATTTTAACCCCAAACCACTTCTGTAATTTGCTTTATTTTAAAATACCCTACTTGTTTCCCGGCCAGCAGCTTATTTCCCTGAAAAATATCAGTGAAATTTATGTGAACATAAAAAAAATAAACTTTTGGTTCTTCTGACTATAAATGTGGAGATGTGTATACAAAAAAAAGCTTCTGGCCTTCTGATCAAATGCAAATACTTGTGTTATGTGTACGTATGTGGATATTTCATATATGCTTATATGCATGTGTGTACCATATACAATTTTTTGCAGGTGTGGAAAAAATACTACAAAACAGAGACATCTGACCAGAAAGAAGTGGTCTTCATTGAAGAATTGCTGCCAAAAACTTACTTTCAACATGGAAACATGGCCAAGTTACTCAATGCATGATAATCCATTATTTAGGATGCAGAAAAATAGAAAAAAGTGCATGACTGATAAGTCAAAATGTAAAATATTTGGTTTTAACAGAAGGTATATGGAACAAGCAGGGTACCTGTCATGCTGAACAGAGCATTTTGCATTTGGAGATGCTCTGCTGCACTTTCCTGAGTTACTGAGCTAACAACTTGATTGACAATGCAGGATTCCATGTTGGTGCTGATCTCTCAAGTGTTCCACCTTCCTGGTAATTGCTCAGGCTTCTTTACTGAGTACGCTCACCCAGAACCTTGCCAGTTGTATTCTCTGGTTCTGAAGTTGTGCTGTTGGCTTGCACCTCTGCTAATGTCCTGCTCTTTGTTTTTTGACCCCAGATTGTTATTTGACTTCTCTCTGCCCACTACCTGTTCCTGTCGTGACTTTCTGCCTGTTTGACCTCTGACCGTTTCCTCACCATGTTTCTGTTTCCTTCTTGAACCTTAGTTAAAAGAAAAAGGTAAAAGGTTAAAAGGTATCACAACTACAAAATTTTAATTTTGTTTCTCTCACTGAGAGCAATCAATCTTCTGGAACCTATTACGTGCTCTCCTAGATTTCTGACCTAACTATATTTTTGCTTACTCCTCGTGCTCACACTTATCCTCCCCTTACTAGACCCCAGCTTTCCTGATTACTCTTCTGGCCCAGTACCTATATGGGAATCAAGTTTTTAAGTACTTCAACTATTCAGAAGGCAGTTCTTTTACCAAGGGGCTTGAGAACATTACAAAAAAGAGTTTCTGTAGGCAACAATGATGAACGAGGGGAGGTTCCTTCGAAATTTGGGATTGCATTTCAGTAAATGGAATTAGGATTTGGTCAATATTAATGGTGTCCTCAATGCTATATAAAAATAGAAGCAGTATGTAATACCATCAATACCAGAGCTCTGATCTCAGCGTCATTGAGTCTGTCTGGGATTACATGAAAAGATAGAAAGAATTATACAACCCTAGATCCAAAAATCTGGATAAAGTCAATGCTTAGTTTTTTCAAAAACAAGTTTGCAAGTTTACATATAAGAATGAATCCCTTCATGACCCTATGACTCACACGTACATCATCAGTCGTGTCACTGCCTTGGATTCGGGCTCACATGTCTACATCTTTCCCGACACTTGACAGCTGATTTAACTAGCCATGAAGTGCCTCTAAAGGCCGCTTTACATGCTGCGATATCGTTACCGATATAGCTAGCGTGCGTTCCCGTCCCCATCGGTTGTGCGACACGGACAAATCACTGCCCATGGCGCACAACATCGCTAAGGCCCGTCACACTACTTACCTGCCTAGCGACGTCACTGTGACCAGCGAACAGCCTCCTTTTCTAAGTTTTCTGACGTCACTAAGTGGACGCCCATTAGAAGCGGAGGGGCGGAGATGAGCGGGACATAACATCACGACCACCTCCTTCCTTCCACATTGCCAGCGGACGCAGGTAAAGTGAGGTTCCTCGTTCCCGCGGTGTCACACATAGGGATGTGTGCTGCCGCAGGAACTACGAACAACATCGTACACGTAGCAGCAACAATAATTGAGAATAGGGGGGCATGTCACCGATTAGCGATTTTGCACGTTTTTGCGACGATGCAAAATCGCTCATAGGTGTCACACGCAATGACATTGCTAAAGTGGCCGGATGTGCGTCACAAATTCCGTGACTCCATCGAGATTGCTTGAGCGATGTCGTAGCATGTAAAGCAGCCTTTACAGCCGCGGGTGGATCAGAGATTCACCTATGGCTGTTAAGCAGTTAAATGCTGCTGTCAATCTCTGACAGTGGCATTTAACACATGCTGACAGGAGGCACATCACTAATACTGACTATCAGCACTCCTGTCAAAGGCTCACATAGTGCCAGTGGATTGTCATGTTAGTCTGGGGTGGCTCGTGTGCCTGTCATTACGATCCTTCTGTGAACGTCAACTGCATGCTGGCATTCAGAGGAGATTGTGATTCCACAGATCTGTATAGTACAGTTGATCAGACGATTGCAGTTTCAAGTAATTTAATTTTTAAATTTAATAATTTAAAAAAAACCCATGCAGATATTTGGTATCATCACTTTCAGAAATGCCCAATCTATCAATATATAAAATAAATTCATCTGATCGGTAAATGGCGCAATGAGCAAAACAATCAAAATTCCAGAATTAAGTTTTTTTGTGTGCCGTAACCATGCATCAAATAAATTGCAATAAAACAATAAAAATCAATAAAAACATAATATCTAAAACAAAATTGCATCAGTAAAAACGTCAGCTCAGGGCACAAAAAATAAGCCCTTATATAACCCCATATATTGAAATATGAAAACGTTATACGTCTCGGAAAATGACGACAACAGGAAAATTACTTTTTTTTTTGACAAATTTCTGAAAAACAATACACTAGTTAAAGATGTTTTCCCATGAACAAAGTTAATTTCAAAATTAATTTTAATAAATAGATCTCATAACAATAATAATTTATACAACTGGATGTGTTTAAAAAAATGTGTTCCTGTGCTGAGATGATCTTATATATGTGCCCCTGCTGTGTACTGTGTAATGGCAGTGTCTTCTTTTCAGGTCCCGGTAGCTTCCTCTCCTGCTTTGTACCAATCACATAGATTAGTGTGCGGCAGTAGGAGAGAGGGCAGGTCTATGAGATCAAGGAGGACACTGTGTCAGTGTTTTCCTCCATCATAGGGAGCCTGTGACACACAATTTTTAGCTGGAGTTTTTCTTGTTACGAAGTGAATCTTATGGTCCGAAAAATAGAATAGGTGTTAGGAAAGATAGCATAGCAGAAACCTCTCAACTAGGTCATAGATAACTGGAAAATAGAGCTGGAGCATGTAGAGTGAAAAACAGGTTAAAAACGCAGGCCAAGAAGAGTTTTATTTGTTATGCACCGACACAAATCAGCTTATTATAAAACGCTTCCTAAAATGACAAATATACTTTAAGCCTAACCGGGCATGTGCTGTGCGTGTCCCTCTTCTTTCTTTTCCGAGCACAGCAGCGGTAAGATAAATGGCCTAGCGTACACACTCCCAAGGAGACATGATAAAGCCCTAAGCATGTGCAATTACGACATGAATCTGAGGCCGTACCACCAGATTTAGTGCACATGCTCCAGGCTTTATCACATCTCCTTGGGAGCGTGAAAATTAAAGGGTTTGTTCACTACTCACCATGAGTGGCCACATCGCTGTAAATCTCATAGGAAAGGCTTTTATCAAATAGCTTGTGTAGCACATTCTGCCTCTGAGCGGCGCCCTTTTAGCGGTCCCTCATCCCCAAAATGTGACCCCTGGTGTTCCGTGACCTCTAAGATCTGGTGATGTCATGTTAACTTCCAGTTGACCCGACATCACCAAGGTGGGACCCAGTCTCCCTGAGTGACTGGGCTGTGGGCAGAGTTTCACTGCTTATCACAGCCAGACATCTTGCGAGCTCTCTCCTTTGCTGCAGAGCACCGCAAGCAGGAGCGATACAAACTCCGCCCACAGCCCAGTCACTCAGGGAGACTTGATAATGTTGAGTCAACTGGAAGTTGACGTGATATCACTAGATTCCAGAGGTCACGGAGCCTGGGGATCACTTGAAGGGGATGAGCGGACTGCAATTGCACAGCTTAGAAGCAGAATGGGCTACACAAGCTATTTGACAAAAGCCTTCCCTATAAGATTTACAATCTATCTATCGCACAATCGGTCGTCTCGTGTAAAGCAGGCTTTAGACTTCTGCAGAGAATAATATTGCCATGAACATTTACATGAACCAGGACATTTATAAAATACAGCAAGATAATACATGTCAGCATTATAATAACATCAGGAGGGTCTTTTATTTCCACACACTTACCAGTGGACAGTATAGTTAAAGATAATATAGCAAGAATAGAAAAAGAAATGATGTTCAACAAGAAAGCAAAACTTGAGAGAGTTCTTAAAAAATATGATAATAATGTATGTATACTTGGAGTCAAATTAGAAGAAAACGAATATCAATGCTGAAATCAAATAGACAGCCAGATCAAAATAAAACACACCAAGTGAGTGTTGCTGAGGCAGGCACAACTTGTGATACCTCATTGACGGACACATCAGATGAGTACTTTGATATCTCAATAGCTCAGATTGGCAGCCGTACGCAGCATGGTAATGAAACCGATCGTAATAAACTAGGTCATTTAAAAAATGGGCAAGAAGAGATAGGGGGTGAGGGAAAACGTCAAGAAAATGATAGCCACAATGCAACAGGCATCACAATTACAGTTGAGCGAGTACCTAACTATTTGTCATCCCTATACTCATAACGAGTAATGTCTAATACTCGCATATTCATTCTGAATAGCATGTGTAATGCAAGTTAAAGGGGAAAAACTCGCAAAGTAACAAGTAACCCGAATGCCGTACTATTCGTGCGAGTAGCAAATATTGCGGAATTCATGTTACTGGTTACTTTGCGAGTTTTTCCCCATTGACTTGCATTGCACATGCTATTCGGAATGAATATGCGAGTATTAGACAATACTCGTTATGAGCATAGCGAGTATGAAAATAGTTAGGCACTCGATCAACTCTAGTCACAATCAGTTTTCAACATCTCAAGCTACATATTAACAAAAGTACAACTATACCTCTTAGGCCGAAGTCACACTTGCGAGTGCCTCGCTGTTACGGGGGGCTGTCTGATAATAACTTAAAGGAGTATCAGACAGTCAGGGTCCACCGTGCAAAGACTCTGCTGCAGACTATGGCAGAGTGCAATACCTCTGTTAACTCACAGAAGGATATAATAAGTAAGTAAAGCAATTCCTCCCTTACTTGGAGGGTGTGTGGAATGATCTCTGTTAATAATCACAGAGACAAAGGCAATGTGTGCGAAATGGCACCTACCTAGGTCCGCTCTTCTAGTGGTGCAAAAGAGACGAACAGCAGCGTAAGCCGCACAAAGCTCCTACCTGCGTTCGCTCCACTAGTGTGCGAGGACACGAACCACTAGATATGGCACCTGCCTAGGTCCGCTCTTCTAGTGGTGCAAAAGAGACGAACAGCAGCGTAAGCCGCACAAAGCTCCTACCTCTGTTCGCTCCCCTAGTGTGCGAGGATACGAACAACTGCCAGACGCAGTATAAGGAACGTTACCCTAGCGGCAACGTCCACCTACGAGTCGAATCACAAGGCCCAGCCAGACCATGTGCCTCAGGCACCTGCCTATGTCCGCTCCCCTAAGAGGTAAGGATACGGACAGCAGCCGAAGCTGTAAGGTATAAGAACGCTACCCTGCCGGTAGCGCTCACCTTGCATAGACAGAGGAATGCCTAGAGGAACGTGCACAGGGCGTCTACCCTCATGCATGAACCAAGAGGACTGAGCGCCATGCGGCGTGTGTCAGGGTCTTATATAGACTCTGTGCCTCATCCAAGATGGAGGACACCAGAGCCAATCGGCTGCCAGAACGACAAGAGTGACGTCATGCTGGCCTATCACCGAGCAAGGCGTCACAAGCACATGACCAGCGACCAATCGGCATAGAAGGTGTCAGAGACATGTGACCTCGTGTCAGCGATGATGTCACCCGCACATGTGCAATGGCTCCAAGATAGGACTTAGTCTCCAGCGCTCGCACATGTGCAGTAGCAAGAAATCTGGACTTAGTCTCCAGCGCTCGCACATGTGCAGTAGCAAGAAATCTGGACTTAGTCTCCAGCGCTCGCACATGTGCAGTAGCAAGAAATCTGGACATAGTCTCCAGTGCTCGCAGCAACCGTAACAGTACCTCCCCCTCAAGGGCCCCCCTCCCGGCGACGCAGGTAATCAGCAACTAAGTCGGGAGCATGGACAGCCTCCTCAGGCTCCCAAGAGCGATGTTCCGGGCCGTAGCCCTCCCAATCTATCAAGAAGAACCTGCGCCCTCTAACCATCTTAGAACCAACTATGGCTCGTACCTCATAGCTAGAGCGAGAGGAATCAGAAGCAGGATAGTGCACTTCACGAGCGTGAGGTAAAATTGCCGGCTTTAGCAGTGAAACATGGAATTTGTCATGGATCCTAAGATGGACGGGTAACTTCAATTGGTAGACTACAGGATTTACCTGTCGAAGAACCTCATAAGGACCCAGGAAGCGAGGAGCAAATTTGACAGAGCTCACTCTAAGTTTCACGTTTTTTGCAGAGAGCCACACAAAGTCCCCTGGAGAAAAGACAGGAGCCGGGCGACGAAACCGATCGGACACCGTCTTCATACGGTCCTTAGCTGCTTGGATTGACTCTTGAGTCCGATCCCAAACCTCTCTGGCATTAGTTGCCCAGTCGGCCACAAGAGGAGGAGGTGCAGCAGCGGGAAACGGTACCGGTACCCTAGGGTGTTGCCCATTATTGAGTACGAACGGTGTCTGCCCAGTGGCCTCAGCCAGCGAATTGTTAAGGGCAAATTCTGCCCAGGGTAGGAGGGAGGACCAGTTATCGTGGTTCTCAGCAACAAAGTGTCGAAGGTATATAATCATGGATTGATTGGTACGCTCAACCAAACCATTGGTCTCCGGATGGTATGCCGAAGATAGATTCAACTCAATTTGCAGAAGGCTACAAAGATCTCGCCAGAAACGGGAAGCAAATTGCGGGCCTCTATCACAAATGATACGATCTGGCATCCCGTGAAGCCTAAAGACATGCTTGAGGAATAGTTTGGCTAGTACCCTGGAAGATGGGATTCTCGATAACGGTACGAGATGAACCATCCGGGAGAAATGGTCCGTAATGACCCACACAAATCTATGTCCCTGTGAACATGGAAGATCACCCACAAAGTCCATGCCTACCACCTCCCATGGTCTATCTGGCACTGGTAAAGGATGCAAGAGCCCAGCCGGTCTCTGCCGTAATGGACGGTTGCGAGCACACGAGTAGCAGGAACCGACATATCTCTTGACGTGGCTGGCTAAGTGTGGCCACCAATACCACCTCTCCAGTAACTCTCGTGTCCGTCTAATACCAAAATGCCCACCCACCTTTGAGGTGTGGGCCCATGACAGTATATCATTCTGTCGATCAGGCGGAACAAAGGTCTTGCCCGGTGGGATTTGGTCTAACGTCACAGGCGAGAGCGTATGAAAAACCCTGGAGGGAAGGATAAGACGAGGTTCGTCAATCTCTTCCTGGGTAGAAAGCATAGAGCGAGACAGGGCGTCTGCCTTGTTATTCTTACTCCCAGACAGATAGTTGATGGAGAAGTGAAAGCGGGAGAAAAACAAGGACCAGCGGGCTTGCCGAGGATTCAGACGCTGAGCGGTTTGTAAGTACGTCAGATTCTTATGGTCTGTATAGACCTGGAAAGGATGTTTCGCTCCTTCCAGCAAGTGACGCCACTCCTCCAAGGCTAATCTCAAGGCGAGCAGTTCCCTATCCCCAATGGTATAGTTTCTCTCTGCCGGTGAAAAGGTTTTAGCAAAGAAGAAACACGGCCTTTTTCTACCTGCACCGTTCTTTTGATACAAGACCGCACCAGCACCCACTGAAGAGGCATCAACCTCTAAGAGGAAGGGCTTACTCTCATCGGGTCTTTGAAGAACGGGAGCAGTTGAAAAGTGTCTTTTTACTGCCTCAAAAGCCTGAGATGTCTCAGTAGACCAGGCTTTGGGATTAGCACCTTTCTTAGTCAAGGCCACCAAAGGGGCCACCAAAGTAGAAAAATGGGGTATGAACTGCCTGTAATAATTTATGAATCCTAAGAAGCGTTGCACCGCCTTCAAGGAATGAGGTTCGGACCATTGCAGGACAGCAGAGAGCTTCGCAGGATCCATAGCCAGGCCCTCTTGTGAGATAATGTAACCCAAAAAAGGCAATGAGGACTGCTCGAATACACATTTCTCGAGTTTAGCAAACAATGAGTGCTCCCTTAAACGGGAAAGGACACGAACGACATCCTGACGATGAGTCTCCAGATCAGGAGAAAAAATCAGGATGTCGTCCAGATACACCACTACTGAGGATAACAGTAAATCCCTGAACACATCGTTTACGAAGTCCTGAAATACTGCGGGTGCATTACATAACCCAAAAGGCATGACGAGGTATTCATAGTGACCGTCTCGGGTGTTAAAAGCGGTCTTCCATTCGTCACCCTTTCGAATTCGTACCAAGTTATACGCACCCCGCAGATCCAACTTCGTAAAAACTTGAGCTCCTCTCAGTCTGTCAAAGAGCTCCGAAATTAAAGGTAATGGGTATTTGTTCTTTATTGTGATTGCGCTGAGACCCCTGTAATCTATGCAGGGACGCAAATCACCCTCTTTCTTCCGAACAAAGAAAAACCCAGCTCCCGCGGGAGAGACAGACTTACGAATGAACCCCTTCTCTAAACTCTCTCTTATATAGGTCGACATGGCCTCCGACTCAGGTATCGACAGGGGGTAAACCCTGCCTTTAGGTGGAACCGAACCTGGGATAAGGTCTATGGCACAGTCATACGGCCTATGGGGTGGAAGAACCTCAGCACCCTGTTTGGAGAACACGTCAGCGAAATCCAGATAGGGTGTAGGTATGGGAGAGAGATCAGTAGATGCAACCGCAATGACCTTAGGTGGTAAGGGAAGACATCGGGACTGACATTTCGAACCCCAACTAATAATGCTGTCAGACTCCCAGTCAATGTGAGGAGCATGAGTCCGAAGCCATGGGAGACCCAGAAGGATGTCGTCTATACCCTCAGGCAAAACAAGAAAAGAAATCTCCTCTATGTGACCCTGAGACAGGGAAAGGCGCAAGAGAACTGTCCTCAATGTAATGGAGTCAGACAACATAGTTCCATTAACAACACGGACAGGAATAGGCGCCTCTAACATGATAGAGGGAATATTGTGTCCCTTTACAAATCCTGAGGACACAAAAGTCCCGTCAGCTCCGGAATCCACAAAAGCCATAATAGGCCATGTATTCTCAGATAACGAGAGCTGACCTGGGATACAACACTTAGAGGGTGCAGAAGACGTCTCTAGTAACCCCCTTCTAATGGTTACTAGACCAGGGAGTTTCCCTGACGACTAGGACACTTGTTGGCATAGTGCCCAGCCTGACGACATACGTAACATATAGGAGGACCAGACTTGCGTAGTCTGGAAGACGTATGACCTAACTCCATAGGAGTGGGAGATGTTTCAGATGCTGAGGAAGATGGTAGTGGACCCTCAACAACTGGAATAGCCCGATGCTTAGGGCGTGAGGAAGAGACCTCGAGTCTACGTTCCTTATGGCGTACATCGATCCTCGTTGCTACTGTGATCAAGTCCTCCAGAGAAGCAGGGACCTCACGAGTAGCAAGAGCATCCTTGACATAGCCTGCCAACCCTCTCCAGAAGATAGGAATCAACACCTTCTCTGGCCAATCTAGTTCTGCCACCAGAGTTCTAAAAGCAATGGCATAAGAACTAGTGGATAACGAACCCTGAGATAGATCTAACAGTCTCAGAGCCGCATCATGGGTAACCTGCGGACCCATGAATACCGCCTTAAGAGCATCAAGAAAGTCTTGATGTCTCAGAGTAACCACATCAGAGCGCTCCCATAGGGGAGTCGCCCATTCTAAGGCTTTGTCCTGAAGTAAGGAGATGATAAAGCCTACTCTGGACCTCTCCGTAGAGAAGCGAGAAGAGTTGACCTCTAGGTGTATCTGACACTGACTAATGAAACCACGACATGATCTGGCATCGCCAGAATATCTGTTTGGCAGAGCAAGTCGAGGATCATGTGCAGATGTCACCATGGTCTGAGGTTTATCCTCTATACTCTTGAGCCGTGACTCAAGTACTTGTATGTAACGGTGTAACTGCTGATATTCTGCCATAACTGCCAGACCCTTGGCTCAGTCCTAATGTTACGGGGGGCTGTCTGATAATAACTTAAAGGAGTATCAGACAGTCAGGGTCCACCATGCAAAGACTCTGCTGCAGACTATGGCAGAGTGCAATACCTCTGTTAACTCACAGAAGGATATAATAAGTAAGTAAAGCAATTCCTCCCTTACTTGGAGGGTGTGTGGAATGATCTCTGTTAATAATCACAGAGACAAAGGCAATGTGTGCGAAATGGCACCTACCTAGGTCCGCTCTTCTAGTGGTGCAAAAGAGACGAACAGCAGCGTAAGCCGCACAAAGCTCCTACCTGCGTTCGCTCCACTAGTGTGCGAGGACACGAACCACTAGATATGGCACCTGCCTAGGTCCGCTCTTCTAGTGGTGCAAAAGAGACGAACAGCAGCGTAAGCCGCACAAAGCTCCTACCTCTGTTCGCTCCCCTAGTGTGCGAGGATACGAACAACTGCCAGACGCAGTATAAGGAACGTTACCCTAGCGGCAACGTCCACCTACGAGTCGAATCACAAGGCCCAGCCAGACCATGTGCCTCAGGCACCTGCCTATGTCCGCTCCCCTATGAGGTAAGGATACGGACAGCAGCCGAAGCTGTAAGGTATAAGAACGCTACCCTGCCGGTAGCGCTCACCTTGCATAGACAGAGGAATGCCTAGAGGAACGTGCACAGGGCGTCTACCCTCATGCATGAACCAAGAGGACTGAGCGCCATACGGCGTGTGTCAGGGTCTTATATAGACTCTGTGCCTCATCCAAGATGGAGGACACCAGAGCCAATCGGCTGCCAGAACGACAAGAGTGACGTCATGCTGGCCTATCACCGAGCAAGGCGTCACAAGCACATGACCAGCGACCAATCGGCATAGAAGGTGTCAGAGACATGTGACCTCGTGTCAGCGATGATGTCACCCGCACATGTGCAATGGCTCCAAGATAGGACTTAGTCTCCAGCGCTCGCACATGTGCAGTAGCAAGAAATCTGGACTTAGTCTCCAGCGCTCGCACATGTGCAGTAGCAAGAAATCTGGACTTAGTCTCCAGCGCTCGCACATGTGCAGTAGCAAGAAATCTGGACATAGTCTCCAGTGCTCGCAGCAACCGTAACACTCGCGTTTATCTCACTCGAGTCTCCCCTGGCACAGCCACACACTCTCATGGCAGGAGCAGGTCAGCTGCATGTATCTCTACGCACCTAAGATGCTCCTGTCTGGAGAGCGTCAGGCCATGCCGGGTGATGCAATGCGAGACTCAAGCGAGATACACGTGAGGCACTCGCAAGTATGACTCCACCTTACCCAAAGGATTCAACTATTCTCCAACTAACCAGATGTATTTGTTTAACATTTCAATTAGTGAAAATAAATCTGCACTCAAGTTAAGTGTGAAGATGCAAATATGAAGGAAGATGAAGGTCTCCTACAAGTGGAGTTATTATGTTTCAAGATCAATGCAACCTAATACTTTTGCTACATTTTGAAAAAAAGAAATCTGAAACATTAGAATTAGATGAGAGCTTCACTACAAAGAATTCATACTTTTAGCCAATTCAACCAGATCAACAGTATTAGACCAGTTACAAAAACTGGTTGAAAAGGATCATATTGCATTAACCCCTTTACCACCAGGCGATTTTCCGTTTTTATTATTTCCGCCCCTTATTCCAAGAGCCATAACTTTTTTATTTTTCCTTCAATATCTCCATATGAGGGCTTGTTTTTTGACGGATAATTTGTACTTTTGAGTAACACCATTTCTGGCCATATTGTACTGGAAAATGGGAAAAAATATCACGCCACTTTATCAGGATGTCTCTTCCATTGGTGCAGCGCCAGTTATAGCCCTTCTCTTCAGCGTGAGCGCCTGGTCCCTGTTAGTGTTCTTGATTCTGCCTGCTACCTCGTCTGACCTTCCTGACCTCGGTCCTCCCCGTCCTGCCGGACCTCCCTTACTTCAATATCCCCCATTCTGTCCAACCTCCCTGAGTCCAGTCCCCTCTGTTTTTCACTAACCTTCTCCAGTCTTCCTCTCCTGCTCCCTGTTTGTTGTTCCGTTCCTGTGCCTCCCTCTTACAGCTTGCTCTCCGAGTTTCCGACCTCCAGCTTGATCCTGACACTGACTCCATTTACTTCCTTGTACTGCGTGACCCCAATGGCTCTGACCCTGCTTGTACGACTTCTCAGAGTAATCAATTTGTGATTACTCCTGTGACATCTTGTGGATCCATAGTCTTGTTACACACACCAGTGTTCCGGCTCCCCTTAGTGATGACTTTACACATCCATATGCACCTGAAGTATGCACCACCTACCTGCACCATTCTTATGCACCTAAAGTGTGCACACATGTTTTAGTCCTCAGCAGCTTCTCTTCCCCACTCAAAGGCCCGTGCAGATTTTACCTTGCATTTTAATATCATTTTTTCACTGAATCTCACCCATGCCAGGCCACCAATCTAAGAATAGGTCAGTATTATAAATACAGTAGTACTCTAATTTAACCTTATACCATTGACTATCAGAACCACAGCATCCATTCATTATTTTTACCATTTGTTTATTACACTCACTTTTGTATCCTGACACTTTTACCATCACCATTGGATTCACCCGTCAACACAGGAGCCTGGCATCTCCTGCACTCCACGTACCGGTAGGCAATTTCCCCATATTGCCCCTCATCAATTTATCACTAGGGTTTTTCTCCTTTTTTATTTTTTATCCATCCCATCATTTACTGTTCACTTGACTTTTTTATTTTATTCAGTATTCACTATTTATTTTCTGAATCTACTATTCTCTCATTCCACCTGTGCATTACATCCCTCAGGTATCTATCAATTCACACTATCATTGACACTCCATGAGTTAGCGCGATAGTTTTGAATTTTTCCTGTATTTCTCTACCTGACAGGTTCTACGCAGACCCTGCCCCACTACCTGCAACTTCTCATCAGTCACCAGTCTAATTGTGAATCGGGCTTTTTTATCCTAATATTGTAATTGCTATTTTAGCTATTTTTATATAATAAAAATCTTTTACATATGTTAGTTTTCACGTTTCTTTTACTCTCCTTATCCCCCTATCCCCACCTAATCCATGTTTCACTTCTCTACCATTTTTTTTTACATTTTTAATTAACTCTTTGGGTGCCATATTACACACCATGTTTGGAGGCCAAAAGGCACTGCATATCACCCCAAAAAATGCCATGCAGATGTGCCACCCCCACGTCAGCAGTCGGGCTGCTCGGATCCAGATCCACAGTGGCTCGAGGAATTAACGGACTCGGGGGTCACACGGACAATCAAAAAGGGTACGTATATATATACGGGTATTGCTGTAGATGTTCAATAGTATGAATCAGCTCACCATGGAAAAAGCTCAGTCTTGATTCCGTCCTGGAGCACGGACAGGCACTGCCACAGCCCAAAATAATGCAAAAGATGAGGATGTCCAGCTCTTCAGGCAAAAAAATCACGTCTTTATTTTATCATGCAGACACAAAGAATGACATGACCAGCACAACGCGTTTCAGGTGAAATGATTAAGGGTGAGTGCTTTCACCTGAAACGCGTTGTGCTGGTCATGTCATTCTTTGTGTCTGCATGATAAAATAAAGACGTGATTTTTTTGCCTGAAGAGCTGGACATCCTCATCTTTTGCATTGCTGTAGATACTTCATGACGCCACCCACGGTATGTGGTAATATGGAGTACCACTGCTGCTGTTGGGGAGCACCCGGGGGTGATGGAATGGCAGCTGGATGTTAACCCTTCCGTGGGTAGGGGTGGATGCCCCGGGGCACAGTGTCCAGGACACGGGGAGTAATGCAAGGCTGGAGGTGGCGCGCCGGGACGGACCGGGGAATGTTGGTATATTCACTGTTGAATAATTGCACACAAGTCCGTTGGTAAACCAAGGTGTCAGTGGCCGGCTGCCGCGTTCGTGTGTACTCGGGTCCCCCACCCGGCTGGTGTACCGATGTCCCTTCCTCCGGCACTCTGTAATTTTCCTCAATTCTGGATAACTCCGTATGGAACGGGGAAGTCCACTCCTGGTATGTTCTGGTTGGGAGATGTGCCTACAAAAACTGACCTTTGGGATCTCAGTGGGTGTTTGCAGATACCCTATCCCCCGCGGTGGGCTGCCGTTTCGCTCTATCTGGGCTAACACTTCTGGAGCAATGTCTGGAACCTTGCTCCCGGCCTGGTGAATTAGAGAAGGGGCTTGCAACCGTCTTCTAACTAGGGTCTAGGTACCCCGCCTGTGCACGGTTTTCAGCCTGGATCTCCGCTGTCGGTACCGGTGGGCTCCAACCCTGAACCGGTCCACTTTGGATTTCCTGTGACCGGACTCCTGTCGCCTTTGGACATGGTCCACTGCTTTCCACTTAGCCAGTAGACCAGGGCCACTACTCTGGTTACCCTTCACTAGGCACAGCTTTCCCTCGACAGGCTGTCACTGTCACAGACTCCTCTCCACTTCAACTCCAAACTTTGACTCCAAACTAGAAACTCGAAACTAGAAAACTAACTTGTTGCCACCCTTGGATCCTCAAGACCCCTAGGTGGGTGCTCCCAATCCGCCTGGTCCTACCCACTGGTGTGTCCTTCCTACCCTGAGGGGGGTGGCTAGGATTTTATGGCAGATGGTACCTGATGTGGGAAGGTGTTATGTCGGGTGAATGTTTTTCTGTGACCACCTGGCGGCGCCAGGGCGTCTCACAGACAGTGAAGTTTGGAGGTGTAAATATCCTGGTGTGGGTCTGTTTTTCAGCACTAGGCAATGGCAAACTTCATATAATTAAAAGAAGGAAGGATGAATAGACAAATGTACTGAGACATTCTTGATAAAAATCTCCTGGCAGGATGATGATGATGATTATAAAATGAGGGTGGACACTTCAGAAAGACAATGACCCTAAATACACAGCCAAATAAACCCTCAGAAATAGAAAATAAAACTGCTAGATTGAGCGAGCCAATTACTTGACCTAAATCCAATAGAAAATTTATGAAAAGAACTGAAGCTCTGAATTTATAGAAGGAGTCTACAGGACCTTCAGGAGTTAAAGAGTGTTTGTGTGGAAGAATGGGCCAAATCACATGGAGCAATAAATGCAACTAGTATGGAGATACAGGAGGCTTCTTGATTCTGCCATCACCAACAAAGGCTTTTGTACAGGTTATGATTAAGGGGTGAAACGCGTAAACCAATGTATGCCTGTAGCCTTTTGCATTATCTGTGCTGCATATCATAATATGATATGCCATTTTTTTTATTTTTATTTATTTTTATTTATTTATTTATTTTTACACCAGTCTAGATGCAGACAGCTTGTGTGATTGAACGTATTCAGACTTGCTGTCACACAGGATGGGGGCACTGTCTGACTGCAACCAATCAGTGATGCGGGGATTGCTGGTTGGCTGTCATTAATCCTTTATTACCCCAATTGCCACTGTACCAGGGAAATCAGGTTGAGCTAGGTAAAGTTCTTGGATTGTTCCATCTAATGGATGTGACAATCCCAGGTGGCTGCAGGCTTCTATTTTTAGGCTCAAGGGGCCCAATAATCAAGGGTGTCCCCAGCCTGAGAATACCAGCTGCCAGCTCTTGGTTTTAACATGGCTTGGTATCAAAATTGGGGGGGGGACTGCACGCTGTTTTTTTAAATGACTTATTTAAATAATTTTAAAGAAGCCGCATGTGGGTCCTCTAATTTTGATACACAAACAAGATAAGCACATGGCTGGGGGCTGCAGTTTGTAGTCGTATGCTTTATTTGTGCTTGGTATCATAATATGGAGGGACCTTAAGCCAATTTTTTTATTTATCTTTTTTTTACCAATATACACGCTGATAGCGTGTGCGATTGAAATCAGTCAAACACGCTGTCACACAGGCTGAGGGAGCTGTCTAACTTCAATCAATCAGAGACACGGGGACTGCCAGTGGGGAGGGTAAGCAGTGCATATGCATGAAGATAATGAGTTGCCCCGGAAGTAGAGTGAGTGACCACGGAAGCGGTGTCCAGACCAATAAGTATGAAGTGCTTGCTCCAATACCCTTATCCCTTCTACCACCTATTTTAAGCACGTGATCCAGGTTCCCATAAAATTATATGGGGACCAGCGTCTGGCGAGATATCCAGGATCAGTACCAGATTTGTTTTTAAATTGGGTATCTGCAGGTGAACCCATCACTACACATAACTTAATTTATGGACGTCTATGCTTTGATTTGTTTATCTGTGTGGATTGCATGGGTTGTTATTGACATCTTGTGATAATTTCATGTCAATAGCCCCTTTTGAAATAAACTTACTTAGAATATCAGTGATGTGTTCAATACTTATGTCATCCGCTGTATATACAGTAATATACTATATTGGAAAATGCAATTATACAATATTGATATAAAAATAGACATAATATCTTGTACATATACATATCTGGTCAAACAGTAATATTACCTGAATAGACATTTTGTACAAAAAAAATGTCATTTGGAAGTGTGAATTGAAGCAATTGGTGACAGCCATCACTGAGGTCCTGGGGCAATGTCATAATTCATGTGTTGATGTCAATTACTGTACCATTTTAAAATTGATACCATGGATGGAAAATATACTAGGGTGACATTTGCTTTTCGGATTGCCCTGGGCGTTACAGGAGTGTAGCTTGTTAGTCAAATGAAACATAATGTAACCTTGCTTCCATTTAAAAAGTAGAAGGTTAACATATTGGGAACAATTTTTTTAACTAAAACTGTAAATACTGCAATTAAATAACAAGAAAAAAAACTTAGATTCTAAAATTAAATTAAAATATAAACACTTTTGAGAATGACCTTCCTACATGAGAAGGGTGTTTGGACTTTATTTAAATCTTTCATGGCCGAAATGTAGTTTTTGTCGCTTGTGTTTTTTTACAAGACCAATTCTTCCATCTATATTACCATATGGAGGATTGGTTTTTTTTTGGGATGTCATATTTTTGATTGACTCCATTAATTTTATCATTCCAAGTTCTGAAAAACAGAAACATTTTCATGAAATAATGAAAACTATTTTTTATTTGTTTTTTTTTTGGGGGGGGGTTGTTTTGTTTTTACAACATTCACTGTACAGTAAGTTACACCTGGAAACATGATTTTTCAGATCAATACAATTACTGTGATGCAAAACATTATACTTTTTTTACTATAGAAAAAAATTATTTTATATTTTCATATATTGAATTGATGATACAAAATATTTACATTTTTTAATTACTTTATATTTAAGAAAAGTGGATCATTTCAATTTTGTTAGAATTTTTAGTTTTCTTATAATTCTTAATTTTTTTTATTAACTTCTACTTAGATTTGTTTGCTTCTTTAGGGGATTTGAACCTTCAATTGTTTGAAAGCTTGTAATATATGCTACAGTATATAGTAAAAATGATTATGTCCCATGGGACAGGTCATGTATCCACAATATTGCTCCGAACCCAGCAGAAACACAAGTGCTGCATAACAGGGAAACTTTTAGATAGAAGTAGACAGGATACTATATTTGAGGGGAGATGAAAAATCTGTGCACAATTCAAATAGCCCTTTAAATTCTCAAAAAGTAATGAAGACAAATCTTTTCATTTGAGATGCTCCTGTGAACTATATTTTAAAAGAAAACTTAGAAAGTGTTGAAAGTAAACTTTTCTTATGCAACATTTATATAAACCTCAGGTATATTGTTATTTTACTTTTAAATAAATCACTATATTTTTAAGATATTCATTCAAATTAAATTAAAATGTACATAAATGGAACTGCATCCAAACTCAAATAATCATTGCATTACAAAATTTTTAGATTTATCATTTTAAAGTATTTAGAAAACCAATTATCATTTCCTTTACACTTTACACATATAAAAAGAGGAAAAGTTCAAGGGGTTTCAATACTTTTTCAAGGCACTATATTTTTCTAGTAAGGTTTTTTATGAAGTTTCTTTAATTGGCTTGTAGAAATGATTGAATAAATCAGCTACAAATTGACATTAAGTCAAATTTCATGAAATTTGCAGTTCTCAGGAAATTTAAACAATTTTATTTGTGGAAAATGTCAAACGTTCGGTGCAATTTCAGACATTGTCAAAGATAGCATCAGGCAGAGAGTGGGCTCACATGACATAAGAAAGGGCCATGCAAGCTTCCCTTTAATGGTTTGCAGCTATGATGTCACAAGGTCTAACACAGCCAATCAGGTTAAACTATCACAATAACTATAAAATATAAGGACCGACCAAGCAGTGCCATTTCGTACTATTACCGGAAACACTAAAAGAAAATAAAGTGCAATATGGTATTATCTTAATAAAACATTAGGAAATTATTAAATATGGCTAACCTTATTTATTAGTTGTGAAAAGTCACAACCACTGTATCACACCTATAAACCGACTGCCCTAGCCCTACCTGAGAAGATAGTGTAACATGAAAAGAAATCCAGATAGCAGTATAGGAACATGATGTTTATTTAGGTGAACACATTTCAGAGATCAAGTCTCCTTCTTCAGGATGAAATATGATTTTTTTGTCCTAATGAAGGAGACTAGATCTCTGAAATTAGTAGACCTAAATAAACATCACGTTCCTATATTGCTATCTGGATTTTAGTGTTGTAGTGTGGTATCATCCCCTTCTTTTCAAGTTACACTATAGTTTATGATTTTACAGCATGGGTGGTTCAGGAGCTGCAGATTTTGGCCGATTTCAATTGTATATTCCATTATTAAATCTGTTGTGGTATCTTTTTCAGCTGCATATAAATTTAATTACATTTTTATTTTAATTCTTTTACTTTTGGATGTGTATCTACCTACCAATGTAGCGTTCTTGCTTTTTATGACGTGGGGGGGGGATAAAGCATTAAAAAACTAGTCATGAAAAAAAGGGTAAAAAAAGCTATTGATCTTTGCCTATTCTACTAGTCCAATTTGGCACCCTTACATCCCACTCCTATTCTGTCTTCTGTTGTGACATTTGGAAGTTATGCAATTATCTTACATTTGATATGTTTCCCATAGTAATTTGATTTGGTAAACAAATAGTCTAAAAAGAAATTACATTAAATTGAGATATTAATTGTTCAGGTCTGCTTTTGAACACCTACAAGTGCATCTCAATAAATTAGAATAACATCAAAAAGTTAATTTATTTCAGTAATTCAATACAAAAAGGGAAACATTATTTAGTCATTACACACAGAGTGATCTACTTAAGTGTTTATTTCTGTTAATGTTGATGATTATGACTTACAGCCAATGAAAACCCAAAAGTCATTATCTCAGAGAATTAAAATATTTTAGAAGACCGGCGTGGCATGGAGGCGATCAGCCTCTGGCACTGCTGAGTTGTTATAAAAGCACAGGTTGCTTTAATAGCAGCCTTCAGCTCATCTGCATTGTAAGGTCTGGTGTCTCTCACCTTCCTCTTGACAATACCCTATAGATTGTCTATGGGGTTTAGGTCAGGCGAGTTTGCTGGCTAATCAAGCACAGTGATGCTGTGGTTATTAAACCATGTATTGGTACTTTTGGCAGTATGGACAGGTGCCAACGTTGGCCGGGGGTTCAGCTGAGGCTCAGGGTTGTAGTCGTATCTCCGGCCGGCCCACTACATGAAAAGGGGATAGGATGTAGCAGATAGATGATTGGGGACCCACTCTCAGGAGTTATTGATTCCATAAATCAAAGGCAGATGCTGTGTTTTCTTCAAACGCTTGAACTTTACTACAGGTCACAACTTCAGATACAACTTCTTCACCATAGGGGAGGCACAAATTTTCTTCAGGACGGGAAACATTTCCATATCATGTTCATCATTCTGGAAGTCACAAAGTCCCACTAGCTTCCTGGAGCACTGGCCCTTCTCACTACGGATTTGGACATTTAGCTAGGGTGATTCTCACTCCAGGAACCCCTACAATTCGTGCCCATGGCAGCTGCCCCTAACACTTTCTGTGTACTGTGCACATCCCGTCTATCCCTTGTCCGGAGGAGCACTCCTCACTTGCTCCCGGGATCCGCTCTGTGTCCACTGCCTCCCTTCAACCTCTTCTTTCTGCTCCAACTGACTGTCCCTCCATTCCTCTTTCCTCTTTTTTTCCTGTAACCGTGGGCTAGGCTACCTTTCCTGCCCTAGCAATCCCACCACTATCACTTAGTGCCTATCACTCCTGCCTCTAACTAGGGAAGCTCAGTGCCATCTGGTGGTAGCCGGTGGGACTATGACATACCCATTACAGTATACATATGGTTTCACACAAATAACAAGACATACATCAATACACAGCCACAAAAGTAAATCACATATCACAACACCGCAGGTCTTCAGGGAGGCTTGCAGGGATCCATACACCCTCTTACACCAAGTCCTGCTAGAAAATAAAATTTCCATCTCCAAAAAGCTTGTCAGCAGAGGGAAGCAAGACGTGCTCTAAAATTGCCTGGTAGACGGCTGAGCTGACGTCGGTCTTGATAAAACACAGAGGATCTATGTCAGCAGATGACAGGGCTCCCCAAACCATCACTGATTGTGGAAACTTCACACTAGACCCGCAGTTTGGATTGTGGCCTTGGCATTCTTCCTCCAGACTCTGGGCCTTTGATTTACAAATGAAATGCAAAATTTACTTTCAACTGAAAGCAACACTTTGGACCACTGAGCAACAGTCCAATTCTTTTTCTCCTTGGCAGAGGTAAGATGCTTCTGGCGTTGTCTATTGGTCATGAGTGGCTTGACACAAGGAATGCCACAGTTGTAGCCCATGTCCTGGATATGTCTGTGTGTGGTGGCTCTTGAAGCACTGACTCCAGCAGCAGTCCACTACTTGTGAATCTCTCTCAAATTTTTGAATGGCTTGCGGTTATCCAAGTTGCTTGTGCATCTTTTTTCTACAACAGTTTTTCCTTCTACTCAACTTACCATGGATATGCTTGGATACAGCACTCTGTGAACAGCCAGCTTCATTAGCAATGACCTTTTGTGGCTTACCCTCCTTGTAGAGTGTTTAAATGACTACCTTCTGGACATCTATCAAGTCAGCAGTCTTCCCATGATTGAATAGACTACTGAACCAGACTAAGGGACCATTTTAAAAGCTTAGGAAGATTTTGCAGGTGTTTTGTGGTAATTATTCTAATTTTCTGAGATAAAGATTTTTGGGTTTTCATCGGCTGCAAGCTATAATCATCGACATTAACAGAAATAAACACCCGAAATAGATCTCTCTGTTTGTAATAGCTCTATATAATATATGGGTTTCCCTTTTTATATTGAATTACTGAAATAAATTAACTTTTTGATGATATCTAATATATTGAGATGCACTTGTATTTAAGTTGGTAAATTGGAGACATATTTGTGCCACATTGATACTAGGGCTTTTTTGAACACCTATTTGGCCATCACATATACCCTACTTGGCAAATCTATTTATTTTCATTTTTTTAAGGTTACAGTGGGGAAAAAAGTATTTAGTCAGCCACCAAATATGCAAGTTCTACCCCTTAAAATGATGAGAGAGACCTGTAATTGACATCATAGGTAGACCACAACTTTGAGAGGCAAAATGAGACAACAAATCCAGAAATTCACCTTGTCTGATTTGGCAAGATTTTTTTTGAAAATTATGGTGGAAAATAAGTATTTGGTGAACAAAAGTTCATCTTAATATTTTGTTATATATCCTTTCTTGGTAATTACAGAGGTCAAACGTTTTCTGTAAGTCATCACAAGGTTGGCACACACACTGTTGGTATGTTGGCCCATTCCTTCATGCAGATCTCCTCTAGAGCAGTGATGTTTTTGGCCTGTCTCTGCACAACACGGACTTGCAACGCCCTCCAAAGGTTTTCAATGGAGTTGAGATCTGGAGATTGGCTAGGCCACTCCAGGACCTTCATATGCCCTTTACAAAGCCACTCCATTGTTCCCCTAGGAGTGTGCTTGGGATCATTATGATGCTAAAAGACCCAGCCACGTTTCATCTTCAATGCCCTTGCTGATGGAAGGAGGTTTGCACTAAAAATCTCACAATACATGGCCCTATTCCTTCTTTCATGTACACAAATCAGTCACCCTGGTCCATTTGCAGAGAAACAGCCCTAAAACATGATGTTGCCACCCCAATGCTTCACAGAAGGTATGGTGTTCTTTGGATGCAACTCAGAGTTGTATTTCTACCAAACAGTTCTACTTTGGTTTCATCAGACCATATGAAATTCTCCCAATACTCTTCTGGATAATCCAAATGCTCTCTAGGAAACTTCAGATGGGCCCGGACATGTACTAGCTTAAGCAGGGGAACACGTCTGGCACTGCAGGATCTGAGTCCCTGACTAGGTCCCCCTGTGTTGTTCTGGGATTTTTGTTCACTGTTCTTGTGATCATTTTGGTAGTTCTTGTGGAACTACATATTCCAGCCAAAACAAGCAAGGGTTGCTGAGCATGCGAGGTTCAGCAGAGAAGTGCGGGGATTGCAGGTAAGTGCATAGTTTAAGAACAATCTCATAGTTGTGATAACTGTGTAATTGTTTAATGTCATTAGGGAATTGTGTGTTTGTCTGTGATACTGTGAAAAAAAAAGTGTTGGTTTTGTGATTTAATTAGTAGTAGTAGCTACACCTGTTTCTAGAATCTTCTAGAATCTACTGGTAGTTCTTGTGGAACTACAGTACATATTCCAGCCAAAGCAAGTGAGGCTTGCTGAGCTTGCAAGGTTCTGCACAGAAGTGTGGAGATTGCAGGTAACTGCATAGTTTAAGCACAATCTCATAGTTGTGATAACTGTGTAATTATTTATTTCATTAGGGAATTGTGTGTCTGTTTGTCTGTGATACTGTGGAAAACAAAACTGTTTGTATTGTGATTTAATTAGTAGTAGTAGCCTAAGCAAGCGAGGGTTGCTGAGCATGCGAGGTTCAGCAGAGAAGTGCGGGGATTGCAGGTAAGTGCATAGTTTAAGAACAATCTCATAGTTGTGATAACTGTGTAATTGTTTAATGTCATTAGGGAATTGTGTGTTTGTCTGTGATACTGTGAAAAAAAAAAGTGTTGGTTTTGTGATATAATTAGTAGTAGTAGCTACACCTGTTTCTAGAATCTTCTGGAACCTACTGGTAGTTCTTGTGGAACTACAGTACATATTCCAGCCAAAGCAAGCGAGGCTTGCTGAGCTTGCAAGGTTCTGCACAGAAGTGTGGAGATTGCAGGTAAGTGCATAGTTTAAGCACAATCTCATAGTTGTGATAACTGTGTAATTATTTATTTCATTAGGGAATTGTGTGTCTGTTTGTCTGGGATACTGTGGAAAACAGAACTGTTTGTATTGTGATTTAATTAGTAGTAGCCTAAGCAAGCGAGGGTTGCTGAGCATTCGAGGTTCTGCAGAGAAGTGCGGGGATTGCAGGTAAGTGCCTAGTTTAAGCACAATCTCATAGTTTGACACAAGAGCATAGTTGAAGTTATCCTTATATGTTTCCCATTGTTTTTCTTTGTTTTTCTACTTTTTTCTGTACTGTTTATCCCCATTTAATAGGTGTTCCATGGACAATGCTACCAGGTGTGTGTCTTGTGAGATGTATGCATTCCTTGTACAGCAGCCATTCGAGGGTGAATATGTCTGCACTCGTTGCAAGCATGTTACATATTTGGAAGCCCAGGTAACTGATCTAAATATGCAGCTTGCAACACTCAGGAACATTGCAAACCTGGAGAAGAGTTTAGAGCTCACTGAGCTTTCTCTGGCTGGGGCCAGTGCTATATAGGAGGATGGAGGTGGGGAAAGTCAAGACCCAGAGGTAGGTAGCTGGGTAACAGTTAGAAGTGGTAGGGGGGAAAAGTGTCAGGGAGCCTAGTCCTGATCGGGCACAACCAAGTAAATATGCCTGTTTGGCTGATATTAGGAATGCAGGTCCAGGACTAGGATCACTATAGCAGGACGTTGCTCCTAGCAACCATGAAAACAACTGCTGTAGGAAGGAGGGAAATAGGAGTGCAGCAAAGGCCAGACAGATGTTGGTGGTAGGGGACTCTATAATTAGAAGGACAGACAGGGTCATCTGTTGCTGAGACCGTGAGTGCCGAATAGTGTGTTGTCTGCCGAGTGCTCGAGTTCGGCATATTGCAGATCGGATAGACAGATTGCTGGGTAGGGCTCGGGAAAACCCAGCGGTCATGGGTCACATTGGTACTAATGACAAAGTTAGAGGCAGGTGGAAGGTCCTTAAAAATGATTACAGGGAACTAGGAAAGAAACTGAAGTCCAGGACCTCCAAGGTGGTGTTTTCAGAAATACTACCGGTGCCACGAGCATCACTAGAAAGACAGCGGGAGCTTAGGAACATAAATATGTGGCTTAGAAATTGGTGCAGGAAGGAAGGGTTAGAATTCATGGAGAACTGGGCCAACTTCTCAGTTAGCTTTGCTGGGGGAGAAAATGGTCAGACGGATGGAGGAGATTTTAAACTAGGATCTGGGGGGAGCGAGGGTAGTGGAGCAAATAAGGCGATAGATAGAGCAGATAGAGACAGTGAAACGGTAGAGATCAATGAAGGATTGGATGGGCTGGGGCATGCAAGGAACATAGGAAAGCTAGGAGTAATAAATGTGTTAATAAAATAGTATTAAATGTCTACTGGCAAATGCAAGAAGTCTTGCAAACAAAATTAATGATTTGGAGACTGTTATGTCAACCATGGATTATGATGTGGTGGACATTAAGGAAACCTGGCTGGATGAAAGCCATGACTGGCTGACAAACGTAGAGGGTTATACTATGTTCAAGAAGGACAGGAAAGACAAAAAAGGTGATGGGGTGTGCATATTATTCAAATCTAACCTAAAACCTGTGTTGAATGATGACATTGGGGGGAACTGCAACAATGTAGAGTCAGTATGGGTAAATGTACATGGGGTGGGAGAATAATGGAAACATGCCAGTTGGAGTTTGCTGTAAGCCTCCTAACATACTTGAACAGGTAGAGGGTGAACTGCTGTAACAAATTAAAAAGGCAGATAATAATAATAATAATCGGGTTCTTATTATGGGGGATTTCAACTATACAGACATACAGTGGGACATAGAATCTTCTGGTTGTGCTAAAAGCTGTAAGTTCGTATCCCCAATTCAAGACAATTTCCTCTCTCCGTTAGTAGATGAACCGACCAGGGGAGATAATTTGCTAGTAGTGATGAGCGAGCATGCTTGTAACTACTCGGTACTCGCACGAGTATCGCTGTACTCGGGCTGCTCGGCGGGGACCGAGTAATCTCGCGATACTCGTGCTGTACTCGTGGTCTTCATTTCTGCATGTTGGCGCTCTTTTGAGAGCCAGCCCTCATGCAGGGATTGGCTGGCAGACCACTGCAATGCCACAGCCCTGTTAGTTGTGGAATTGCAGTGATTGGCCGGCCTGCACAGCGTGACCGAGCCTTTATACCGGCCGGCGCGCTGTGCTCTGCTCACAGCTATCCAGACAGTGAGTGCAGGGAGAGTGTCGCTGATTCAGGGAAAGCTTTGCGGCCCTTTATAGTTAGTTCCGGAGCAGGGCTGCAAACAGTGTGACCAGAAGTCCTTCTCAGGACTATTATAGTTGTATACAGGCAGGCAGGGTATAGCCAGGTCGGAGTACAGTAGCAGAGTCCTTCTCAGGACTATTGTTGCTATATACAGGCAGGGTATAGCCAGGTCTGAATACAGGCTAGTGACCAGAAGAGTCCTTGTCAGGACTATTGTAGCAGTATACAGGCAGGCAGGCAGGGTATATAGCCATTCCTAGTGGTGACCGTATACCAGCCTTCATCATATCTGGGGCTGGTGTACACAGTCTAAAACAGTCCAGATAGTGTCAGACTTCTCAGTAATTGTCGCTCCTAAAAACCAGTTAGGTTCTTATTGCGTCCGTGCTTGCATTTAAAAACAGCACGTGTGTGTCTGTCGGTGGCAGCGTACAGGTGCACGTTTTGCACAAACTATTATATAACGCACAAGTCTAGTGTATAATACACGTCAGTCAGCAGTGGCTGATAGTGTCAGACTTCTCAGTATTTGTCGCTCCTAAAAACCAGTTAGGTTCTTATTGCGTCCGTGCTTGCATTTAAAAACAGCACGTGTGTGTCTGTCGGTGGCAGCGTACAGGTGCACGTTTTGCACAAACTATTATATAACGCACAAGTCTAGTGTATAATACACGTCAGTCAGCAGTGGCTGATAGTGTCAGACTTCTCAGTATTTGTCGCTCCTAAAAACCAGTTAGGTTCTTATTGCGTCCGTGCTTGCATTTAAAAACAGCACGTGTGTGTCTGTCGGTAGCAGCGTACAGGTGCACGTTTTGCACAAACTATTATATAACGCACAAGTCTAGTGCATAATACACGTCAGTCAGCAGTGGCTGATAGTGTCAGACTTCTCAGTATTTGTCGCTCCTAAAAACCAGTTAGGTTCTTATTGCGTCCGTGCTTGCATTTAAAAACAGCACGTGTGTGTCTGTCGGTGGCAGCGTACAGGTGCACGTTTTGCACAAACTATTATATAACGCACAAGTCTAGTGTATAATACACGTCAGTCAGCAGTGGCTGATAGTGTCAGACTTCTCAG
This sequence comes from Anomaloglossus baeobatrachus, assembly GCF_048569485.1. Lineage (NCBI taxonomy): Eukaryota > Metazoa > Chordata > Amphibia > Anura > Aromobatidae > Anomaloglossus > Anomaloglossus baeobatrachus. Next base: position 85,495,989 of record NC_134356.1, on the reverse strand, counting down.
TATTTGTCGCTCCTAAAAACCAGTTAGGTTCTTAGTGCGTCCGTGCTTGCATTTAAAAACAGCACGTGTGTGTCTGTCGGTGGCAGCGTACAGGTGCACGTTTTGCACAAACTATTATATAACGCACAAGTCTAGTGTATAATACACGTCAGTCAGCAGTGGCTGATAGCGTCAGACTTCTCAGTAATTGTCGCTCCTAAAAACCAGTTAGGTTCTTATTGCGTCCGTGCTTGCATTTAAAAACAGCACGTGTGTGTCTGTCGGTGGCAGCGTACAGGTGCACGTTTTGCACAAACTATTATATAACGCACAAGTCTAGTGTATAATACACGTCAGTCAGCAGTGGCTGATAGTGTCAGACTTCTCAGTATTTGTTGCTCCTAAAAACCAGTTAGGTTCTTATTGCGTCCGTGCTTGCATTTAAAAACCGCACGTGTGTGTTGCAGTCGGTGGCAGCGTCAGGCTCCATATTGTCCCTGGATAGAGATGTGCATAAGGGCCTCAAAACATTGTTCCCATTGCAAAGGAGCAGGTCGCCTGTCGTTGTAATGTCCATTCTGAAAGAATGGTCGAAAAAATTTACCACTGGGGGTATACCTGAAACAACGGCCTAACTATTGTAACGGTCATCATGATGGCGCATGAGGAGAAGGAGGAGCAGTCCAGCGATTAGCCAAAGTCCAGAAGTGTGTACCCATGGGTGAGTGTAGGTACATGGCAAACTTTAAATTCCGCTCTCATTTGCTGGTGGTGTGGTGAAGTCTGGCCCAATCCAACCCTTGTTCATCTTGATCAGAGTCAGCCTGTCAACATTTACAGTTGACAGGCAGGTGCGTTTATCTGTAATGATTCCACCTGCGGCACTAAAAACACGCTCTGACAAAACGCTAGCGGCAGGGCATGCCAGGACTTCGAAGGCGTAGAGAGCCAATTCATGCCACGTGTCCAGCTTGGATACCCATTAATTGTAAGGCACAGAGGAATGTCGGAGTACAGTTGTTTGATCTGCAAGGTACTCCTTGAGCATCTGGGCAAACTTAGGATTTTTTGTGGCACTACCCCGCACCTCAGGGGCTGTGGTATGTGAGGGCCTGAGAAAACTGTCCCACATCTTAAAGACTGTTCCCCTACCTCTGGCGTATTGGACTTCTGCCCCTCTCGGATGTACGCCTTGGTTGTCCACTGATTCCTGACCTATGCTGCTAGCGTTTTGTGAGGGGAATGCTTTGCCTACTTCCGTGACTATTGGCTTCTGGAACAGCTGCATTTTGCCTGACCTCTTCGCCTCGGGAATAAGAGACATAAAGTTCTCCTTGTAGCGTGGGTGTAACAGTGTTACCAACCAGTAATGATTGTCGACAAAGATGTTCTTAACGCGAGGGTCACGAGACAGGCAGCTTACCATAAAGTCAGCCATGTGTGCCAGACTCTTAACAGCCATCACTTCAGTATCCTGACCAACACGATGACTGAACATGCTGTCCTCCTCCTCCTCCTCCTCCTCCTCCTCATCTACCCTGTCCTCTGGCCAGCCACGCTGAACCGAGGATATGACTGCATGTCATATCCTCAATTTGGCCAGAGAGTTGCTCCATGTCTTCATCCTTCTCCTCGTCATAGTCCTCCACTGCACGTTGTGATGAGACGAGGCTGGGCTGTGTGTTATCACCCACACCCACTACTGTTTCTTGCTCAAACTCATCGCGCTCCGCCTGAAATGCATCATGGTTGTTTTTTGAGCAGAGACCATTTTAGAAGGCAGAGAAGCGGTATGGTGACGCTAATAATGTCGTCATCGCCGCTCACCATCTTGGTGGAGTCCTCAAAGTTTTGGCGGATGGTACATAGGTCGGACATCCATCTCCACTCCTCAGGTGTTATGTGTGGAGTTTGACCCATTTCCCTACGCTTAGGTGATGCAGGTACTCAACAACTGCCCTCTTCTGCTCACATATCCTGACCAACATGTGCAGAGTTGAATTCCAACGCGTGGGGACATCACACACCAGTCTGTGAGCCGGAAGATGCAAAAGGCGCTGAAAGCCGGCAAGGCCGGCTGAAGCAGTAGGTGACTTTCGAAAATGTACAGACAGGCGGCGAACTTTTACCAGCAGATCAGACAGCTCTGGGTATGACTTTAGAAACCGCTGAACCACGAGGTTGAGCACATGGGCTACGCATGGAACATGTGTCAGCTGGCCTCGCCTCAAAGCCGCCACCAGGTTCCGGCCATTGTCACACACAACCTTTCCTGGCTTTAGGTTCAGAGGTGTGAGCCAGTGATCTGCCTGCTGTTTCAGAGCTGTACACACCTCTTCTGCATTGTGGGGTTTGTCACCTATGCAGATTAGCTTCAGCACAGCCTGTTGCCGCTTCGCCGAGGCAGTGCTGCAGTGCTTCTGTGTCGCCCTGGACAAGCCAGGGGCCACAGAGCACAACACTTACACACCCCACACTCCCTGCAGGCATATCATAGTCAAAACACAAAATCCTTGTTGCCTTCCCCAGGGGCTGTTGTCCACACCAGGGGGTGGAGCCAGGCGGTTGGTCTCCACTCACCAAGGAGGAGGGAAAACACAGGCAGTGAGAGTTAAGCTAAGGAAGTGGAAGGAGGAAAGTAGTAGAGAGGAGAAAAGTGACAGCAAAGAGCCTGAAGTTGGTCCGGGTGTGTGGCGGCCCGGACAGGACAGCAAGGTTGGCAGGATGTGGTGACCGTCTGCAGTGGAGGCCGATTGGAGTCTGCCGTAAGGACCGTGGACGGGTGGTGACCCGGCCGTACCGGACCGGTATACAAAGAGAAGACAGCACCATTGGCAGGGGCCTTTCGGATCCCGGCAAGGCTTGGTGTCGCCGTGAATTTGCCAAATCCGTTAGTGAAGGGGACCTCAGGGTTTCCAAACAGCCAAGTCACGATAGAAGGCAACCGTCCAACCGTGAAGGGGAGACACCGCCACCGCCAAGGGCAACCGTCTCCCAGGGCCAGCGCCTGTGGGCAAAAGGGTCTCCTCCGGCCCATATCCAGGTCGGGGAGCGGGTTACCGGTGGGAAACCATCACTACCAACACTGAACTTAGGTGCAGGGAGAGACAGTCATCACTAACCTGCAGGGAGGAACAACCGCAGCCGTCCGAGGGACCCGTCCATCCAGCCACTTGTTTTACCGTGAACTGTGTCATCATCATTGGGCTGAGTGAGTACCTCCGTGCCGTGCGGCACAGCGCTGCCCCTGCGACCCTGCACCTCATCAGGCCCCGCTACCCGCCTGTCATCCATCTCTACCCCATCACCGGGCCCCGGGACAACCAACCCCCCTACCCACGGAGGGGAGAAATAACAACAAAGCTGCTCCCTGTCACAGGCTCCCGGGATACCCGTCCAGAGCAGCGGTGGTGTCCACACAATCACCACAACCGTGGGTGGCGTCATGGACAATATCCCCAAAACCCAAACCACCCCTTTTCACTCACGGGCGAGGAGCGCCGCTCGAGCCTCCGGGATCCGGCCATCGCTCGAGCCACCGAGCAGCAGCAGCCGTAGAGCAGCGGCAGCCGGACCCGAGCTGTGGGAGAGCGCAGCGTCCCCTCCTCCGCCCGCGACAATTCCAGCTTGGGACTGGTGTGGAGGGTAAAGTGGATGAGGATGCGCAGGAGGAGGAGGAGGCTGAGGAGCATGACATTCCGGAGCTGTAGAGTGTGGGTGAAACACTGACTGAGGTAGGGCCTGCAAACCTTGTTGTGGGAAGGACGTGTTACGTCCCTCGCTCAGACTGGGTCCCAGCTTCCACAATATTAACCCAGTGTGACGTCAACGAGATGTAGCGGCCTTGCCCACATGCACTTGTCCACGTGCCTGTGGTTAGGTGGACTTTGGGTGAAACAGCGTTGTTCAGGGCACGTGTGATGTTTTGTGACACGTGGTTATGCAATGCGGGGACGGCACACCGGGAGAAATAGTGGCGGCTGGGGACCGAGTAACGTGGGACAGCTGCCACCATCAGGTCGCGGAATGCTTCTGTCTCAACCAGCCTAAAAGGCAACATTTCCAGCGCAAGCAGTCGCAAAATGTTAGCATTTAGAAGTGTGGCATGTGGGGCGTTGTCAGTGTATTTGCGCCTGCGTTCAAAGGTTTGCTGAATGGATAACTGAACGCTGCGCTGGGACAAGGATGTGCTTGATGATGGTGTTATTTCTGCGTGGGCAACGCAGAGGTGCAGGGCCGGAGGAGGCTTGTTCGCGGGCAGCATGGACAGGGGATTGGCTCGCATGCACAACAAGCGAAGATGTAGCAGTGACATCAGCAAGCACTGCTCCTCGACTCTGTTGTACATCCCACAAAGTCGGGTGCTTGGCTGACATGTGCCTGATCATTCTGGTGGTGGTCAGGCTGCTAGTTTTGGTACCCCTGCTGATGCTGGCACGGCAGGTGTTGCAAATGGCCTTTTTAGAATCATCTGGAGCCAACTTAAAAAACTGCCAGACTCGGGAAGACCTAACATTTGTACAGGCACCTTGTGTCGTGTTGTTCCGGGGAACAGTTGCCTGACGTCTGCCTGGGGCCACCACCCTGCTTCTTACTGCCTGTTGGGATGCTACGCCTCCCTCCCCCTGTGCACTGCTGTCCTCGCTCTGCATATCCTCCTGCCAGGTTGGGTCAGTTACTGGATCAGCCACCACGTCGTCTTCGTCTTCCGCACCCTGCTCCTCCTGACTTCCTGACAATTGTGTCTCATCATCGTCCACCCCTTGTTGAGACACGTTGCCAACTTCGTGAGAAAATGGCTGCTGAAATATTTGGGCATCTGTACATACGATCTCCTCATGACCCACTTCAACAGGAGCTGGCGAGAGGCCAGAATGTGTGAATGGAAACGTGAACGAACAGCTCTTCCGAGTGTCCAAGTGTGGGATCAGTAATGTCCGTGGACGTGTATTCGGCCTGGTGGTAGGAAGGAGGATCAGGTTCCAAAATGTGCGGTGCAGTATCACGGCTACTGACACTTGACCGTGTGGAAGACAGAGTGTTTGTGGTGGTGCCAATCTGACTGGAAGCATTATCCGCTATCCAACTAACAACCTGTTGACACTGGTCTTGGTTCAAGAGCGGTGTACTGCTGCGGTCCCCAAGAATTTGGGACAGGACGTGCGAGCGAGTAGATGTGGCCCTTTGTTGTGGCGAAATTAGAGCTTGCACACGACCTCGGTCTCTGCCTGCACCACCATCACGTCCACTTCCTTGTTCGTTGACAACGCCCTTGCGCATTTTGCAATGCTGTGCTGATGTGTATTCACTAGACTTGTGCGTTATATCCAAGTTTTTGCAAAATGCACACAAGTGCAGCGGAAAGCTGCCACCAACAGGCACACACGTGCGGTTTTTAAATGCAAGCACGGTGGCACTAAGAACCTAACAGGTCTCTATCCAGGGACAACGTGGAGCCTCCCAATTTTTGGCTGCCCTGCCTAAGGGCTATACTACAATAGACCCACTTCCTTCCAATGGGCACTTCAGGTTTACAGGCCCTCATGCACGTCTCTATGCAGGGGCATTGGTGAACCTCACAATTTTGGACTGCCCTGCCAAAGGGCTATACTACAATAGACCCACTTCCTTACAATGGGCACTTCAAGTTTACAGGCCCTCATGCACGTCTCTACCCAGGGACAACGTGGAGCCTCCCAATTTTTGGCTGCCCTGCCAAAGGGCTATACTATAATACACCCACTTCCTTCCAATGGGCACTTCAGGTTTACAGGCCCTCATGCACGTCTCTATGCAGGGGCATTGGTGAACCTCACAATTTTGGACTGCCCTGGCATAGGAAAATACTACAAAGACTCACTTCCTCAAAATGGGCACATTAGACTCAAGAGGCCTTCATGTACGTCTCTTCTCAGGGACATCGGAGTGCCACACAATGTTTTCACGTAAAATCTTTCATGTATTAATCTCAAAAAGTAACATACACCAGCTCTATCTCACTATTGGGTATGTGCCCTTAACATTTCTGCCATGAAAAATCATTTTGGGGTCATTTTGGAAGGTTTTCTGGTGAGTCCGTAAAAATGGCGTGAAACGCGGACAAAATTGTTCACAGCTGTGACTTTTGAGTGATAAATGCTTCAAGGGGTCTTCCCCATGCTGTTGCCATGTCATTTGAGCACTCTTCTGAGACTTTTGTGACATTTTTAGGGTTTCTCCATGCTGCCGGGGGGTCATTTCACAAAAATACTCGGGTCTCCCATAGGATAACATTGGGCTCGTTGCTCGGCCCGAGTACACGAGTATCTTGGGATACTCGGCCCGAGCTTCGAGCACCCGAGCTTTTTAGTACTCGCTCATCACTATTTGCTAGATCTGGTCCTGTCAAATAGACCGGAAACAATTTCAGATCTACAGGTCCGGGAGCACTTGGGCACCAGCGATCATAATATGGTAAGCTTCAGCATAATTTTCGATAGAACATTTAAAAGGGGAAATGCTAAAACCTGGAATTTTCTGAAAGCTGATTTCAACAAATTAAGGGAAGAGCTTAAATGTGTTGATTGGGACAATGTCATGGAAACTGGGGATACTGAACATAAATGGGATAAGTTTAAGGATATACTATTAGAGTCCTGTAAAAAACTTATACCATCTGGTTATAAAATGTCCAGAAATAAAAAGAAACCACTATGGATAAATAAGACTGTGCAAAGTATAATAAAACAAAAACAAAGGGTGTTTAAAATCTTGAAGGCTGAGAATACAGAAATAGCATTTCAGGAGTATAAAGATATCAATAGGAAATGTAAAAAAAGAAATCAACAAACAAAATTAGCTACTGAAACAAAAATTGCCAAGGACACTAAAATAAATCCCAAAATCTTTTATAAATACATTAATGCCAAAAGTAAAACAAAAGATAGTATCGGCCCCTTAAAATATTATAATAAGTTAGTTATAGAGGACAAACAAAAGACTGAGATATTCAACAGGCACTTCTCATCAGTGTTCAGCAAGGAACTGACTGTTCCAGGGATCATTCAACAAGTGAAAAATCAAAATTCACCACCCGATATAATTAATTTAACACAAGAAGAAGTATACCTGCGTCTGAGTAAATTAAACATTGACAAATTCCCCGGGCCAGATAGCATTCATCCACGAATCTTGAGGGAATTCAGCTCTGTAAGCGACAGACCACTGTATCTCATCTTTTTAGACTCACTTGTAACAGGGTTGGTGCCTCAGGATTGGAGGATTGCTAATGTGGTACCGATATTTAAGAAAGGTGAGAGGGTGGATCCAGGCAGCTACCGTCCAGTAAGCCTGACATCAGTAGTATGCAAAGTTTTTGAGGGCATTTTAAGGGATGACAGACAAAAATATATTGCAGAAAATAATATAATAACTGACAGACAGCATGGATTCATGAAAGATAAGTCGTGTCTAACCAACCTGTTGGGGTTCTATGAGGGGGTAAGTGCAAACCTGGATATTGGTAATGCAGCTGATGGGATTTATTTGTACTTTGCAAAGGCATTTAATACTGTACCACATAATAGTCTTATACTAAAGCTCCAGAAGCAAATACTAGGAAAAACTATATGCAGCTATATAAGGAATTGGCTAAAAGATAGGAAACAAAGAGTAGTCATAAATGGTACATTTTCTAAATGGGCTATAGTCAGCAGTGGGGTGCCGCAGGGATCTGTGCTAGGACCGATTCTTTTTAATCTCTTTATTAATGACCTTGTGGATGGGATTGATAGTAAAGTGTCAGTCTTTGCTGATGATACCAAACTATGTAGGATATTAAAAACTCACCTTGATAGTACAATATTACAGAAAGATCTCAATAAGATGTCAGAATGGGCAGATACTTGGCAAATGAGATTTAATATTGATAAATGTAAAGTAATGCACCTAGGATGGAGTAATCCTATAGCTGCATATACATTAAATGGAAGTAAACTAGGGACTACAGAACAGGAGAAGGATTTGGGTATTCTCATTACAAATATGTTGAGCAGCAGTACTCAATGTCAAGCAGCAGCTGCTAAAACAAACAAGATTCTAGGGTGTATAAAAAGAGAGATTTGATCCCATGATTCCAATGTATTGTTACCCCTCTATAAATCCCTTGTATGGCCACATCTATAATATGGGATCCAGTTTTCGGCTCCACATTTTAAAAAGGACATTCAGAAGTTAGGGGGGCTTTGCAAGCTGCGACATCGCTAGCCGATGGTAGCGATGCTGAGCACGATAGTACCCGCCCCTGTCACACATGCGATATCACTACGGCAGCTTCACACGCACTTACCTGCCCTGCGACGTCGCTCTGGCTGGCGACCCGCCTCCTTCCTAAGGGGGCGGGTCGTGCAGCATCACAGCGACGTCACACGGCAGGCGGCCAATAGAAGTGTAGGGGCGGAGAAGAGCGGGACGTAAACATCCCGCCCACCTTCTCCCTTCCGCATAGCCGCTGGAGGCAGGTAAGGAGATGTTCCTCACTCCTGCGGCTTCATACACAGTGATGTGTGCTGCTGCAGGAACAAGGAACAACATCGTACCTGTCACTGCAGCGAAATTATGAAAATGACCAACACTACACAGATCACCGATTTACGATGCTTTTGCAATCGTTTATCGGTGCATCTAGGCTTTACACGTTGCGACGTCGTTACTGGCGCCGGATGTGCATCACTTTCGGTTTGACCCCAACGAGATCGCTGTAGCGATGTCGCAACGTGCAAAGCCCCCATTAGAGTCAGTTCAAAGGCGGCTAACTAGGCTACTACAAGGAATGGAAGACCTCCCATATGATGACAGGTTGAAAAAGTTAGACGTCTCAGAGGATATCTCATTTATATGTATAAATACATGTGTGGTCAATATAAAGGACTGGCACATGACTTATTCCTTCCAAAAACAATACTAAGGACCAGGGGGCATACACTGCAAGTGGAAGAAAAGCGATTCAGGCAGCTAAATAGGAAAGGGTTCTTTACAGTTAGAGCAGTCAGACTGTGGAATGCCCTACCACACGAGGTAGTGATGTCAGATACCATAACAGTTTTTAAAAAAGTGCTGGATGATTTCCTCAGTACACACAACATTGTTGGTTATAAGTGACTTAGGGACAAAATGTAGAACTGGTGGAGGAAGGTTGAACTAGAGGGACCTAGGTCTTTTTTCAACCTATCTAACTATGTAACTATGTAAAAGAAATGGCTTTTGGCTCTCAATGGCACTGACATGGTGTGTCAGAAGTGGGAACGTTGGAATGTCCAGTGACATAGAGTTTATGGTCTAGGATGTATGGACCATTTCTGGACACAAGGGATGAGTGAGACTGTTCCTTTTCTGTACCTCACTCATTCTTTCAGTCACTGGTTTTTAGACAGGATATGTACAATCATTAGTGCAGAGTAGATTTATGGCATAATGTGGGCTACTCTTAGCTGATTGACCATAGTCATTTTTCTAGTCATCTGACCAGTTTTGAATGACTTCCTTTTTTTGAGCATACACCGATCAATGTGTATTTGGCTAGTTATTGTTTTTTCACCTGTAAACTAAGGGTTCATTGCGTTTGTAACTACTATTTTTATCATTATGTATTAAAAGTTAGTGTTTAATAAATACTCACCTTTTGCAAGTCTACCATTAATTATAGGCTATGTGTTACAGTTGCTGTGGCTCTGGAGACTATGTCCGGATTTCTTGCTACTGCACATGTGCAAGCGCTGGAGACTAAGTCCTATCTTGGAGCCATTGCACATGTGCGGGTGACATCATCGCTGACACGAGGTCACATGTCTCTGACACCTTCTAAGCTGATTGGCCACTGGTCATGTGCTTGTGACACGTGGTCACATGTCTCTGACACCTTCTATGCCGATTGGTTGCTGTTCATGTGCTTGTGACGCTTTGCTCGGTGATAGGCCAGCGTGACGTCATTGCTGTCATTCTGGCAGCAGATTGGCTCTGGTGTCCTCCATCTTGGATGAGGTACAGAGTCTATATAAGACCCTGACGCACGCCGCCCGGCGCTCAGTCCTCTTGGTTCATGCATGAGGGTAGACGCCCTGTGCACGTCCCTCTAGGCATCTCTCTGTCTATGTTAGGTGAGCGCTACCGGCAGGGTAGCATTCTTATACCTTACAGCTTCGGCTGCAGTCCGTATCCTTACCTCTTAGTGGAGCGGACATAGGCAGGTGCCTGAGGCACATGGTCCGGCTGGGCCTTGTGATTCTACTCGTAGGTGGACGTTGCCGCTAGGCTAACGTTCCTTATACTGCATCTGGCAGTTGTTCGTATCCTCGCACACTAGGGGAGCGAACAGAGGTAGGAGCTTTGTGCGGCTTATGCTGCTGTCCGTCTCTTTTGCACCACTAGAAGAGCGGACCTAGGCAGGTGCCATATCTAGTGGTTTGTGTCCTCGCACACTAGTGGAGCGAACGCAGGTAGGAGCTTTGTGCGGCTTACGCTGCTGTCCGTCTCTTTTGCACCACTAGAAGAGCGGACCTAGGCAGGTGCCATATCTAGTGGTTCGTGTCCTCGCACACTAGTGGAGCGAACCCAGGTAGGAGCTTTGTGAGGCTTACGCTGCTGTCCGTCTCCTGGCACCACTAGAGGAACGGACCTAGGTAGGTGCCATTTCACACTCACTGCTTTTGTCTCTGTGATCTTTAACAGAGACCATTCCACACGCCCTCCAAGTAAAGGAGGAATTGCTTTATTTTCTAATTATATTCCTCTGTGAGTTTAACAGAGGTATTGCACTCTGCACTTGTGCTATTATTTTTTACAGTGGTACACTTTTATACCCCTTATCCTCTGCCATAGTCTGCAGCAGAGTCTTTGCACGGTGGACCCTGACTGTCTGACATTCCTTTAGGTTTATTATCAGAGAGCCCCCCGTAACACTGTGCAGTTTCGTGATTTACAACAAATTGATTAGCTATGAATCATTTTTTTAGGAAAAATGTGACCATACTGGTGAATTTCAATTTCAAAAGATTTAGTAATTTATTTAGTCTTGTATTTATTGTTTATTCAAACTTTATGCAAAGTTTTTTGTAACAATGGTTAATTTTAGAAAACTTGACTTGTTTAATCCTAGGTATTTTGAGTCTGTTTACTAATGGATAAAGCTCCATGGGGTCAGTCAGATGGCTGACAGCTTGATACATCAGGAGACAGATGCAGACAAACCAAAAAAAATAGAAACATGGATAAATACGTAGATACAAAATATACAAACAACAGATGGAACTATAGACATATTTAATGAGATGTAGAGTAGGGATGAATATTGTTTTACCTGATTAAAGTTTCCAGTGATATGAGCTGATAATAATTTCCTGTAATGGTTTTCGTAATGGTCTGTTCTTTAATCTGTTGCCTTAAAGAGCATACGCCAGGTTTTTCATGTGTCTATCAGATAAACTAACTCAAACTTTTTTGGACTGCATTAAACTTTTTAAAGGGGTTTTCCAGATTTAGAAAAGTGAACCCAAAATGTTGCCTTACTGGTTCTAATCCAGTGTTTAACCAGCAACAGTGATGCCATGTCGACAGCAAACATCACCAATGCAGTCAATCACTGAGTTCAGCTGTTCTGCTGAGGTTGATGACATGAACCATTGAGCTTATTGTTTGCCTGCAGCAGTTATGTGAACTATCCACGTGATGTAGGTCTGTGAGCGTACCTTCAAGTGCATCGTTTAAGTGAACATTACAAAACTATCAAAAATGCAGTTCTATGTCACCACTATCTCTAATCTGACATCTGTTTCATTCACAGGTAGGCTATTCAATAAATTAAATATTCCTCACATCCATTGATGACAATTCACACCTGTCTGTCTAATTTTTGTATGTCTGCTGCTTCGCTGCTGTGTAATTAGCAATTTTGTATTCACGTCTGTCTGTTAAGTTATCCTGTTTCTCAAATTGTCTTACCTGACTCTGTGGCTCCTCCTCTCTGGTCTCACCTGGAATCTTTTATGTGCAATTTAAAGTGTATACATTTAGACCAAGAGGTCTCTGACCTTGGTCTCTGAGTTCATCTTTAAGGGGACATTAGAAATACAACTGCATCTCAATAAACTAGAATATCATCAAAAAGTTAATTTGAGTAATTCAATACACAAAGGGAAACACATACAGTATATTATATAGAGTCAGGGCCGCCGTCAAGGCATTACAACCGTGACTGGTGTAAAGCAGTGTAGAAGGTGTGTTATGAAGAGGGGCAGTGTAGTGGGTGTACTATGGAAAGAGGCGATGTATAAGGTGTATTATGGAGAAGGGCAGTGTAGAGGGTGTATTATGGAGAGAGATGGTGTAGAGGGTGTATTATCGAGGGGGGCAGTGTAGAAGGTGTATTATAGAGAGAGGCAGTGCAGAGGGTGTGTTATGGAGAGGGATGGTGTAGAGGGTGTTTTATGGAGAGGGGCGGTGTAAAATATGTATTATGGAGAGAGTCAGTGTAGAAAGTGTGTTATAGAGAGCAGCGGTAAAGAAGGTATATTATGCAGAAAGGCGGTGTAGAGGGTTTATTATGGGAGGGATGGTGTAGAGGGTGTTTTATGGAGGGGCGGTGAAGAGGGTGTATTATGGAGAGGGGCAGTGTAGAAGATGTATTATGGAGCGGGTTAGTATTGAGGGTGTATTATGGAGAGGGGTGGCGTAGAGGGTGAATTATCTGAGTGAAATACTTCATTTTCTGGCACAACTTTAAGGGTGGTAACACTTTTGGCAATGACTGTGTGTGCATATATATATATATATATATATATATATATATATATATACAGTGTGTCCATCCATATCCTGTCCACCACCATTAAATTAAAAATGGCGGCAGCTATAGGCATAGAAGTGGTGTCTAGGTATAGTAAAGTAGCCATGCGCTACGCAATGAAACCAACTATAGCGCCACCTGGTGGAAAACAATGGAGTTAGTTTTTTTTATCACAAACGGAACGAGATAGAGAAAAAAAGTGAACTACAAAGTTGTAGGGCATCATCAATTCAATACGAATTGACATCTTGCATACAGAAATGTTATCATATGAAACCCATGACCTCCCCAAAACATTGAATGCTGATCACGCATATGGCGCTCATTTAACTTTGATGCTCAAAGTGGCCACTGTCAGCTGCAATGCACATCTGGACTCTGAACAGCATACTGTATCTTGCTGCTTGTTGTGTAATATAGTAGGTGACACGTTTGCACAAGCAGCTGTGATACGTCGTCGTAGGTCCTGCAATGTTGGTGGAGGGGTTGTATACACCTGCTGTTTGATGGGACCTCACAGAAATAAGTCCAATGGGGTCACGTCAGGTGAGCGTGGAGGCCACTCTATGCAGCCACCATACCCAATGACTTGTAAGAAGGTCTCCATGAGGTATCGCTTCACGTCCGCAGCCTTGTGAGTTTTACACGTTCTTATCATAGCATTTCTGTAAGCAGGGTGTCGATTTGTATTGAATTGATGATGCCCTACAACTTTGCAATTCACTTTTCTTCTCTATCTTGTTCCATTTTCTAGATAAAAATGCTAAATTCGTTGTTTTCCACCAGGTGGCGCTATAGGTGGTTTCATTGCTTAGCCATGGCTACTTTATTATATCTAGACACTATTTCTATTCCTATATCTGCCACCGTTCTCAAGTTAATGGCGGTGGACAGGATATGGGTGGAAACACTGTATATATATATATATATATATATATATATACAGTCAGGGCCAGAAATATTTGGACAGTGACACAAGTTTTGTTATTTTAGCTGCTTACAAAAACATGTTCAGAAAAACAATTATATATATAATATGGGCTGAAAGTGCACACTCCCAGCTGCAATATGAGAGTTTTCACATCCAAATCGGAGAAAGGGTTTAGGAATCATAGCTCTGTAATGCATAGCCTCCTCTTTTTCAAGGGCCAAAAGTAATTGGACAAGGGACTCTAAGGGCTGCAATTAACTCTGAAGGCGTCTCCCTCATTAACCTGTAATCAATGAAGTAGTTAAAAGGTCTGGGGTTGATTACAGGTGTGTGGTTTTGCATTTGGAAGCTATTGCTGTGACCAGACAACATGCGGTCTAAGGAACTCTCAATTGAGGTGAAGCAGAACATCCTGAGGCTGAAAAAAAAGAAAAAATCCATCAGAGAGATAGCAGACATGCTTGGAGTAGCAAAATCAACAGTCGGGTACATTCTGAGAAAAAAGGAATTGACTGGTGAGCTTGGGAACTCAAAAAGGCCTGGGCGTCCACGGATGACAACAGTGGTGGATGATCGCCGCATACTTTCTTTGGTGAAGAAGAACCCGTTCACAACATCAACTGAAGTCCAGAACACTCTCAGTGAAGTAGGTGTATCTGTCTCTAAGTCAACAGTAAAGAGAAGACTCCATGAAAGTAAATACAAAGGGTTCACATCTAGATGCAAACCATTCATCAATTCCAAAAATAGACAGGCCAGAGTTAAATTTGCTGAAAAACACCTCATGAAGCCAGCTCAGTTCTGGAAAAGTATTCTATGGACAGATGAGACAAAGATCAACCTGTACCAGAATGATGGGAAGAAAAAAGTTTGGAGAAGAAAGGGAACGGCACATGATCCAAGGCACACCACATCCTCTGTAAAACATGGTGGAGGCAACGTGATGGCATGGGCATGCATGGCTTTCAATGGCACTGGGTCACTTGTGTTTATTGATGACATAACAGCAGACAAGAGTAGCCGGATGAATACTGAAGTGTACCGGGATATACTTTCAGCCCAGATTCAGCCAAATGCCGCAAAGTTGATTGGACAGCGCTTCATAGTACAGATGGACAATGACCCCAAGCATACAGCCAAAGCTACCCAGGAGTTCATGAGTGCAAAAAAGTGGAACATTCTGCAATGGCTAAGTCAATCACCAGATCTTAACCCAATTGAGCATGCATTTCACTTGCTCAAATCCAGACTTAAGACGGAAAGACCCACAAACAAGCAAGACCTGAAGGCTGCGGCTGTAAAGGCCTGGCAAAGCATTAAGAAGGAGGAAACCCAGCGTTTGGTGATGTCCATGGGTTCCAGACTTAAGGCAGTGATTGCCTCCAAAGGATTTGCAACAAAATATTGAAAATAGAAATATTTTGTTTGGGTTTGGTTTTTTTGTCCAATTACTTTTGACCTCCTAAAATGTGGAGTGTTTGTAAAGAAATGTGTACAATTCCTACAATTTCTATCAGATATTTTTGTTCAAACCTTCAAATTAAACGTTACAATCTGCACTTGAATTCTGTTGTAGAGGTTTCATTTCAAATCCAATGTGGTGGCATGCAGAGCCCAACTCGCGAAAATTGTGTCACTGTCCAAATATTTCTGGACCTAACTGTATATATATATATATATATATATATATATATATATATATATATATATATATATATATATATATAAAATGATCTATTTATCTCTCTTTCTCCAAGAGTGGCAGCGATCTGTGGAAGGTTTGAGGGATGGAGACGGTGCCGGGGTGGAGCCTGGGCAGAGTCTCAAGGTGGCCCAAAAATTTTGCCGGTATGGGGTCCTGAAAGTCCCTGTGGCGGCCCTGTATAGAGTCATTACAATAGAAGCAGAGGGATCTATTTCAAGTGTTTATTTCTGTTAATGTTGATGATTATGGCTTACAGCCAATGAAATCCCAAAAGTCACTATCTCAGAAAATTAGAATATTATATAAGACCAACTGAAAAAATGATTTTAAACTCAGAAATGTTGCCGCCTACTGAAAAGTATATAAACTAAAAGCACTAAATACTTGGTTTAGCTCCTTTTGCATGAATGACTGCATCAATGTGGTGTGGCATGGAGGCGATCAGCCTGCAGCACTGCCGAGGTGTTATGGAAGCCCAGGTTTGTTTGATAGCAGCCTTCAGGTCATCTGCATTGTGGGTCTGGTGTCTCTCATCTTCCTCTTAACAATACCTCAAAGATTCTCTATGGGGCTTAGATCAAGCAAGTTTTGCTGGGCAATCAAGCACAGTGATACTGTGGTTCTTAAACCAGGTATTGGTACTTTTGGCAGTGTGGAAAGGTGCCAAGTACTGCTGGAAAATAAAATTTCCATCTCCAAAAAGCTTGTCAGCAGAGGCAAGCATGAAGTGCTCTAAAATTTCCTGGTAGATGGCTGTGTTGACTTTGGTCTCGATAAAACACAATGGACCTACACCAACAGATGACATGAATCCCCAAACCTTCATTGATTGTGGAAGCTTTACACTAGACCTCAAGCAGCTTGGATTGTGGCCTCTCCACTCTTCCTCCAGTCTTTGGGACCTTGATTTCCAAATGTAATGCAAAAGTTGCTTTCATCTGAAAACAACCCCGTGACTGAGCAATAGTCCAATTCATTTACTTCTTGGCCCAGGTAAAACACTTCTGGTGTTGTCTATTGGTCATGAGTGGCTTGACATAAGGAATGCCACAGTTGTAGCCCATGTCCTGGATACATCTGTGTGTGGTGACTCTTGAAGCACTGACTCCAGCAGCAGTCCACTCCTTGTGAATTCCCCCAAATTTTTGATTGGCCTTTTCTTCAAAATCCTATCAAGGCTGCAGTTATCCCGGTTGCTTGTCCACATTTTCTACCACACTTTTTCCTTACACTCAACGTTCCATTAATATGCTTGGATACAGCACTCTATGAATAGCCAGCTTCTTTAGCAATGACCTTTTGGGGCTTATCCTCCTTGTGGAGTGTGTCAATGACTGTCTTCTGGACATCTGTCAAGTCAGCAATCTTCCCCATGATTGTGTAGCCTACTTAACCAGACTAAGGAGCATTGTAAATGCTTAGGAAGCCTTTGCAGGTGTTTTGTGGTAATTATTATAATTTTCTGAGATAATGACTTTTGGGTTTTTATTGGCTGTAAGCCATAATCATCAACAATAACAGAAATAAACACTTGAAATCGATCACTCTGTGTGTAATGACTCTATATAATATATGCATTTCCCTTTTTGTATTGAATCACTGAAATTAATTAACTTTTTGAGGATATTCTAATTTATTGAGATGCACTTGTATCAATCCTCTGTGGTGGCACCAAACTAGTTTCGCCTCTGTCTATGGTCACAGCTGTAACGATAAAGTTCTTTTTTATGAAACTCCAGAAACACAATTTCATAGAAAGGCTCTGATTTATGCTGCCCACTAATTGGGCATGAATCAGATGACAGGTTATCTTTAAGCTTCACTGCAGAACTACAAGGAACAGTTAATAGTCCATGCAGCAGAGTTGCTGGCTGTATTGTTTTGGAAAACATTTAATCATTACATGCATATAAAAATGGTGAGTGAAAACCACTGTTCAGACTGTGACCATTCATCAGTGCTATGAGAGCCTCAGGATTATGAACTTGAACTGAAAATTAAGGCATGGCATTTCATACAGTATTTGCTTTGAAAAGATGTCTGTCATTGTAAAAGTATTGTTCAAAACAAGAACTGATGCTTACTGCACCCTAGATTTGGAAAAAGAATTCACTTCAACTTTCCATTTACTTGTTTTACCACTGCACCATCTTGATTGACTGCTATTAATTTATAGCAGCTAGAGGATAATAAAGATAGATAGAAAACAAGTGGTTGAGTGTTTTATTCGAAAAGTCATTTTGTGCTTTACTTACAAGAATTTTGTCATGACTATAGCTGGACACTGATGGGGTTAAGTCTAGTGGGAGGGGTCTGCTTGGTTGTGCCTCGTTCCAGGGCTCACACTGCTTTATCATGGTGTGGATTCCTCCGGAATGCCGCTAGTAAGACTTCCTGCTTTATAGCGTGTGCAACTGGTTCTTGTGAGTTAACCCTGATCTGTCCCGCTACCTAGCTTTCCGATCCCTGACCTCCATTTCGCTTGTACTGTTTGTCCGCCCTGTCTACCTGACACCGGTCCCGTTCTGTGTCTCGGTCTCTTCCCCCGCCTTGTACTTACTTGCTTTCCCTGCCTCTGATCTCGGTAACATTTCCTTACTTCGGCTCTGCTTCTACTGTTTGGCTTTTGACATGACTTCTCTGCTCCTGACCCTTTTTGCTTCCACCTGTTTATGGCTTGCTCACTCCCCAATGTATTTACGTGACATCCCGGTTTAGACTTAAGCGGGCTTTACACACAGTGACATCGCTACCATCAGTTGTGCGTCACGGGTAAATCGCTGCCCGTGACGCACTACATTGCTAACACCCGTCACACATACTTACCTGCCTAGCGACATCGCTTTGTCCGGCGAACCGCCTCCTTTCAAAGGGGGCAGTTTGTGCGGCGTCACAGCGGCGTCACTAAGCGGCTACCCAATCGAAGCTGAGGGGCGGAGACGAGCGGGCGGAGCATCCCGCCCAACTCCTTCCTTCCTCAATGCGGGCAGCTGCAGGTACGGTGATGTTCCTCATTCCTGCGGTGTCACACATAGCATTGTGTGCTGCCGTATGAACGACGAACAACCTGCGTCCTGCAACAGCAACGATAATCGGGATTAGAACGACCGGTCAACGATCAACAATTAGGTGAGTAATTTTGATCGTTAATGGTCGTTCGTGTTTCACATGCAACAATGTCGCAAACGTGGCCAGATGTGCGTCACGAATCCGTGACCCCAATAACATCTCGTTAGCGATGTTGTTGCATGTAAAGCCCGCTTTAGGCTTGCTGATCACACTTTCTGGTGTTTGCTCCCTCTTGTGGGCTTTTGTCTAACTGCTCTTTGAAGTTCCATCTCCATTCAGCTTCTGTGCCCCCTGGTGGAAGCCTGACAAATTTTATATTCACGGTGTACATCAGGGGCAAAAACATCATAGTGCAACATGTGCAGCCGCATAGGGGCCCAAAGGGTAAGGTGGCCCATTACTACCTCCAAAGCAGATGAAATTGTGCATTATGATGAGTTATTGAACTGCATAGGGCCCATATATTGTTCTTACACGGGGAACCTTTTCTGTCTGTATACACCAATGGTGGACAGTTCTATCATTCTTACAATACAAGCATTGCTGCTATGCAAATATTTAATGCATTTGGCCTTTGTCCAATTTCCTGACATGACTGAATCTGATAGTCACGATAAATCATATACTGACTCAGTTAAAGTAAAATTTTGAAGTTACAAGGTTGAACAAATATCATTATCTAGGAAATACATATTGCACACAATGCCAGTTTCAACGAGGTTGTCAAGATACAGTATATAATTTAACATTTACATTTATAGCCTTTTTATTTTGCCCACTTTCTATACATAACTCTCATTCAAGCACTTAATTTTAAAAGAAAACGGTTGAGCGGAATATAATTGAATATGTCCCAGCTTTGGCCTTATTTTTCATAATGCTTTCAAAGCGCAATTGTCATACAATGAATGCACATCTTGTTTTCTTCAAAGGCAACACTTCTTACAAATAGGTGACAAATCACTAATTCTGTTTATTGGTTGCACAAAAGTACTTTAGAAAAGAAAATTACAGTAATTCAAAAACATTTACAGACTTGGATTGTGCTTTTACTGCAACCAGTTAATACTAGTGATGGGCAAACGTGCTTGGTACTGCTCGGTACTCGATTGAGGATTTTGGTGCTCGAGACACTCAATACTAATACTCAGGCACCATGCTCGAGTCCACACCCCGTAAGTTTTGCATTCTTTTTTTCAGTTTGCTTTCCAATCATGGTAGTGCCATAGGATTGATTTTGCAAATGGCAAAATTGTGAATGGCTAGCTGCATAGCGACATCAGGTCTATATAATACCATATTTGCCACACTTTACCTGGAAATAGTGTAGGTAGAGGCTCTGCTGAAAAGGGACAGCGTGGTATAGTGTCACACTACTTGCTGGTGCAACATTAAACCAACAGTCCTTTTAAGAGCTAATTGAAATCTATTCTATACTAATAGCACTCTTAGTTGCATTAGCTGCAAGCTGCTGGAGCATGGATAGTGTATTAGAGGCCTGTAGGCAGGGATTATAGCCTCACAGACCATACTGCTGCTGCAGCTACATTCAAAATATACTTTTTAATAATACCACTCTTAGTTGCACTTAGTGTAGAGTAAGTTGCTGGAGAAGGAATAATGTATTAAAGGCCTGTAGGCAAGGATTCTAGACTTACAGACCATACTACTTATGCTTAAAAAATCTATTCTATTATAATACCGCTCTTACCTGTATTTAGTGTAGAACATGCTGCTGGAGAAGGAATAGGGTATTAGAGACCTGTAGGCAGGGATTCTAGACTTACAGACCATACTACTGATATCTAAAAAATCTTTGCTATTCTATTATAATACCGCTCTTATCTGTATTTAGTATAGAGCAAGCTGCTGGAGAAGGAGTAGTGTATTACAGGCCTGTAGGAAGGTATTTCTAGCCTTATTGTAACATTGTTACCGGCGTCCCCACACTTTCCTGCTCTCTTTCCCATGAGGGCACACCAGAACACTTACCCTCATCGCTGTCCAGAGGTGGCTTACTTGTGAAGTCGGCCCCTGCCGACTGCTCCCAGGGCATGCGTATGCCATGCAGGTCTCCTGGGAGTCTGCTTAGGGCACGTGAGCGCACCTATTCTTAACCCCTTCCCTACCTGGGGATTTTCCATTTTTAGTTTTTTCCTCCCCTTCTCCCAAGCGCCATAACGTTTTTATTCTTCCGACAATATAGCCATATGAGGGTTTGGTTTTTGCAGGACAAGTTGCTCTTTTGAATTACATCATTCATTTTGCCACATATTGTACTGAAAAAACAAAAAAAAAAAACAAGTGCAGTGAAATTACAAAAATAGTGCAATTTCATAGTGATTTTTTTAGTTACCATGTTCACTATATAATAAAACTCACTTTGCAGTATGATTCCCCAGTTCATTATTAGTTTGTAGATATTAAACATATATAGTTTTACTTTTATCTAAGAGGTGAAAAAAATACAGAAGTTTGTAAAAAAAAAAAGAATAGCGCTTTTGTCACCATTTTCCAAAACCCGTGGCATTCTCATTTTTCTGGCTCTGGGGCTCACTGACAACTTATTTTTTGCACCTTGAGCTGACATTTTTAATTATACCATTTTTGGTTAGATGCAATGTTTTAATCGCCTTTTATTATCTTTTATTGCAATGTTTGTAACAACCAAAAACTTCTGGTCTGTTTATTTTTTTTCTCACTACGCCCTTTACCGATCAAATAGATTTATTTTATGTGTATTTTTTATTATCCTTTTATATTCAATGGGGCAAAAGGGGGGTGATTTGAACATTTGCGGTTGTTTTTATTGTTTTTATATCTTTGTATTTTTAAAACCCTTTTTCGTTTACATTTATTGAGTTTACTAGTCCCCTTAGAGGACTTGAAGTCTGCACAGTCCGATCGCTTCTACTGTTCAGACCGATGGTTTAGGATCACTCTGAACAATAGAAATCCTGATCACCTGTATACACAGTTGAAACCAGAAGTTTACATACATTATCTAAAAAGACACATCTGCAGGTTTTTCTCACTATCTGACATTAAATCAGAATAAACCTTTCCCTTATAAGGTCCATTAGGAACCAAAATTATTTATATGTGCCAAATGCCAGAATAATGATAGAAAGAGAATGTTTTAAGACATTTTTATTACTTTTTTTTTTTAAAATAAGTAAAAAATTGACATTTTTCATTAGTATTTGGTACCAGTGCCCTTAACCCCTTTCCGACCATGGACGGAAAGATCCGTCATGGTGCCTTGGGCCTTAAAGACCAAGGACGGATCTTTCCGTCACGGCGGAATCACGGCACCGGAGCCTCCGGTGATTGCAATCGGGTAACACAAACTGCACATTCGGGGAGGAGGGGACCTGTACCTGACCTCAGGAGGGGTGGTGCCTCCTCCCCGGACCTACGGAGGCTGTGATTGGCTGACGAACGCCGCTCAACCAATCACAGCCACTGTAATGTTCCACCATTTAAAGTGACTGAAACATTGAAATCCAGCCCTGGCCAGTGCAGCTATAGCACTGGCCATTGGCTGGAGCTGGGTGACCTCACTGGATCACCCTCCCCCAGCTCCAGTAGCTCTGATTGGAGAGATCGGCCTTGTGACCGATCTCTCCAATCACAGTGAACCTGTTGCCGGTGACCGCCCCATCAGCTTCACTTGTCGGCCCTGCAGCACGCCAGCACAGTGAGTGTATACAGTGCAATGGCAGGGCGACAAGATCCGGTCCCATGCTGTTATGTGACCGGAGCATGGGACCCGGAAGTTGCCGCGCTGCCATTGCACTGTATGAAACCGGCGAAAAGCCTCCTGATCCGCTACCGCCGCTGCCCTCCGCGATCTGCCACCTGTCTCCCCGATCTGCTGCCCGCACCCCCACCCCTCGTATCTGCTGCCTGCACTCTCACCCCCACACCTCCCGATCCGCCGCCGCCGCCCTCCATCTGCCACAGTGCCACTGCTCCCCCCGATCTGCTGCCCGGCCCCTTTCCCTCGTGATCGGCTGCTCGTCCCATCACCTCCGTGATGTTCTGCCAGCCCCCTCCACTCAAGATTGGCTGCCCGCTTCCTCCTCCGTTATGTGCTGCCTGGCCCTGCCCCCTCTCCTCCGTTATGTGCTGCCCGGCCCCGCCCCCTCTCCTCCGTTATGTGCTGCCCGGCCCCGCCCCCTCTCCTCCGTTATGTGCTGCCCGGCCCCGCCCCCTCTCCTCCATTATGTGCTGAGCGCCCCCTCTCCTCCGTTATATGCTGCGCACCCCCTCTCCTCCATTATGTGCTGCGCGCCCCCTCTCCGTTATGTGCTGCCCGCCCCCTCCCCTCCGTTATATGCTGCTCTCCTCCGTTATGTGCTGCTCGCCCCCTCACCTCCGTGATGTGCTGCCCGCTCCCCCCCACCTCTCACCCCCTTGATCGGCTACCCGCCCCCTCCCCTGTCACCCCCTTGATGTGCGCTCCCTCCCCTGTCACCCCCGTGATGTGCGCTCCATCCCCTGTCACCCCCGTGATCTGTGCTCCCTCACCTGTCACCCCCGTGATCTGTGCTCCCTCCCCTGTCACCCTCGTGATGTGTGCTCCCTCCCCTGTCACCCCCGTGATCTGTGCTCCCTCCCCTGTCACCCCCGTGATGTGTGCTCCCTCCCCTGTCACCCCCATGATCTGTGCTCTCTCACCTGTCACCCCCGTGATCTGTGCTCCCTCACCTGTCACCCCCATGATCTGCTGTCCGCTCTCCCTCACCTCTCACCCCCATGATCTGTGCTCTGCTCACCTGTCTCCTCCGTGATCTGCGCTGCGCTCCCTCTCCCACCTCTCACCCTCCCCGATCTGCTGCCTCCTTCATCTCCTGTGATCCAGCTGCCTAGATCCATCCTGTAGGGTAACTATCCCCAATCCCACCTCCCACTCCCCTTCCCACCATCCCCCCATCCCCCCTTCTCCCCCATCCTCTGCCGCTCCTGGATCCACTGCGCCCTCTCCCATCCGCCCCCACCCTATCCCAGCCGCCTCCACCCTATCCCAGCCGCCTCCGTCTCACAATCACATATGCTCCCTTTATATGCCGCTGCCCCCCCATCTGCCGCCTCCCCATCTGCCGCTGTTCTGATCCATCCTGTAAGTATTGTTCGTGGCTCTTTTCTAACTATCCCCAATCGCATCTCTCACTCCCTCCCCCCACCTCCTCCCAGACCTGCTTGCCGCCAAGTGCTGATCAGGTACGTAATTGTTGTTCTAGTTTTTGCTTTTTTTGTGCACCCCAAATAAAAAAAAAACAAAACAAAACTTGAACAATTAGGTACCTGATCAGCAATCATCCTGCAGTCGTACTCGACTTTGGACAGGAGTTCTTTTTTCCATCCCACCTAGTCCCCCCCCTTTTTTGCAGAACATTCGTGCATGCGCCCTGTTTTTTTTTTCTATGCCATGGGGGTCTAGTTTCCAAAATGGGGTCACATGTGGGGAAGCTCCACTGTTTCGGCACCTCAGTGGGTCTCCAAACACAGCATGGAATACGCTAATTATCCCAGACAATTTTGTGTTTGAAACGTCAAATGACGCTCCTTGCATTCCAAGCCCTGCTGTGCGCCCAAACATTTGATTTCCACCACATATGAGGTGTCTGTGTACTCAGGAGAAATTGCACAATACATTTTATGGTGCAATTTTTCCTGATATTCTTGTGAAAAAAAAGCTACCTGGTTGAAGTAACAATTTTGTAGTGAACATTTTTTTTTATTTTCATGGCTCAACTCTATTAATTTTGTGAAGCCCCCAGAGGTTCAAAGTGCTTAATAAACATCTAGATACATTCCATGAGGGGTCTAGTTTCCAAAATGGGGTCACATGTGGGGAAGCTCTACTGTTTCGGCACCTCAGGGGCTCTCCAAACGCAACATGGTGCTGCTAACGATTCCAGCTAATTTTCTGTTCAAAAAAGTCAAATGGCGCTCCTTCCCTTCCGAGTCCTGCCGTGCGCCCAAACAGTGGTTTTTCGCCACATATGAGGTATCTGCATGCTCAGTAGAAATAGCCCAACAAATTTTGGGGGTTCATTTAATCCTGCTACCCTTGTGAATATGCAATATTTGAGGCTAAATTAACATTTTTGTTGCAAAAAGTAAAATGTTCATTTTTTCCTTCCACATTGCTTTAGTCACTGTGAAGCACCTGAAGGGTTAATAACCTTCTTAAATGTGGTTTTGAGTAGCCTGAGGGGTGCCGTTTTTGGAATGGTGTCACTTTTGGGTGTTTTGTGTCATGTAGACCTTTCAAAATTGCTTCAAATGTGATGTGGTCCCTAATAAAAGTGGCTTTGTAAATGTTGTTGTAAAAATGAGAAATTGCTCATAAATTTTGAACCCCTATAACTTCCTTAAAATTTTTTTTCCCAAAATTGTGCTGATGTAAAGTAGACATGTGGGAAATGTTATTTATTAATTATTTTGTGTCATATGTCTCATTGGTTTTAGAGCATAAAAATTAAAAGTTTGAAAATTACAAAATTTTCGCGAAATTTCCGTTTTTTTCACAAAGAAACGCAAAAAATATCTGCCTAAATTTACCACTAACATGAAGCCCAATATGTCACGAAAAAACAATCTCAGAATCACCGGGATCTGTTGAAGCGTTCCAGAGTTATAACCTCATAAAGTGACACTGGTCAAAATTGCAAAAAATGTCCTGGTCTTTAGGGTCAAAATAGGCTTGGGGCTGAAGGGGTTAAACTGTATAACTTGGTTCAAACATTTTGGATATCCTTTCACGAGCTTCTCACAATAGTTAGTAGGAATTTGGGCCCATTCCTCCTGACAGAACTGGTGTAACTGAGCCATGTTTGTAGGTTGCCTTGCTCGCACCAGCCTATTCAGATTTACCTATACATTTTCAATAGGATTGAGATCAGGGTTTGTGATGGCCACACCAAAACATTGACTTTGTTGTCCTTAAGCAATTTCCTACTTTAGCACAAATCATATTATTCTATTACAATGACAACCGCAGTCTTCAGGGCGAGGCACTAGCACCCTCTTACACTATGATCTATGTGTCATGCCCATCTGTAATTGCAACCTATGGATTTATTTTTTGTTCTTTCATTCATAGTTGTAGCTGCCAAAACTTTCTCATTTATATGTAAGCTAAGCTATACGATATCTGGCTTTTCTGTGTCTGAAAGGCCGCATTTGCAAGTTGTTTAAATACTGGAGGGTGGTTCTGCAGGTGTCCAAATCATACTGCGCAATAACATACTTCTCTGGCAATTGCATTTTGGCTGCATTATTTATGCTATTTCCTCCTAATTGGATGCATTTTTGGTTCAGATGCGAAACATTAATTTTGATGTGTTTTTATATTACTGAAAAACTCTCATTCTGCACATAAAAAAATTAACTGCAGTTTTCTACATGCCTAGCCCTACACTAAATGCAACAGGGATCGGTATTATCAGAGAATAGAATAGATTTTTTACATTGCTGCAGCAAGGACCATCAGGCAGTAATCACTGTAATACACTATCCCTATGCAGCAGCTCTCCCTGCACTATTTCTGGGGTACAGTGGACCGAGCATGGCGTCAAGGATGCAATGCAACTGTCTAATCACAGTAATGCCAGTAGCCAACATGGCTGTAACATTACCATGATTGGCAGGCAATCCTCATATGCTTAGTGGCAGAAAATCAGCCGCGAAACATGCAGAATGGGTACTCGAGCATGGCACCCAAGCATTCATGGTACTCGATCGAGTACATCTGGAATAACAACAAACCCAGAATTGCAAGATCAATATTAGTAAAGCATAAAAAAAAGGAGGATTAGGCTTACCTAATATATCAAACTACTACCTAGCCTGCATTACTAAAACTAGTTAAAAATGGCTACAGGAAGACGATAACACAGCTTAGGTCACGATTGAAAAAACCTTAAACAAAAACAAATTTCTTTCCGCCCTACTGCTGGCACACCTCATGGACAAAGAGACCCATGCCCAAGAATCTGCTGCACAAGTTCACAGTAAGCACCTTGCTTTCTCCTTAACTCCCAGAAGTGCAAGATAAACCTCACCCCCAAACTTATCCCCCTGGAACATATCATTCCCAAGATAAATCTATCAACGTGGAAAAACCTGTTGTAAACTTGTTGGATATCATAATAGATGACATCCCAATAACATTTGGTGAGATCAAAACCAAATTCAACCTCCTAGACAAGGAATACAGTAACTGGCTTTGTATAAACTAGCACTTAACAAAAGAAGTTAAACTTGAACAACCGTCCGTTATTGGGAATTTATTAAACAACACCCTAAACACCCTGACATGGAAAAGCAACAACATCTACAAAGTATTTATTGAGGACTCAGGCCTAGGCATTAGGCCAAACAAAGCAGCATGGGAGAAAGAATTAGGAATAAAAATAGAAGAGAAGCAATTCCTAAAAACCCTGGACATTATTTACATAAACTGCCTATGCGTAACTTTGCAGGATACATATTATAAAGTACTCTCCAGGAAGTAATACACACCACAAAAATTAAATATGATGTACCCAGAAAAATCATCTCTCTGCTGGAGAAATTGCAGTAAAACTGACAACTTGGCTCACATATTCTGGAGATGTCCACCCCTTGACAGCCTCTGCATAGACACACAAGACTTCAGCTCAAAAACCACTAATATAAACATTCTTCTAACCTCCCAGCTAATACTACTGTCCATTGGTCTGGAAAACATTACAAATTAATTTAAACCCATCATAAGTCATATTCTGTTAACTATAAAGCATCTGATTGCATCAAGGTGGAAACAAGAGGCTCCTCCCAAGATAGAAGACCTAATACATAGAATTTCCCTACACAATGCATTTGGACACAGTTTCACCCTAAAGGGTGCTTTACACGTTGCGACATTGCTAACGATATATCGTCGGGCTCACATCATTAGTGACGCACATCTGGCGCAGTTAGCGACATCGCAGCGTGTGACACCAAGGAGCGATGATCAACGATTGCAAAATCATTCAAAAACGATGATCGTTGACACATCGCTCTTTTCATTAATGTCGTTGCTGCTGCAGGTACGATGTTGTTCCTCGTTCCTGCAGCACCACACATCGCTATGTGTGACACCGCAGGAGCGACGAACATCTCCTTACCTGCGTCCACTGGCAATGCAGAAGGAAGAAGGTGGGCGGGATGTTACATCCCGCTCATCTCCGCCCCTCCGCTTCTATTGGACGGCTGCCGTGTGACATCACTGTGATGCCGCATGAACCGCCCCCTTAGAAAGGAGGCGGTTCGCCGGCCAGAGTGACGTCGCAGGGCAGGTAAGTCCATGTGACGGGTGTAAGCGATGTTGTGCGCCACAGGCAGCGATTTGCCCATGTCGCACAACCGACGGGGGCGGGTACACTCGCTAGCGATATCGATACCAATATCGCATATCGCAGCGTGTAAAGTACCCTTAAGTGAAAAGAACTACAAAAAATACAACCAAAATTGGCTCCCCTGGATCAAAACATTCACACAACTACACATAGAAGAAACCTTTGACTAGGACTAAGAACTTACTGTATGCCATTACATATCCAAACTCACTTATGTTGGCAGTGTAACTGCAAAAAATTGTTAATCAACTGTAAAAAGAACTCTGAACTCTGATCTCTGTATGTAAATTGCTTTGTTACTCCCTGGTTAACCCTATATAACCATGACCCTTTTTCCCTACTGTTACCCCATGCTATCCCAACTCATGCCTCCTCATTTTAACTTG
Source organism: Anomaloglossus baeobatrachus (assembly GCF_048569485.1). NCBI lineage: Eukaryota > Metazoa > Chordata > Amphibia > Anura > Aromobatidae > Anomaloglossus > Anomaloglossus baeobatrachus. The sequence continues at coordinate 85,467,707 of NC_134356.1, read as the reverse complement.
CAAAATCAATAAAAACATTCGACTCACAAAATTATATTCCCATCTTTATGATGGAAAAACTAAAAATGTAGGTGTTTTTAAACATATATGTATTAAAGTAACGGTTGGCATATCTGTATGTGTTCCATTTTAACAAACTACAAATAAACCTTCTGAAGTTTGGCTTTATAGCTATTCTCCATCCTTCATTTTAAATTAACCAAGACAATAAAAAATATTTGATATATAAGGGATGGACATAGACTTAAAATATTTGACTCACTCAAGAGAGAAGATTCCTTAAGTTTTTTGTTTTAGCTTTTGTATAGCATTTAGTTTTTTTTGTAGCAAATACACTGCAAGGTTATATTTTATTAACCGATACAATTCTCTCCTTCCTACTCGGTGAATCTTGACTTCAGAAAATTGCTTGTTTAGTAAACTACTTAAGCTTTTGATGTGATCATAGATTTGCTGTGGTCTTAAAATGACCATAAGGTCTCAGATTGATCCTGCTGATAATAGAATAATTATTTCCTGTTTTAGCTAATGCATGCAGGACACATATTGCTGTCAAACTGTGTTTTCAAACATCTTTATTCGGTTATATAAATAATATATATCACCAACATCATATTATTCATCTTTAAGTAAAATTACCTTACTTTACTGGTATTTTACCTACCAAAAATGCCTACCGTAAACACAGGATGCAAAAAGGCTATGATTCCTGGGATGGCAGCAGTTTATTTTTAAATTACTGTACTTCTTTACAATGACAGCTTACAAAATATGCAGGTAAATTACATTTATTTTTTCTTAATTTGAAGCCAATTAAATCATATCATTAGGACTCAGAAAATCATTTTAACTTTATGGGTTAATTAATAATGATGAGCAATCATGCTCGGGACTGCTCGATACTTGATCAGGGTGCTGGGCCCACTTAATACTCGATTGAGTATCCTTGTGTTTGGGCGACATGCTCGAGTCCCCGTACTGCCTGTTTCGCAGCTAGTTTTCAGCCACTAAACATGTAGGGATCCTGCCAATCATAGTAATGCCATAGCCATTTTAGCTACTGATATTATTGTGATTGGCTGGCAGCATAGCGTCATTGAGTCGATATAAGACCTAGTGATACTATGCTCTTTGCATGATACCCGTAAAAAGTGAACTGAGAGCTTCTGCTAGAAAAGGGACAGTGTGTTAAAGCATTTTATGGCCTTATAGTCCTTGCTGCTGCAACATAAAAAATCTATTATATTGTCTAATAATACTGCTAATGATAGCTGCATTTAGTGTATGTAGGGCTAGCTGCTGTGCAAGGGATAGGGTATTAGTGGCAGGTATTCTACCCTTACAGACCTTGCTAGTGCTACATAAAAAAATCTATTTTATTCTTTAATAATACCACTCTTAACTGCAGTTAGTGTAGGGAGAGCTGGCAGAGAAGAGATAGTGTATTAAAGCCATCTAGGCAGGGATTGTTGCCTAAAGACCGCTTTACACACTGCGATATCGGTACCGATATCGCCAGCGCGCGGACCTGCCCCCATCGGTTGTGCGACACGGGCAAATCTCTGCCTGTGTCGCACAACATCGCCCGGACCCGTCACATGGACTTACCTTACCTGCGACGTCGCTGTGACCGGCGAACCGCCTCCTTTCTAAGGGGGCGGTTCGTTCAGCGTCACAGCAGCGTCACTGAACCGCCGCCCAATAGAAGCGGAGGGGCAGAGATGAGCGGGACGAACATCCCGCCCACCTCCTTCCTTCCGCATTGTGGCCGGGAGGCAGGTAAGGAGAGCTTCCTCCTTCCTGCGGTGTCACACGGAGCGATGTGTGCTGCCACAGGAATGAGGAACAACTTCGTTACTGCTGCAGTAACGATATTTGAGAATGGCCCCGCATGTCACCGATGAGCAATTTTGCACGTTTTTTCGACGATGCAAAATGGCTCATAGGTGTCACACGCAACGGCATCGCTAAAGCGACCGGATGTGGGTCACAAGTTCCGTGACCCCAACGAGATCACTTGAGCGATGTTGTAGCGTGTAAAGCCCGCTTTACATTCCTTGCTGCTATGTGAACCGAAAAGTCCTTTATAAGGCTAATTAAAATCTATTCTATTCTCTAATAATTTTAAATCAAAATCTCTTTAAACAACAAATAAGGTGTCACCAAAATACATATATATCAAAAGACTACTCAGACTAAAAGGTGTTATCATGCTGAGAAAGACTGAGTGAACACTCTAATTAATAAAAAAGTATATTTTTTTATAAAATACATATAATACAAAAAATAATAAAGCCTCAAATGTGGGGGGACACACAACCTTTTGATATACAGTACAGACCAAAAGTTTGGACACACTTTCTCATTCAAAGAGTTTTCTTTATTTTCATGACTGAAAATTATAGATTCACATTGAAGGCATCAAAACTATGAATTAAAACATGTGGAATGAAATACTTAACAAAAAAGTGTGAAACAACTGAAAATATGTCTTATATTCTAGATTCTTCAAAGTAGCCATCTTTTGCTTTGATTACTACTTTGCACACTCTTGGCATTCTCTTGATGAGCTTCAAAAGGTAGTCACCGGAAATTATTTTCCAACAGTCTTGAAGGAGTTTCCAGAGATGTTTAGCACTTGTTGACCCTTTTGCAATTACTTTGCGGTCCGGCTCACCCCAAACCATCTTGATTGGGTTCAGGTCTGGTGACTGTGGAGGCCAGGTCATCTGGCATAGCACCCCATCACTCTCCTTCTTAGTCAAATAGCCCTTACACAGCCTGGAGTTGTGTTTGGGGCCATTTTCCTGTTGAAAAATAAATGATGGTCCAACTAAACGCAAACCGGATAGAATAGCATGCCGCTGCAAGATGCTGTGGTAGTCATGCTGGTTCAGCATGCTGGTTCAATTTTGAATAAATCCCCAACAGTGTCACCAGCAAAGCACCCCCACACCATCACACCTCCTCCTCCATGCTTCACGGTGTGAACCAGGCATGTAGAGTCCATCCATTCACCTTTCCTTTCGCACAAAGACACGGTGGTTGGATCCAAAGATCTCAAATTTGGACTCATCAGACCAAAGCACAGATTTCCACTGGTCTAATGTCCATTCCTTGTGTTCTTTAGCCCAAACAAGTCTCTTCTGCTTGTTGCCTGTCCTTAGCAGTGGTTTCCTAGCAGCTATTTGACTATCAGCTGTGTATTCACCAGACTTCTGCACAACACAACTGATGGTCCCAACCCATTTATAAGGCAAGAAATTCCACTTATTAAACCTGACAGTGCACACCTGTGAAGTGAGAACCATTTCCGGTGACTACCTCTTGAAGCTCATCAAGAGAATGCCAAGAGCGTGGAAAGCAGTAATTAAAGCAAAAGATGGCTACTTTGAAGAACCTAGAATATAAAACATATTTTCAGCTGTTTCCCAATTTTTTTTTACGTATTTCATTCCACAGGTGTTAATTCATAGTTTTGATGCCTTCAATGTGAATCTACAATTTTCAGTCATGAAAATAAAAAAAAACTCTTTGAAAGAGAACGTGTGTCCAAACCTTTGGTCTGCAAAGTATATATATATACATACATATTCTCTAATAATACAGCTTTTAGTTGCAATTAGTTTAGGGAGAGCTGCTGCAGAAAGGCAATGATTATTGCCTTACATTCCTTGCTGCTGTTACATTAATGCAAAAGAACTTTTCATGCCTAGCTCAAATCTATTCTGTTCTATAATACAGCTCTTAGCTGGAATTAGTGCAGGTAGAGCTGCTGGAGAAAGGATAGTGTATTACAGATACAGTGCCTACAAGTAGTATTCAACCCCCTGCAGATTTAGCAGGTTTACACATTCGGAATTAACTCTTGGCATTGTGACATTTGGACTGTAGATCAGCCTGGAAGTGTGAAATGTACTGCAGCAAAAAAGAATGTTATTTCTTTTTTTATTTTTTTTTAAATTGTGAAAAGTTCATTCAGAGGGTCATTTATTATTCAACCCCTCAAACCACAAGAATTCTGTTTGGTTCCCCTAAAGTATTAAGAAGTATTTCAGGCACAAAGAACAATGAGCTTCACATGTTTGGATTAATTATCTCTTTTTCCAGCCTTTTCTGACTAATAAAGACCCTCCCCAAACTTGTGAACAGCCCTCATACTTAAGGTCCAGTCACACTAAACAACTTACCAGCGATCCCAACAACGATAGGGATCGCTGGTAAGTTGCTAGGAGGTTGCTGGTGAGATGTCACACTGCGACACTCCAGCGATCCCACCAGCAACCTGACCTGGCAGGGATCGCTGGAGCGTGGCTACACAAGTTGCTGGTGAGCTCACCAGCAACCAGTGACAAGCCCCCAGCGCCGCGTGGAAGATGCTGCGCTTGGTAACTAAGGTAAATATCGGGTAACCAACCCGATATTTACCTTGGTTACCACCGCACGGAGCTACACGTGCAGAGAGCAGGGAGCAGCGCACACTGAGCGCTGGCTCCCTGCTCTCCTAGTTACAGCACACATCGGGTTAATTACCTGATGTGTGCTGCAGCTAAATGTGCACAGAGCAGGGAGCAGCGCACAATGCTTAGTGCTGGCTCCTTGCTCTACTAGTTACAGCACACATCGGGTTAATTAACCCGATGTGTGCTGCAGCTACATGTGCACAGAGCAGGGAGCAGCGCACAATGCTTAGCGCTGGCTCCTTGCTCTCCTAGTTACAGCACACATCGGGTTAATTACCTGATGTGTGCTGCAGCTACATGTGCACAGAGCAGGGAGCAGCGCACAATGCTTAGCGCTGGCTCCTTGCTCTGCTAGTTACAGCACACATCGGGTTAATTAACCTGATGTGTGTTGCAGCTACATGTGCACAGAGCAGGAGCCGGCACTGACAGTGAGAGCGGAGGAGGCTGGTAACAAAGGTAAATATCGGGTAACCAAGGACAGGGCTTCTTGGTTACCCGATGTTTACATTGGTTACCAGCCTCCGCAGAAGCCGGCTCCTGCTGCCTGCACATTTAGTTGTTGCTGTCTCGCTGTCACACACAGCGATCTGTGCTTCACAGCGGGACAGCAACAACTAAAAAATGGCCCAGGACATTCAGCAACAACCAACGACCTCACAGCAGGGGCCAGGTTGTTGCTGGATGTCTCACACAGCAACATCGCTAGCAACGTCACAAAAGTTGTTCGTTAGCAGCGATGTTGCTAGCGATGTTGCTTAGTGTGACGGGGCCTTTAGTCAACATGGGAAAGACAAAGAAGCATTCCAAGGCCATCAGAGACAAGATCGTGGAGGGTCACAAGGCTGGCAAAGGGTACAAAACCCTTTCCAAGGAGTTGGGCCTATCTGTCTCCACTGTTGGGAGCAGCATCCGGAAGTGGAAGGCTTATGGAACTACTGTTAGCCTTCCACGGCCTGGACAGCCTTTGAAAGTTTCCACCCGTGTCGAGGCCAGGCTTGTCCGAAGAGTCAAGGCTAACCCAAGGACAACAAGGAAGGAGCTCCAGGAAGATCTCATGGCAGTGGGGACATTGGTTTCAGTCAATACCATAAGTAACGTACTCCACCGCAATGGTCTCCGTTCCAGACGAGCCCGTAAGGTACCTTTACTTTCAAAGCGTCATGTCAAGGCTCGTCTACAGTTTGCTCATGATCGCTTGGAGGACTCTGAGACAGACTGGTTCAAGGTTCTCTGGTCTGATGAGACCAAGATCGAGATCTTTGGTGCCAACCACACACGTGACGTTTGGAGACTGGATGGCACTGCATACGACCACAAGAATACCATCCCTACAGTCAAGCATGGTGGTGGCAGCATCATGCTGTGGGGCTGTTTCTCAGCCAAGGGGCCTGGCCATCTGGTCCACATCCATGGGAAGATGGATAGCACGGCCTACCTGGAGATTTTGGCCAAGAACCTCCGCTCCTCCATCAAGGATCTTAAGATGGGTCGTCATTTCATCTTCCAACAAGACAACGACCCAAAGCACACAGCCAAGAAAACCAAGGCCTGGTTCAAGAGGGAAAAAATCAAGGTGTTGCAGTGGCCTAGTCAGTCTCCTGACTATTGATGAGCGAACTGGTCGCGGTTCGGCTCGAGGTTGGTTCGCCGAACGGAGCTCCCGTTCGGTTCGTTGAACGTTCGACGAACAGAACTCGAACTGCATAGGAAACAATGGCAGGCAATCACAAACACATAAAAACACCTTTAAAACACCCTCAAAGGTGTCCAAAAGGTGACAAACAACTCACAACACAACACAAACACATGGGAAAGTGACAAGGACATATACTCATGCAAAAACAAAAGAGCTGGACAAGGAAAAAGAGGACGAGACACAGATATAGGCATGGTATGCCCTTCTAAAATCATGTAAAACACCGCAAGGTGACTCCAAGCGGAGTCTCCCTTTTTTCCAAAAATTGGGCCACACAGGCACCCCTTCAGTGGCAGCACTTGTGCCCCAGTTGTACACTTCACAGCTAGATTTGCATCAAGCACATTCAAAAATACGCTATTCTTAACCGTCCCCAGGATAACACCGGGGTAGGTAGCAAAGTCTTTGCTGAACCATGACTTGTTCATCTTGGCTCCTTTTTAAAAACACGGCAAGCAAGGGTTACTCCAAGCGGAGTCTCCCTTTTTTCCAAAAATTGGGCCCCACACACACCCACCCATTCAGTGGCAGCACTTGTGCCCTAGTTGTACACTTCACAGCTAGATTTGCATCAAGCACATTCAAAAATACGCTATTCTTAACCGTCCCCAGGATGACACCGGGGTAGGTAGCAAAGTCTTTCCTAAACCCAGCTCTGTTCATCTTGGCTTCTTTTAAAAACAATGTAAGCAAGGGTTACTCCAAGCGGAGTCTCCCTTTTTTCCAAAAATTGGGCCCCAGACACACCCACCCATTCAGTGGCAGCACTTGTGCCCTAGTTGTACACTTCACAGCTAGATTTGCATCAAGCACATTCAAAAATACGCTATTCTTAACCGTCCCCAGGATGACACCGGGGTAGGTAGCAAAGTCTTTCCTAAACCCAGCTCTGTTCATGTTGGCTTCTTTTAAAAACAATGTAAGCAAGGGTTACTCCAAGCAGAGTCTCCCTTTTTTCCAAAAATTGTGCCCCACACACACCTGTTACACGTCGTGGCTCTCTTATTGCAAGGAATGAGGTGGTCCCCCATTCCTTCTCGGCCACGAGCCCTCCTGCTCAGCAGCACCAAAGGTCTGGGAGACTGCGCAGTCTGCAGGAGTTGCCTTCTCAGAGACACAGCAGAAGGGTGACACCTAGTGGTTCTCCCCTTGCAAGGAGTGGAGCGGTCTCCCATCCCTTGCCTGCCACGAGCTCTCCTGCTCAGCATCACGGAGGCTCTGGGAGGTTGCGCAGTGTGCAAAGAATAGATGCTCAGGGAAGCAGCAAGACTTCCCATGTCTCTGCACATTGTGAAACCGGGGATCCCGCCTTTATGACCCAGAGGCAGGAAGATGAGCATGTGCTCCACGTGACGTCTTCTGATTCGCTCACTGATATCACACGGCCCCATGACGAGGCTGGTGATGTGCTGAATCCTGACTTGCTGGGCCAGGACGTCACGAACCCTGATTGGGTCACGCCCGTCTCGCGCCCGCCCTTGGGTGGAGCTACACCTCCTTAAAAACTCCCCCTGCCATCATGGCGGTGCGCGACCGTCCTTCTATGTTTGGATGTCTGGCAGTGTGCTGCCACGCCACTGCTTAGGCATTATTGTCTTTTGTGGGCTTTGCCCTTGCTGCTCAGGCAGCACCTAGTTTGCAGGTCTTGCCCCTGCCTTGCTGCTCCGGCAGTATCCCGTTTAGCAGGCTGTGTTCCTGTCCCAGATGAGCTCCTCGAGTCTCTGTCGGACTCACTTGGTTTCTGAAGCACACGTGCGTGGGCACCTCTGTGCTACCCCTGTGCCATATTCCTGTGACTCCCGCTGACACACGTGTGTAGGCACCTCTGTGCGTCCCCGTGCAACAGGTACACCGTACGAGAAGCCCCGAGCCATACAACCCTCACGGGTTAGGGCGGACCGGTGTGCATAGATCGTCTGTGACATTCCAGACGATCACTAGCAGCAACCCGCTCACTCTTTCCTGACCATAGCAGTGGTCCCTTACACCGCACAGTGGACCTTGACCGGCGGAAGCTGTCCATTTCCCATCTTGGCACGCTTCCCCGGGTCCCCCTCGTAACACACACCCACCCATTCAGTGGCAGCACTTGTGCCCTAGTTGTACACTTCACAGCTAGATTTGCATCAAGCACATTCAAAAATACGCTATTCTTAACCGTCCCCAGGATGACACCGGGGTAGGTAGCAAAGTCTTTCCTGATCCCAGCTCTATTCATCTTGGCTTCTTTTAAAAACAATGTAAGCAAAGGTTACTCCAAGTGGAGTCTCCCTTTTTTCCAAAAATTGGGCCCCACACACACCCACCCATTCAGTGGCAGCACTTGTGCCCTAGTTGTACACTTCACAGCTAGATTTGCATCAAGCACATTCAAAAATACGCCATACTTAACCGTCCCCAGGATGACAACGGGGTAGGTAGCAAAGTCTTTCCTGATCCCAGCTCTATTCATCTTGGCTTCTTTTAAAAACAATGTAAGCAAAGGTTACTCCAAGTGGAGTCTCCCTTTTTTCCAAAAATTGGGCCCCACACACACCTACCCCTTCAGTGGCAGCAGTTTTGCCCCAGTTGTACACTTCACAGCTAAATTTGCATCAAGCACATTCAAAATCCACAAGCATTTACTCTCCCCAGGATGACACAGGGGTAGTAAATTCCTGGTGGATCCATGACTTGTTGATTTTGATGAACGTTAGTCTGTCCACATTGTCACTGGACAGACGCGTGCGCTTATCTGTCAGCACACACCCAGCAGCACAGAAGACACGTTCAGAGACAACGCTGGCAGCTGGACACGACAAAATCTCCAAGGCGTAACTGGAGAGCTCTGGCCATTTTTCTAGATTTGAAGCCCAAAATGAGCAAGGCTCCATTTGCAAAGTCATGGCATCGATGTTCATTTGGAGATACTCCTGTATCATCCTCTCCAGCCATTGACTATGTGTCAGACTTGTTGTCTCTGGTGGCCTTGCAAAGGAGGTTCTAAAAAAATTATGAAAAGATTCCATAAAATTGCTGTTACCAGCACCAGATACAGTCCTACTGGTACGGGTAGACTGTTGAAGATGACGAGACCGTCCCGTGTTTGTCAAGTTACAACTGGGAGATTCACTCCCTGCACCTGCACGGGTATTTGGTGGAAAAGCAGAGCTAAGATCGAGTAACAGCTTCTGCTGATACTCCTGCATACGTGCGTCCCTTTCTATGGCTGGAATTATGTCACAAAATTTGGACTTGTACCGGGGATCTAATAGTGTGGCAATCCAGTAGTCATCATTACTTCTAATTTTGACAATACGAGGGTCATGTTGGAGGTAGTGCAACAAGAAGGCACTCATGTGTCTTGCGCAGCCATGCGGACCAAGTCCACGCTGTGTTTGTGGCATATAGGTGCTACCCGTTCTATCTTCCTCTGACATCTCCCCCCAACCTCTTTCAGCTGAAATTTGACCAAGGTCTCCCTCATCCGCTGAGTCTTCCATGTCCATGGACAGTTCGTCCTCCATTTCTTCATGTTCTCCTGCACCTTCCTCAACATTTCGCCTGCTACTATGCGCCCTTGTTGATCCCTGTCCCCCATGGTCCCATGCCTGTTGCGTTGGTGATGATGAACGTCTGGACCTTGGTGATGTTGTTGTCCTTTGCGCATATGAATCCTCCTGTAGTTCCTCCCCTTCCTGTTGTCCCACCCCCTGACTCCGAATAGTGTTTAGCGTGTGCTCCAGCATGTAAATGACTGAAATTGTCATGCTGATAATGGCATTGTCAGCGCTAAACATATTCGTCGCCATGTCGAAACTGTGCAGAAGGGTGCATAGGTCCTTGATCTGAGACCACTCCATCAGGGTGATCTGCCCCACCTCTGCATCTCGTTGGCCCAGGCTATACGTCATGACGTATTGCACCAGGGCTCGGCGGTGCTGCCACAGTCGCTGTAACATGTGGAGAGTCGAATTCCAGAGTGTCACCACATCGCATTTCAGGCGATGAACCGGCAGGCCGAAAGACTTCTGGAGAGATGCAAGTCGCTCAGCTGCGGCGGTTGAACGGCGGAAGTGAGCAGACAGTTTTCGTGCCCTGGTCAGAAGGCCATCTAGGCCGGGATAGTGTGTTAAAAATTGCTGGACAACAAGGTTCAACACGTGAGCCATACAAGGCACGTGTGTCACCTTGCCCAGGCGAAGGGCCGCACCCAGGTTTGCAGCATTGTCGCACACGGCCTTACCAGGCTGCAGGTTGAGTGGAGACACCCATTTATTAAACTCGGACCGCAGAGCTGACCACAACTCCTCAGCTGTGTGACTCCTATTCCCAAGACATGTCAAGCTAAAGACCGCCTGATGCCGTTGCGCTCTGCTGCCAGCATAGTAATGAGGGGTGCGTGATTCCTTCTGCGCAGTGAGAACGCTGGTGGCCTGACCAGGCAGGCTTGGGGCGGAGATGGAAGACCCAGATGAGGTGGAGGAGGCAGAAGCAGTGGCGGAACTTGGACAGACAGAGGATTGACACACAAGTCGTGGGGACGGCAAGACTTGTGCAGCAGACCCTTCACCATCTATCACCATAGTTACCCAGTGCCCAGTCAGCGACATGTAACGTCCCTGTCCATGCTTACTGGTCCAAGTATCGGTGGTGAAATGCACCCGTTCACACACAGAGTTTCTCAAGGAAGCGGTGATGTTGTGTGCGACATGCTGGTGTAGCGCGGGCACACCTTTCTTAGAGAAGTAGTGGCAACTAGGCATCTGGTACTGGGGCACAGCGACAGACATAAGGTCTCTAAAATCCTGTGTGTCCACTAGGCGGAAAGGCAGCATTTCGGTAGCCAAGAGCTTACAGAGGGATAGAGTCAACCTCTTAGCTTTGTCATGGGTCGCAGTAAATGGCCTTTTATTTGACCACATCTGAGGGACAGAGATCTGGCTGCTGTGTGTAGACGGTGTTGAGTAGGGTGTCCCTGGAAAAATGCAGGTTTGTGAGGAAAGTGCAGGCGGAGACATGATGTTGCCTTCATCCAACGTTGGTGCTATCGATGTCTGAGAGAGCTGTACACACTCACTTGTTTCCCCTTCCAAACCAACTGACGACCTACCAAGCAAACTGCCTGTTGCGGTTACAGTGGTGGAAGTTGTGCGTGGAAAACCAGGTGTGACAGCTGTCTCCACAGTCCTAGAAGATGAAGAGCGCGCGGATGCACTGGAAGGGGCAGGCCGTGGATGGTTCGCTCCGCTAGGCCGCATTGCAGCACGGTGAGCTGCCCACCGGGACCTTTGATATTTATTCATGTGACGATTCATGGAAGAAGTTGTCAAACTGCTGAGGTTTTGACCTCTACTAACAGAATCACGACAAATTTTACACATCACATAATTTGGGCGATCTTTTTCTATGTCAAAAAAGGACCAGGCTAGGCAAGGCTTAGAGGGCATGCGACCAGCTGAGCCCCCCCGACTAGTGCTCAGAGGCAGAGTGGTGGCTGATGATGCAGTTGTAGACGTGCTAAAAGTGCTCCGACTCTGTCCAGGAAGGCGCAAGGTAACTTCGTCGTCGGTTGCATCCTCCTCCACCGCCTCTGTTGACCTCCTCGAGTGCCTGACTGGGGGTTGACAGTAGGTGGGATCTAGAACTTCATCATCAATTGTTGTGTTTGCATTCCCCTCCCCCTCAGACCGAGCCTCTTCTTGCCCTGACCGAATATTTAAGTTGTCATCCCAATCTGGTATCTGCGTCTCATCGTCATCAGTATGTTCCTCATTGTCTATAACCACAGGTGTTACAGTTTGTGACAAAGGGTCAATATTTATGCTCAGAAACTTGGTACTCACAGCCTGAATCAGAGTCACAAAGGTTCTGGGCATCACTGCAGACCATTTCCTGGTCTGTACTCACTGTAGCTTGGGAGCAGACCTCTGATTCCCAGGCTATAGTGTGACTGAACAGCTCTGCAGACTCAGCCATCTCAGTTCCACCATACTGTGCAGGGCTGATGGAGACTTCAGAGCTGGGAGAAAGCAAGTTTGATTGGGATGACAACTCAGAGGACTGGTGTTTTTTGGATGCGGTACTTGAAGTGGCTGAGAGGGCACTTGTTGAACCACTTGAGATCCATTCAAGCATTTTCCTTTTTTGGCCATCATCTACCTTTGTTCCTGTTCGTGTCCGTAAAAAAGGGAGCACATCGGATTGTCCACGGTAAGTAGTAAACATCTTATTTTTGCTGGTAGATGGTCTATCTTCAGCAGATGATAATGGAGCTTTGCCACCTTCCCCACGGACAAACCTTTTTTTTCCATTTCCACCACGCCTCTTCCCCTTTCCACCAGCATCTGTCATTTTGCCACTCATGTTGATTGCGACAAGATTGTGCACTGAAAATGTGGTAGTAAAAATTGAGAGGTGGTGTAGATTGCAGCAGTGGTCTAGCTTTATTAACAGCAGAATAATAAAGAATAAATATCCATGACAATGCAACTACGGCCCTTAAACTGGCAGCATAAATTGCTAGTATAATGGCTTAGTAACAATCAGTTTGAGAGTGCAATGCAGGCAGACGTGCTGCAAATATCTATGCACTAGTGGGACTATACAGAAGTCCAATAGCCACGTTTAGGATGCCACTAGGTTCACTCAGTGTTTGCTAGTATAATGGCTTAGTAACAATGAGTTTAAGTGTGCAATGCAGGCAGAGGTGCTGCAAATATCTTTGCACTAGTGGGACGATACAGAAGTCCAACAGCCACGTTTATAATGCCACTAAGTTCACTCAGTGTTTGCTAGTATAATGGCTTAGTAACAATGAGTTTGAGTGTGCAATACAGCCAGAGGTGCTGCAAATATCTTTGCACTAGTGGGACGATACAGAAGTCCAACAGCCACTTTCATAATGCCACTAAGTTCACTCAGTGTTTGCTAGTATAATGGCTTAGTAAAAATGAGTTTGAGTGTGCAATGCAGGCAGAGGTGCTGCAAATATCTTTGCACTAGTGGCACGATACAGAAGTCCAACAGCCACTTTTATAATGCCACTAAGTTCACTCAGTGTTTGCTAGTATAATGGCTTAGTAACAATGAGTTTGAGTGTGCAATGCAGGCAGACGTGCTGCAAATATCTTTGCACTACTGGGACTATACAGAAGTCCAATAGCCACGTTTAGGATGCCACTAAGTTCACTCAGTGTTTGCTAGTATAATGGCTTAGTAACAATGAGTTTGAGTGTGCAATGCAGGCAGACGTGCTGCAAATATCTTTGCACTAGTGGGACTATACAGAAGTCCAATAGCCACGTTTAGGATGCCACTAAGTTCACTCAGTGTTTGCTAGTATAATGGCTTAGTAACAATGAGTTTGAGTGTGCAATGCAGGCAGACGTGCTGCAAATATCTTTGCACTAGTGGGACTATACAGAAGTCCAATAGCCACGTTTAGGATGACACTAGGTTCACTCAGTGTTTGCCAGTATAATGGCTTAGTTATAATGAGTTGGAGTGTGCAATGCAGGCAGATGTGCTGCAAATACCTGTGCACTAGTGGGACTATACAGAAGTCTAATAGCCACGTTTAGGATGCCACTAGGTTCACTCAGTGTTTGCTAGTATAATGGCTTAGTTATAATGAGTTGGAGTGTGCAATGCAGGCAGACGTGCTGCAAATATCTTTGCACTACTGGGACTATACAGAAGTCCAATAGCCACGTTTAGGATGCCACTAGGTTCACTCAGTGCTTGCTAGTATAATGGCTTAGTAACAATGAGTTTGAGTGTGCAATGCAGGCAGACGTGCTGCAAATATCTTTGCACTAGTGGGACTATACAGAAGTGCAATAGCCACGTTTAGGATGCCACTAGCTTCACTCAGTGTTTGCTAGTATAATGGCTTAGTAACAATGAGTTTGAGTGTGCAATGCAGGCAGACGTGCTGCAAATATCTGTGCACTAGTGGGACTATACAGAAGTCCAATAGCCACGTTTAGTATGCCACTAGGTTCACTCAGTCTTTGCTAGTATAATGGCTTAGTTATAATGAGTTGGAGCGTGCAATGCAGGCAGACGTGCTGCAAATATCTGTGCACTAGTGGGACTATACAGAAGTCCAATAGCCACGTTTAGGATGCCACTAGGTTCACTCAGTGTTTGCTATTATAATGGCTTAGTTATAATGAGTTGGAGTGTGCAATGCAGGCAGACGTGCTTCAAATATCTGTGCACTACTGGGACTATACAGAAGTCCAATAGCCACGTTAAGGATGCCACTAGGTTCACTCAGTGTTTGCTAGTATAATGGCTTAGTAACAATGAGTTTGAGTGTGTAATGCAGGCAGTTGTGCTGCAAATATCTTTGCACTACTGGGACTATACAGAAGTCCAATAGCCACGTTTAGGATGCCACTAGGTTCACTCAGTGTTTGCTATAATAATGGCTTAGTTATAATGAGTTGGAGTGTGCAATGCAGGCAGACGTGCTGCAAATATCTGTGCACTACTGGGACTATACAGAATTCCAATAGCCACGTTGAGGATGCCACTAAGTTCACTCAGTGTTTGCTAGTATAATGGCTTAGTAACAATGAGTTTGAGTCTGAAATGCAGGCAGACGTGCTGCAAATATCTGTGCACTACTGGGACTATACAGAAGTCCAATAGCCACGTTTAGGATGCCACTAAGTTTACTCAGTGTTTGCTAGTATAATGGCTTAGTAACAATGAGTTTGAGTGTGCAATGCAGGCAGACGTGCTGCAAATATCTTTGCACTACTGGGACTATACAGAAGTCCAATAGCCACGTTTAGGATGCCACTAGGTTCACTCAGTGTTTGCTAGTATAATGGCTTAGTTATAATGAGTTGGAGTGTGCAATGCAGGCAGACGTGCTGCAAATATCTGTGCACTAGTTGGACTATACAGAAGTCCAATAGCCACGTTTAGTATGCAACTAGGTTCACTCAGTGTTTGCTAGTATAATGGCTTAGTTATAATGAGTTGGAGTGTGCAATGCAGGCAGACGTGCTGCAAATATCTGTGCAACACTGGGACTATACAGAAGTCCAATTGCCACGTTTAGGATGCCACTAGGTTCACTCAGTGTTTGCTAGTATAATGGCTTAGTAACAATGAGTTTGAGTGTGCAATGCAGGCAGATGTGCTGCAAATATCTTTGCATTACTGGGACTATACAGAAGTCCAATAGCCACGTTTAGGATGCCACTAGGTTCACTCAGTGTTTGCTATTATAATGGCTTAGTTATAATGAGTTGGAGTGTGCAATGCAGGCAGACGTGCTGCAAATATCTGTGCACTAGTGGGACTATACAGAAGTCCAACAGCCACGTTTAGGATGCCACTAGGTTCACTCAGTGTTTGCTAGTATAATGGCTTAGTAACAATGAGTTTGAGTGTGCAATGCAGGCAGATGTGCTGCAAATATCTTTGCATTACTGGGACTATACAGAAGTCCAATAGCCACGTTTAGGATGCCACTAGGTTCACTCAGTGTTTGCTATTATAATGGCTTAGTTATAATGAGTTGGAGTGTGCAATGCAGGCAGACGTGCTGCAAATATCTGTGCACTAGTGGGACTATACAGAAGTCCAATAGCCACGTTTAGGATGCCACTAGGTTAACTCAGTGTTTGCTAGTATAATGGCTTAGTAACAATGAGTTTGAGTGTGCAATGCAGGCAGACGTGCTGCAAATATCTTTGCACTACTGGGACTATACAGAAGTCCAATAGCCACGTTTAGGATGCCTCTAAGTTCACTTAGTGTTTGCTAGTATAATGGCTTAGTAACAATGAGTTTGAGTGTGCAATGCAGGCAGACGTGCTGCAAATATCTTTGCACTAGTGGGACTATACAGAAGTCCAATAGCCACGTTTAGGATGCCTCTAAGTTCACTTAGTGTTTGCTAGTATAATGGCTTAGTAACAATGAGTTTGAGTGTGCAATGCAGGCAGACGTGCTGCAAATATCTTTGCACTAGTGGGACTATACAGAAGTCCAATAGCCACGTTTAGGATGCCACTAGGTTCACTCAGTGTTTGCTAGTATAATGGCTTAGTTATAATGAGTTGGAGTGTGCAATGCAGGCAGACGTGCTGCAAAGATCTGTGCACTAGTGGGACTATACAGAAGTCCAATAGCCACGTTTAGGATGCCACTAGGTTCACTCAGTGTTTGCTATTATAATGGCTTAGTTATAATGAGTTGGAGTGTGCAATGCAGGCAGACGTGCTGTAAATATCTGTGCACTAGTAGGACTATACAGAAGTCCAATAGCCACGTTTAGGATGCCACTAGGTTCACTCAGTGTTTGCTAGTATAATGGCTTAGTTATAATGAGTTGGAGTGTGCAATGCAGGCAGACGTGCTTCAAATATCTGTGCACTACTGGGACTATACAGAAGTCCAATAGCCACGTTTAGGATGCCACTAGGTTCACTCAGTGTTTGCTAGTATAATGGCTTAGTAACAATGAGTTTGAGTGTGTAATGCAGGCAGTTGTGCTGCAAATATCTTTGCACTACTGGGACTATACAGAAGTCCAATAGCCACGTTTAGGATGCCACTAGGTTCACTCAGTGTTTGCTATAATAATGGCTTAGTTATAATGAGTTGGAGTGTGCAATGCAGGCAGACGTGCTGCAAATATCTGTGCACTACTGGGACTATACAGAATTCCAATAGCCACGTTGAGGATGCCACTAAGTTCACTCAGTGTTTGCTAGTATAATGGCTTAGTAACAATGAGTTTGAGTCTGAAATGCAGGCAGACGTGCTGCAAATATCTGTGCACTACTGGGACTATACAGAAGTCCAATAGCCACGTTTAGGATGCCACTAAGTTTACTCAGTGTTTGCTAGTATAATGGCTTAGTAACAATGAGTTTGAGTGTGCAATGCAGGCAGACGTGCTGCAAATATCTGTGCACTAGTGGGACTATACAGAAGTCCAATAGCCACGTTTAGGATGCCACTAGGTTCACTCAGTGTTTGCTAGTATAATGGCTTAGTTATAATGAGTTGGAGTGTGCAATGCAGGCAGACGTGCTGCAAATATCTGTGCAACACTGGGACTATACAGAAGTCCAATTGCCACGTTTAGGATGCCACTAGGTTCACTCAGTGTTTGCTAGTATAATGGCTTAGTAACAATGAGTTTGAGTGTGCAATGCAGGCAGATGTGCTGCAAATATCTTTGCATTACTGGGACTATACAGAAGTCCAATAGCCACGTTTAGGATGCCACTAGGTTCACTCAGTGTTTGCTATTATAATGGCTTAGTTATAATGAGTTGGAGTGTGCAATGCAGGCAGACGTGCTGCAAATATCTGTGCACTAGTGGGACTATACAGAAGTCCAACAGCCACGTTTAGGATGCCACTAGGTTCACTCAGTGTTTGCTAGTATAATGGCTTAGTAACAATGAGTTTGAGTGTGCAATGCAGGCAGATGTGCTGCAAATATCTTTGCATTACTGGGACTATACAGAAGTCCAATAGCCACGTTTAGGATGCCACTAGGTTCACTCAGTGTTTGCTATTATAATGGCTTAGTTATAATGAGTTGGAGTGTGCAATGCAGGCAGACGTGCTGCAAATATCTGTGCACTAGTGGGACTATACAGAAGTCCAATAGCCACGTTTAGGATGCCACTAGGTTAACTCAGTGTTTGCTAGTATAATGGCTTAGTAACAATGAGTTTGAGTGTGCAATGCAGGCAGACGTGCTGCAAATATCTTTGCACTACTGGGACTATACAGAAGTCCAATAGCCACGTTTAGGATGCCTCTAAGTTCACTTAGTGTTTGCTAGTATAATGGCTTAGTAACAATGAGTTTGAGTGTGCAATGCAGGCAGACGTGCTGCAAATATCTTTGCACTAGTGGGACTATACAGAAGTCCAATAGCCACGTTTAGGATGCCTCTAAGTTCACTTAGTGTTTGCTAGTATAATGGCTTAGTAACAATGAGTTTGAGTGTGCAATGCAGGCAGACGTGCTGCAAATATCTTTGCACTAGTGGGACTATACAGAAGTCCAATAGCCACGTTTAGGATGCCACTAGGTTCACTCAGTGTTTGCTAGTATAATGGCTTAGTTATAATGAGTTGGAGTGTGCAATGCAGGCAGACGTGCTGCAAAGATCTGTGCACTAGTGGGACTATACAGAAGTCCAATAGCCACGTTTAGGATGCCACTAGGTTCACTCAGTGTTTGCTATTATAATGGCTTAGTTATAATGAGTTGGAGTGTGCAATGCAGGCAGACGTGCTGTAAATATCTGTGCACTAGTAGGACTATACAGAAGTCCAATAGCCACGTTTAGGATGCCACTAGGTTCACTCAGTGTTTGCTAGTATAATGGCTTAGTAACAATGAGTTTGAGTGTGCAATGCAGGCAGATGTGCTGCAAATATCTTTGCACTACTGGGACTATGCAGAAGTCCAATAGCCACGTTTAGGATGCCACTAGGTTCACTCAGTGTTTGCTAGTATAATGGCTTAGTAACAATGAGTTTGAGTGTGCAATGCAGGCAGACGTGCTGCAAATATCTTTGCACTACTGGGACTATGCAGAAGTCCAATAGCCACGTTTAGGATGCCACTAGGTTCACTCAGTGTTTGCTAGTATAATGGCTTAGTAACAATGAGTTTGAGTGTGCAATGCAGGCAGACGTGCTGCAAATATCTGTGCACTACTGGGACTATACAGAAGTCCAATAGCCACGTTTAGGATGCCACTAAGTTATCTCAGTGTTTGCTAGTATAATGGCTTAGTAACAATGAGTTGGAGTGTGCAAAGGGCAGGAGGGTACACTGGCAGGGTTGTGGGTCTCTGGGTAGAGGAAAGGAAGCCTGCCTTTCTATCTCTCCTAATGGGGAAATGCAGCGAGGAATCCCTGACCTTAGCTACACAGACGCTGTCATCCTGTGTAGCTGTTAAACTCTGTTTTCAGGACCTGTCACCTATGGCTCTGACCCTGCCGGTATGAGCCCTTAAAAGGACTGATAGAAAGTGCTATCCCTATGCTGTCCAGCGCTGTGTATGGAGCGTAATATAGCTGTATCAGCGATAGGAGCTGTGCCAGTGATGTCTGACACCAAGGACGCAGAAGAGATAATGGCGTCCGGACGGGCAGATACTCGTTTTTATAATGCAGGGACATGTGACATGGACATCCTATCACACATGCCGTTGCTTCTCTGGCTAAAAGTCCACTTAGCTGTGTGTGTGTCTGGGATTGGCTGACATGCTGGCCCGCCCCACTACACCCGCGCGCCTAGGGAAGGAAGACAAGGAAAAAAAACAAAAATGGCGATCGCCATTATACATGCAGCAGTGATCTGAATGCGCTGTTCAAGCACACTATACACTGAAATGTCATAATAGTGTGAGTCACAGAGTGACTTACACTATTACAGCGGAAAGCCAGCTAGGAATTAGCTATTTTTTTTGCTGCTAGAACCGTTCTCGAATGTATCCAGAACTATCGAGCTTTTGCAAAAAAGCTCGAGTTCTAGTTCGATCTAGAACAGCCCCCAAAATCACTTGAGCCGCGAACTGGAGAACCACTGGAGAACCACGAACCACGAACCGCGCTCAACTCTACTCCTGACCTTAACCCAATTGAAAACTTGTGGAAGGAGCTCAAGATTAAAGTCCACATGAGACACCCAAAGAACTTAGATAACTTGGAGAAGATCTGCATGGAGGAGTGGGCCAAGATAACTCCAGAGACCTGTGCTGGCCTGATCAGGTCTTATAAAAGACGATTATTAGCTGTAATCGCAAACAAGGGTTATTCCACAAAATATTAAACCTAGGGGTTGAATAATAATTGACCCACACTTTTATGTTAAAATTTATTAAAATTTAACTGAGCAACATATTTTGTTGGTTTATAAGATTTATGCATCTGTTAATAAATCCTGCTCTTGTTTAAAGTTTGCAGGCTCTAACTTATTTGCATCTTATCAAACCTGCTAAATCTGCAGGGGGTTGAATACTACTTTTATGCACTGTATGTAGGCTAGGATTCTAGCCTTAAGGCCGCTTTACACGCTGTGATATCGGTATCGATATCGCTAGCGTGGGTACCCGCCCCCATCTGTTGTGCGACACGGGCAAATCGCTGCCCGTGCCGCACAACATCGCCCAGACCCGTCACACGTACTTACCTGCCTGGCGACGTCGCTGTGACCGGCGAACCGCCTCCTTTCTAAGGGGGCGGTTCGTTCAGCGTCACAGCGACGTCACAGCTGCGTCACTGAGCGGCCGCCCAATAGAAGCAGAGGGGCGGAGATGAGCGGGATGAACATCCCGCCCACCTCCTTCCTTCCGTATAGCGGCCGGGAGGCAGGTAAGGAGAGCTTCCTCGTTCCTGCGGTGTCACACGGAGCGATGTGTGCTGCCGCGGGAACGAGGAACAACTTCGTTACTGCTGCAGTAACGATATTTGAGAATGGACCCCCATGTCACCGATGAGCGATTTTGCACGTTTTTGCGACGATGCAAAATCGCTCATAGGTGTCAAACGCAACGGCATCGCTAATGCGGCCGGATGTGCGTCACCAATTCCGTGACCCCAACGACTTCGCATTAGCGATGTAGTAGCGTGTAAAGTCCCCTTTAAAGACCTTGCTGCTGCTATGTTAACCCAAAAGTCCTTTTCAGAGTTAATCCAAGCCTATTATATATTCTAGTAATACTTCTCTTATCTGCAGTTATTGTAGGGAGAACTGATAGCGAAGGGATAGTATATTAGAGGTATGTTAGCAGTGATTATTGCCTTACATTCTATGCTGCTACCTTCACCCAAAATTCCTTTTCAGGGTAATTTAAATCTATTCTTTACTCTGATACTACCCCTCAGATGGAATTAGTGTAGGCAGAGCTGCTAGAGAATTGATAGTGTATTAGAGACTTGTAGGCAGGACTTCTAGCCTTACAGACCTTGCTGCTGCAATATATAAAATATATTCTATTCTATAATAGAACTGCTCTTATCTGTATTTTACATGGTGTAAGCTGCAAGGGGAAATGATAGTGTATTATAGGCATGTAGGCAAGGATTCTAGCCTTAAAGACCTCACTGCTCCTACAATGACCTAAAAGTCATTTTCAGGGCAAATTTAAATATATTCTATTGTGTAATAATACCGCTCTTAGCTGCAACTAGTGTTGGAAGATCTGCTAGAGAAGAGATAGTGTATCAGAGACATAAAGGCAGGGATTACAGTCTTACAGACCTTAATGCTGTTACATAGAAATCTTTGTATGCCCGACGAACATGTTGTAGCTGGTATTCAACTACTGCCCTCTGCTGTCACAAGACCTTGCTAACATGCGTAATGCGGAATTCCAGCATGTAGTCACATTCCACACTAGTCAGTGAGCTGGCACTAGCAAGTACTGTTGCAGCATTGCCAAACCGGTGGCAGCTGTAGCTAACTTGCAGAAATGAACACACATGCAGTGTACCTTCACAAATAATTCAATCAAATCTGGGTATGTTTTCAGAAAGCACTGAACCACTAAGTTGAGCATATAGGCAAGGCATAGCACGTGTGTAATTTTGCCATACTTCAGAACCACCACCAGCTTAGGGCCATCATCACACATGACAATGCCTGGTTATAGATTAAGCAGTGAGAGTGACAGTTCTGTCTAGTCTGTTATACCTTTTAACAAGTCTGAAGCAGTTTGCTGTTTGTTACCTAAAGAAATTAGTTTCAGCAGAGCCTGTAGCCACTTCACTGAGGCCATGCTACAGTGCTTACAGCTTGCTACTGTTAAGGATAAAGTGCTAGCAGATGACAATTGGGAGATGGAGGATGAGGAGGAGGAGCTGGTACAGCAGCTGGTGTAGAAAATAGAGAAAACCCTCATGGAACTAAGGCCTCAAATCTCTGCATCAGTAGAACATGTGCATTACCATGATCTGACTCTCTGCTGTACTCCGCAAGATTCACCCAGTGTGTTGTTAGACAAATATGGAGACACAGGCCACAAATACTTGTTCACGTGTCAGTCATTAAGTTGAAAATGCCAGTAACTGAATTGGTGATGGTATGGTTGATCTTATTTGACATTGGCTGCTGTAAGGTGGGGATGGTACACTGAGATAAATAGTGGCAGCTGGGGAACGAGTACCGAGGGACAGTCATGAAGTTGCAGAAAAAACTCATTGTCCACAAACCTTGGTGGTAACATTTCTAGGTCAAGCAGTCTGGAAAGGTGACCATTTAGTTTTTGGGCCTGTTTGATTGGTGGGTGGCTGAGTATTTGGCTTATGTTCCAAGGCCTTGGCTAGGGACAGCTGAATATTGCCCTGGGCCCAAAAAATGGGCAACATTGCTGATTGGTCTTGCGAATGGGCAATGACAGGTGCAGGGAGGGAAGCATCAGCACCTGCATTCTGAAAAGGTGATTGGAAAGCACATAGCACAGGGAAAGAGACAGTGGTGTCAACTGCAGACATTGAGTCCCATCTGCAAACAAGGAGTCAGAGATGCATCCAGCCATCTTCCTCATGCTGTTTCCATCCATTTCAGCAAGTTTTCTTCCTCCACTAATCTCCTAGAGCGACATCCGGAAATATGCTTGCGTTTACCATTGACTTCCATTATACACGTTACTTCAGTGGAGCACTCGAGCAGTCCGATATTCATTTTAGTGCTCATTCATAACAATTAATTAACTATAAATATTTGTCAATTTGAAAATGAAATATACATTGTAAAATACAATTAAATATGAAGAAACAGGTAAAGTATGTGTTCCGTTCAACATGAAAATTGTAGAAAATTAGACCCTTTTAAATAGCACATACCAGTTATAAACCATCAGGCAGTTGTCAAAACCGAAGAAATCATTGCTAAATTATAATATACATTTGACACCAGAATTTAACGTACACTATTTAATAACATATACTTGTTTTTTCTCACAATCTGACATGAAATCAGAATAAACCTTTCCAATTTTGGGTCAATTAGGATTACCAAAATTGTATATATATTTGCCAGATACCAGAATAATGATAGAGAATGTTTTATTGTATTTTTATTACTTTCTGCAAAGTCAAAAGTTTACATATACTAAGAGTACTATGACTATAAACAATATGGGACAGCCCATCTGATGATGTCATATCTTTGGAAGCTTCTGATAGGTTTACTATCAACATCTCAGTTAATTAGAGACACGCCTGTGGATGTATTTAAATTCGCTCCTGAAACACACTGCTTGTTTGTGTAACATAATGGGAATGGTCAAAAGAAATCAGAAAAGATCTCAGGAAAAGAATGGACTTGCACAAGTCTGGCTGATCCTTGGGTACAATTTCCAGATACCTGAAGGTGCCTTGTCCATCTGTACAATGCAAGTACAAACAAGATGGGAATGTCCAGTTATAATACCACTCAGTAAGAAGATGGATTCTATGCACCAGAGATGAACACACTATGGTCAGACATGTGCAGTTCAACCCAAGAACAAAAGCAAAAGACTCTTTGAAGATGCTGGCAGAAGCTGGTAAGATTGTGTTGTTATCCACCGTGAAACAAGTACTGTATCAACATGGGCTGACCACTCTGCCAGGAAGAAGCCGTTACTCCAAAACAAAATAAAAAAAAAAGAGATTAATGTTTGCACATGCACAGAAGAACAAAGAGCTTCATTTTAAAGACATGTACTGCTGTTTAACAAAACCAAAATTGAACTGTTTGGCCACAATAACCATCATTACATCTAAAGGAAAAAACGGAGAAGCTTTGAAGTCTAAGAAGATTATCCAAACTGTAAAACAAAGGGGCGGGAGGCAGCATCATATTGTGGGGTTATTTTGCTGCAGGAGGGATTGGTGCACTTTACAAAATAAATGGCATAATGAGGAAAGAATATTATGTGGCAATACTGAAGCAACATCTCAAGACATCAGCCAGGAAATTAAAGCTTGGGCAGAGATGGATCTTCCAAATGGACAATGATCAGAAGCATACTGCCAAACTGGTTACAAAGTGGCTTAAGGATAACAAAGTCAATGTTTTGGAGTGGCCATCATAAAGCCCTAATCTCAATCCTATTGACAATTTATGGACAAAGCTGAAAATGCAGGTGCGAGCAAGGCGACCTACAAACATGGCTCAATTATAACATGTATATGTGGCTTTTTAGATAGTGCAAGTAAATTTCTGGTTTCAACTGAACATCAGGTAATATAATATTGTAATATTGTGGGTCTCTTGACCTGGAGGAAGGAAGAAAAATTAATCACCTAAGACCATGCATGCCTTTTTATCTTCCCAAACTCATAGCCAGGGTCCTGGATTCTAGGAAGTGTTCCTTTGATTTTGTTAGTCTTAGATAGTTCTGAATGTCAAAGGTATAATTAAACAGGTCTCCAAGGGTAAAATTGTTTGAAAAGTAAGGGGTGATTTTTACATACTTTCGATTGCTGAAGTAAAAATATTGAAAAAATTCCATCACGTACAGTGTTTTAACAATAGTTGTCTCCAGAAAATTCTTCTTCTTCTTGATGGATGTTTTTGGTATCATTAGATCAGATAGAAACTATTGGACATTTTACTGCAATTAGCTTTAAGCAGTCAACCACATTTATAGTTATCGTTAGTTAGTACTGCCTGCTGTAAATTTGCTAGTGACGCAGCTAAAAAGGTGTTAGCAGTTTTCATTTCCTGCTCAAAATTACGCAGTCAATCACATTTCTTGGTATTGCTAGTTAGTACTGCTTGCTTTCAATTTGCTAGTGAACTAACTAAAAAGGTCTTGGCACTTTTAAGTGTCTGCTCCAAATTACGCAGTCAACCATATTTCGAGTTTTTGGTACCTTTTAAGTGCTTTCACAATATCACCTCAGGCAGGAAATAAACAATTTATCTTTCTTTTGTGCCAGGTGCCCGACAGGTGTTGGCATAGGGTTGCGAAACATCTGTTTGAAAGGGGAAGGCTTCATCAACCATGAGTGGTAAATCACAGCGACATGAATTGGTGGGGTGTAAGCATATAGAAGGGGCGATCCAAAAGTAATGATAATCAATAATAAACACAATGAATATATTAAAAAAAAAAATTATTTTTCTACATAGTCGCCTAACAAGTCTATACATTAGTCCATCTCTTTTCTAAACTTAGAATTCCCTTCGAAAAAAATTCTTGATCTTGACCCTCAAAAAATCCCCAAAAGCGGTTATCACGTCGCTATTGTCGTCAAATTTCTTGCCCTGGAGGTGTTCCTTGAGGCGAGGAAAGAGAAAGACTGGGGGCTAGATCTGGCGAATAGGGGGGGTGTTCCACCAGTTCAAAGCCCGCTTCTTGAATGGTTGCCATGGCAACTGCAGCTTTGTGAGCCGGCGCGTTATCTTGGTGAAACAGCACTCCAGCCCGCAGTTTGACGCGCCTTTTCTCCTTGATAGCCTCCCGCAATCTTCTTATTTGTTCTGCGTAGTAAGAGCCCGTAATAGTGGCTCCCTTCTCTAAATAGTCCACCATAATAATTCCTTCAGCGTCCAAAAAAAACAGATGCCATAACCTTCCCTGCTGAGCTTGACACTTTGAATTTCTTCGGCGTCGGTTCGTCGGCTCGTTTCCATGTCATCGATTGTTGTTTAGTTTTGGGATCAAAGTGGTGGATCCAGGCCTCGTCCATGGTCAAAAAACATGACAAAAGATTCTCCTTGTCTGCTTCGAGATTTACTATTGAAATGTCAACTCGTTTCTTCTTTTGCTCGTCGGTTAACATTTTTGGCACCCAACGCGCGGAGACCTTTCGCATATGCAATTCTTTTGCAAGGATTCTTTGCATACTGCCATATGAGATCCCTGTGACCTTAGCTACATGCCTGATAGTCACTCTTCGATCTGCCAATACAATTTCTGCAACTTTTTTCACGTTTTCTTCATTGAGAGACGTGGATGGGCGTCCTTCACGATGTTCATCTTCCGTCGATGTTCTTCCCAGGTTAAATTCCTTGGCCCAGCGTGCAACTGTGGAATATGGAGGAGAAGAGTCCCCCAATGTTTCCAAACCAAGTTGCTGTGTATGTCTTTGGTAGTCATTTTTTTCAAGCAGAGGTATTTGATGACAGCTCTGAGCTCGTTTTTTTTCAATTTTGATGTTCACTCCTCAGCAGTTCATATTCAAATGAATGTAGCTCCTTGGAATCGTGGCCTATTTAAGTATTTTTTTTCCCTGGACTAGTGGGCACCTAAGAGAGAAGAAAACATTTTATTTTAATTTCTGTGTGCAATAGAAATAACTGATTATCATTACTTTTGGATCGCCCCTCATATATATATATATATATATATGTATATATACACTATGTGCAGAATTATTAGCCAAATGAGTATTTTTATCACATGAAAACTTTATTTTATACATGTTGTCCTACTCCAAGCTGTATAGGCTTGAGAGCCAACTACCAATTAAGTAAATCAGGTTATGTGCATCTCTGTAATGAGTAGGGGTGTGGTGTAATGACATCAACACCCTATATAAGGTGTGCTTAAGTATTAGGTGACTTCCTTTCCTTTGGCAAAATGGGTCAGAAGAGAGATTTGACAGGCTCTGAAAAGTCCAAAATTGTGAGATGTCTTGCAGAGGGATACAGCAGTTTTGAAATTGCCAAACTTTTGAAGCGTGATCACCGAACATTCAAGCGTTTCATGGCAAATAGCCAACAGGGTCTCAAGAGGCGTGTTGGGCAAAAAAGGCGCAAACTAACTGCCCATGAGGAAAATCAAGCGTGAAGATACCAAGATGCCATTTGCCACCAGTTTGGCCACATTGCAGAGCTGCAACGTTACTGGAGTATCAAAAAGCACAAGGTGTGCCATACTCAGGGACATGGCCAAGGTAAGGAAGGCTGAAAAACGACCAACATTTAACAAGAAACATGAGATAAAACGTCAAGACTGGGCCAAGAAATATCTTAAGACTGATTTTTCAAAGGTTTTGTGGACTGTTTGAATGAGAGTGATGCTTCATAGGCCAGATGGATGGGCCAGAGGCTGGATCAGTAGAGGGCAGAGAGCTCCACTGCGACTCAGAGACCAGCAAGGTGGAGGTGGGGTTCTGGTATTGCCTGGAATCATCAAAGATTAACTTGTGGGACCTTTTCGGGTTGAGGATGGAGTGAAGCTCAATTCGAAGACCTACTGCCAGTTTCTGGAAGACAACTTATTCAAGCAGTGGTACAGAAAAAAGTCGATATTGTTCAAGAAAAACATGATTTTTATGTAGGACAATGCTCCATCACATGCATCCAACTACTCCACAGCGTGGCTGGCCAGTAAAGGTCTAAAAGATGAAAAAATAAAGATATGGCCCCCTTGTTCACCTGATCTGAACCCCATAGAGAACCTGTGGTCCCTCATAAAATGTGAGATCTACAGGGAGGGAAAACAGTACACCTCTTGGACCAGTGTCTGGGATGCTGTGGTGGCTGCTGCACGCAATGTTGATCGTAAAAACAGATCAAGCAACTGACAGAATATATGAATGGTAGGCTGTTGAGTGTCATCATAAAGAAAGGTGGCTATATTGGTCACTAATTTTTTGGGGCTTTTTTTGCATGTCAGAAATGTTTATTTCTAAATTTTGTGCAGTTATATTGGTTTACCTGGTAAAAATAAACAAGTGAGATGGAAATGTTTTTGGTTTTTATTAAGTTGCCTAATAATTCTGCACTGTAATAGTTACCTGCACAAACAGATATCCTCCTAAGATACCCAAATCTAAAAAAAACCAAACACTCCAACTTCCAAAAATATTAAGCTTTGATATTTATGAGTCTTTTGGGTTGATTGAGAACATAGTTGTTGATCAATGATGAAAAAATCCTCTAAAATACAACTTGCCTAATAATTCTGCACACAGTGTATATTAGAAAGATAGATGAAACCTAATGTATGTGTATATAAGTTTATCTTTCTCACACATTTCTCAAATTTACATTTGTCCTTCATTTACATGTCTTGCAAGTCTGCCTTTGTGCACACACCTGAGTCATTTACATGCCTTCATACAATTGAATCCAATGAGGTTCAAAATGGTGTATTGAACAGTTTAATGAACAATTTGACAAACATAGCGTTTGTTTGGTAAGGCTCGGCGAACCCAACTTTGAAAGGTTCGCTCATCACAAATGCTAAGTACACATTCATAAAGCCAAATTTGACAACTGGCTGCAGTATTGGAGTGGCATGTATGCGTGTCAATTTGGACCAACACAACAGGTGTGCAAAGCCAGATATGTACAGTTATATATCTATATATTTTAAGATTGTTTTTTACTATTTTTTACCAAAATTCTTCCCCCAATAAAAAAAATTTAAAAAAATTAGAAAAACCCTAGGTAGGCAATTACAGATACATAAAACTATCAAGAGTAGACATGAGTTGATCCATGAAAGTGCGAC
The DNA here is from genome assembly GCF_048569485.1 of Anomaloglossus baeobatrachus. Taxonomy (NCBI): domain Eukaryota; kingdom Metazoa; phylum Chordata; class Amphibia; order Anura; family Aromobatidae; genus Anomaloglossus; species Anomaloglossus baeobatrachus. The sequence goes on along the minus strand of NC_134356.1, from coordinate 85,439,104 downwards.
TTCACCAGGTTTGGTCGGAGTTTAGTTAAAAGTTTGGTTCATGACCAGAACTTGACTCCGGACGCCAAAACCCATATAAGTCAATAGAGATCCGAACTTTTGTCCTGTAAAATGGCTGTTAAACGGTTGTAGTAAGGTCTAAAAGGGCTGTAAAAAAAGCAAAATGTGGGCAATTGCCCTGCAAACAAATTTACATTCTCAGAACAAACCTCAATAGAAATCAATGGGCATTGTGGGACATTACTCCATTGGATTATGTTGGAACTTGCAGGATTTTGTTTTAATGAAAAATTGGTTAATGAAAGAGTGAGAGGTAGTGATGAGCGAGCATGCTTGTAACTACTCGGTACTCGCACGAGTATCGCTGTACTCGGGCTGCTCGGCGGGGACCGAGTAATCTCGCGATACTCGTGCTGTACTCGTGGTCTTCATCCCTGCATGTTGGCGCTCTTTTGAGAGCCAGCCCTCATGCAGGGATTGGCTGGCAGACCACTGCAATGCCACAGCCCTGTTAGTTGTGGAATTGCAGTGATTGGCCGGCCTGCACAGCGTGACCGAGCCTTTATACCGGCCGGCGCGCTGTGCTCTGCTCACAGCTATCCAGACAGTGAGTGCAGGGAGAGTGTCGCTGATTCAGGGAAAGCTTTGCGGCCCTTTATAGTTAGTTCCGGAGCAGGGTTGCAAACAGTGTGACCAGAAGTCCTTCTCAGGACTATTCTAGTTGTATACAGGCAGGCAGGGTATAGCCAGGTCGGAGTACAGTAGCAGAGTCCTTCTCAGGACTATTGTTGCTATATACAGGCAGGGTATAGCCAGGTCTGAATACAGGCTAGTGACCAGAAGAGTCCTTGTCAGGACTATTGTAGCAGTATACAGGCAGGCAGGCAGGGTATATAGCCATTCCTAGTGGTGACCGTATACCAGCCTTCATCATATCTGGGGCTGGTGTACACAGTCTAAAACAGTCCAGATAGTGTCAGACTTCTCAGTAATTGTCGCTCCTAAAAACCAGTTAGGTTCTTATTGCGTCCGTGCTTGCATTTAAAAACAGCACATGTGTGTCTGTCGGTGGCAGCATACAGGTGCACGTTTTGCACAAACTATTATATAACGCACAAGTCTAGTGTATAATACACGTCAGTCAGCAGTGGCTGATAGTGTCAGACTTCTCAGTATTTGTCGCTCCTAAAAACCAGTTAGGTTCTTATTGCATCCGTGCTTGCATTTAAAAACAGCACGTGTGTGTCTGTCGGTGGCAGCGTACAGGTGCACGTTTTGCACAAACTATTATATAACGCACAAGTCTAGTGTATAATACACGTCACTCAGCAGTGGCTGATAGTGTCAGACTTCTCAGTATTTGTCGCTCCTAAAAAACAGTTAGGTTCTTATTGCGTCCGTGCTTGCATTTAAAAACAGCACGTGTGTGTCTGTCGGTGGCAGCGTACAGGTGCACGTTTTGCACAAACTATTATATAACGCACAAGTCTAGTGTATAATACACGTCAGTCAGCAGTGGCTGATAGTGTCAGACTTCTCAGTATTTGTCGCTCCTAAAAACCAGTTAGGTTCTTATTGCGTCCGTGCTTGCATTTAAAAACAGCACGTGTGTGTCTGTCGGTGGCAGCGTACAGGTGCACGTTTTGCACAAACTATTATATAACGCACAAGTCTAGTGTATAATACACGTCAGTCAGCAGTGGCTGATAGTGTCAGACTTCTCAGTATTTGTCGCTCCTAAAAACCAGTTAGGTTCTTATTGCGTCCGTGCTTGCATTTAAAAACCGCATGTGTGTGTTGCAGTCGGTGGCAGCGTCAGGCTCCACATTGTCCCTGGATAGAGATGTGCATAAGGGCCTCAAAACATTGTTCCCATTGCAAAGGAGCGGGTCGCCTGTCGTTGTAATGTCCATTCTGAAAGAATGGTCGAAAAAAATTACCACTGGGGGTATACCTGAAACAACGGCCTAACTATTGTAACGGTCATCATGATGGCGCATGAGGAGAAGGAGGAGCAGTCCAGCGATTAGCCAAAGTCCAGAAGTGTGTACCCATGGGTGAGTGTAGGTACATGGCAAACTTTAAATTCCGCTCTCATTTGCTGGTGGTGTGGTGAAGTCTGGCCCAATCCAACCCTTGTTCATCTTGATCAGAGTCAGCCTGTCAACATTTACAGTTGACAGGCAGGTGCGTTTATCTGCAATGATTCCACCTGCGGCACTAAAAACACGCTCTGACAAAACGCTAGCGGCAGGGCATGCCAGGACTTCGAAGGCGTAGAGAGCCAATTCATGCCACGTGTCCAGCTTGGATACCCATTAATTGTAAGGCACAGAGGAATGTCGGAGTACAGTTGTTTGATCTGCAAGGTACTCCTTGAGCATCTGGGCAAACTTAGGATTTTTTGTGGCACTACCCCGCACCTCAGGGGCTGTGGTATGTGAGGGCCTGAGAAAACTGTCCCACATCTTAAAGACTGTTCCCCTACCTCTGGCGTATTGGACTTCTGCCCCTCTCGGCTGTACGCCTTGGTTGTCCACTGATTCCTGACCTATTTTTGTGAGGGGAATGCTTTGCCTACTTCCGTGACTATGGCCTTCTGGAACTGCTGCATTTTGCCTGACCTCTTCGCCTCGGGAATAAGAGACATAAAGTTCTCCTTGTAGCGTGGGTGTAACAGTGTTACCAACCAGTAATGATTGTCGGCAAAGATGTTCTTAACGCGAGGGTCACGAGACAGGCAGCTTACCATAAAGTCAGCCATGTGTGCCAGACTCTTAACAGCCATCACTTCAGTATCCTGACCAACACGATGACTGAACATGCTGTCCTCCTCCTCCTCCTCCTCCTCCTCCTCCTCATCTACCCTGTCCTCTGGCCAGCCACGCTGAACCGAGGATATGACTGCATGTCATATCCTCAATTTGGCCAGAGAGTTGCTCCATGTCTTCATCCTCCTCCTCGTCATAGTCCTCCACTGCACGTTGTGATGAGACGAGGCTGGGCTGTGTGTTATCACCCACACCCACTACTGTTTCTTGCTCAAACTCATCGCGCTCTGCCTGAAATGCATCATGGTTGTTTTTTGAGCAGAGACCATTTTAGAAGGGAGAGAAGCTGTATGGTGACGCTAATAATGTCGTCATCGCCGCTCACCATCTTGGTGGAGTCCTCAAAGTTTTGGCGGATGGTACATAGGTCGGACATCCATCTCCACTCCTCAGGTGTTATGTGTGGAGTTTGACCCATTTCCCTACGGCTTAGGTGATGCAGGTACTCAACAACTGCCCTCTTCTGCTCACATATCCTGACCAACATGTGCAGATTTGAATTCCAACGCGTGGGGACATCACACACCAGTATGTGAGCCGGAAGATGCAAAAGGCGCTGAAAGCCGGCAAGGCCGGCTGAAGCAGTAGGTGACTTTCGAAAATGTACAGACAGGCGGCGAACTTTTACCAGCAGATCAGACAGCTCTGGGTATGACTTTAGAAACCGCTGAACCACGAGGTTGAGCACATGGGCCACGCATGGAACATGTGTCAGCTGGCCTCGCCTCAAAGCCGCCACCAGGTTCCGGCCATTGTCACACACAACCTTTCCTGGCTTTAGGTTCAGAGGTGTGAGCCAGTGATCTGCCTGCTGTTTCAGAGCTGTACACACCTCTTCTGCATTGTGGGGTTTGTCACCTATGCAGATTAGCTTCAGCACAGCCTGTTGCCGCTTCGCCGAGGCAGTGCTGCAGTGCTTCTGTGTCGCCCTGGACAAGCCAGGGGCCACAGAGCACAACACTTACACACCCCACACTCCCTGCAGGCATATCATAGTCAAAACACAAAATCCTTGTTGCCTTCCCCAGGGGCTGTTGTCCACACCAGGGGGTGGAGCCAGGCGGTTGGTCTCCACTCACCAAGGAGGAGGGAAAACACAGGCAGTGAGAGTTAAGCTAAGGAAGTGGAAGGAGGAAAGTAGTAGAGAGGAGAAAAGTGACAGCAAAGAGCCTGAAGTTGGTCCGGGTGTGTGGCCCGGACAGGACAGCAAGGTTGGCAGGATGTGGTGACCGTCTGCAGTGGAGGCCGATTGGAGTCTGCCGTAAGGACCGTGGACGGGTGGTGACCCGGCCGTACCGGACCGGTATACAAAGAGAAGACAGCACCATTGGCAGGGGCCTTTCGGATCCCGGCAAGGCTTGGTGTCGCCGTGAATTTGCCAAATCCGTTAGTGAAGGGGATCTCAGGGTTTCCAAACAGCCAAGTCACGATAGAAGGCAACCGTCCAACCGTGAAGGGGAGACACCGCCACCGCCAAGGGCAACCGTCTCCCAGGGCCAGCGCCTGTGGGCAAAAGGGTCTCCTCCGGCCCATATCCAGGTCGGGGAGCGGGTTACCGGTGGGAAACCATCACTACCAACACTGAACTTAGGTGCAGGGAGAGACAGTCATCACTAACCTGCAGGGAGGAACAACCGCAGCCGTCCGAGGGACCCGTCCATCCAGCCACTTGTTTTACCGTGAACTGTGTCATCATCATTGGGCTGAGTGAGTACCTCCGTGCCGTGCGGCACAGCGCTGCCCCTGCGACCCTGCACCTCATCAGGCCCCGCTACCCGCCTGTCATCCATCTCTACCCCATCACCGGGCCCCGGGACAACCAACCCCCCTACCCACGGAGGGGAGAAATAACAACAAAGCTGCTCCCTGTCACAGGCTCCCGGGATACCCGTCCAGAGCAGCGGTGGTGTCCACACAATCACCACAACCGTGGGTGGCGTCACGGACAATATCCCCAAAACACAAACCACCCCTATTCACTCACGGGCGAGAAGCGCCGCTCGAGCCTCCGGGATCCGGCCATCGCTCGAGCCACCGAGCAGCAGCAGCCGTAGAGCAGCGGCAGCCGGACCCGAGCAGTGGGAGAGCGCAGCGTCCCCTCCTCCGCCCGCGACAATTCCAGCTTGGGACTGGTGTGGAGGGTAAAGTGGATGAGGATGCGCAGGAGGAGGAGGAGGCTGAGGAGCATGACATTCCGGAGCTGTAGAGTGTGGGTGAAACACTGACTGAGGTAGGGCCTGCAAACCTTGGTGTGGGAAGGACGTGTTACGTCCCTCGCTCAGACTGGGTCCCAGCTTCCACAATATTAACCCAGTGTGACGCCAACGAGATGTAGTGGCCTTGCCCACATGCACTTGTCCACGTGCCTGTGGTTAGGTGGACTTTGGGTGAAACAGCGTTGTTCAGGGCACGTGTGATGTTTTGTGACACGTGGTTATGCAATGCGGGGACGGCACACCGGGAGAAATAGTGGCGGCTGGGGACCGAGTAACGTGGGACAGCTGCCACCATCAGGTCGCGGAATGCTTCTGTCTCAACCAGCCTAAAAGGCAACATTTCCAGCGCAAGCAGTCGCGAAATGTTAGCATTTAGAAGTGTGGCATGTGGGGCGTTGTCAGTGTATTTGCGCCTGCGTTCAAAGGTTTGCTGAATGGATAACTGAACGCTGCGCTGGGACAAGGACGTGCTTGATGATGGTGTTATTTCTGCGTGGGCAACGCAGAGGTGCAGGGCCGGAGGAGGCTTGTTCGCGGGCAGCATGGACAGGGGATTGGCTCGCATGCACAACAAGCGAAGATGTAGCAGTGACATCAGCAAGCACTGCTCCTCGACTCTGTTGTACATCCCACAAAGTCGGGTGCTTGGCTGACATGTGCCTGATCATTCTGGTGGTGGTCAGGCTGCTAGATTTGGTACCCCTGCTGATGCTGGCACGGCAGGTGTTGCAAATGGCCTTTTTAGAATCAACTGGAGCCAACTTAAAAAACTGCCAGACTCGGGAAGACCTAACATTTGTACAGGCACCTTGTGTCGTGTTGTTCCGGGGAACAGTTGCCTGACGTCTGCCTGGGGCCACCACCCTGCTTCTTACTGCCTGTTGGGATGCTACGCCTCCCTCCCCCTGTGCACTGCTGTCCTCGCTCTGCATATCCTCCTGCCAGGTTGGGTCAGTTACTGGATCAGCCACCACGTCGTCTTCGTCTTCCGCACCCTGCTCCTCCTGACTTCCTGACAATTGTGTCTCATCATCGTCCACCCCTTGTTGAGACACGTTGCCAACTTCGTGAGAAAATGGCTGCTGAAATATTTGGACATCTGTACATACGATCTCCTCATGACCCACTTCAACAGGAGCTGGCGAGAGGCCAGAATGTGTGAATGGAAACGTGAACGAACAGCTCTTCCGAGTGTCCAAGTGTGGGATCAGTAATGTCCGTGGACGTGTATTCGGCCTGGTGGTAGGAAGGAGGATCAGGTTCCAAAATGTGCGGTGCAGTATCACGGCTACTGACACTTGACCGTGTGGAAGACAGAGTGTTTGTGGTGGTGCCAATCTAACTGGAAGCATTATCCGCTATCCAACTAACAACCTGTTGACACTGGTCTTGGTTCAAGAGCGGTGTACTGCTGCGGTCCCCAAGAATTTGGGACAGGACGTGCGAGCGAGTAGATGTGGCCCTTTGTTGTGGCGAAATTAGAGCTTGCACACGACCTCGGTCTCTGCCTGCACCACCATCACGTCCACTTCCTTGTTCGTTGACAACGCCCTTGCGCATTTTGCAATGCTGTGCTGATGTGTATTCACTAGACTTGTGCGTTATATCCAATTTTTTGCAAAATGCACACAAGTGCAGCGGAAAGCTGCCACCAACAGGCACACACGTGCGGTTTTTAAATGCAAGCACGGAGGCACTAAGAACCTAACAGGTCTCTATCCAGGGACAACGTGGAGCCTCCCAATTTTTGGCTGCCCTGCCTAAGGGCTATACTACAATAGACCCACTTCCTTCCAATGGGCACTTCAGGTTTGCAGGCCCTCATGCACGTCTCTATCCAGGGACAACATGGAGCCTCCCAATTTTTGGCTGCCCTGCCTAAGGGCTATACTACAATAGACCCACTTCCTTCCAATGGACACTTCAGGTTTACAGGCCCTCATGCACGTCTCTATCCAGGGACAACGTGGAGCCTCCCAATTTTTGGCTGCCCTGCCAAAGGGCTATACTACAAAAGACCCACTTCCTGACAATGGACACTTAATGTTTTGAGGCCCTCATGCACGTCTCTATCCAGGGACAACGTGGAGCCTTCCAATTTTTGGCTGCCCTGCCAAAGGGCTATACTACAAAAGACCCACTTCCTGACAATGGACACTTAATGTTTTGAGGCCCTCATGCACGTCTCTATCCAGGGACAACGTGGAGCCTCCCAATTTTTGGCTGCCCTGCCTAAGGGCTATACTACAATAGACCCACTTCCTTGCAATGGGCACTTCAGGTTTACAGGCCCTCATGCACGTCTCTATCCAGGGACAACGTGGAGCCTCCCAATTTTTGGCTGCCCTGCCAAAGGGCTATACTACAATAGACCCACTTCCTTCCAATGGGCACTTCAGGTTTACAAGCCCTCATGCACGTCTCTATGCAGGGGCATTGGTGAACCTCACAATTTTGGACTGCCCTGCCAAAGGGCTATACTACAATAGACCCACTTCCTTACAATGGGCACTTCAAGTTTACAGGCCCTCATGCACGTCTCTACCCAGGGACAACGTGGAGCCTCCCAATTTTTGGCTGCCCTGCCAAAGGGCTATACTATAATACACCCACTTCCTTCCAATGGGCACTTCAGGTTTACAGGCCCTCATGCACGTCTCTATGCAGGGGCATTGGTGAACCTCCCAATTTTGGACTGCCCTGGCAAAGGAAAATACTACAAAGACTCACTTCCTCAAAATGGGCACATTAGACTCAAGAGGCCTTCATGTACGTCTCTTCTCAGTGACATCGGAGTGCCACACAATGTTTTCACGTAAAATCTTTCATGTATTAATCTCAAAAAGTAACATACACCAGCTCTATCTCACTATTGGGTATGTGCCCTTAACATTTCTGCCATGAAAAATCATTTTGGGGTCATTTTGGAAGGTTTTCTGGTGAGTCCGTAAAAATGGCGTGAAACGCGGACAAAATTGTTCACAGCTGTGACTTTTGAGTGATAAATGCTTCAAAGGGTCTTCCCCATGCTGTTGCCATGTCATTTGAGCACTCTTCTGAGACTTTTGTGACATTTTTAGGGTTTCTCCATGCTGCCGGGGGGTCATTTCACAAAAATACTCGGGTCTCCCATAGGATAACATTGGGCTCGTTGCTCGGCCCGAGTACACGAGTATCTTGGGATGCTCGGCCCGAGCTTCGAGCACCCGAGCTTTTTAGTACTCGCTCATCACTAGTGAGAGGGAATCTTTATTCACCAAATGGATTGTTTGAACTTCGAGGATTTTGTAATTCAATAAATTGGTGAATGAGTGAGTGTGGAGTTTGTATTTATTCAATAAACTATTTTTCCTTGTGTGTGTGATTTTTTAACTCTATACTTACTTGGTTAGTAATGGGGGTGTCTGATAGACATCTATCCATAACTAATCCCTGGGTTTGATGCCATCTGGCAATTCCCAGCTGACATCAACCCTGTGTGGTTGACCATTTCAGTTAAATGTCTTATTTTGGATTAATTATTCTCCCTTTAAAAAGGATTGAAAGAAAAATGTAAAAATTCAGCACAGTTGCTTACTTGTAAAAAGCACCTTTCTCTGACTGATATAGAGTTCATGTTTTATGTTCTGTTGGCTTGCTGCTTTCTAGTTCATGAATAATTAACAAAAACATGTGTAATTCAAATCTAATAGGACAAGCAACCAGCTCAGCTATACTACATCACTGATCAATCACACTGATATTGCTGCTGGCCTCTCATCTATCGTATCTTACCGCTATCAATGGAATTTCTATATTTTATGCAGAGTACTCTACCCATCTTCTTCAGTGCTGCAGCTATAAAGCAAACACACTGTCTGGGGTATTTCTTCAAAATTTTAGGATCTTTTTTCCCTGTCTCGATTGCTGAGCTGTGAACCCTCAATTTACCTAAAAAGGCTACTACTTTCCCTGCCTCCACTTTTATACGGGCTATAGTAATTCCTCCTGATTGACTTTGCCATACTATACTGTATGTTGTGATATCTACAAAGCATTATGGTGAAGCAATGCCTGAGGTTATATGAACCCTTTCTAGCTGATGGAATATTGTGCAATGTATAGAATGATATGGAATATTTTTTGGGGTGTAAATTTAATTGCAAATAGTTTAAATTCTCTGTGACAAGCTGATTTAATATAATTAATTAATTTGATTTCCAATGGATTTACAAATCTTTATTGTATACCATAAGAAACAAAGATTCTGGAGCATAATTTAAGCAGCCCTGTTATTCCTCTAGAATTTTAATGAATAAACTGATTAAGAGACATCAAATATGCATATTCTTATATCCTCTTGAGATATTAGCACTTATTGGATGTTGATATAAAGTGAAAAAACAATCCTTTTAAAAATTCTATTTTATTAAATACGTCTTAAAATTACCCAAGTGATTCACCTGTACAGAAATTATCAAGGGTAGTATAAATATACACCAGGGATGCCACCCTTATTTAAAAGGAAATTCAAACAACAGCAACAAATAGGAGTGTGGGGTCCCAGATGGGATTAAATTGACCCTATTATGGACCTACCACCTCACTCCTTCCTACCGACGGAGGTAATACCGCCTTAACTTAACTGGGCGCCCCCGTTCCTCGGTGGCTATCCCTCACTTACCCTAATAATTTCCCTACCATATAAGGAAAAAATGAGAGTGCCTATGCAAAATACTAATAATTATTGGTTGGCCTTATTAGCCCTCAATGGATCTCAAAGAGAGGGCAATGGTTAAGATATTATAATACCCTGTTTTAATATGCTCCAATTCAACTGGTCATTAGTTAATATACAGGGATAACAGATATTACACTACCCTGTTACTCATGTCCATTTAATATGCTCCAATTCAACTGGTCATTGATTTATATACAGGGATAACAGATCCATTAACCAGACCAACCTAACAGATATATTTAACTTGCATTCAGCAAATCCCAACCTCTGGAATAATACCAGTATACACACTCATTATAAATGACAATATCATTTTATAAAGTAAAGATATTAACTTCCCTTTTTAAGTGCATCTGCACTGCCTCAACGCGTTTCTCTGCCCTCTAATCCGGTTCATCAGGAGGCCCAGGGAGAAAGGGAACCATTCAAAAGTGATACATGTCTCCTTATGGCAGCAGCTGCCGCCATTAAACCGGCAGTTTAAATACACCATATCATATAACCATGAACACAAATGTCCAAGGTACAAGCCAGCAGGCTTCTGTCTCATCTAGGCATAATGCGCATGTCAGATTCAAATTCAATCGCTAGAGCGTGTGAGATAGACATTGCGCATGACCTGACGTCATAGCTCATTAATTCATGACTCATTACTGTTGTTTCAGATAACCGCGCCCGCTCGAACCATATTTGGGCGCCGAACATGCCCATCGATTCCAGACGCGGCGCCCTAGCAACCTGACAAACACGTCTTATCATATATATGATAAGACGTGTTTGTCAGGTTGCTAGGGCGGAGCGCGGTTATCTGAAACAACAGTAATGAGTCATGAATTAATGAGCTATGACGTCAGGTCATGCGCAATTTCTATCTCACACGCTCTAGCGATTGAATTTGAATCTGACATGCGCATTATGCCTAGATGAGACAGAAGCCTGCTGGCTTGTACCTTGGACATTTGTGTTCATGGTTATATGATACTAGAAGGTGGCCCGATTCTATGCATCGGGTATTCTAGAATTTACATATTGTGTAGTTCATGTATGATTTTTGTTATATATATATATATATATATATATAGATGTTGTTGTGTGTAGTTACCAAGTGTTTGTGTAGGGCGCTGTACATGTTCTGGGTGTTGTCTGGGTGTGATGGGGGGTGAGAGCGGTGTTGTTTGTGTGTTGCGTTGTTTGTGGAGCGCTGTGTGTCTGTAGTGTTGTGAGTGTTGCGCGGTTTGTGGGTGTGTGGTGTGTTTTGGGGGGAGGTATGTTTTGTGCAATGTGTGTGTTGTGCGGTATGTGCGTATATTTGTGTGTGCAGCGTTGTCTGTGTGTGGGTGTCTGTGTAGGGCAGTTGTTTGTGGTTCCCAGTGTGTGTGTGTGGTGTGTTGTGCAGTGCGCGCGTGTGTGTGTGTTGGGGGGAGGTGTGCACTTCCCATCGTGCTCCATCCCCCATGCAGCGCACTCCCCATCGTGCTCCATCCCCTATGCTGCGCACCCCCCATCGTGCTCCATCTCCCATCCTGCGCACTCCCAAACGTGCTCCATCCGCCATGCAGCGCACTCCCCATCGTGCTCCATCCCCTATGCTGCGCACCCCCCATCGTGTTCCATCTCCCATGCTGCGCACTCCCAAACGTGCTCCATCCGCCATGCTGCGCCAGCATCAGCCTCTCTACCCGCAGCATCAGCCTCTCTGCCCGCAGCATCAGCCTCTCTCCCCGCAGCATCAGCCTCTCTGTCCCCAGCATCAGCCTCTCTGTCCCCAGCATCAGCCTCTCTGTTCCCAGCATCAGCCTCTCTGTCCCAAGCATCAGCCTCTCTGTCCCCAGCATCAGCCTCTCTGTCCCCAGCATCAGCCTCTCTGTCCCCAGCATCAGCCTCTCTCCCCGCAGCATCAGCCTCTCTGTCCCCAGCATCAGCCTCTCTGTCCCCAGCATCAGCCTATCTGTCCCCAGCATCAGCCTCTCTGTCCCCAGCATCAGCCTATCTGTCCCCAGCATCAGCCTCTCTGTCCCCAGCATCAGCCTCTCTGTCCCCAGCATCAGCCTCTCTCATCCCAGCATCAGCCTCTCTGTCCCCAGCATCAGCCTCCCCATCCCAGCCTTCCCCAGGATCAGCCTCTCTCCTCCCAGCCTCCTCCAGCACGCCATGCTCCTCTGCCGACACTCACAGATCCAATCGCATACACTCACACACACCGACACACACCCGATTGCATACACTCACACACACCCGATCGCATACACTCACGTACACACACATTGACGATATTGCACATACGCGCTCATACTCGCAACATCCGGAGATACCACATGCTTCTGGCCATGTAATCCTCCGGCAGGTCCTGGAAGGTCACAACAGCACAGTATCGAGGCCGAGAAGCAAGCGATATCGCCGGATGCTGTGAGTGTGTGGATGCGATGTGTGTGTGAGGTGTGTGTGAGGTGTTTGTGAGAGTGAGTGTGATCTGATGTGCTGTTATGTGTGTGCGTGTGGATCTTCCTCCACTGCAGGACCTTGATGTGCTGGTAACTATGCTAGCATGGTTACCAGCTGGTAACTATGCTAGCATGGTTACCAACGTATCCCGTCCCCCGCTCGTACGGGAGCCCACACCAGTATACGGCGGCAAGGCCAGCAATGCGAGGGTAAGTGTCGGCTGGGTTGGCGGCGTACGCTGATGTGGGCTCCCGTTGGGGGGGGGGGGAGTACAGTACTCACCGTGTCAATTCGGGGAATGCGCGGGGGGGGCGGGGCCAGAGCTAGCGTGCATTGCGTGAGGGGGGCGGGGCGTGGCGTGGCCGAGTAGCCAATGCCTGCAGGGTGCCGGGGCGAGAGGCCAATCTGTGGGGGGGCAGAGCCTGGGCGAGCGGCTGGCCAATCCGTGTGGGCGCGCAGCCTGGGCGAGCAGCCAATCCGTGTGGGGGGGCGGGGCCATGGCGAGCCCAGCGGCCAATCAGCTTTGTGTCACTGTAAGGACACAATGTCACCGTAAGGACACAATTTTGGAGCATGACAGACAGACAGACAGACAGACAGACAGAATAAGGCAATTATATATATAGATGGTCTATTTAAACTGCCGGTTTAATGGCGGCAGCTGCTGCCATAAGGAGACATGTATCACTTTTGAATGGTTCCCTTTCTCCATGGGCCTCCTGATGAACCGGATTAGAGGGCGGAGAAACCCGTCGAGGCAGTGCAGATGCACTTAAAAAGGGAAGTTAATATCTTTACTTTATAAAATGATATTTAGTCATTTATAATGAGTGTGTATACTGGTATTATTCCAGAGGTTGGGATTTGCTGAATGCAAGTTAAATATATCTGTTAGGTTGGTCTGGTTAATGGATCTGTTATCCCTGTATATAAATCAATGACCAGTTGAATTGGAGCATATTAAATGGACATGAGTAACAGGGTGTTGTAGTATCTGTTATCCCTGTATTTAAATCAATGACCAGTTGAACTGGAGCATATTGGTTTGGTTTATGGATTTGTTATCCCTGTATATAAATTAATGACCAGTTGAATTGGAGCATATTAAATGGATATGAGTAACAGGGTAGTGTAATATCTGTTATCCCTGTATATTAATTAATGACCAGTTGAATTGGAGCATATTAAAACAGGGTATTATAATATCTTAACCATTGCCCTCTCTTTGAGATCCATTGAGGGCTAATAAGGCCAACCAATAATTATTAGTATTTTGCATAGGCACTCTCATTTTTTCCTTATATGGTAGGGAAATTATTAGGGTAAGTGAGGGATAGCCACCGAGGAACGGGGGCGCCCAGTTAAGTTAAGGCGGTATTACCTCCGTCGGTAGGAAGGAGTGAGGTGGTAGGTCAATAATAGGGTCAATTTAATCCCATCTGGGACCCCACACTCCTATTTGTTGCTCTTGTTTGAATTTCCTTTTAAATAGGGGTGGCATCCCTGGTGTATATTTATACTACCCTTGATAATTTCTGTACAGGTGAATCACTTGGGTAATTTTAAGACGTATTTAATAAAATAGAATTTTTAAAGGGATTGTTTTTTCACTTTACCTGTACTTTGACTATCCTGAAACTATTTGAATTGTTAGCCACTTATTGGATGTTGACAGAGTTTTTTTGACTGGTGCACAGTACTCTAATTGAGCCTGGTGCTGAGTGCTCTAACAGAGCCAGGTGCAGGGTGCCCTAACTGAGCCTGGTTTACAATACCCTAATTGAGCCTTTTGCACAGTACCCTATTTGAACATAATTTAGCATGCCCTAATTTTTCCTGGTGCACAGTGTCTTAATAGAGCCTGGTGCACTGTGCCCTAACTGACCATTGTGCACAGTGCAAGAATAGAGCCAGGTGCACAGTACCGTAATTGAGCCTAATTCACAGTGCCTTAAAGGGAACCTGTCACCGGATGTTTATAATACTTACCTAACGGTCGGTGCGGAGCAGACTTGATGGATTGGCATCTCCTTTCTTCGGATCCCGAACTTCCTCTTTCTGCCATCTTTTTCCTCCTGAAGCTAGTGTGGACAACACGTTCCATGTCATCTACACTAGCCGACAGTGAGGTCCTGCGCAGGCGCACTTTGATCTACCCTGCTGTGAGTTTGCACCAGCGGCACATGGGCATCTGTCTTCTACCTCTTCCCCTTGCAAATAAGCCAAGTAGTTTGAACCCCAAGTCATGCAGTGGTCACTTCAGCTTTTTGATACCTCCTCTGGTTAGGGCCCTGTGGGCCGTCGATCTGCCACTGCTCCCGAAGTGGAAGAAATTGAGTGCATGGATACCCAACTACTTGTTGTGTTTGAAGATAAGAACATGGGAAGACTAGTGTACATGGTCAGTGGAGCCCCACAGTACATCTCTGAAGTTGATAAAATACAGGTGCCAACTGCTGTGGCTTTCTGCAATGTGCAGACTGATAAGGAGGGCAGAGGTGATAATTGTGTGGAAGATGATGAAGCAATTGATGAGGTTTTAGACCCCACATGGAGAGAAGGCCATCTGAGCGACACGTAAAGTTGGGAGGAAGAGGAGGTGGTCACGCTGACCCAACAAGACAGCAAACAAGGGAGCAGGGCACAAAAGCAAAGTGGCCAGCCCCTAGCCAGTATGTCAGTCCACTGAGCAAAAAAACTGAGCACACCAAAGTCAGCTCAAAGAAACTCCCTGGCATGGCATTTCTTTAGCCAATGTGCCGATGACAAGACACCGATGGTTTGCATACAGTGCCTACAGAGCATAAAGCAAGGCATACATGTTCTTAACCTGAGCACCACCTGTATGATGAGGCATCTGATTGCAAAGCATGAACTGCAGTGGAGTAGACACCTAAAAATCAGGAAAGACTTGAGGCTCTTTCTGTTCCTTTTTCTTCTGCGGTCTCGGTCTCTTCCTCCTGCTCCAGAAAAACAGAGCCACCTGGCTTCCCACAAAGAGAGGATGTGACAGCACCACCAAGACCAGCAGTGTCATTGAACATCTCTACACAGTCCCATAGAAGTATTTGGCTGTCCAACCCCCAAACACTGGAAAGACAGAGAAAGTACCACCCATGAGCCCTGTATTGAATGACAGCATTTCAAAATTACTGGCCTTTAAAATGCTGAAAATCCGGCTGGTGAAGACAGACACTTAAAAAATGTATGGTGGTGGCTTGCCAAGAGTATATTGTTTCCAACCTCCACTACTTTTTCTGGTGGCCCATCCCTGCTTTGCATAAACATTTTGCGAACAAAATCAGATCTGAAATGTGCAACGCTGTCAGTGGCAAGGTCCACATAACTGCCAATACGTGGAGCAGTAAGCACAGGCATTGAAGTTATATCTGCCTTAATGCCCACTGGGTTAATGTAGTCAAGGCTAACTCTGAGGCAGAAGGCCTACTGGAGCATGTCCTACCACTACCGAGGATTGCTGGATGTTTCTCTGTCCATGTTGCCTCCTACTCCCAATCTCTCTTCACCTCCTCATCTCATCAGTATAACACCTCAAACTCATTTGTTTGGGGGGAAAATCTCACACTGTGCGGGAGCTGTGGACAGGCATCAAACAACAGACTGATGAGTGGTTGTTGCTGCTGAACCTCAAGCCTGGCCTGGTGGTGTTTGATAACGGGCAAAATCTCATAGCAGCTCTGGGCCTAGCCAATTTGATGCACATCACTTACCTTATTGAATTTGTTGGTATAGAGGTTCCTGAAAAATTACCCACATATCTCAGAAAGTGCAGACAATCTATGCACACTTTCAAAGTTCTCACTCTTCTGCTGCTTGCCTATCTGCGCTGCAGCATCACTTCTGTCTTCACACTCATTGACTCATATGCGATGTACCAACAAGGTGGAGCTCCATTTTTATATGCTGAAGAGACTGTGCAAGCAGTAGTCAATAGTATAGCTTCAGATGCAGCACGCTCTTGTGAGTCAGTCTGTGGAACAATACCACTTCATTACCGAGTGGGCCTCTATGCTGTGCTGGACATGTGTGCTGTGTTGCACTGATTTGAGTATTCCACAAACAAGGCCAGCGCTGATGCCATCATCAGCATTTCTATCCCACTTTCATGCCTTCTTGAAAAACACTTTAGGCGATGATGGATGAGGTGGTGGCACAGGAGAAAGAGGAGGAGGAACAGGGACCATTCACATTATTTTCAGGCCAATTGTCCACACATAACTGAATAGGATAACTGAAGTGAGCACTAATATATATATATATATTATGAGTGCAAGCCAAAAAATACATACTATACAAGAATAAGGCTGCACATCAAACATAGATAATGGTATAATGCCTCAAGCATATGGAAAAATATTGGAATATACAATGAAAAATGCTACTTGCTAATTTGAACATGTGAATAATGAATTGCATACCTGCCATGAATATTAGGAAAAAGGAGATATTTAGCAATCGCATTGATCAATGTAACTGAGCCCCAAGACCTTGTCAAGGTATATCTCTATATTGGGGTCCCTAGCTCTGTGACCCTAACTGTGTGTCATCTCATTGCAATTAAAAACTGCTGTGGGTGGAGAGGGGTAACTAAGGACTTTCTTATATAGGAGATGGAAAAAACATGTCCGAAAGGGGCGGAGCTGTGTTCACATTCAGAAAAAAACTACATATAACTGAATAGGATAACTGAAGTGAGCACTAATATATATATATATTATGAGTGCAAGCCAAAAAATACATACTATACAAGAATAAGGCTGCACATCAAACATAGATAATGGTATAATGCCTCAAGCATATGGAAAAATATTGGAATATACAATGAAAAATGCTACTTGCTAATTTGAACATGTGAATAATGAATTGCATACCTGCCATGAATATTAGGAAAAAGGAGATATTTAGCAATCGCATTGATCAATGTAACTGAGCCCCAAGACCTCGTCAAGGTATATCTCTATATTGGGATCCCTAGCTCTGTGACCCTAACTGTGTGTCATCTCATTGCAATTAAAAACTGCTGTGGGTGGAGAGGGGTAACTAAGGACTTTCTTATATAGGAGATGGAAAAAACATGGCCGAAAGGGGCGGAGCTGTGTTCACATTCAGAAAAAAACTACATATAACTGAATAGGATAACTGAAGTGAGCACTAATATATATATATATTATGAGTGCAAGCCAAAAAATACATACTATACAAGAATAAGGCTGCACATCAAACATAGATAATGGTATAATGCCTCAAGCATATGGAAAAATATTGGAATATACAATGAAAAATGCTACTTGCTAATTTGAACATGTGAATAATGAATTGCATACCTGCCATGAATATTAGGAAAAAGGAGATATTTAGCAATCGCATTGATCAATGTAACTGAGCCCCAAGACCTCGTCAAGGTCAATGCGATTGCTAAATATCTCCTTTTTCCTAATATTCATGGCAGGTATGCAATTCATTATTCACATGTTCAAATTAGCAAGTAGCATTTTTCATTGTATATTCCAATATTTTTCCATATGCTTGAGGCATTATACCATTATCTATGTTTGATGTGCAGCCTTTTTCTTGTATAGTATGTATTTTTTGGCTTGCACTCATAATATATATATATATTAGTGCTCACTTCAGTTATCCTATTCAGTTATATGTAGTTTTTTTCTGAATGTGAACAGAGCTCCGCCCTTTTCGGCCATGTTTTTTCCATCTCCTATATAAGAAAGTCCTTAGTTACCCCTCTCCACCCACAGCAGTTTTTAATTGCAATGAGATGACACACAGTTAGGGTCACAGAGCTAGGGACCCCAATATAGAGATATACCTTGACGAGGTCTTGGGGCTCAGTTACATTGATCAATGCGATTGCTAAATATCTCCTTTTTCCTAATATTCATGGCAGGTATGCAATTCATTATTCACATGTTCAAATTAGCAAGTAGCATTTTTCATTGTATATTCCAATATTTTTCCATATGCTTGAGGCATTATACCATTATCTATGTTTAATTGTCCACACATGGCTTGAAGGGTGGGCTACTGTACCAACGATGACCAGGTATAGAACCGTGACAGTTTTGGAAGGTGAGAATGAAGAGGAGAATCGTGTTCACACCAAGGTGGCACTCATGGGCATCACTGAAACATGGCTGGGGCAGTACAGAGGACACAGACTATGCACAACCCACTGAGGACAACCTATCAGTCCCTCTTCGTAGCCTGGCACACATGAGCGAATAAATGCTGGTGGGCCTGCACAATGACCACCGATTTGCCTGGATTCTTACCAGTGCTGATTACTTGGTGTCCACCCTGCTGGATCCCAGAAAGAAAGACAACATGCCATCCTTTCTTTCATCACTAGTTCATGATTTGAAAATGTGGAAATACAAGTGCATGCTGGTAGACATACTAAGGACAACATGCCCACCTGACTGCGGGGGCTCAGTGGAAGCACAAGGCAGAGGAGGAGGAAGAAATCCCCAATGCAACTGGGCCACCGACACCATCTTGAAATGTGGAAAACCTTCCTCACCGTGTCATAACATCTGGCACCCATATCCATATTAGCAGGAGGCAGCATTTCAACAGCTTGATGGAAGAGTACGTGTCCACACATCTCCAGTAAGTGAGTGATGGATCAGCCCCTTTTGACTTTTTCTTCTCCAAATTGGATACATGGCCTGAGCTTGCCCTTTAGGCCTTGGAGGTGAGGAACTGCATGTGTACTGCCAGAATGTGTGTTTAGCACAGCAGGAGGTATGATCACAAACAGGCACATCCAACTGTGTTCAGCCAACATGGACAAGCTCTGATTTATTAGATTGAGCTAGGCATGAATCCCACAGCAATTATCCTTATCTTTGACTAACTAGGGAAGTATACCAGCCGCACCCAGCTATTATTATACATTGCCGCAGTGTTGTTTTAGGGCCTCCCAAAATTTATTAAAAAAAAAACAGTATTGGCTGCCTCCTCCTCTACCTCTTCCACCTACACCGCAATGTCCACCACCACCTACTCTTATAACTCCTCCTCCACTTGGACCACCGCCTTATGGTTCAGAATTATTATTTTTTATTTTTACTTATTTATTCTGTTATTTTAAGTCATTTCCCTATCCACATTTGTTTACAGGGCATTTGTCCTACTCTTATCCCCATTTTGTTTCCTTTTTTCAGTCCTCTAATCCTTACCATGACCATTTTAAAGAACAGAAAATCAGGTACCCATTGACTACTATAGAGTTCATGGTCAAGTTCATGCATCGACCGAACTTTTAACTAAAGTCCTGAACCTGGTGAACCTGAAAATTCATGTGTCCACTCATAACTAGTGAGAACCTTTTTACCAAGGCAGTTTGCTCCCGGGGCCTGTACAGGTCCTGGGCACACTGCACAGGTCTTCCAGGAATGTCCTTAGGGTGCTCCCGTGCTTGCCCTGCTCTTAAAAGGCCAGAGCGCTATTCTATTTCCCAGAAGTGCCTCTCAGCCTATCACTTAGAGGCACAGATACTTAAGGCATCCTCCCACTAGGGGAAGTGCCTGAGTAACTTGGTCAGTTAGTTACTGCATGTCCAACTAGCTAGCTAGTTATCAGATCCTTTTGCCTACTGTCCATTACCTGTACATCTGTCCACCTACCTGGCCATATCCACTGTACCTACCTGTCCGACTAGCTGTTCTGTCTGTCTCACCCGTTCCGCCTACAACTGTCAGTGCTAGAGATACTCTGCTGTACCAGCCATAACCTCTGTACCTGTCTACCTCAATTGTCCCTTCTGCACCCGTCAATTTAGAGTCTCTGCCAGCCTGTACCTGAGCCTGTCCTTACCTGAGCTTGTTCCTGTCCTAGGTGTCAGCTTCCACAGTCACTGCCCTGGGAGTGGCATCTGGTGCCTGTTTCAGTGGCACTTATTCAAGCCCCTCCCACATCAGGGTAAACTCGGGTTCCCCCTGTGGTCTAATGGTCCACTCCCGTTTGCCGCCTAATCACCAGCAGCTAGCGTAACAGTAGCTAATAACTTGTTTATAGTTTGTAGACACATTGTACAATATTATGAGGTAGAAAAAAATCTGAATGTAAGGAAAAATTATCAGCTACTGTGCAATCGGGGCAAAAAAAAATCTATGAAAAGGGTAAATACAATGTAATTGAGGAATCTTAAAGACATCATTAAGTAAGGCCAAACTGAATTCACCAAAATGTAACGTGTCAAAATAATATTCTGTAGTTAGGTGTCGTGAACTTTCATAGATAAGCAAAAACTGTAAAGTTTCTCATAGCTCAACACCTTTATAATTAGAGTGGGTACAGAATGGGAACGCTGACTTCTCCTTTTATTTCAGGCATTCTATTCTGAAATCATTTCACCTCAGTAAATTTTGTATTAATTTTTAAATTCCTAACTATTTTTGATGCTCAATAAAACATGGCAAGCCATGTTAAAAATCATTGTAAAAACAATTAAGTAATCCATTGCCATAAATAAAACATGCTGCTGTATTCTGCCATTGCACATGCTATTTGTTAAAGACAAGAAATGCTGAGAATTCGTATTCCTGCTATTTTCCTTATGTAATTTCTACAGCTAAAGTAGCTTTAAATGGGAAAAGATTAATTTAGCCTCCTCACCCCAGGTCGATTTCCCCTTTTTCGTTTTACTCTCCTTTTTCCAAGAATCATAACTTTTTTTATTTTTCCATCAATATAGCCATATAGGGGCTTGTTTTTGCTGGACAAGTTGTACTTTTGAATTATATAATTAATTTTTCTACATAGTGCACTGGAAAATGGGAAAACAGAGTTCAAGTGTGTTGAAATTGCCAAAAAAAAGTGCAATTCCACGATGAGTTGTTTTTTTTTTTACTCTTTGTTAAAACAGACTTGGCAATATCATTCCCCAGTTCAGAACAAGTTTGTAGATACCAAACATGTATCGGGTTTTTTTTATATTTAAATGGTGATAAAAAATTCTGAAATTTGTCAAAAACAATAACTGCGCATTTGGTGCCATTTTCCGACACTCGTAACGTTTTCATTTTACAGGATCTGGGGTTGTGCTTATTTATTGTGTCCTGAACTGACGTTTTAATAATACCATTTTTGTATAGATACGTTTTTATGTAATGTTAATGCATTTTTTTTCAAATGTTGCTGAGACTAAAAAAACGTAATTTTTGCATTTTGAATTTTTTTTTTCGCTACGCAGTGTACCAATCTGATTAGTTTATTTTATGTTTTGATAGATTTGGTATTTCTGAATGCAGTGATTCCAAATATGTGTTTGGTTTTTTTATTTGTTTTATTTCCAATGAGGCAAAAGAGGGTAGATTACAACTTTTGTGTATTTGTTAAAACTTTTTTTTTCTCTTTTTAATTGTTTTCACTAGTTACCTTAGGGGAATGGAAGCCTGCAGTGTCTGATCGCTTGTGCAGTACAGAGCACTGCTGATGCAGAGCTCTGCACAGCACAAATGCTGATATCCTGAGAACGCTGATGCTCAGCCAGTGTTCACAGGAAGTTCATCATGACAGTGACAGGGGTAATCAGCTGGCCCCCGGCTGTCATGACAACCCATCAAATAAAGGAGCTTTGGGGTAAAAGATAGAGCAAAAGGTTGTTATTCAATTGATAGGTATGATCTGCAAAGATGACTTGCTTCCCTTGGTCACCACAACAGAGAAAAACACGATATGAGAACAACTGCTGCAGAATCCTCAAGACCGGAGGAGGGCCCTCAGTCATACATATGGGAGGGCACTCGCTGATATATTTGGGAGGACCCTCACTCATACATTTGGCAGTGCCCTCACATGTTGTGCAACTTGAGATATTCTAGATTTATCTGTACTGCTTCATCTTTGTTTTATACCAAAGGGTTTTGTTATATGTAAAGGGTTGTTAAAAATCCACATTTAACTTTTAGGATTGCTACTTCCAATAGGTGGCGCTGCGCTAGAGTTTGTCTCCAGTCCTGGAGAGACAATTTGAATATTTTGCAGAGGGGCATGGCAGCTATAAGTCTCCTTACTTGAAAGCAGCCAGACTGGCTTGCAAAGTTTCCATAATGAGAATAGTGTTCCCCCGTGATCCCCACATAGCTTTCTCATGAGCCAGATCAGACACGCCATACTTTGCATTGACGGGGGGCAAGCACCCCGAAACACCGTGTCTGCAAATTGGGATTCTGATCTGGCATATATATCCTAACTTATATGTAAAGGGTTGTTAAAAATCCACATTTAACTGATAGGATCGCTACTTCCAATAGGTCGAGCTGCGCTAGAATTTGTCTCCAGTCCTGGAGAGACAATTTGTTTTATACCAGTAACACATATTACTTTTATTAATCGGTTTTGTTTTGCATGCAACTAATGAATTACCTTTTGAAGAATGTTTTTCAGAATGCATACACTGTTCTTTCCAATAATCAGTAAACTAAATTTTCATGCAGAAGCTTTGTCTTTCAGCATTGTGTCTTGAGAGATACACCTATGACCTTCAGATTTCCTTAATTTGCCTTGGTTTCATTATTGTTGCTCAATGTTTTAGGATACACAGAATCCACAACTTGAGTTTGTATACTGGATGTATTTAGGAAAGACTCGGTTTTCTTTTCATTATCCTTCTGAGCGCCCAGGCCAGTTTCAGTAAAATGGAGCTCAGAATCAACAGATTAATTTAGGGTCTGCAAACAATAAATACAGTGTACAGTGCACCACCCACGTCACCCCTCTCTGTGTCTTGCATTCAGAACCTGTTTGCTACATCCGAGTAAAACCAGTTTCACTAGGGCGTAAAATGAAGCTCAGAATCATTAGATTTATTTAGGATCTGTAATCAATAAATACAGTGCAAAGTCACTGCTGCATCATTCCATCCTATTTAAAGTAAGACGTAGGTAGAAATCGGGTATATACCGCGCTGATACTCAATCGTATATTAATATAATTCCATTATTTTTCGTACAGGTTTATGTGTACTGCCCGAGCCGCTCGGATCCGGAGCCGCGGTGGCTCGAGGGACCTCTGGACCCGGGGGTCCGCGCGGACACTTGAATGAAGGGGGATTATGTACAGGGAGGTTAAAAGTTCACGACGCCACCCACGGTGCGTGGTAATGTGAGAGACCACCTCTGCTGTTGGGGAGTCCGGTGACGATGTTGAAGCAGCAGGATGTTTAACGCCTCCGTGGGTAGGGGGTTTGGTGTCCCGGGGCCCATTGGGTAGTTAGCGTTTGGGGTGCCGTTGGGGTTAGGAGAAGGGTTTTCAGTGTACTCACTCAGTCCAAAAATAACCACATCAAGAGCTTGTAAACCAGAGTTCTAAGCACCACTTCAGCTGGGAGGAAGCACGCTTGGTTCCGTGTCCTTGGTGTTGTGGTTAGTTTGTGGCCCTTTCTTTTGTTGAGGAGGACCTTTCCATCAAATACTTAATTAACCTCTTGACAAGGGATTGTGGGAAATATGTCGATTTGCCTTACATAATTCAGGTTTCAGATCATATACATGATACAGATATAAAGATGGCCGCCATTTCCTGTTATCCACACTTTGCTTGGAATGCAAGGAATGTCCAGATGAAAGAAGACCACCATATAAGGGAAGACCCCTGGTCAAGCTAGAGGACCAACCCAAAGATCAGATGACATCACAGACCAAACCATCAGCATGGATCCACTAAATGACGTCCCTCCCATCGTCATGGTTTCATCCACTGGTCAGACCCGCCCATCAACAGCAACACGGATCTCCCCATTCGCTAGCCCATGAAGTGTCCCACTAAATGGGCATATCTGAACTTGTGAACGCCCCTAGCCTATATCAAGAGGACGCATGAGTCTCCTCAGTCTGTTCGGTGCCATTTCTAGTGACCAAGAAGAGACTTCATATCCGACTGTGTCTGGTGTGAATTCTTTTATGCATGCACTTGGCCTATACCAATTTGGCCAGGCAGTAGGCAACTAGTGATCTCTAGTTAAGAGTTCACCCTAACATTATTGGTGCCCAACGTGGAGCCAATAGATGGAGACACCTGAAATCCTGATGAACCGGCAACTGGAATGGCATGACGTGCTGGACACCCCAGGAAATTCAATACTTCCTAACAAGAGTACGGTAGGTCTGCTGATTTTTCATAATCTGTAGTCTTCCCGTGGTCTCGGTGGGGTGTGTGGCACTGATTGCCTGACTGTGTTCGGTTTGTTGGGGTATCTGTTGACGGGCAGACGGGTCTCACGGCTATTGGCCATATTAATCTCGGAAGAACCGTCACGTGTTCAGTTGCCTGCTGCCTGTTTGTCTCAAGGGGAGATTGACTGGTAGTTAGGATAGCAAGTAAGTTTTTGAGCGGTGTTTGGAAACGTGGAGGATGCTCCATGTGGTACGGCTTTTGGTTGTTGCCTGTCATGTTTTGCGGTTCTGGTAGAGATTTAAATAGAGTTGTGGCTCGAGGCCTAGAGTGAATGACTCGGCTCGAGGTGTAATAAATAGAGTTTTGGCTTCAGGCCTAGAGTGAATGACTCGGCAAGAGGCCTAGAGATAAAGAGCAAGTTTTAATTGGTCAGGTTAGGCACGTGTTTTTCACGGGCTCTCAAAGCTGTATTAGACAGGCTAGTTACAAGTCCTCCAAGAGAAGCAGGTTAACAGAAGTCTGTGTTATAGAGGCTAGTTACAAGTCCTCCAAGAGAGGCAGGTTAACAGAAGTCTGTGTTATAGAGGCTAGTTACAAGTCCTCCAAGAGAGGCAAGTTAACGGAAGTCTGTGTTATAGAGGCAAGTTACAAGTCCTCCAAGAGAGGCAGGTTAACGGAAGTCTGTGTTATAGAGGCAAGTTACAAGTCCTCCAAGAGAGGCAAGTTAACGGAAGTCGGTGTTATAGAGGCTAGTTACAAGTCCTCCAAGAGAGGTGAATCGGCCGGTATAGACACCTTGTAGTCAGGGGTGATACTAGGTATTTTTTTGTATATTACGGAACGCAGAAATCAGGCAGGGACCACGTGGCAGTATAAGGAAGGATTTGGAAGTGTGTGCTGCAAACTGCAGGCTTTCTTTAGTGTTTCAGTTATTTGTCATCTCCCCCGTCTTTTTGTTTGTCTGTTTTTATCTGGTATGCATAGAGAAAGATTGCTTGTTTGGTGTTGTTTATCTTGAGAGAAAGATGGAGAAATTGATGAAGTTGTGTGTAGTTGTAGTCGGAAAAAATCCGGAAACCATGTGCTATTTTTGGTTGCAGCCATTTTAGGTCAGATTTTAAAATGGTGGACGAAGCACATGGCTGAGGCATGATTGAAACAAATACAGGAAGTGAGTCGGGGGATGTGGGAAGACCATATGCTCTGTAAATGTTTGAACAATGGATTGGATGGAGTAATATATACTTAGACAGAAAAATAAGTGTTTTTATCTATAAGTAGACTTAGATCTGGGACGTGTGTGTGTGTCTGTGTGTGTATAAATATATATGTATAAGTACAGACTATAGAAAATAGGGAGACAGAGTTTGAGCAGATGTGAGGTCAGTTTTCCCTTTTCTCTGCCACATGTTCCTACAGATTTTAAAATGGTGGATGAAGCACATGGCTGAGGCATGACTGAGACAAAGACAGAGAGTGAGTAGGGGGATGTGCAATGGATTGGATGGAGTACTATATACTTAGACAGAAACATGAGTGTTTTTAACTGTAGTTGGATCAGGACTGTAGATATCTGAATGTGTGTAAATGATATATATAAATGTATGTGTGTGTATGTATAAAATCCAGACTATGGAACATAGGAGGAAATAGTTAAGAAAAAAAAAAAGTTTACCTTCCCCTCCCCCCACATGATGCTGCAATCCCAACAAAGAGAAGGAAATCACGTGCTGTGGGGCCATTTTCTACAGGCCTCAGTGGAGCTGACAAAACTGCAGCCACTGAATAACATGAAGTGTTAGTAAATGTTTATAGCACTAAAAGATGGAATATTGTATGATTGGGTAGTTGTGGAAGACAAATATAGATCCAGTGTGCAGGTTGGATTGAGTCAGGACAGTCACAAGGAGCAATATCTTATTAATTAGTAAGCAATAAAAGAAAAGAGAAAAACCTTAAAATAAACGTACCTTAAAACAGATCTGATGAAAATAAATAAATATTTTAGTTATAGATCTGATAGACTGATCATGAGAGTTGCATGTTTTTTTTTTTTTTAAATAAATAAATAAATAAATAAAAATAAATAAATAGAGATGGACTCCAACTTGCATCTTGCAGAGAGAGGAAAAAAAAATAATGCTTGTCTGTGGCTTCAGAGAGAGGAGGGAAATACAGGCTTTTCCACCAGAGTATCCGGTTACAGGGGGGGGGGGGTTAGTTCTATCTATTTAAGTTTACACCTTAAAGAGCAGCCCAAGCAAGAAAAAAAAAAAAAAAAAAAAGAAAGAGCTTTGCATTTAATTCATTGCAAATTATACTGGAAAAAGGTATAAATTTATGTTACTAATTTTATCCCAAAGAAATAAAAGTTAACTGTGGACATTTTTAGATTCATTGATAGCTTTTCAAGCATAGAAGTCTGTTAGATAATTTTTCTATGGCAAATCAACATTTTGTTTTCCCACATGGCCAGTTTAATTGTTCTAGATTCTTTTATCCCTTCAAGTTATAGGACAGTATCACAGAGATGTTGATAATCTCCTCAATGTTTCAAATATGAACACCCCTACATCCAATATCCAGAGGTTGTGCTACGTTATTATTATAGTTATTATTATTATTATTATTATTATTATTATTATTATTATTATTATTATTATTATTATTAATAATAATAATACTAATAATAATAATCATAATCATAATCATAATAATAATTTATTAATAATTACAATAATTTGATTTAAGGAATGTGGATGATTTATGGAATTCTGTGTTTTATATTTAATGTATTGAATAATCTTCTTTCTTTTTATAGAAAGAATGATTGCAATGCAGTTTTCTGTGGTCCAAGCAAAGGTTATAAAAGCCATTGAAATGGATTTCCATTATGAAATGATACATAACATAATATTTCTGGTGTTCCCGGTTAGGTACAATCTACACAATGTGACTTTCATGCCTAAATGTAGAGCTCCGGGGCCACACACTTTTTCAATCTAATTATGCTTTGGATAATAGATTCAAAAAGGGGGGAAAGATGATGCAGAAAGTCACACATTATTTAAGGTTTTAATTTGTTCATTGATTCAGTTTTTCTATTAAGTTGTCTTTTTATTTTTATCTGTAAGGAGGATACAGCAGATATACATATCTCATGATTGCTCTGCTGTAACAAGAATTGTCAGGTTTTGAACATGTATCAGATGAGGCCATTGCTAATGCAGATTTTGAGTTTTTCCGTAGATGGATCCAGATACCAAGATGCTGGTTGATTGTGCACTGGATATGCTGAGGTTACACAACATGAGGTAATAAAAATCAAACCACTCCTCTCTCATCGTAATAGGAGAACGAGATGAAGATTTGCGATCGCTGTGGTTCGTAGAGCGGAGGGGGGTATAATAGAAAAATGTGCATATAGGCAGCGGATCTTTTCTAGTGTGACGTGATAAATCTATAAGGACCGTAGAGAGTGTGTATGAGCCCAGGTGGAGGCGCTCTCCTGTTATCAAAGGAGCCGGTGACTGATGGAGCAGACAACAAAGAAGCAGTGAATGGGCCTAGAGTTGAGAGTCCTTTACCAATGCAGACCAGTACCTCGGTGGCTCCTGTCACGTCGTCCGTGACATTGGTCACTCCTTGTGTTCTTAAATCCTTAGAGGAACAAGCGATTCAGCAAGGAACGGAGTGTGAGATGCAGGGAGCCAGTGACTGAGGAAGGTCTGTGGATAAAAGGCGGTAAGCTTTCTCTGCCATGAGCGCTCTACTCAATAATGGCCCAGGTAACCCATGTGACAAAGGTGTTGGGATGGACAAGATATGGGCGGCACCACTGCTTCAGTACCCAGGTGGCCAGACACAGCCAGTTTTGTAAGACGTGTGCCTATTAAGGTAGAAAAAACTGTAAAGACCTCGTAGAAACACCCCCCTCATCCGCTCTACTGCTCCGGTGATTGCAGATTAGTCATATACATCTACCATGAGTAGGTTTATATGAGTTTTGTGCGTGTTGTGTGAATTTCTTTTCAGGCCTGCTCTGAAACATATCCAGTATGGAAAACGTTACTGCTGAAAAACTCATGGTGCTGGTGGTATGTAAAAATGGAGTTCCTAAAAAGCGGTAAAAGAACATATTCTATAGTAGAGGTCATTATAGAGATCAGTACCTGGGGATGCCCCTGATGAATCCCCGTCTGCCATTGTGAAGAGGGGAGAAACGCGTTGGGCTTCTTTCATGCTAAATGTCTGACAAATATGCGTTTATTTTATTAGCCTGAGTGTGAATTGGACAGTGGAGGGTCTGTGATCGGACAAGATCTCCTTATGACTTTACCTGGCCTTATTATTATATTTATACAGTGGGTACATGTTATACATGTGAAATATTTAATTTCTTTTAGGGTTTGGTCCTTGAATTTGCTTTATCATATTGATTTAAGCTACCAAACAGCTATGTAAATACAGAGTGTGAATATTTAATATTTGGGAATGAATTGGATATATATAATTTTATATTGACGCCTCTTTATCCCCTGTATCTCACTGTTTCTATATTCCCTTACTGACATTAGCAGCACATATTAGCTTAGCAATGTAGGGATAGGGAGGGTGAGCCGTCGGTGAGCGGGGGCACCAATTCGCCTTATAGGGTGCTGACCTCCGCTGCGAGGTAGGGAGAGTTTAGGGCTATTGCCCCAATCCCTGCCCCCTCCTTTATTGGAATATTTAATTGTGTCTATAGTCAAATGGGTGTATGTTTTTTGGAATTTTAATGATCATAATATAAACATGTAACGATAAACAAGATAATGGTGGACGCTGGCAAATCATGTAACAAATGTTCGTTTTCCTTAATAATTAGATCTTTATATAAGGTATTTTTGGTTTAGTACCTAGAACGTGATTATATTTCTCACAGATACTGCAGATACAGTGTGATATCCTGACCAGTGATGTACGAGCCGTGTACAACTGCCTGTATAGTGTGTTAAATATGTGTATCCTCCAATTCCAGATCCTAAATCAGTGTCAGGGGCATGTGGTCTCAAGCCAGGAGACTGGGTGATCCTAAAAAGACAAGTCAGAAAGAGCCATCAGTCAGAATCAGATGGACCAATCCAGCTTTTCCCAACCACAGCAACTTCTATGAAGTTTGGGGGAAAACCCATCTGGAGACAACAACCACTGTAAAGAGTCCATCGTACCAGCAGAAGGAGGGTCACAACACACATACTGCTGGATTATCTCACATAGAACCTTATGGAGAATTTCTAGATTGGGGATGATACATGGGAAATAACCATAAGGGAACAATGGGTACAGGAACATTATACAAATAAGGGCTCATGGTGGGAAAAACATTATCTGACCTGAACCAATCAATTATTTTAAGGGTTTAAGTGACTTTTTAAGGATAGCATACACTTGTAGGTAACTGGTATTGTTTTATTTGTTGGTATTTGAAGCCGTAAAAGTGCTACTCTGTGTTACTGAAGGTAATCGGTGGTAGATTATAGACCCGAGACAAGAAGAGATCCATTAGTGTTGTGATACAATCAGGTGTATTCGAGTAGAAAAGTCTCGAAGACACGGACAGCACTCAGATATTGACTGAGTATCAGTCTTTCAGAAACAGTAATGTTAATAGCTGAAGCATAACAGTAAGAAGCTTATTCTTACAATTGCCTTACTCTTTCTAATCGATTAATCTCAAAATCTGAATGAGCTCTTCGGCATTAAATAGTCTGTTCTAAGGACTGGGACATTACCTATGCCTCTGTAAACTGTGTGTGCAGGATGTGATCAACTCTCTGATCAATAGTCTGTACCAGTGGGGGCAAAGGCTTAGCATTGCTTGTATAGCGAATAGAAAAATGAAAAAAGGTTGCAGTTAAAGCATTAGAGCTGATTTGTTAGAGGACCACGGTAGGGTTAGAAGGTTAATAAAGTATTTACGGGGGACTGTTGAGGAGGACCTTTCCATCAAATAATTAATTAACCTCTTGACAAGGGATTGTGGGAAATATGTCGATTTGCCTTACATAATTCAGGTTTCAGATCATATACATGACACAGATATAAAGATGGCCGCCATTTCCTGTTATCCACACCTTGCTTGGAATGCAAGGAATATCCAGATGAAAGAAGACCACCATATAAGGGAAGACCCCTGGTCAAGCTAGAGGACAAACCCAAAGATCAGATGACATCACAGACCAAACCATCACATGGATCCACTAAATGACGTCCCTCCCATCGTCATGGTTTCATCCACTGGTCAGACCCGCCCATCAACAGCAACACGGATCTCCCCATTCGCTAGCCCATGAACTGTCCCACTAAATGTGCATATCTGAACTTGTGAATGCCCCTAGCCTATATCAAGAGGACGCATGAGTCTCCTCAGTCTGTTCGGTGCCATTTCTAGTGACCAAGACGAGACTTCATATCCGACTGTGTCTGGTGTGAATTCTTTTATGCATGCACTTGGCCTATACCAATTTGGCCAGGCAGTAGGCAACTAGTGATCTCTGGTTAAGAGTTCACCCTAACACTTTGGCTCTTGTGTTTCTCTTTGGACCCTCAAGTCTGAAACTTTTCGGGTCCCGCTCACCCGTATGGCTAACGGAGTGAGCTTGCTCTCAGGGTTCACGTGTAGGTTTTCTTTGGACTGTATTGGGAAAGTCCTATCCCATCGGTACGCAAGTACCACGATTTTGGAGCGAGTTGGGGATAACACTTGAAGTCTTCACCCCCGTCGGGTAAATTACCAGGACGCATGAAGCTACTTCCCGGCCTAGGGTCCACGTACCCCGTTGTGCCCTGGCCCCTGCCCGGTGAAGGCTCAAGGCCGCCGGCTGCCCTCCTCGGCAGTCCGTGCCCCTTGACATAATCCCCTGCGACCGGTGATCCAGCTCCTACCAGGCCCAGACCAACGTCTGCCACCTTGTACTCAGGAGCCCTGCTCCACCTTTGACCTCTCCTCCCGAGAGTCACCTCACTTCCACCTCCTTCCACTACCACTTTACTTCTCCTCTCACTTTCTCACTTCCCTTCTCTTCCCTACCAACCCCCCATGTGGGTGGCCCTATTCCCTTCAGGCCCCCCAATGGTGTGTCTGGTGAGTACAGTGTAAAGTGTTCCTAGGGTTTTGATTGGCTCAGCTGTTAGCAACACCAAAAACCAGGATCCGTAACCAAGGAGGGAAGATACTGTGCAGAAGGGCAGATTACACAATACCCTGTGATGACCTGATAGGCCAAGGCGTCACATATGCGTTTCAGAGACATTCATCTCCTTCCTCAGGACATCAAAGGATGTTCCTACATATCCTACACTTAGGAGGGCTTTGCACGTTGCAACATCGCAAGCCGATGCTGCGATGTCGCACACGATAGTCCCCGCCCCCGTCGCAGGTACAATATATTATGATAGCTGGCGTAGCGAAAATTATCGCTACGCCAGCTTCACATGCACTCACCTGCCCTGCGACCGTCGCTCTGGCCGGCGACCCGCCTCCTTGTTAAGGGGGCGGGTCGTGCGGCGTCACTGCGACGTCACACGGCAGGCGGCCAATCGGAGCGGAGGGGCGGAGATGAGTGGGATGTAAACATCCCACCCACCTCCTTCCTTCCGCATATCCTACGGAAGCCGCAGTGATGCCGGTAGGAGATGTTCCTCGCTCCTGCGGCTTCACACACAACGATGTGTGCTGCCGCAGGAGCGAGGAACAACATCGGACCATCGCGTCAGCGTAATTATGGATTACGCCGACGCTGCACCGATGATACGATTACGACGCTTTTGCGCTCGTTAATCGTATCATCTAGGCTTTACACACTACGATGTCGCATGCGATGCCGGATGTGCGTCATTTTCAATTTGACCCCACCGACATCGCACCTGCGATGTCGTAGTGTGCAAAGCCTGCCTTAGGGGCTGCAGCCGATACCATTACTGAATGTGTTCCATAGGGGTTGTGATTTTCACAACCTGAACAGGTGAGTGTACTGTGATCCCTTTGTGTCCTGTATCCCTACCGGGTAAGACCCTATTGTGCTCTCTCTTCCACAGCATTTTTTAACCGCATCCTATTTAAAGGACACTGGGATTTTTTTGCAAGCAATCAGAAATTATGAATGACAAGAAGATTTTTCTATGGTCTCCATAGATGTTGTACGTCTTTATATGAGAATTTCCCAACAAAAAGGCATTCAGGCATTAAAGCCATTAAATATTTGTTAGAAAGGACCAATATAAGCAGATTTTTTGTGGATTTTGTGTGTAAGGCTTTTAATTTCATTCCCAAGCACAACCTTTTCAGGTTTGATCACAAGTGGTATGTACATTGGACAGGTACAGTGATGCGTATGCCTTTTAGATAAAGATAAAAATAGAGTAAAGGCCTTATCCTATGACAATGTAATTCATCAAAAACAAATAGTTTGAAATCAAAAGACAGGAGATTCATTTTGTTTCAAATTCAGTCCCATGGATTCTGCTATTAAATCTGCCATTCTTAAAGTTAGTGTCTAATAAAAATTTCTAAATATATTAATGAAGTATCAAACCATTTCTTCCTTACAAAATGGTAGAACAACCTAAAAGATACTTTTCAAAAAAGTAATAAATATCTTGAATAAATGGTTCTATCACTTAAATTTCATTGCGATAATTGTTTTGTCATTTGCATTTAACACTTTTGCTCCAAATCCTGTTTTTGCCTTCATGACCGGGTTGTCATGATTTTGGAATGGCTCTGACTCTACAGAGCCGGTGTGTGACGCCCTGGACTAGCCAGGTAGTCACAAACATAACATCACACACACCCCCTCCCCTGGATAGTTTACATCAGTCAAACAAAATCCTTGTTGCCTCCCTCCAGGGTCTGATGTCCACACCAGGTGGGGCGGAGCCAGGTGGTTGGCCCCACCCACCAAGGAGTCAACAGGCCTGGAGGCGGGAAAAAGCAGTTAGTTCAGTAGTTGAGAGAGTTAGTTCAGTTTGGAGTTCAGTGGAAGTGGAGTGAGGAGTTGAGTTTAGGGTGGAGAAACTGCTAGTGTCGGCGGTGGACCCGCAGCAGAGCAGGCTGGGGTCCAGTCACCACCAGGACCGGTGACCATCCTCCGGGGGTCAGGGGTCCCCCTGGACGTGGGGTCCCCTGAAATGGCAGCCGGGTATGAGACACCGTACCCGTTCCCGCTCGGGTAACCTGGACCAGGACTGGGGTAAAGGGGTGCTGCCCGTTTCTTAGGGGCAGCATCAAGGTGTAGGTTGCTTGGGTGGGGGGAGCGGAAGAACATGGACCCGTCCGTTATTAATAAAAAATGTTTCACCGTTTGTAACGTTTATGAGAAAAGCCTCCCATAAGGGAAGAATGAAAAATATGCTTATGTTAAATGTTTTCATGTTAAATTTCTATTTTGCAGAAATAAAACCGGTGATGGACGGGCAGCCCGTAGACGGTCTGCATTTCACCAAGGGGGAATGTGACGCCCTGGACTAGCCAGGTAGTCACAAACATAACATCACACACACCCCCTCCCCTGGATAGTTTACATCACAAAATCCTTGTTGCCTCCCTCCAGGGTCTGATGTCCACACCAGGTGGGGCGGAGCCAGGTGGTTGGCCCCACCCACCGAGGAGTTCAGAGGCCTGGAGGCGGGAAAAAGCAGTTAGTTCAGTAGTGGAGTGAGTTAGTTCAGTTTGGAGTTCAGTGGAAGTGGAGTGAGGAGTTGAGTTTGGGGTGGAGAAACTGCTAGTGTCTGGGTAGGAGCCCAGGCACTGTCAGCAAGGTTGGCAGATGGTGGTGGCCGTCTGCAGTAGTTAGTGGACCTCTGCAGGAACCGTAGGATCCGGGTCGGGCGTTGGCCCGCCGGTACCGAACCGGGGAGCGGAGTGAAGCTAAGCACAAAGGCAGGGCCATCGGACCCCGACTAGGCTGGGAGCCGCTGACATCGGTCAAATCCGAGAATGACCGGAACCCCAGGGGTTTCCTAACACCCAAGACCCGACAGAAGGCAACAGTCCACACAGTGAGGATAAAAAGCCACCGCCATAGGCTAGAGATCCAAGGGCCAGCGCCTGCGGGCAATACAGGCACCTTCGGTACATATACGCCGGGGAGCGGACTACCGTTGGGAAACCATCGGAGTCAACACATTCTACACAGGTGCAGGAAAAGACAGCCACCATCAACCTGTCCGGGGAGAGCAAAGACACTGCAGCCGGCTGCGGGACCCGTCCCTCCAGCCGTTTGGTTTACCGAGGACTTTGTGCATCTCTTACTGAGTGAGTACACCCGTGCCATCCGGCACCGCGCCGCGCTGTCCCTGCAACTCTGCACCTCACCAACCCAGCCTCCCCGTCACATCACCGGGCCCCGGAACCACCGACCCCTACCCACAGAGGGGGAAAACAACATCCCAGCTGCTCCCTACCATCGCTCCCGGGATCCCCATCACCAGCAACGGTGGTGCCCATCTTCACCACGACCTGTGGGTGGCGTCACGGACTAAATCCCCCAAACCAACCACCCCTTTCACTCACGGGCGAGGAGCGCCACTCGAGTGTTACGAGGGAGACCCGGGGAAGCGTGCCAAGATGGGAAATGGACAGCTTCCACCGGTCAAGGTCCACTGTGCGGTGTAAGGGACCGCTGCTATGGTGGGTGGAGAGTGAGCGGGTTGCTGCTAACGATCATGTGGAATGTCACAGACGATCTATGTACACCGGTCTGCCCTAACCCGTGAGGGTTGTATGGCATGGATCTCATGGCTCGGTGTACCTGTTGCACGGGGAAGCACAGAGGGGCCCACGCACGTGTGTCAGTGGAAGTCACGAGAATATGGCACGAGGGTAGCACAGAGGTGCCCACGTACGTGTGCTTTCAATAACCAGGTGAGTCCGGTGGAGACTCGAGGAGTTCACCTGGGACAGGAACACGGCCAGTTGAAGGAGATACTGCCGGAGCAGCAAGGCAGGAACACGGCTTGCAAACCAGGTGCTGCCTAAGCAGCAAGGGCCAAGCCCACAAAAGACAATAATGCCTGAGCAGTGGCGTGGCAGCACGCTGCCAGACATCCAAACATAGAAGGACAGTCGCGCACACCCATGATGGCAGGGGGAGCTTTTAAGGAGGTGTAGCTCCACCCAAGGGCGGGCGCGGGGTGGAGATGATGGACTTGACCCAATCAGGGTCCACGACGTCCCAGCCTGGCCAGTCAGGATTCACCACGTCACCAGCCTTGTCATCAAGCCGTGTGACGTCAGTGGGCGAATCAGGACCCACCACGCATTGCACATGCTCACCCTCCTGCCTCTTGGAAATAGAGGTGGGATCCTCGGTCTCACAATGTGCAGAGATAACGGAGGTCTCACTGCTTCTCTGAGCAGCAACCCTCTGCACATTGCGCAACCTCGCAGACCTTCGGGGCTGCTGAGCAGGAGGACCCATGGCAGGCCAGGAATGGGAGACCGCTTCACTCCTTGTAACAGGAGAACCACTAGGTGTCACCCTTCTGCTGCCTCTCTGAGAAGATATCTCCTGCACACTGCACAGTCTGGCAGACCTTCAGCGCTGCTGAGCAGGAGCGCTCGTGGCAGGCAAGGAATGGGAGACTGCCTCAGTCCTTGCCTCAGGAGAGCCACGATGTGTAACACTCGAGTCCCCAGATCCGAGCCACCGAGAAGCAGCAGCCGCACCAGCACAGACTCGAGCGCGCAGCAGCGGCGGCATCCTCCCACAACTTGGCGTCACGAACAGGATTGAACCCCTCTACTTACCAGAAGAAATGCGCCTTGTGATCTCCGCCGGCGGTGCCTGGCCAAAAATATTGAAGCGCTGCCATCTTGGCATGAAACTCTCCCGCTCGAGCGTCTTCCAAGGGGTGGGTGGGTGTGTGTCTGCCTGATGTAGCCGAGGCTATAAAAGCGGGGACGCCAGGACTCTAGAAACATAACCGGTTTCTGGAAACATCTTGCAACATGTCCGCACCATCTGAGAGGCCTGAGTCTCCGGAGCTTGCCCCCGGGACGGCGGCTTGGCTGAACACCCAAGTGATGCTGTTGTGCTGCCGTAACTGGGCCCAAGTACGGGACCTGCTGGATCGCTGAGATGGAGGAGCTGGCTGCGGTTGTGCAGGTGCATGAAATAGAGACCATGCTAGAGGAGCTGGTGAGAGACCCTCACCCTTATGTCCCTTACGTCCCTAGAGGACCGGCCACTGCAGCTGAAGGACTCGGTCTACCCCTGGCCCCAGCAGGGCCTGACCCATTGCCTGTGCTGACCGCCCGTACAACCCCGCTCAGACCGCCATCCCCGATGGAGGTGGCAGAATCCCTGCTGCCCCGCCAGGGCCCAGAGGCCTGAGAGGAAGCCAGCCAATCAACAGCTGGAGCGGGTGACTTAGAAGAACCGATAGCAGACCTCCATACCCCAGCCAATGACAGGTCACTTGCCACTGAGGAGCCACGAGTCTGTGCTCAGCTGGAAACCATTACCGACCTGCCAAGCCCTACCATTAGTTCCCGGGAGTTGGATGACAGCAGCTCTCGGGGGCTGACACAGAATCGGTCTAGGAGTCCGAGGAAGCAGGTGAGAGTCTTCCCAACGGCAATGCGCCAGTAGCTTTCTATGTCCTGCATGGTGGAGAGAACGGATACCGGGCGGCCCCCTGCCACCAGATGTTTGCAATATTAACAACGGAAGGCGAGGCCACCTCGGAGGAAGACGTGGAATAGGCAGCGGTTCGCCGTTGCAAGCAGTTGTCCCCCGTTGGGACCCTCAGCAGTTTAATTGAATAACATTAATCAACCGTGACCTTCATCTGATTGTCTACCTGATTATTCCGGCCGTTGCTGGCGAGTTGTCCCCGGAGGGACTCTCTGTGTTTGTACCACCTGCATGAGAGACTACTCATGGACATGGCCGAGAACTGGCAGGCCACCCACGAACTTGTGGGTTTGTAAATAAGTGTTGGGATGGAAACCGTTGCCGCCTCCGGAGAGGCAGATTGGAGGAAGGGCCCGCAGCAGAGCAGGCTGGGGCCCGGCCACCACCAGGACCGGTGGCCATCCTCCGGGGTTCAGGGGTCCCCCAAGGACGTGGGGTCCCCTGAAGTGACAGCCGGGTGTGAGAAACCGTACATGTTCCCGCTCGGGCAGCCTGAACCTGGACTGGGGTAAAGGGGTGCTGCCCACTTCTTAGGGGCAGCATCAGGGCTAGGTTGCTTGGGTGGGAGAGTGGAAGACATCCGTCCGTCCGTTATTATTAAAAATGTTTTTGTTTATATGTGCAACGTTTAAGTGTCCCCACAAAAATGCTTATATGTTCAAAATGTTTACATGTTAATTTATATTTTTACACTTTTGAAAAAAAAAATAAAACCGGTGATGGACGGGCAGCCCGCGGATGGTCTGCATTTCACCAAGGGGGAATGTGGCGCCCTGGACTAGCCAGGTCGTCACAGATAACAAACAAACACGCCCACCCCCATCAGACAGGGACACCAGCCAAACACAAAACCCTTGTTTCCTCCCTCCAGTGTCTGATGTCCACACCAGGTGGGGCGGAGCCAAGCGGTTGGCCCCATCCACCGAGGAGTTCACAGGCCTGGAGGCGGGAAAAGTGTCAGAGTATTTTTGGAGTTTAGTCCAGGAGGTGGAAGTGAGAGGAGTAAACACTTGGGTGTCTGGGTTTGTGGCCCAGGCACTGACAGCAAGGTCGGCAGACGGTGGTGGCCGTCTGCAGGAGTGGTGAAGCAACGCGGAACCGTAGGACCGGGGTCGGGCGCTGGCCCGCCGGTACCGACCGGAGAGCGAAGTGAAGCCAGCACACACAGGCAGGGCCATCGAACCCTGACCAGGCTTGGAGCCGCCGACAATAGTCAAATCCGAATGTGACCGGAACCCCAGGGGTTTCCTAGCAACCAAAGACCCGATAGAAAGCAACCACTCACACCGTGAGGGTATACATCTACCGCCTAAGGCTAGAGACCCAAGGGCTAGCGCCTGCGGGCAAACGGGCTCCTCCGGTACCCATACACCGGGGAGCGGACTTCCGTTGTGGATCCATAGTAGTCAAACGAGAACATCAAGGTGCAAGGAAAGACAGCCGCCATCACCTGTCCGGGGAGAGACACTGCAGCCGGCTGCGGGACCCATCCATCCAGCCGTTTGGTTTACCGAGGACTTTGTGCATCTCTTACTGAGTGAGTACACCCGTGCCATCTGGCACCGCGCCGCGCTGTCCCTGCAACCCTGCACCTCACCAACCCAGCCTCCCTGTCACATCACTGGGCCCCGGAACCACCGACCCCTACCCATGGAGGGGGAAAACAACATCCCAGTTGCTCCCTACCATCGCTCCCGGGATCCCCGTCACCAGCAGCGGTGGTGCCCATCTTCACCACGACCCGTGGGTGGCGTCACGGACTAAATTCCCCAAACCAACCATTCCTTTCACTCACGGGCGAGGAGCGCCACTCGAGTCCCCGGATCCGGCCCACCGCTCGAGCCACCGAGCAGCAGCAGCCGCACCAGCGCCGGACCCGAGCGTCAGCGAGCGCGCAGCAGCGCCGGCGTCCTCCCCGCCCGCGACATAAGCATAGGAGCCAGGCTGGGGGACATTATATATACCAGCATGGGAGCCAGGCTGGGGGACATTATATATACCAGCATGGGAGCTAGGCTGGGGGACATTATATATAACAGCATGGGAGCCAGACTGGGGGACATTATATATAACAGCATGTGTCGCGCTCGGGTCCGGCGCTGTGGCTCGAGCGGCGGGACGGATCCGGTGACTCGAGCGGCGCCCCTCGCCTGTGAGTGAAAGGGGGCAGTTTGGTTTGGGGATTTGGTCCGTGACGCCACCCACGGGTTGTGGTGAGGTTGGGCACCACCGCTGCTGCTGACGGGGATCCCAGGAGCGATGGCTGGGATGTTGTTTTCCCCCTCCGTGGGTAGGGGTTGGTGGTCCCGGGACCCGGTGAGATGGCGAGAAGGCAGGGTTGGATGGGTGCAGGGTTGCTTAAACTGCGCAGCGCGGTGCCGGACGGCATGGTAGTACTCACTCAGCCACAAATGTACGCAAAATCTCTGGTAAACCAAACGGCTGGATGGACGGGTCCCGCAGCCGGCTGCTGTGGCTTCTCCTGGACTGTTAGTGGTGGCTGCCTTTCCCTGCACCTTTGTGTATGTTCGGTCCCGATGGATTCCCACCGGTAACCCGCTCCCCAGTGTATATATGTGCGGAGGAGCCCTTTTGCCCGCAGGCTCTGGCCCTTGGAACTCTAGCTGAGGCGGTAGCTGTATTTCCTTCTGTTGGTTGGACGGTTGCCTTCAATCGAATCTTGGCTGTTAGGAAACCCCTGGGGTTCTGGTCACTGACGGATTTGACCTCTAATGGCGGCTCCAAGCCTGGTCGGGGTCCGCAGGCCCCGCCTGTGTGTGCTGGCTTCACTTCGCTCCCCGGTTCGGTACCGGCGGGCCACCGCCCATCCCCGGTCCTACGGTTCCGCGTTGATCTGCCTCTCCTGCAGACAGCCACCTCCGTCTGTCAACCTTGCTCTTGGTGCCCAGGCCACACACCCGGACACGGTCAGTTTACTCCTCTACTCCTTCTTCACTCCTCTCACTTGCACTTCCCTAACTTACTCTCCTCTGACTCCCTTCCTTCTCCCGCTTCCAGGACTGTGAACTCCTCAGTGGGTGGGGCCAACCGCCTGGCTCCACCCCACCTGGTGTGGACATCAGCCCCTGGAGGGAGGCAACAAGGATTTTGTGTCTGGCTGATGTGCCTGTCTCAGGGTGGGGGTGTGTTTTGTAGTACCTGTGACGACCTGCTAGTTCAGGGCGCCAAATTCCCCCTTGGTTAAATGCAGACCGTCCGCGGGCTGCCCGTCCATCACCGGTTTTATTTTTCTTTTCAACTGTAAAAATAGTAAATAACATGTAACAGTAAACAAGCATACTTCAGGTCATCTTGAACGTTGCAAAACACAGATATTTACATTATTAATAACAACGGACGGCTTCCGCTCTCCCACCCAAGCAACCTAGCCCTGATGCTGCCCCTAAGAAGTGGGCAGCACCCTTGACCCCAGTCCAGATCCAGGCTGCCCGAATGGGAATGGGTACGGTGCCTCGCACCCGGCTGTCACTTCAGGGGACCCCACGTCCATGGGAGACCCCTGACCCCCGGAGGATTGCCACCGGTTGTGGTAGTGGCGGGCCTGGGCCATCTTTTTCCTCCAGGCCCATCCTCCAAATCAGCCTCTCCAGAGGCGGCAACGGAAACATGCCCCAACATATTTACAATCCCACAAGTTTGTGGGTGCCCTGCAAGTTCTCAGGCATGTCCATGTCCACGGGGACTACTTGCCGGCAACGGCCTGGTCAATCACGGTGCCAATCAGGTTAAACTTTGGTTGATTCATTCATTTACTCCTTTACTTAACAGGTTACGGTACTGGTGGTCCCAACGGGGACAACGGTGCAATGGAAGGACCGCTGCCTTATTTCAAGTCCACACCACAGGCCGGAGGAGGGGACTGGGCCGGTTCTTGGGCCTCCTGGCCTCCTCTCAGCTTCGCATCCAGGGCAATCCAGCCCCTCTCTCCACAGTGCCGCGTGTATGTTACCAAATCGCCTGGGAGCAAGTTGCGGCCCGGGTGGCCCTCCGGTAGGTGGGTATTGACATCCCTACGGGCCACAAACACCTCGGCTTCCAGGCCTGGCTCAAAAATAAAACCATACCCCCTACGGGGATCGGATCTTCATACCTGGCCCTTGTATCTCGGGCCTCGTGCCCGGAAGGTGGCTCTGCGGAGGTTCTCCTTTTCTTGGATCGTGCGGGCTATCAACTCAGCCTTCCGCTTCTCCCTCTCCGCGATTTCCCGGCCCAGCTGGCTCGGCTCCCTGTCCCAATAAGGGGCGTTTGGCTGCGCCTGCGTGCGGGTCGGGCCCCGCAGGACTTCCTCCACACTGCCCACTACTGGCGTTCGCTGTGGAAGGTCCCGCGGTGTCATGGCCTGGGGTGCTGCCTCACAGCGGCGACCCGGCACAGCCTCAGCCAAGGCGTGGGATATGGGTACAGGGGTCCTCACCTGCTGAGCCTTCGCCTCCTCCTGGACGGCACGGATCACCGGAGCCAGAACGGTGCAGGGTGCGGTCACTTTCGATGCCGCCGGTGCATCTTCGCAGACTGATGCTGCCTTCGGGAGCTTCCACGGAAGCAGTGCGGGTCGTCTACGGGTCCCGCAGTCGGCTGCTGTGGCTTCTCCTGGACGGTTAGTGGTGGCTGCCTTTCCCTGCACCTTTGTGTATGTTCGGTCCCGATGGATTCCCACCGGTAACCCGCTCCCCAGCGTATATATGTGCGGAGGAGCCCTTTTGCCCGCAGGCTCTGGCCCTTGGAACTCTAGCTGTGACGGTAGCTGTATTTCCTTCTGTTGGTTGGACGGTTGCCTTCAATCAGGTCTTGGCTGTTAGGAAACCCCTGGGGTTCCGGTCACTGACGGATTTGACCTCTAATGGCGGCTCCAAGCCTGTGTGTGCTGGCTTCACTTCGCTCCCCAGTTCTGTACCGGCAGGCCACCGCCCGTCCCCGGTCCTACAGTTCCGCGTTGATCTGCCTCTCCTGCAGACGGCCACCACCGTCTGCCAACCTTGCTCTTGGTGCCTGGGCCACACACCCGGATACGGTCAGTTTACTCCTCTACTCCTTCTTCACTCCTCTCACTTGCACTTCCCTAACTGACTCTCCTCTGACTCCCTTCCTTCTCCCGCCTCCAGGACTGTGAACTCCTCAGTGGGTAGGGCCAACCGCCTGGCTCCACCCCACCTGGTGTGGACATCAGCCCCTGGAGGGAGGCAACTAAGATTTTGTGTCTGGCTGATGTGCCTGTCTCAGGGTGGGGGTGTGTGTTGTAGTACCTGTGACGACCTGGCTAGTCCAGGGCGCCACACATGGCAGCCTGATCGGGGGACATTATATATAACAACATGGGAGCCAGACTGGGGGACATTATATATACCAGCATGGGAGTCAGGCTGGGGAACATTATAAATACCAGCATGGGAGCCAAGATGGGGGACATTTATATATACCAGTATGGGAGCCAGGCTGGGGGGACATTATATATACAAGCATGGGAACCAGGCTGGGGGACATTATATATACCAGCATGGGAGCCAGGCTGGGGGACATTATATATACCAGCATGGGAGCCAAGATGGGGGAAATTTATATATACCAGCATGGGAGCCAGGCTGGGGGACATTATATATACCAGTATGGGAGCCAAGATGGGGGAAATTTATATATACCAACATGGGAGCCAGGCTGGGCAACATTATATATACCAGCATTGGAGCCAAGATGGGGAACATTTATATATACCAGCATGGGAGCCAGGCTGGGGGACATTATATATACAAGCTTGGGAGCCAGGCTGGGGGACATTATATATACCAGCATGGGAGCCAGGCTGGGGGACATTATATATACCAGCATGGGAGCCAAGATGGGGGACATTTATATATACCAGCATGGGAGCCAGGCTGGGGGACATTATATATACCAGCATGCAGGCTGGGGGACATTATATATACCGAGATAGGGCCCAGGCTGGGGGACATTATATATACCTGCATGGGAGCCAGGCTGGGGGACATTATATATAACAGCATGGGAGCCAGACTGGGGGACATTATATATAACAGCATGGCAGCCAGACCGGGGGACATTATATATAACAACATGGGAGCCAGCCTGGGGGACATTATATATACCAGCATGGGAGTCAGGCTGGGGAACATTTTAACTACCAGCATGGGAGCCAAGCTGGGGGGCATTTTATATACCCGCATGGGAGCCAGGCTGTGGGACATTATGTATTCCAGGGTAAGAGCCAATCTGGGGGACATTATATTTACCAGCATGGGAGTCAGGATTTATCTACAGGATATATAACGTCTCCCAGCCTGACTCCCATGCTGGTATATACAATGTCCGTCAGCCTGGCTCAAATGCTGGCATATGTAATATCCCTCAGCCTGGCTCCCATGCTGTATATATAATGTCCCCCAGCCTGGCTCCCATGCTGGTATAGTGTCCCCCAGCCTGGCTCCCATGCTGGTATATATAATGTCCCCCAGCCTGGCTCCCATGCTGTTATATATATGTCAGCCAGCCTGGGCCCTCTCCTGGTTGTGTGTGTGTGTGTGTGTATAATATGTTTGTATCCCTCCATACTGCATTAAAGAAAAAGAGAGAACGAAAACATCATACTCACCTACACCAGGGTCCTGATGGCTCCCACGCTGGCAGATCACAGCGCTGTCATCGCGCGTACAAGACATCAGAGTTCTAGCGCTTTGCGATGACATCACCACACTGGGACACACTGATGTCCTGCGCGTACAGTCACAGCTGTCATTAGCTGCAGTGCCGGGAGATCTACCGCAGAGGTAAGCTATATCGGCGTGCTGCACACACCGATATAGTAAACAGTACACAGTCAGCTATTTGGGTGTGGTAGCCATAGTGTTACCCATTGATGCGTGTGGTTCTCAACAAAGAAGACAGATATGCCTCTCATTTGTTCCATCTGTTCACTGTGAACAAGT
The DNA here is from genome assembly GCF_048569485.1 of Anomaloglossus baeobatrachus. NCBI lineage: Eukaryota > Metazoa > Chordata > Amphibia > Anura > Aromobatidae > Anomaloglossus > Anomaloglossus baeobatrachus. The sequence continues at coordinate 85,395,100 of NC_134356.1, read as the reverse complement.
AATGTACTGTTGCCAGAACCCATAAAGAGCGTGCCTCTGTTTGATACAGAAAATAAAATGAAGTATGCTACCTACTACACTATGAACCTAAGCTGTCTGAAAAGTAAAGTGTGCCTTATATAGTCTATAAAAACTCCTTTGGTGCCCTTATCCGGAAGAAAAAGCAATTTATGAAGGAATGCAACCACTCGGGTTCGAAAGAGAAGGTGTTCCTGGTAATCACGTTATTACACCCACACATACAGCAACCCCACTTTTCTGAAGCGTGCCGGGGTGCTGAATATACAGTGTGCCACCCCCACGTCAGCAGCCGGGCTGCTCAGATCCGAATCCCCGGTGGCTCGAGGGGCGTCCGGACCCGGGGGTCGCTACTCAAATAAAGGGGGAATTTACTGGGGATAGTGTCTAAGGTTCCTGACGCCACCCGTGGTGTGTGGTAAGGTAGAGTGCCACCGCTGCAGCTGCGAGTAGCTGGTGGCGATGAAGTGGGCAGCTAGGTGTTTAACCCCTCCATGGGTAGAGGGGATGCCCCGGGACTCAGTGATAGGAAAGGACGTGCCATTGGGGAGGTAGGGGTCATTTGCGTACTCACTCAGTCCATAAAGCTGACACCGACAACTTAGTAAACAAAAGTTCTGGACACTGCTGCCGCTGAGGGGGGAGCACGTTTGGGTCCCGTTTCTGCTGGTGTAGCCTAATGATCTGTGACCTTTCCCTTGGCACCTTGTTCTTTTCTAGTTGGCCTCTATAGCTTGAAACTAATCGGGTCCCGCTTACCAGTGTGGCTAACTGAGGGAGCTTGCTCTCAGGGTTCACGCTTGGGATTTCCTGGACCGTTTTAGTGGAAAGTCGTATCCCCCTCGTTGCGCTAGTACCCCGATTTTGGAGCGGGTGGATAGCAGATCTTGAAGGCTCCATTCTCGTTGGATGAATTGTCAGGTTGCCTGAAGCTACTCCCTGACCTAGGGTCCACGTACCTCACTGTGCCCTGGTCCCAGCCCGGTGATAGTACAAAGCCGCCGGCTGTCCTCCATGACAATGAAAAAGGAAAGACCTCGCATCACCTCCCATAGGTGCTCAGGAGAAATTAGACAGTCACTAGAAGATTAACTCCGGCACACTATTAATTTCCAATAGACCAAAAATGAACGCAGTAGTTAGATATCAAAATCTCTTTCTTTTATTTTGTTAGTGCAAAACGTGAAAAAAGGTGCTGTACAATTGTCCACCAGGTGTCGACGTTTCGGCTAACAAGCCTTCATCAGGTCGGACAGGCTTGACCTATACTGGAAAAATAGTCTGGTAAATATGTAAGATGGCTGCAGGGATATAGAGACCTCCGTGCGGAGACAACCTCTCTGGGGTCCCTTAGTAATGCCGGTGTACAGGGTCAGGCCCTAGGAATATGTGTGGCTTCTAATGAGGAGATCTCAGTAGTAGTATATGTCTTTTGTTGGAGCGTCCAGGTGTTAGGAAAATATGGCAACCAAGCAGAGGTCAGGTAGCTCCGATTTGACTTTGGTGCTATGGTCTGGTATGAGGTCCGTTGGACTCAAGTTAGTCTCTTGGGATTATCAAGGACAGCTCCTGTGATATGGAGACAGGGTCCACGGCTCATGCTAGTGACTTCAGTGGTATAGCCAGGAGGGAGGTCCGTAGGGTTAGTAATCATGAGAGAGTCATGTAAGGTGCAGCTCCTGTAGTATAGGTCCAGGGCTTACGTTTACAATCAGAGTGCCGCAGAGGTGAATCGCTCGTCCTGTGAGATCCCACAGGACGAGCGATTTACCTCTGCGGCACCACAGACTCATGTCAGCTACCTCAATTCCCTCCATGCCCATGTACCTTTCCTCCAGGCCATACCTCTGAGGGTACTAGCTAAAGCAACAATCAGACTCATCACTCTGATTGTAAACGTGAGCCCTGGACCCTGTCCCTATACTACAGGAGCTGCACCTTACATGACTCTCTCATGATTACTGCCCTTGATAATCCCAAGAGACTAACTTGAGTCCAACGGACCTCATACCAGACCATAGCACCAAAGTCAAATCGGAGCTACCTGACCTCTGCTTGGTTGCCATATTTTCCTAACACCTGGACGCTCCAACAAAAGACATATACTACTACTGAGATCTCCTCATTAGAAGCCACACATATTCCTAGGGCCTGACCCTGTACACCGGCATTACTAAGGGACCCCAAAGAGGTTGTCTCCGCACGGAGGTCTCTATATCCCTGCAGCCATCTTACATATTTACCAGACTCTTTTTCCAGTATAGGTCAAGCCTGTCCGACCTGATGAAGGCTTGTTAGCCGAAACGTCGACACCTGGCGGACAATTGTACAGCACCTTTTTTCACGTTTTGCACTAACAAAATAAAAGAAAGAGATTTTGATATCCAACTACTGTGTTCATTTTTGGTCTATTGGAAATTAATAGTGTGCCGGAGTTAATCTTCTAGTGTCCTCCATGACAATACCGTGCCCCTTGTCATGATCCCCGGAGACCAGGACCCCAGCTCCTGACCTCCTCTCTCCTTCACCTCCAACACTACACTGCCTTCTCCTGACACTCCTGACCTCCCCTTATCAACCCCCCAAGTAGGCGACCCTATTCCACCCAGGCGGTCCACTGGTGTGTCTGGTGGGTGTGGTGCAGAGTGTTTCTAAGATTTTGATTATTTGGTTTTGGCAACACCATTGGTTAGGGACCCATAACCAAGGAGGAGGTGGATATTGCACAGAAGGGCAGATTGCACAATACCCTGTGATGACCTGATAAGCCAGGGTGTCACAACAGCATTCACCTATGTATTTTTGCAAAGGCAAATAAGACACATACTCTATGCAAAAAGAAGAAATTCTGCTTATTCTTCAGAGTTTAGAAGAGAACATTGCATCAAATTTTTAATATTTAGTAACTAATTCTAGACTTTCCTTTGAACTGTAAATCATCTTGCTAATTAGGACTCTCACAAATACCCATGTTGTTCAAACAATCTAGGAAAAAAGTGAATTAATATTTAATTACTATACATACACTTTAAACCACACAAGCATTTACTTTTATCAGTAAAATTACCTTATTTTCTATTGAATTCTACTTTTGTATGCTTACAATATAATTAATAACAAAAGCGCTAGTTCTTAATAATAGTTATGTTTTCAATTTGTGAAAATGGGGTTCCTATCATTGTGGGGTTTACTTGTAAACTGCTGGACAGCCCACCTATATAATAGTATGGATGTCACTAATAGGCTGTAAGCCAGACACTGTGCACTACATGTATCTGGGTGAATGGCCAGACTTGGACCAAAAAACAGCCCTGGCACACAAACCTCACCAGCTGATTTGCTACCCTCGTATCACCCATATCTTTCTTAAAAGCATAAACTTATGTGTGAAGGGGCGGCCGATTCGAGAGCTGCAGAGATGGTGGTGTTATATAAAGTGGCAGCAGCATCTGCATCGTGTAAAGATGCAATGTCTGCAAAAGGGAGAAGGGACTGAGAAAGTGATTGTAAATCAAGGTGTTTGATATTTCTGCGATGGTGTGAAAGTTTGTGGAGTTGGGGGTTGTGCACTTGGACAAGAGAGGGAAGAGAAGGTGAGTAGGTTGTGGTCAGACAGCAAAAGTGGTGAGTTTGAGAGGTTGGATAGAGAACAGAGGCGAGAGAAGATGTGGTCAAGAGTGTGGCCATCTTTGTGAGTAGCTGCAGAAGACCATATTGGGTGAGGCCAAAGGAGGAAGTGAGTGTTAGAAATTTAGAGACAGATGAGTGGGAAGTCTCAATGGAGATGTTAAAGTCACCCATGATCATGGTGGGTATGTCGGTGGACAGGAAGTGAAGTAGCCAAGTGGTGAAGTGGTCGAGAAAGCTGGTGGCTGTCCCAGGGGGGCGGTAAATGACAGCCAGTTGGAGGTTGGAGGGGGAATAGATGCGGACGGAGTGAACTTCAAAAGAGGAGAGAATAACAGAGGGTGGCAGTAGGAGTAGGGTGAAGGAGCATTTTTCTGACAGGAGAAAACAGACATCTCCACCATGTTTATTACTTGGGTGGGGGGGGGGTGAGACAGATGGAAACCACCATAAGGAAGTGCAGCAGGAGAGGCTGTGTCAGAGTGGGTGAGCCAGGTTTCAGTGATGCCGAGGAAGGAGAGTTTATTGGTGATGAAAAGATCATGAATGTAGGAAAGTTTATTGCAGACAGAGCGAGCATTCCAAAGAGCTCCTGTTAGAGGGAGCTCTATATTAGTTCTATGTTAGCAATTTTTTCTGATAGCCTATAGTATGGACTGCTAGAAGTCTGTGCTGCATTCTGCACTAAACTATGCAGCATCCTGCTTGTCAAAATAAAGGCTGGAAAATTCTTTAATGCTTTCTCCCACATTGAAGATGGTCACCTAGCAGCAGAAAAAGGACAGGGCTAAATTCAGTGTAACCCGCAGCACAGACTTTTGGCAGTTCAAGCTGTGTGTTATCAACAAAACTCACTAATAAAGAGAATTTAAAAAAATGATTAAACTGCAAAGTCATGCATTATAATCATATTTTTGTGAAAATGTAGGCACCCTGTAATCACTATTTAAACGAAGCCCATTATAATCTAGTCTCTTAGCCCCTAGAAAAGCCTACCTTTGTTGTAGTAAACATTGTCTCTGCCGTAAATAAAAAAGTATTGATTAATTCTTTGTGCACCCTTGTTGTGTTCAACAGATTTTGTTCACTACTTGGCCCGCCATTAACATGAATTGCTGCAGACTTCTCTCCTCTCTGTTGCATCTGTCGGTATCACAGGGACTTTCTCCGGTATCACACAATCAACAGAGCGAGAGATGAGTGAAAAATCCAAACATTATTTATTCCAAGCAAAATAAGATGGTCCATAAAATAATCAACCATACAGAAGGTAAAATAGTCCAGAAACACGGATATAGTCCAGTAAGAGATAAATGTCCAGGTCTCTCTGGGGAGCCTCAGCTTCTCCCACAAAGGATGAATCGTCCTGCTTCTATCTTGAAGTTCTCAGACAGACTGAATAATCTCCCAGGTAAGCAGAGGGTTTGGGTGGATCCCAGCCCCCCTCCCCCAGACTTAGGGACAAAAGCCCAGCAGGGGGTGATTACCCTGCAAACAGGACAATGTACACACAAGGAATACACAGAATAGACAGAGCACCACGCCTAAAATATGAACCTACACAAAATTATACACAACCCACCGTATTTCACTATCACAGTACAATTTTCCACCATCTTACCTCTCTGAAACCTATATCAATGGTGCGAGCAGCCACTACAGAGAGGTTTGTGATTGTACACATTGGCACCTGCTGGTATACTCTGCTTAGGCATATTATTCTAAAGGCAATCTGGGCTACCACTGGGGGCCTGTAGATATGCAAGGAGATGCAGAAACATCTGTAAGTAAAAGTCACCATCTGCTGGCCAAAAACAGTATTAGAAACAGGAGCTAAGTAATAGACAGATTTTACTTTGTGGACAGGATAAGAAGGGACACCGGGTCAGGTGACACCTGTGATTCAGTTAATAAATATAAAAGGTAGGGCCAAGCGAATAAGAGGAGGAGTTGGTGCCAGAACATCCATACATGAGGATAGGTGTCAGTGAAGTGGGCTTATAGCTCCATCGCCACAAAAGGGCACAAGAGCAGCCAGATCCCCTGGAAGACCTGAGCTCCGAGGAAGATCCGTGACTTAAGCAGATAGGAAGATCGGTGACCCTAGCGGAGAGAAAGATCCGTTACCCATGCCTGTAGAAGAATACAACCCACGCCTGCAGTAGAGCCGTAATTGACACCTGTAGAAGAACCATTCACAACAGTAGAAGAACTGTAATCAATGCCAGCAGAAGAACTGTAAGTGACACTAGCAAAAATACCTTAGAGCCTTGGTTAAGCCACAGACTATGCTTGTCAAGAGCCAGAGCCCCGACGTCATGGACAGGATAGGAGAAAAACTGTAAATTATGACAGCAGAAGTACCTGAGAGCTCCAACTTCTTGCTTAAGTCGCAGACTACACCTGTCACGAGCCAGAGCCTCAACGTCATGGTCAAGTTGCAGACCACACTGCTCAAGATCCAGAACTAAGCCATTCCTGCACAGAGACATTGCATTGAGAGGGGACTGAAGCCATGCTTCAGATAGAGAAGGCAGCCAGCCTGCATAGTGTGTGAGAAATCCCCAAATTTGGACTTGCGGCCTGGCGACTACCTTCTCTTATTCTGTTATGGTCTGTACACTGTATAGTATTGTTACGTTAAGTAAACTACAATAATAGAGTGACACTGACTGGATCTAGATGGATCTAGAGTGTGATAATGCTGATGATGACTATTAGTGATAAGAGTAATAACGTAAATAATACTGTGATTGTATTCCAGATATCCGTGCTGCTACAATTTACCTTATTTGAAGTACTCTAATCTACCACTGTTACTTGTGTCATATCGTTAGCTTTCAAAAGCCTTAAGTTGTATATAGATAATAAATCATTAGTAATATATAGAAGGAAAAACAGGACACTGCTTAATTGGAAACATCCAGTTAAAACACTGACCACTGAACACAGAGAGCACTCAATGTGCTGAGAAGCTGTGTGTATTAGTGCAGGACTTCCAGGGAGGACTGTGTAGAGTTACAGCTACGGGGTGCTTATTCAAAAAGGATCAGGAGACGACACTTCAATATAAAAAGAAAAAGAACTAGCACTCACCGATAATTGCTGTGTAACACTCTGGTTTATTTCAAATCTGGAGGGCACATGCTGCGGCATTACAGGGAGGGAAAAGCGATGGTCAGCACACAAAGACGACGGCCATTGGGAAAGACCCGTCGAAGCCCCACCAGAGTGTTACACAGCAATTATCGGTGAGTGCTGGTTCTTTTTCTTTTTATATTGAGATAATAAATCATTGTTTGTTCATTCACTACTGCTTCCTCATTGTCCACATCATTGCAGTCGATCACATGCAGATCGGGAGACCCATGACTGGATTGCCCTCCTGATGTTTTCTGAGGTAACACATACTCACCTCCCTTCAGTTTCCAAGGCACAGATCTCCAGGTCTCACATGAACACCGAGAATGCAAACACCGCCACTGCTGGAACTGCTCCGGTCTGGGAGGTGAGTATAAGCTTTTTGTTTTAACGGGGCATAAGATGGAGAAAGAGAAGAGGTTGTCCTAGTAGGGGACAACTCCTTTAATAAAAAGTTATTCATGGGCCTAATGTTGAAGCTCTATTACAAGCAAGTTTAGGATAACATATCTCCATGCATAAACATTATAATAGATGATATTTTTTTTTTTATTGAGTTAGAGTACTGGCTTCATGGCTGCCTCAATCTCGGATCTGTTCTAAATAGAGAGGAGCACTAGAAGAGGATACCAAGCAGAAACAGCTTTGAAAGTTCCCAAGAGAATAAACAGAAGCAAAGTATCAATGATCTGAAAACAAGTACTAAAGGATGTTTCCTACTGCAAGTCATAGATCACTATCCACTGTGAGGTAGCGTCGTCGGCTGCGCTGCAGAAGACACGGGATCCAGGCACCAAGGTTCACAGCACACGGTTTATTCCAAAGAAAAAGTCCATAATATTACATATGTGCCTTTCCGGCAGAGAACTCAGGGAGATGTGATCACTCCCTCACACCCGGCACACCTGCCCTTGTTCCTGAATCTATTTATCCCTCCCTTCAGCCTGTAGGGAAAACAGCATTAACCCTATAGTGGATTATCATAGAGTGAGCACAACCGGGGCGAGACATACCGGCCGTCATAGATAACCCCGGTCACAGTCTCACATACCCCCCCCCTCAGTTCAAGCGTGCGGGGTTGAACTCCTGCCATCAAACACGGGCCGCGGGACAAGGCATCGGCGTTGCCCTGCAACCTACCGGCCCGGTGTTCAACCGTAAACCGGAGGTTCTGCAGAGAAAGGAACCACCGGGTAACCCGGGCATTCCGTTCCTTGGCGGACCTCATCCAGACCAGTGGAGAGTGATCCGTCACCAAGCGAAACTGACGTCCCAGCAGGTAATAGCGTAGGGACTCCAAGGCCCACTTGATCGCCAGGCACTCCTTCTCCACTACGCTATAATTCCGCTCGGGAGGGGTGAGCTTCCTACTTAAGAAGGTGACGGGGTGTTCCACCCCCTGAACCACCTGAGACAGCACTGCCCCCAGGCCGACCTCCGAGGCGTCAGTCTGTACTATGAACTCTTTCCGGAAATCAGGGTTTACAAGAACGGGCTGTCCGCACAGGACCCCCTTCAGGGCCCGGAAGGAGTCCTCGGCCTGCGGAGTCCAGCGCACCATGACGGACTTCTTGCCTTTGAGAAGGTCCGTCAAGGGGGCTGATAGTCCCGCAAAATCTTTTACAAACCTCCTGTAGTACCCCACGATACCCAGGAAGGCCCTAACCTGTTTCGTGGTCAGGGGTCTAGGCCACTTCTGGATCGCCTCAACTTTGTTAATTTGGGGCTTAACCACTCCTTGGCCTATTACGTAGCCCAAGTAGCGGGCTTCCGTGAGTCCCAACGCACATTTCTTGGGATTGGCTGTCAATCCGGCTGTTCGAAGCGCGTCCACCACCGCTTGTACCTGTTCCAAGTGGGTCTGCCAATCGGAGCTGTAAATAATGATGTCATCAAGGTACGCTGATGCATACGCCTGGTGGGGTTCCAGCACTAAGTCCATCAACCTCTGGAATGTGGCCGGAGCGCCATGTAACCCAAAAGGCAAGACAACATAGTGGAAGAGACCTTCCGGCGTAACAAAAGCGGTTTTCTCCTTGGCGGACTCCATTAGTGGCACCTGCCAGTACCCCTTGGTCAGGTCGAGCGTGGTAAAATATCGCGCCTGTCCCAGCCTATCAATCAGCTCATCCACCCGGGGCATGGGGTAGAGATCAAACTTGGATATTTCGTTCAATCTCCTAAAGTCATTGCAGAACCTTAAGGAGCCATCGGGTTTTGGTATTAGGACAATCGGACTAGCCCATTCACTCCGGGATTTTTCGATGACCCCCAGGCATAACATTGACTTTACTTCCTCTGATATGGCTTGTCGTCGAGCCTCCGGTACCCGGTATGACTTCAGGCGTACCTTCAGGTGGGGCTCGGTGACAATATCATGTCGTATCAGACTGGTCCTACCGGGCAGCTCGGAGAAGACATCGGGGTTCTGCTGAACCAACCGTCTGGCCTCTCGCCTCTGTGTCTTGGTGAGGGCTTCTCCAATCCTTACTTCCGGTTCGTCCTCTCCGGAGGTCGCTGGAGCCGGATGTGAACGACCCGAAGAGGAGGGAGGTGGGGAAAAAACAGCCATCAGGTTTTCCCGTTCCTGCCAAGGTTTTAATAGGTTGACATGGTATATTTGTTCAGGTTTCCGCCTACCGGGCTGCAACACTTTATAGTTAACCACCCCGACTCTTTCCTTTATCTCGTAGGGGCCTTGCCACTGAGCCAGGAATTTACTCTCTGCCGTGGGAATCAATACCAACACCCGATCCCCGGGATTAAAGGTCCGCACGGTGGCTTGTCTATTGTAGCGGCTGCTTTGCGCGGCCTGAGCCTCCTGTAAATGCTCCTTCACAATTGGCATGACCGCGCTTATGCGGTTCTGCATACCCAAAATGTGTTCAATCACACTTTTATGGGGGGTGGGCTCCTGCTCCCAGGTTTCTTTTGCCAGGTCCAACAATCCCCGGGGATGTCGCCCGTATAACAATTCAAAAGGCGAAAACCCCGTGGAGGCCTGTGGCACCTCTCGTATGGCAAACATCAAATAGGGAAGCATCATATCCCAGTCTTTCCCGTCTTTGGAAATCACCCTTTTGAGCATGGTTTTCAGGGTTTTATTGAATCGTTCCACTAAACCATCCGTCTGAGGATGATACACAGACGTACGCAACTGCTTGATCTGGAGTAGCCGGCATAGCTCTTTGGTCACTTTAGACATGAATGGGGTCCCCTGATCCGTAAGGATCTCCTTGGGCAACCCCACCCGGCAGAACACAGCAAACAACTCCCGAGCTATAAGCTTGGCTGCAGTATGTCTGAGAGGTATCGCCTCTGGATACCGGGTGGCATAGTCAACGATCACTAGGATATGCTGGTGCCCTCGAGCAGACTTTACGAGGGGCCCCACCAGATCCATCCCTATCCGTTCAAAAGGGACTTCTATAATGGGTAACGGTACCAACGGACTGCGAAAGTGGGTCAGGGGTGCGGTAAGCTGACACTCCGGGCAGGTTTCGCAGAACCGTTTTACCTCCCCAAAGACCCCGGGCCAATAGAACCTTTGCAATATTCGCTCCTGCGTTTTCTTGACCCCTAGGTGACCACTCATCAGGTGTTTATGAGCCAAGTCGAGGACCCGCCGGCGATACGGCTGGGGCACCACCAACTGCTCTACCCCTACGCCCCGTATTTCATCTACCCGGTAGAGTAAATCCTGCTTAAGAGCGAAATGGGGGTATCTTACCTGGGCACCAGGCAGCTGTGCCACCCCGTCAACTACTGTCACCCGACTCCGGGCATGTATTAATGTAGGGTCCTGGAGTTGGGCTGTCCCAAACGTATCCGGGGACGCCTCCAACTCCGGGATGGGCTCGACCGTCTCAGCCTCTCCTGCCAATACCTCTAGGGGCGACCTATCAGGTTCACATCCTGTCCCTATCATGGGGACCCCTACGGCAGGCGTCCCGGATTCAGGATTGTAGGGCTCAGGTCCCGGACTGACCAATATCTGAGGGGACTTAGGAGGTCCCTTCCATAAAGTCCAAAAATAGGGCAGATCCCTTCCTAGGATCACATCATAGGGAAGAGTATTAATAAGTCCCACCTCATGTTGCACCTGACCGCAAGGTGCTGTGATGGTGACTATCCCCGTGGGATAGTCTCGGCGGTCCCCATGTATGCAAACCACCCCCACGGTACGTCCGGTGGCCTTTACTTTAGCCCTTAGGGTTGATCGCACAAGGGTCACTAAGCTTCCGGAATCCAACAAGCCTGTAACCGGACATCCATTCACCTGAATTTGGCACAAGTGGGGCTCAGTCTCTGGGTAGACCAGGTCAGCGGTACACACCACCTGAGCATACATTGAACCCCGCCGGGTAACCCCACAATCCATGGGCTCCGTGGTGAGTGGACACTGGGCTTCCATATGTCCCACCCGCTGGCACCGCCAACATCTAATAGGGAAGGACACCCCCTAGACGAGTTGTCGTTTAGGGTACATAGTTTTCCGGACCTCAGGGACGGAGGGTGCGGCTTCAGACGGGACGGTAGCGGACTCCCGCACCGGTGTCAGCGGTGGGTCCTTGGCCCTAGGCTTGGAGGGGCCGGACCGACGGGTGGTACGCAAAGTCTCAGTGTCCCGTATCAAGTCCTGCGTAGCCACATGCCGCTCTACCAGGGACACTAATTGGTCCAGGGTACTCGGGTCACCCTGTCCGACCCACCGTTGAACGGTGACGGGTAAAGTGCGCACAAAACGATCCACTACTACCCTTTCCACCATTTGCGCCGGGCTCAGAGTGTCAGGCTGCAACCACTTTTTTACAAGATGTAACAAGTCATAGGCCTGGGAGCGTACGGGTTTGGCTTCCTCATAGAACCACTGATTTACCCGCTGAGCCCGTACATAGGTATTCACCCCCAACCGAGCCAGTATTTCGGCTTTCAGGGTCACATAGTCAATGGCGTCCTCGGTACAGAGGTCCAGGTATGCTTTTTGGGGTTCCCCCGTCAGATAAGGTGACAATACCTCAGCCCACTGCGGGGTCGGCAGCTTTTCCCGCTCGGCCACCCGTTCAAACACCGCCAGGAACGCTTCCACATCATCACCCGGGGTCATCTTTTGCAACGCTTGTCTCACCGCTTTCCGGACGCTGCCGTCGTCACCCGGTCCCTGGGTTGTTGCTGCCGGTCCGGCACGGATCGACTTGGCCAGGAGAACCATCTGTTCTTGGTGCCTTTTTTCCTGCAATTGCAAGGCTTGCTGCTGACGTGCATTGGCCTGATCCATCTGTTCTTGGAATTTTTTTTCCTGCACTTGCAAGGATTGGAGCAGGTGTGCATTGGTTTGTAGCTGCTGTGCATTAGCCTGTTGCTGCTGTGCATTAGCCTGAGCCAAATGCTTTATTATGTCCTCCATGGCGTCGCCGGGTTTGGGCTGTAGTATAGCCGCTCGAATCCAGGACATGCGCAGCTGGGTCACCAGGGATGAATGCTACACCTCACCGGCTGTCATGCCCGCATTCTCCACCATATGTGAGGTAGCGTCGTCGGCTGCGCTGCAGAAGACACGGGATCCAGGCACCAAGGTTCACAGCACACGGTTTATTCCAAAGAAAAAGTCCATAATATTACATATGTGCCTTTCCGGCAGAGAACTCAGGGAGATGTGATCACTCCCTCACACCCGGCACACCTGCCCTTGTTCCTGAATCTATTTATCCCTCCCTTCAGCCTGTAGGGAAAACAGCATTAACCCTATAGTGGATTATCATAGAGTGAGCACAACCGGGGCGAGACATACCGGCCGTCATAGATAACCCCGGTCACAGTCTCACACCACTTAGAAAAGGTGCAGCATGTGGAATTCACAAAGATCGTTAGACAGGGCTGGAAGAATATACGATAAAGCAAATTGTGCATTGATCAAATAATCCTTTGTTACTGGTTTCCTTGGGAGTCTAAGTGGTGCTATGAAGCAATAAAAAAATGGAGTTATTCTTGTATGCCTTGAATCCAGAAGCAGCAACGACGTACATTTTTTAAAGTCAACTCAGTATATAAATATGTTGAAAATCTACGTCAAGACTTTAAAATTTATGTTCACAGACAGTCTCCATCTACCGTATTTTTCGGATTGTAAGATGCACTTTTCCTCCCAAAACTTTGGGAGGAAATTGAGGGGTGAGTCTTAAAATCCAAATATAGCTTACCAAGGGGGCTGTCTGTGTGGCGACCGTGAGCGTTCGGGCGGCCGGGTGTCTGTGGATGCGTGTGGGCAGCCGGGTACCTGTGGCTGCGTGCGGGCGGCCAGGTGCCTGTCGGTACCGGCTGCCTCTCTGTCCTGGAGGTCGGCTGCCTCTCTGTGTGTGCGTGTGAGCGGGTGGCTGTGCGGCAGGTGTCCCAGTGTGTCCGAGGTCCCAGTTTCAAATGATGGCGCCGGGAGACAGCGCGTGCGCAGATGGCGCTCTTGGATGAGAGCTTCATCTGTGCACATGCCACTCTGGGAGTCACCTGCCACTGCTACTGCTGCAACTACAGACTCGCCACAGCTGACGCCACCACGGACCCACCGCACCTGACGCCACTGACCCGCCACTGCCAACATGGACCCGCAGCGGCTGCCAGCACAACCTTTGCCCCCTGTGACCCTGCTTCACCACCACTGCTGCCCCTCTCCTGCAAGATAACACCGGATTATAAGATAGAATGGTAATGGAAAGGGAGGGGGGAGGGAGAAATAGGATCCAGCACCCACAAAAATTCTTGTATAAAATGAAAAATTTATTGGTACATTAAAACCGGAGTGGAAAGCCGCATGTGACACAAAAAGGTGGGGGATATCAAATTACATCCTTACACAGGATAAGGATAAGGGCTATTTGACTAAGAAGGATTGATGGGGTCCTACGCCAGATGACCTGGCCTCCACAGTCACCAGACCTGAACCCAATCGAGATGGTTTGGGGTGAGCTGAACCGCAGAGTGAAGGCAAAAGGGCCAACAAGTGCTAAGCATCTCTGGGAACTCCTTCAAGACTGTTAGAAAACCATTTCCGGTGACTTCCTCTTGAAGCTCATCAAAAGAATGCCAAGAGTGTGCAAAGTAGTAATGAAAGCAAAAAGTGGCTACTTTGAAGAACCTAGAATATAAGACATATTTTCAGTTGTTTCACACTTTTTTAAGTATTTCATTCCACATGTTTTAATCCATAGTTTTGTTGCCTTCAATGTGAGTCTACAATTTTCAGAGTCCAGAAAATAAATAAAACTCTTTGAATGAGAAGGTGCGTCCAGACATTTGGTCTGTACTGTATATATATCCCCATGCATCCATACAGTTAGGTCCAGAAATATTTGGACAGTGACACAAGTTTTGTTATTTTAGCTGTTTACAAAAACATGTTCAGAAATACAATTATATATATAATATGGGCTGAAAGTGCACACTCCCAGCTGCAATATGAGAGTTTTCACATCCAAATTGGAGAAAGGGTTTAGGAATCATAGCTCTGTAATGCATAGCCTCCTCTTTTTCAAGGGACCAAAAGTAATTGGACAAGGGACTCTAAGGGCTGCAATTAACTCTGAAGGCGTCTCCCTCGTTAACCTGTAATCAATGAAGTAGTTAAAAGGTCTGGGGTTGATTACAGGTGTGTGGTTTTGCATTTGGAAGCTGTTGCTGTGACCAGACAACATGCGGTCTAAGGAACTCTCAATTGAGGTGAAGCAGAACATCCTGAGGCTGAAAAAAAAGAAAAAATCTATCAGAGAGATAGCAGACATGCTTGGAGTAGCAAAATCAACAGTCGGGTACATTCTGAGAAAAAAGGAATTGACTGGTGAGCTTGGGAACTCAAAAAGGCCTGGGCGTCCACGGATGACAACAGTGGTGGATGATCGCCGTATACTTTCTTTGGTGAAGAAGAACCCGTTCACAACATCAACTGAAGTCCAGAACACTCTCAGGGAAGTAGGTGTATCTGTCTCTAAGTCAACAGTAAAGAGAAGACTCCATGAAAGTAAATACAAAGGGTTCACATCTAGATGCAAACCATTCATCAATTCCAAAAATAGACAGGCCAGAGTTAAATTTGCTGAAAAACACCTCATGAAGCCAGCTCAGTTCTGGAAAAGTATTCTATGGACAGATGAGACAAAGATCAACCTGTACCAGAATGATGGGAAGAAAAAAGTTTGGAGAAGAAAGGGAACGGCACATGATCCAAGGCACACCACATCCTCTGTAAAACATGGTGGAGGCAACGTGATGGCATGGGCATGCATGGCTTTCAATGGCACTGGGTCACTTGTGTTTATTGATGACATAACAGCAGACAAGAGTAGCCGGATGAATTCTGAAGTGTACCGGGATATACTTTCAGCCCAGATTCAGCCAAATGTTGATTGGACGGCGCTTCATAGTACAGATGGACAATGACCCCAAGCATACAGCCAAAGCTACCCAGGAGTTCATGAGTGCAAAAAAGTGGAACCTTCTGCAATGGCCAAGTCAATCACCAGATCTTAACCCAATTGAGCATGCATTTCACTTGCTCAAATCCAGACTTAAGACAGAAAGATCCACAAACAAGCAAGACCTGAAGGCTGCGGCTGTAAAGGCCTGGCAAAGCATTAAGAAAGAGGAAACTCAGCGTTTGGTGATGTCCATGGGTTCCAGACTTAAGGCAGTGATTGCCTCCAAAGGATTCGCAACAAAATATTGAAAATAAAAATATTTTGTTTGGGTTTGGTTTATTTGTCCAATTACTTTTGACCTCCTAAAATATGGAGTGTTTGTAAAGAAATGTGTACAATTCCTACAATTTCTATCAGATATTTTTGTTCAAACCTTCAAATTAAACGTTACAATCTGTACTTGAATTCTGTTGTCGAGATTTCATTTCAAATCCAATGTGGTGGCATGCAGAGCCCAACTCGCGAAAATTGTGTCACTGTCCAAATATTTCTGGACCTAACTGTATATCCTATCCGAAAAAATTGGCTTGTTAAATGTAAAAGATATATATATATATATATATATATATATATATATATATATATATATATATATATATATATATACTAGGAAAATATACGTGTATTTAAATGTAAATATGAAAATAGGAAATTATTCTAGGATCATATATGGATACATATGTATACATGTATACCTGCGCCCATACAAAAATTACAATCCATAATATATCTCAGGTCTGAGCCGCAATTTAGACCATTAGGATGTCGGGCATCTAATTCCATAATCCACTTAGCCTCCACATAGGGGAGTAGCTGGAACCAGTTTCCCCAACGATGTGACCGATCAATCTTTTCAATGCCAGTTATTTGAAGGTGGGTAAAATCTCCTTCATGGTATTCCTTAAAATGTTTTGTCAATCGTGACATCGATCTGTGCTTTTTGTTTTTTTCTGAAACCGCATGGTGTGAATATATCGGAATATTTGTATGTTCTGATATGCATTTCCGTAAAGTCCTGGAAGTACATCCTATATAATATTTGTTACACAAAGAAAAAGTTGATTTGCACACAACATATGTAGTGGCACAGTTGATAAAGGAGGTAATATTGTATGAATTGTTCTGGTTATCCTTAAAAGTAGTGGCTTTCTCCATATGGCAGCATAGGTGACAACGGCTAGTTTCACATTTATATGATCCTAGTGTTTTGAGCCATGTATCCTTAGGTTTCTCTTATAAATATAAACTAGGAGATATAATGTTACCAATGTTTCTAGTTCTCCTTGCTACCACATTCACTCTTTGGGCCGTAATTTTGGCCAGCGTGGGGTGATGTAGCATGGGGTTAAATTTATGAAAAATGTTCTTAATATTCTCAAAGTCCTTACTGTATGGGGTGGAAAAATAATCCTTTCTTTCCAATTTCTGGACTCAGTTTTGTCTTCCAATAACGCAGTTCTAGATCTCGTATTTACAATACTAACGGCCCTATTTAGTATTTTGTTGGAATATCCTCGTTTTTTGATACAATTCTTCTCCTGTTCATAAGTATTATCATCTCAACAGAGGAGACGGGCCTTTAAAAAATCCCCAAAGGGCAAACTGTGTTTAGTATGGTTTGTGTGACTGCAATGACCATTATGACCATGTAAAATGGTATTACCACTAATGGGCTTTCTGTATAGTGCGGTGTGTATTACGCCTGATTCCGTTCCTATTAATGAAATGTCAAGGAAAGGTGCAGTATTTGTATAACAATCAACGGTAAACAGCAAATTCAAATTATTATTGTTTATGTACTGTTTGAATTAATTCAAGGTGATATCCATGTCTTGTGTCTTGTTAGTGGAGTCTGTCAGTGTGTGTGGAGGTCTACTAAACCTCTTGAATAGTATGGACTTGATATCCTAGTATGATTACTGGCCGGGGTCAGTGGGTGGGGATTAACTCCACAAGTAAGTGTATTCAAACCTGTGCGGGCAAATGGTGGGACCTACTAACTTGAAACCCATGCATGTTATGGAGAGCAAGGGAGGTTTATGTGTTCGGAAAAACTATGTAAGATGGCGACAGGTTATGTTGTAAAGGGCAGGTATGTACCAAGCAAGTGGTGTGAACCTGAGGGTCTGTTCTGGTACGTGATGTGCCACATGTTTTGCAATTAAAGTGTTCACAGGGCCAGGTTAACAGGTAGCTTGAGAAATATGTGGGTCTGGCTACCTATATACTCCACCCATGGGTGTGTCACATTTCTGTAAATGGAGACAGGTTGTTTGGCACATGGTGATGGGATGATGTTCAGTGTGTAAGAAACAATGTGTGAGAAGCAGCCTCTGAGATAGTGTGTACACTGGCAGGAGCCAGTGTGAAAACTCTATAAACTCTCATAGAAGTAATGCATCTGTGGCGCCCTGGACTAGCCAGGTCATCACAGGTAACACACACACACCCCAATCCCCACTGGACAGTTACATTAGCCAGACACAAAACCCTTGTTGCCTCCCTCCAGGGTCTGATGTCCACACCAGGTGGGGCGGAGCCAAGCGTTTGGCCCCACCCACCGAGGAGTACACAGGCCTGGAGGCGGGAAAAGCAGTCAGTGAGAGTTTGGAGTGAAGTTCAGGAGGTTTAAGTGAGAGGAGTAAAGTGGAGAGTGTCTGGGTTTGTGGCCCAGGCACTGACAACAAGGTTGGTAGACGGTGGTGGCCATCTGCAGGTGTGGTGGATCAACACAGAACCGTAGGACCGGGGTCGGGCGGTGGCCCGTCGGTACCGACCGGGGAGCGAAGTGAAGCCAGCAAACAGGCAGGGCCATCGGACCCCGACTAGGCTTGGAGTCACCGTCAACAGTCAAATACGAGTGTGACAGGAACCCCAGGGGTTTCCTAACAACCAAAGACCCGTTAGAAGGCAACCGTCCGCACCGTGAGGGTATACAGCTACCGCCAAAGGCTAGAGACCCAAGGGCCAGCAACTGCGGACAAACGGGCTCCTCCAGCATCCATACACTGGGGAGCGGACTACCGTTGGGGACCCATCGTAGTCAAGACAGTACACAAAGGTGCAGGGAAAGACAGCCACCATCACCTGTCTGGGGAGAGACACTGCAGCCGGCTGCGGGACCCGTCCATCCAGCCGTTTGGTTTACCGGAGACTTTGTGCATCTCTTGCTGAGTGAGTACACCCGTGCCATCCGGCACCGCGCCGCGCTGTCCCTGTAACCCTGCACCTAACCTACCCTGCCTCCCCGTCACACCACCGGGCCCCGGGACCACCAACCCCTACCCATGGAGGGGGAAAACAACATCCCAGCTGCTCCCTACCATCACTCCCGGGATCCCCGTCACCAGCAGCGGTGTTGCCCATCTTCACCACAACCCGTGGGTGGCGTCACGGACTAAATCCCCAAACCAAACCAACCCCTTTTCACTCACGGGCAAGGAGCGCCGCTCGAGTCCCTGGATCCCGCCCACCACTCGAACCACCGAGCAGCAGCAGCGCCGGACCCAAGCGTTAGCGAGCGCAGCGCCCCGCCGCCCGCGACAACTTGGCGTCACGAACAGGATTGAACCCATCTGCTTACCAGTAGAAGTGTGCCTTGTGATCTCCGCCGGCGGCGTCCGGTCGAAAAATTTGAAGCGCCGCCATATTTGGCACGTAAATCTCTCACTCGAGCGTCTTCCTCGAGCAGGGAAGGCGCGAAAAGCGAAGCCCCACCCCCAAAGTGGAAGTGCTGAAGAGAACCAAGGGGGGAGGAGTGGCGGTTGCAGCCACCGCCGCACCCGTAGATGGAAACGGGATAGCCCATGCTCCGGCCTCAGAAGCGGGGGAGGCCGCGGGCCCAGCGGTCACCCAGGTGATGCCGTTCTCACTGCCCTATGTGCCCTGTGCTACCTGGCTACCACAGTACGATGGGAAGCCTGATACTTTGCAGGTGTTCCGGAAAAAGATTAGCCCGGTCCTCGATTTATATCCCTTGGCTGATGGGCAACGGGCAGCGGTAGTGCAAGGGCAGCTAACCGGCGCGGCTGAGCAGGAGGCGGAGACCTGGACCGACGCGGACCGGGCCTCGGTGACTACCATTTTCGAGAAACTACAAATCGCTTTCGAGACCCGCACAGAAGCGGAGCTGCGGATGCAGTTTTATCAGTGCCGACAGCGGCCTGCGGACAATATAAGAGACTATGCCCTGCGCCTGTAAACAGCCCTCCGTACACTGAAGCGGGTGGACACTATTAATGATGCAGACAGCAATAAGATGCTAGTGGAACAATTCCTGCAAGGGCTGGGGTCCGCGGAAGACCGTAAGCAGCTGCGGCTGTGGGCCCTAGAACACCCCAATCTGGACTTTGCAGTGCTAAAAGAGCGGGCCATCAAGGCCCTGCAGGCTCCAACGCCAGACGCTCCTGAGGCGGCCCCGTGGCCGGCTGAAACCGCTCCCATCATGGTGGCACCTCCTCTCCCGGCTCTACCGGCCCCTGCAGCGCCCATCGGGATGATGGAGGAGCTAGCTGCCCAGGTCCGCCGCATGGATGGAGACCTAGCCAAAATCCTCGCCGCATTCCAGCTGCCGTCAAGAGTCAAGCCCCCAGGGAGGATCCAGCTTGCCGACAGCCCAGAGGACGTCCTCTGGATGCAGCGGAGAAGGACCAATTACTTAGGGTATGGGCCTCCTATTTGTTACAGGTGCAGCAAGCCTGGCCACTACTTTAGGCGGTGCCCGTTAAACGAGCAACCTCTGGGGCCAAGGGCCAATCCTCAGGAGTAGACACCAACGGCCCCCCCGATTGGCGAGACCGGTACGTCGGAGCTCGCCCCATCATCCCTCTGGCAGTGGATGGCATCCCGCTCATGGCCCTCTTGGACATAGGATCACAGGTATCCACTATACCATATACACTGTTCCAGCAGTATTGGGGTACTGACAAACTTGCCCCCTCTGATGATAGTCTGACCCTGGTCACAGCCAATGGACTCCCTCTAACCCAAGTGGGATACAAACAAGTGACCCTGACAGTGGGACATGCGGAGTTAAAGGACCAAGGGATGATTGTGGTGATGAATGAACCCAGTGACCATAACCCAAAAGTAATCCTAGGGACCAATGTGATGGAGTATTGTATGAGTGAGGTGCTGAGTCTGTTGCATTAGTTGGCCGCCACAGCAGGAGGAGGCAGACAGAGGGCTGTGCAGCGTGAGATCCGGGCCCTTCTGTATCAGCAGCAAGTGAACTCAACTGGTGGAGTGATTGGTGGAGTAAGGGTGATGGATGTGGCCCCCTTGGTACTGCCACCCCGAAGTGAGATGATGATTTGGTGCAGGGCAGCAGTAGGCCCCCAGGGGCGCGACTACCCGGCGATGGTGGAACCCACGCCATCTGAGCACTGGCCCACGGTGATGGCGGCTAGTGGGGTGGTTGACGTTAAAAAGGGGAGAAGTGCCTGTAAGAGTGCTGAATTGTGGAGACGAGGAAGTCAGGCTTCCCCGTTACGCTACCCTCGCCAAGTTGCTCACCCTAGACCCTCACACAATTCACGAAGCCGTCCCTCCTACCTCAACATACCCTGCCAGTAACCATACACCCCCCTGAACAGTTAGAGAAGTGGTGCCAGGAACTACACGTAGGTACTGAAACCACGCCCACACATCACAAAGAGGGGGTATACAGGGTAGTGCAGGAGTATGAACAGGTTTTCAGCAAGCACCCATTAGATTTTGTGAGGATTAAGGGGGTTCAACACCATATCCTTACAGGTCTACACCCACCCATCAAAGAGAGGTATAGGCCCATTCCGCCAGCACACTATCAATGCGCCAAAGACATGTTGAGGAACATGAAGGAGGCAGGGGTCA
Source organism: Anomaloglossus baeobatrachus (assembly GCF_048569485.1). NCBI lineage: Eukaryota > Metazoa > Chordata > Amphibia > Anura > Aromobatidae > Anomaloglossus > Anomaloglossus baeobatrachus. The sequence continues at coordinate 85,373,996 of NC_134356.1, read as the reverse complement.
TTCGGGATAGTTGTAGCCCCTGGGCAGCCCCACTGGTGCTGGTAAAGAAGAAGGACGGCACCATGAGAATGTGTGTGGATTACCGGAAGATCAACCAGATCACGCATAAAGATGCCTATCTATCCTCTCCCCCGTATCGAAGAGTCGCTAGCTGCGCTGAGAACTGCTAACTTCTTCTCTACCCTTGACCTTACTAGCGGGTACTGGCAGGTAGCGGTCACACCAGAGGACCGTGAGAAGACGGCATTCGCCACTCCCATGGGACTCTGCGAGTTTAACAGCATGCCGTTCGGGCTGTGTAATTCCCCTGGAACCTTCCAACGGCTTATGGAGTGTTGCCTGGGACATCTCAATTTCAAAACGGTCCTACTGTACCTGGACGATGTGATTGTGCATTCCCAGACGTACGAGGCCCACCTGGAACATCTGGCTGAAGTGTTCGCGTCCCTAGCTAAATATGGGATGAAATTGAAACCCTCTAAGTGCCACCTACTGAAACCCAGGGTGTAGTACCTCGGGCATGTGGTGGGCGCGGAAGGCGTCACCCCAGATCCCGAAAAGATCACTGCCATCCAGGACTGGCCAAGGCCGACCACAGTGAGAGAGGTGAGGCACTTCCTGGGTCTGGTGGGCTACTATCGTCGCTTCATTAAGGGATATACGAAGATGGCCGCCCCCATGCAAGACCTCCTCGTGGGACAGACCAAGGGTGGCAGGTCCCCTGGAACCCCGTTGGCATGGGAAGAGAAGCATGAAGAGTCCTTCCGCCAGTGGAAGACGGCCTTGACCAGGGAAGAAATCCTGGCGTACCCCGACTACAGTCTCCCATTCATCCTCTACACCGATGCCAGTAATGTAGGTTTGGGAGCAGTCCTGTCCCAGGTCCAGCATGGAAAGGAAAAAGTGATCGCCTACGCCAGCAGAAAACTCCGGCCCACGGAAAGGAACCCAGAGAATTACAGCTCCTTAAAGCTTGAGTTCCTAGCCCTGGTGTTGGCCATTACCGAGCGATTCTGCCATTACCTGGCAGCAGCTAAGTTCACCGCCTATACGGACAATAATCCGTTAACCCATCTGGACACGGCCAAGCTGGGCGCTTTGGAGCAGTGGTGGGTGGCCAGGCTGTCTAACTATGACTTCACGATCAAGTACCGAGCTGGCCGCAAGAACACCAACGCGGACGTGCTATCCCGGATGCCCCACCTACCGGATGAGGGGTCGGAAGGCGATGATCTCGAAGAAATCGAGTTGCCCGCATTTCACCGGCCACCAGTCGAGAAGTTGCATGTCAAGCAGCAACAGGCAAACCTGGACCCGCTACCCAGTCAGGGATGGCAAGAAGCCCAAGACCAAGCGCCTGCCGTCCAAATGGTCAAGACCATGATTGAACAAGGTTCTGCTAGAATGGACCCTGCTGCTCCTCCCAAGGCCCAACGGCTGTGGAAGGAACGAGCCCGGCTGCATCTGTACCAGGAGAAACTGTTTCGGGAACTGATCAACCCGAAGACTCATGAGAAGGTTCGTCAGCTGGTGGTTCCTCAGGCTAGTGTGCCCACAGTTCTACGGGCTTACCATGACGGTGCCGGGCACTTTGGGTGGAAGATGCTGTTGAAAGAGCAGTTCTATTGGAGTGGGATGCGGGAGTCTGTGGAGGCCTGGTGCCGAGAGTGTGGTCCCTGTACACTGAGAAGAAGGGACGAGGCCAGCCAGAAGGCCCCTCTATGCCCAAGCATTACCCATCAGCCACTGTAGTTGGTCGCCCTGGACCACGTCAAACTCACCCCTAGCCGAAGTGGGTAAACCTACGTCCTGACCATCGTAGACCACTATTGGAGATTCATGGTGGTTGTCCCAGTCAAAGACCTGACCGGCCAAACCGCCGCTAGAGCATTCCAGGCCTACTTTTGCCGACCGCACGGGTACCCGGAGAGGGTGCTTACCGATCGGGACCCAGCTTTTGAAGCGGAGGTGTTTCAAGAATTCTGCCAGTTGTACGGCTGCAAGAAGATTTGGACCACGCCTTACCATGCCCAGACTAATAGCATGTGTGAGAAGATGAACCATCTGGTCCTGGGTCTCCTTAAGACGCTACCCTTAGAAGAGCAGAACCTGTGGCCAGAAAAGCTGCCTGACCTGGTCGACATGTACAATAACATTTCCTCTAGCTCTACCAAATGTACACCAGCGTATTTGATGAGAGCCCGGCCGGGCCGGTTGCTGGTGGACCTAGAAATGGACTTGGAAGCTCCAGAGGCCCTTCCTTCGACTGCTGGTTGGGACATTCGGCGGAGAACGCAGTACCGACAGGTCCAGGAGTACGTGGAAAGGAACCTGTGTCAGAGTCGGGAATAGCAAGAACAGTACTTCAACAGGCGGGCTCCAGCTGGTCCCTTTAAACCTGGAGATGTAGTGCTAAAACGGAAAAGAAGAACCCATAAGCTTGATGACCAGTGGGAGAAAACCCCATATGTCATACAACCCACTGAGTGGGAGAATGAGAAGGCCTACCAGATCAGTCATGACCAGGGGAAGACTTCGGCCACAGTTTCCAGGGACCACCTGAAAAGGTGCTCATCTCCATTGAAGGTGGCAGCTGAAGTTCCGGCCCCCTGACCAACCGGGGAGAAAGAAAAAGAGGTGATCCACACGGTAATGGGTGACTTCCCAGCGGACTGGCCTACGCAGAATGGCGTGGTGATTATTCCGGTAATAATGTTCCCACAACCCGTGGAGGAAAAGGAGACGGAAGTAACCGCCAGTGAACCAGTGCCCAGGGCTGCACCTGTACCTAGTCCCCTTGGGTCTCTGCCTGCCCCACACGATATACGGGAAGAGGAACAGGTTGTCTCCTCTGTCCCCTCGCCTGTAACTACTGAAATTGGGCCCCGAAGATCCATACGCTCCAACCTAGGTAGGCCCCCACTTAGGTTTAGGGAAACCGACATTTAGAGGTGCAACCTGTTGATTGTGTAAATATGTGAGTGAATGACAGTGAATCAAACCAAAAAATCACCTGATTACCGTCCGAAAAGAGAACCGTCCTCATTGGGACTGGAGTAGTCCTTGTTCAGTTAACACCCTCCCATACCCACATGAGAAACTGCTCATGGACATGGCCGAGAACTTGCAGGCTACCCACGAACTGGTGGGTTTGTAAATAATATTGTGGGATGGAAACCGTTGCCATCTCCGGAGAGGCAGATTGGAGGAAGGGCCCGCAGCAGAGGAGGCTGGGGCCCGGCCCCCACCTGGACCGGTGGCCATCCTCCGGGGGTCAGGGGTCCCCCTTGGATGTGGGGTCCCCTGAAGTGGCAGTCGGGTGCGAGTTACCGTACCCGTTCCCGCTCGGGCAGCCTGAACCTGGACTGGGGTCAAGGGGTGCTGCCCACTTCTTAGGGGCAGCATCTAGGCTAGGTTGCTTAGGTGGGAGAGCGAAAGACATCCGTCCGTCTGTGATAAAAAGTGTTTTATATATGCAACGTTAAAGTGACCTGAAAAGAATGCTTATGTTTTATATGTTTACTGTTTACATGTTATTTATATTTTTACAGTTTAGAAAAATAAAACCGGTGATGGACGGGCAGCCTGCGGATGGTCTGCATTTCACCAAGGGGGAATGTGGCGCCCTAGACTAGCCAGGTCGTCACAGGTAACACACACACACCCATCCCCACTGGACAGTTACATTAGCCAGACACAAAACTTGTTGCCTCCCTCCAGGGTCTGGTGCCCACACCAGGTGGGGCGGAGCCAAGTGGTTGGCCCCACCCACCGAGGAGTACACAGGCCTGGAGGCGGGAAAAGCAGTCAGTGAGAGTTTGGAGTGAAGTTCAGGAGGTTTAAGTGAGAGGAGTAAAGGGGAGAGTATCTGGGTTTGTGGCCCAGGCACTGACAACAAGGTTGGCAGACGGTGGTGGCCGTCTGCAGGAGTGGTGGATCAACGCGGAACCATAGGACCGGGGTCGGGCGGTGGCCCGCCGGTACCGACCGGGGAGCGAAGTGAAGCCAGCACACACAGGCAGGGCCATCGGACCCCGACTAGGCTTGGAGTCGCCGTCAACAGTCAAATCCGAGTGTGACAGGAACCCCAGGGGTTTCCTAACGACCAAAGACCCGTTAGAAGGCAACCGTCCGCACCGTGAGGGTATACAGTTACCGCCAAAGGCTAGAGACCCAAGGGCCAGTGCCTGCGGGCAAACGGGCTCCTCCGGCATCCATACACCGGGGAGCGGACTACCGTTGGGGACCCATCGTAGTCAAGACAGTACACAAAGGTGCAGGGAAAGACAGCCGCCATCACCTGTCCGGGGAGAGACACTGCAGCCGGCTGCGGGACCCGTCCATCCAACCATTTGGTTTACCGGAGACTTTGTGCATCTCTTGCTGAGTGAGTACACCCGTGCCATCCGAAACCGTGCCGCGCTGTCCCTGCAACCCTGCACCTCACCTACCCTGCCTCCCCGTCCCACCACCGGGCCCCGGGACCACCAACCCCTACCCACAGAGGGGGAAAACAACATCCCAGCTGCTCCCTACCATCGCTTCCGGGATCCCCGTCACCAGCAGCGGTGGTGCCCATCTTCACCACAACCCGTGGGTGGCGTCTTGGACTAAATCCCCAAACCAAACCACCCCCTTTTTCACTCACGGGCAAGGAGCGCCGCTCGAGTCCCTGGATCCCACCCACCGCTCGAGCCACCGAGCAGCAGCAGCAGCGCCGGACCCGAGCGTTAGCGAGCGCAGCGCCCCGCCGCCCGCGACACATCCTCTGGAAGGAACCACAGCTGAGCAAGGGGAAGGTTTGCTTCAACTCACTGGAAGTCAGTTTGTGAGAAGCAGTGTTTGAGGGGCTGCTATACCTGCAGCAAGGAATCTCAGGCAGAGGTGTGCATTTGCTGACCGGAGACAGAAGGACTGCAAAGGATATGGACTGTAGTACCATGAGTGTATACCTGATTGGAGGCGAGATACCTTCAGTAGGATACTTTTAAGGGTGGTATTTTACTGGAGTTTATCTGAACTGTGCAGGAGTACCACAAATATAACGGACCTACAATCCTTCTGGGTGTATGTTTCTTTAAGCCAGAAAAGGCTACATGTTACATTCCTGGAGAGATGTATGTTGCATTTAATAAATCTGCTGAATTTTTATGATTTTTTAGGGACAACGTTCCTGAGTGTACCTCACATCTCACACCTCAGCACAAAGTGACTAAAAACCAGATTATACAGTGTGTGAACTACGACACTGTCACAACTGGTTGAACTTTTAACAGACGTGTTACTGTGCTACAATTTATGTATATCAGCTCACCGTGTACAAGCTCACTCCTGGCCTCTCCCTGGAGCACGTACAGGCACTGCAACAGCCCGATATTGCAAATAGAAGAAAGAAGGAACATCGAGCTCTTCAGGTGAGGAAACCCATGGTCTATATTTAAGCATGCAGAAACAACCGATGATATGACCAGCACAGCACTACGCGTTTCAGGTGAAACAATCACCCTTAATCATGAACTGTTATTGTGCTACCTCTAAGATGCAGCCAAGTGAATGACCCCATCAAAATAAATTATATATATATCAGTGGGGGAAAAAGTATTGATACGTGTCACCAATTTTCTAATTACAATACATATGGAAAAACATAAGTGAAAAGCTCACCAGACATAAGGAAAAAGCGGTGCTCGGAATCCTGGACTGGTAACTAGGTTAGAACAATGAACAAAAATGGAAGGAATCAAGCAACCACCAAATAAAAATTAGAATAGGACTTATAAATAGAAAACATTAAAAACAGAGAAAAAAAAGTCCATAATTACGTACAGCATGAGTAGACCAGGTGTTCGTCTACGCGTTTCAGGTAGATATACTGCCCTAATCATGACAGATGAAAACACAAACTGGTAATTCATATATAGGCCCACATATGAACAGAGGGTGGAGCAGAAAATCCCACAGATTAGACTAACTTCATTAATTAAACATGCTAGTGAAAAAGAGGGGAGAGGGAGGAAAAGCGGAAATGGAAAAAAAGAGAAAAAAAAGGGGGAAGATGAGAAGAAAAAAAAAGTAAAAAAAATAGAGATCTGCCTACAACGTGTAGACTGACACCTGGTCTACTCATGCTGTAATTATTTTTTTTCTCTGTTTTTAATATTTTTCTAATAAAAAAACATGTTTTAATTTTTATTTGGTGGTTGCTGGATTCCTTCCATTTTTGTTCAAAGTACATATGTGTCTGAAGATGCTAGTGACATAAATTTACGAATTTATTGCCAGATGTAAATAACAACCCATCCAATCCACACAGGTAAAGAAATCAAACTATAGATGTCCATAAATTTAGTGTTGTGTAATAATTAGAAAAGACACAGGGAAAAAGTATTGATAATGTCGCGGGCGGAGAGGCCGCGCTCGCTACGCTCGGGTCCGCGGCTGCTGCTGCTGCTGTTCGGTGGCTCGAGCGGTGGGTCGGACCCGGGGACTCGAGCAGCGCTCCTCGCCCACGAGTGAAAAAGGTTGGTTTGTTTTGGGAGATAGTTTGTGACGCCACCCACGGGTCTTGGTGATGATGGGCACCACCGCTGCTGGTGACGGGGATCCCGGGAGCGATTGTAGGGAGCAGCTAGGATGTTGTCCCCTCTGTGGGTAGGGGTTGGTGATCCAGAGGCACGGTGGTGTAACGGGGAGGCAGGATGGCTGGGGTGCAGGGTTGCAGGGGCAGCGCAGCGCGGTGCCGGATGGCACTGTGGTACTCACTCAGGCACAAATTCACAGAGTCTCTGGTAAACCAAACGGCTGGATGGATGGGTCCCGCAGCCGGCTGCAGTGCCTTTGCTCTCCCCGGAAAGGTTGATGGTGGCTGTCTTTCCCTGCACCTGTGTAGTATGTGTTGACTGTGATGGTTTCCCAACGGTAGTCCGCTCCCTGGCGTATAGGTACCGAAAGAGCCCGTTTTGCCCGCAGGCGCTGGCCCTTGGATCTCTAGCCTGTGGCGGTGGCTGTGTATCCTCACGGTGTGGACTGTTGCCTTCTGTCGGGTCTTGGTTGTTAGGAAACCCCTGGGGTTCCGGTCACTTTCGGATTTGACCGTTGTAGGCGGCTCCAAGCCTAGTCGGGGTCCGATGGCCCTGCCTGTGTGCTTAGCTTCACTCCACTCCCCGGTTTGGTACTGGCGGGCCACCGCCCGACCCCGGTCCTACGGTTCTGCAGAGATCCACTAACTCCTGCAGACGGCCACCACAGTCTGCCAACCTTGCTGTTTGTGTCTGGGCCCCTACCCAGACACCAACAGTTTCTGACCTCTGACTTTCACTGTCTACTCAATTCTGTCTCTTTTCCCGCTTCCAGGCCTGTGAACTCCTCAATGGGTGGGGCCAACCGCCTGGCTCCGCCCCACCTGGTGTGGACATCAGACCCTGGAGGGAGGCAACAAGGGTTTTGTTTGACTGGTGTTACTATTCAGGGTAGGGTGTGTGTGTGTTGTAATGTCTGTGACTACCTGGCTAGTCCAGGGCATCACAATAACATGCAGAAAGAGAGGTGAAAAAGCCATGGAAAGTCATGACTTCAGCTGAAATCTATCAGTACTTAAAAAGCAATCCTGCCACTTAGTGAAAAATAATATCAGCTGGCTCAACTGATGTTCTATAGAAAGATGTCTCATTACCAAGGTGCCACACAAAAAAAATCTCATGATGGGTAAAGTGAGCTGTATCTGTGACGCCCTGGACTATCCAGGTAGTCACAGACATAACAACACACACACCCCCTCCCCTGGATAGTTCACACCAGTCAGACAAAAACCATTGTTGCCTCCTTCTAGGGTCTGATGTCCACACCAGGTGGGGCGGAGCCAGGCGGTTGGTCCCACCCACCGAGGAGTTCACAGGCCTGGAGGCGGGAAAAGCAGGCAGTTCAGATCTGAGTAGACAGTGGAAGTGTGAGGAGGAGGAAACTGTCGGTGTCTGGGTAGGGGCCCAGACACAAACAGCAAGGTTGGCAGATGGTGGTGGCCGTCTGCAGGAGTTAGTAGATCTCTGCGGAACCGTAGGACCCAGATCGGGCGGTGGCCTGCCAGTACCGAACCGGGGAGCAGAGGGAAGCTAAGCACAAAGGCAGGGCCATCAGACCCTGACTAAGCTTGGAGCCGCCGACAACGGTCAAATCCGAAAGTGACTGGAACCCCAGGGGTTTCCTAACACCCAAGACCCAACAGATGGCAACAGTCCACACTGTGAGGATACACAGCTACCGCAAAAGCTAGAGATCCAAGGGCCAGTGCCTGCGGGCAAAACGGGCTCCTTCGATACCTATACGCCGGGGAGTGGACTACCAGTGGGCAACCACAGGAGTCAGAACATTCTAACAAGGTGCAGGGAAAGACAGCCACCATTACCCTGTCCGGGGAGAGCACAAACACTGCAGCTGGCTGCGGGACCCGTCCATCCAGCCGTTTGGTTTACCAGAGACTCTGTGCATCTGTGTCTGAGTGAGTACCACAGTGCCATCCGGCACTGCGCCGTGCTGCCCCTGCAACCCTGCACCTCAGCCATCCAGCCTCCCCATTCCATAACTGGTCCCCGAGATCACCAACTCCTACCCACGGAGGGGACAACATCCTAGCTGCTCCCTACCATCGCTCCCAGGATCCCCGTCACCAGCAGCGGTGGTGCCCATCATCACCACGACCCGTGGGTGGTGTTACGAACTATCTCCCAAAACAAACCACCCCTTTTTCATTCATGGGCAAGGAGCGCTGCTCGAGTCCCCGGGTCCGACCCACCGCTCGAGCCACCGAGCAGCAGCAGCAGCCGCGGACCCGAGCGTAGCGAGCGCGGCCCCTTCGCCTGCGACATATCAAGACCTTTACAACCTAATTGTTGCAAATCATACTGATGGAATTGGTTACAGAACAATTTCTAAACTACTGAAGGTTCCAGTGAACACTGTTGGGGCTTTAGTTCGGAAGTGGAAAGAACATCATTTCACCATAAACCGGCCATTACGTAAAATTTCAGACAAAGAACTGAAAAGCATTATCAGAACAGTAGTCTAAGAGACAAGGTACACCTGTGGAGAGCTAAGGAAAGACCTGAAATATGAAGGTACAATTGTTTCAAAGGAATGCACACAACTTCCATGGCCTGTATGTACACTAACCACGCAAGACTCCATTGCTGAACAAAAACCATGTTCAAGTGCATTTAAAATTTGCACAACAACATTTTGAAAAGCTGGTAAATACTGGCAGAATATACTCTGGTTAAAATTGAACTCTTTGGATGCCATAATACACAAAATGTATGAAGACCAAAATGCACTGCATAGAAATCTGCTGAAATCTATTAGGATCATGAAGATGAAATGAAAGTGGACATTTCAGCAAGACAATGATCCTAAACACACAGCCAAAGAAACTCAATTAGTTTCAGAGAAAGAAAATTAAGCTACTAGAATGGCCCAGCCAATCACCTGACCTAAATCCAATGGAAAAATTATGGAAGAAACTAAAGCTCTGAGTTCATAGAAGGTGCCCCAGGAACCTTCAGGATATGAAGAGTGTTTGTGTGGAAGAATCAGCCAAACAAAGCTTCAGCAATGCATGCAGCTAGTTTCTACATGCAGGAGGTGTCTTGAAACGGTCATCACCAAAAAAAGTTTATGTATGAAGTATTAAATAAATTTCAGTAAACATGTTCTATTATTTTTCCCTTTCTCATTTTTTATTATTACACATAACTTAATTTATGGACATCTATGGTTGGATTTTGTTGACAGTGTGGATTTGATGGGTTATTACCAACATCATACAAGAAATTCCCATCAATAGTATAGTGTGGCACGGGCGATAGTGGTGGACAAGGTCTGCATCTTCCGCACCTCAGCACGCTACATGAAAAATGAGGTCCTGGCTGTGTGTGTTGACATGTTCGTGAGGGCGGTACGCCCATGTCGGCTGCACGTTGCCAATGACTTGGACTGACCATGTCCAGTTGTTAACAAACTCACTAAAGTAGTCCACCATTCTTTAAATTTTTTCTTTTACCTAACAGTAATTTCACAAGTGTACACAGGAGATAGCAAGCACATGTATTCTTGTACATTTCTTTAACAACACAATATATCTCCACCAACAGTCCCTCTATTCCTTCCATGTTAGTTGTTCCTGTCCTCACTAGCTAGTCCTGTTTGTTTCACCACCCAGCTCAACATCACAATACAGTTTCTGAGACTAATTATTTTCCTCCTGCGGTTCGTAGTCCTGCTCTTTTGTCAAAGAGATGGGTTGCCAATATGGCTGGACTCTAGCTTAAAAATTGGTTCTATGGAACTTTCACTCATGGCACCTTCTTTCATCTTATGTTCTATTCTGTCTGGGCCTTTTACTTTCAATAATTGTAAATTGCCTATGAACTTGCTACTATTTGAGGATCAGTCTCACTCGGTCACTTGTTCTCTTGGTCACTCCATGTTCCGGTCACCTCTTTCTCTTGCTATCTCATGGTCCAGTCTCCTTTTGCTTCAGGGACACCCACGGCATGTGGCCTTGTCCTCTAACCATACCTTAGGTCTGCTTTAGTTACATGCTGGGCCCTATCTGATGTTCCAAAGGAAACTGTCACTCTCCCTGTATCTTATCCACTCCCACTATGGGTTAGTCTCAACGTTTAACTTTATCTGACCCTACTCTCAGCATAACACATACAATAGACAGACAGTAAACCCATCTCCTTACATTAGCCTCTTTAGAGATACAATATATTTACTTAGAAAATTGGTGAGGTCTTCAATACTTACTTCACCCTCTATGTGTATGCTGTTAAAAAACAAATTCACAGTTTAAAATCTTTTTATTATACAAAACGAAAATAAAATTTAGAGAAAATATAATAGGATGCAAGTGAACACACAAAGTCTAAACCATGATACTGGTCTATTTATGTGCAATGGTAGCAAGTTCAGGGACAGTATTTAGTTATCGAAGCTAAAAGAAACTAGAACAAAAGGTCATGTTTGATAACTTAATAGCGATCTCATGGGTTTTATAACAGCAGTTCTACATTGAAAAGCTATATTTGAAAAAAGCAAAACATTATAATATAAAAAACACTGTATTGGCTTTTGCAGTCCTTAAAATACATTTGATTTCTCCCTCCATCTTCATTTTTTGTTTCCCCTACTTCAATAATTAGTATTTTATCCCTGTAACATGGTGGAGGGTATGTATTATGAAGGTGGTGTACATTTGGAATACCTTAATAAGCCTTAAGTATGTATTCCAGGCACTGGTTTTATGGATCGCTGGAGAAACAAAGGGGGTCTGGCTATCCACATACCTCTACTTATGGTTGTGTCTCCTATTGTTAAATTGGTGTCTGTTTGACACAGTGTGAGGAGGCTGTTGTCTCCAGGAAGGTTAGCTTGTCCTTATTAGGACAGTGTAGGGAGGTTTCTGATACCTCCGCAAGTTACCTCTGGAGAGAGGTGTGTATCCTTACCGGGATCAGTGAATGGGGGCTGATCGCTCAACTGGGATACTTTTAAGGCCTCTTTCACACATCAGTATTTATGCATCAGTGTTTCATCACTGTTTGTATGCTAAAGCCAGGAGTGGACTTTACAAATGAAAATTATCGTTAAGAGATTGACACCTGTTTTCTATTTTTGAGAAACTTCTGTTTTTGACTTACAGATACTGATGAAATACTGATCAAAAATACTTGTGAATGAGGCCTAAGAAGAAGTTGTATCTGAACCTGTTTGGGTATACCACAGTTGAAACAGACATGAAACCGTGGCAAAAAATATGTATAAATCCAGCGCAGTCTTGTATTCAGTAAAAAAGTATTTCTTCTTTATTAGAATAAATTGATATATATAAAATCCAGGGACATACAAAATCAATTCTAGCTCCAGGTCAGAGCAACGCGTTTCAACAAGTTGTCTTAATCATGGTCTGACATGAAACCGTGTTATATTCTTTAAAGCTGGAAGAGGGTTGATGCTATGTTACCAGGAGCGCTATTTATGTGACATGTAAAAAACCAACCAGACTTTTAAGGCTACATGCGCACGCTGCAGTTTTTTATGCACACAAACTGTAACCAAAACTGCAACCAAAACTGCACCCAAACTGCAAACAAAACTGCACCCAAACTGCAACCAAAACTGCACCTTGTCAGAGAGAGCCTGGAAATGTCCCAAAAAACGCTTGTAATGTAGGTGCATTTTTGGTGCATTTTTTATGCATTTTGGGTGCAATTTTGGTGCGTTTTTGTCATTGCGTTTTTTTAAAGGAGAAAAAAAATATGATAGGAAAGGATAATGGATAAATAGCTAGAATAGATGATAGATAGAAAAATAGAAAGAATAGCTAGATGGATAGTGTTAGGACCAGGAGGACGGGAAGGCCCAGGAGGTGGATCCACTGTACTGAGCACCCCACCGAGGGCAAGGTGCCCGGTAGCCGGAGCACTATGGGTAGCAGGACAGTCCGTTCAGAGGAGTGGAGTGAAGAAGTCCCTGGGACCACGGAGTCTCTGAAGGTAGTCCTGGTGACGGAGCTCAGGTTCGGAGGCCGAGATGATGTCAGGCAGAGTCCGGAACCAGCTGAGCGAGGAGGTCGGTCACCACACGGATCCAGGGATTGGAGATGGTAGGGACTGATGAGATAGCGGACAGTCACCGTTCGGGGTTCTGGAACCGTCAGGACCGGTTGGCGAGACAGGAGCGACTCTACAAGAGAGATAGGTGAGTACGGGACAAGGCACAGGGAGACCTGACTCCTAGCTTAGCAAACACGAAGAACAGGCCCCGCCCACTTGGAAAGGAACCCCCTATATACCCTGTACCTGAATCTTCAATATCCTGTTGGAGGACGCTGGCCCTTTAAGAGAGGGTCAAAGACCGCGCATGCGCCCTAATGCGCATGCGCAAGGTCCGGGTGCCAGAAGCCAGAGCAGGAAGCGGTGCACAGGAGGCAGGAGTGCCGGGCTGGCTCAGCATCGCAGACGGGCGCCGGGAGCGGGGACCGGGTTGCCTGGAGGACGCAGGTGAGGGAGCATGGAGGCTGTGGAGCGGGGGACCGGGTAGCGTGGCACGGGAGCGGGGAAGCGTGGCACGGGAGCGGGGAAGCGTGGCAGGGGAGCCGGGGAGCGTGACAGGGGAGCCGGGGAACGTGGCGGGGAGCCGGGGAGCGTGGCAGGGGAGCCGTGGAGCATGGCACGGGAGCTGGGGAGCGTGACAGATAGATAGATAAGAACATATAGATTAGATAATAAGAAAGAATACATAGAAAGAAGTAATAGAATATCTTGATAGAGGGATAGCCAGCTTGGTTAGCTTTTTTTTATTTTTTTGGGGTAAAAAAAATAACATGTGGTCCCCCCCATTTTTCATATCCAGCACAGGAACAGCAGCAGCTGCAGGCTGCAACCGTCAGCTCTCTGCTGTACCTTGTCTGGTTATGAAATTTGAGTTTTTAAGGTTGAAAGTAGACATAAGTCTATCAAATACAACTTATGGCCTAATGGCAAAAAACCCATGATGCAAATGCTATTAGCCCCATAATAGGAGAAAAATCCCTGCCTGGCTCTACATACAGAAATCAATTGTTGCAAACAATCTAGTTGCCTGGATAAATGTCTCATCACAGAATTTAGTACCCATAACCTGAAATACATTTTTCAAAAAGGTAAAATAGAGTCTCCTTGAACTTTTATTTTGTAGTGAATCAACAATCACAACATCTATCATATATCACAGAGTTTAAAAGTTTCATTGCTCTTAAAGTAAGGAATCACCTTCTGTGACTAAGATTTAACCCTTTTTTGTAGGCAAAGAGGATGCCCCATGTAAGCATTGAAAGCCAAGATGTAAAAAGATTTTTAGAAAATCCATAGCGGTTGACTGCATTACTTATTGTTTTCTATTAAACAATTATACGAGTACCTGCTGATTTCCAGGTTTTTATGTAGCTCTCCACAGGTGGTCATTGGCTCTTGGACAACTCTTCTGATAATTCTTTTTACTTCCCTGTCTAAAATCTTGCTATAAGGACCTGGTCGTGACCAGTTTATAGTGAAATTATGTTATTTCTATTTCCGTATTATGCCCCCAACAGTGTTCACTGGAAACTTCAGCAGTTTGTAAATTTTGGAACTATGCTATACATCAGTATGCTTTGCAATAATAAATTTGTGAAGGTCTTGAAACAGCTCACTGGTTTTACCCATCACGAGATGTTTCTTGTGTGCCACCTTAGTAATGAGACACCTTTTTTTAGTCCCTCAAATGAACCAGCTAATATTTTTCAATGAGTGGAAGGATTACTTTCTAACTACTGATAGATTTCAGGTGGTGATATGACTTTCCATTGCTTTTTTTCACCTTTCTTTCTGCATGTGTTCAATACTTTTCTCTGGGTCATTTCTCATTTTTACATATTACTAAGTTTATGGACAATAATGGTTTGATTTTCTTGCCTGTTTGGATTGGATGGGTTGTAATTGACATGTGGTGAGTATTTCATGTCAAAAGCCTAGTATAGTTGTTGGGTATTTGGTTGTCAAATTGGAATATTAAAGTGGCTATACACAAAGAAAATGTGTGTGTATAATGAATGTTAACTTTTTTTAAAAACACAATTTTCCTCCTCAACATAAAATGTTACCTGGAATGCAACATTTGTTGGTAGGTATAGTGCAGACCAAAAGTTTGGACACACCTTCTCATTCAAAGAGTTTTCTTTAATTTCATGACTCTGAAAATTATAGATTCACATTGAAGGCATCAAAACTATGAATCAACACATGTGGAATGAAATACTTAACAAACAAGTGGGAAACAACTGAACATATGTCTTATATTCTAGGTTCTTCAAAGTAGCCACCTTTTGCTTTGATTACTGCTTTGCACACTCTTGGCATTCTCTTGATTAGCTTCAAGAGGTAGTCACCGGAAATGGTTTTCACTTCACAGGTGTGCCCTGTCATGTTTAATAAGTGGGATTTCTTGCCTTATTAATGGGGTTGGGACCATCAGTTGTGTTGTGCAGAAATATGGTGGATACATAGCTGATATTTCTACTGAATAGACTGTTAGAGTTTGTATTATGGGAAAAAAAAGCAGCTAAGGCTGCTTTCACACTACGTCTTTTTAACATGCGTCCTGAACGTTTTTTTGCTGCAAAAGCGGATCCTGCTTTTACAGCAAAAAACGCATGCAAACGCATGTGTTACTTTGCAGGATCCTGTCACTGGATGTTTAGGGGCGGGCATTGGAGTCATGTGATCGGGAGTGATGGGAAGTAAACGTGCCAGACTGGGAGCCGGCATCTGACAGCTGCGAGGCTCGTAACCAAGGTAAACATCGGGTATACTTGCTTGGATACCCGATATTTACTTTGGTTACAAGCGTCTGCAGCTGCTAAGAGCCGGGCTCCCTGCACACGTTACCAACGTAAACATCGGGTAACTAAGATAAGTGGTTACCCGATGTTTACCTTGGTTACGAGTGTCCGCAGCTCTCAGGTGGGGGAGAGGGAGGGGGAGAGACAGAGAGAGAGGGAGGAGAGAGAGGGGGAGAGAGACAGAGGGAGGAGAGAGATAGACTGATCACGGGCCTGGCTTCTGTGCATGCTCAGTAGAGCAAGCAGGATCCTGCCTATCAGCATGCCAGCGTTCACATGCGTTTGCGTGCTGTTTAGTCATGATCCATCAATTTGCAGAAGTTGGTTCGCAGCTCAAAAACGCTACAAGTAGCGTTTTTGAAAGATGTTAAAAAACTGCAAGTCGCTGGATCCTCACTATAACGCACGCAAACGCAGGTGAATGCATGTTAACGCGAGTTCATTGCAAATGCATTGAAATGAAAACGCATTTGCACTGGATCCGTTTCTGCGTTAAAAAAACGTTCAGGACGCATGTTAAAAAGACGTAGTGTGAATGCAGCCTAAGTAAAGAAAAACGAGTGGCCATCATTACTTTAAGAAATGAAGGTCAGTCAGTCCAAAAAATTGTGAAAACTTTGAAAGTGTCCCCAAATGCAGTGGCAAAAAACATCAAACGCTACAAAGAAACTGGCTCACATGAGGACCGCCCCAGGAAAGAAAGACCAAGAGTCACCTCTGCTGCGGAGGATACGTGTATTCGACTCACCAGCCTCAGAAATCGCAGGTTAACAGCAGCTCAGTTTAGAGATCAGGTCAATGCAACACAGCCTTCTAGCAGCACACACATCTCTAGAACAACTGTTAAGTGGACATTTTGTGCAGCAGGCCTTCATGGTGAAATAGCTGCTAGTAAACCACTGCTAAGGACAGGCAACAAGCAGAAGAGACTTGTTTGGGTTAAAGAACACAAGGAATGGACATTAGACCAGTGGAAATCTGTGCTTTGGTCTGATGAGTCCAAATTTGAGATCTTTGGATCCAACCACCGTGCCTTTGTGCGACGCAGAAAAGGTGAACGGATGGATTCTACATGCCTGGTTCCCATCGTGAAGCATGGAGAAGGAGGTGTGATGGTGTGGGGGTGCTTTGCTGGTAACACTGTTGGGGATTTATTCAAAATTGAAGGCATACTAAACAAGCATGGCTACCACAGCATCTTGCAGCGGCATGCTATTTCGTCCAGTTTGCGTTTAGTGAGACCATCATTTATTTTTCAACAGGACAATGACCCCAAACACACCTCCAAGTTGTGTAAGAGCTATTTGGCTAAGAAGGAGAGTGATGGGGTGCTATGCCAGATAACCTGGCCTCCACAGTCACCAGACCTGAACCCAATCGAGATGGTTTGGGGTGAGCTGGACCGCAGAGTGAAGGCAAAAGGGCCAACAAGTGCTAAGCATCACTGGGAACTCCTTCAAGACTGTTGGAAGAGCATTTCCGGTGACTACCTCTTGAAGCTCATCAAGAGAATGCCAAGAGTGTGCAAAGCAGTAATCAAAGCAAAAAGTGGCTACTTTGAAGAACCTAGAATATAAGACATATTTTCAGTTGTTTCACACTTTTTTGTTAAGTATTTCATTCCACATGTGTTAATTCATAGTTTTAATGCCTTCAATGTGAATCTACAATTTTCAGAGTCATGAAAATAAAAAAAAACTCTTTGAATGAGGAGGTGTGTCCAAACGTTTGGACTGTACTGTACATGTATGGAAAGGAACTTGCATTAACAACAGCAGTGTTTTTGTGGTGTGTACACCTATGAAATGCAACTAGTAAGCAAAACCTTACTCTATTTTCTATATTTTATTAGTTTTATTTAATGCAATCCTTCTGGTTGAACAAAAATGCAATACAAACCTTAGATATTATGTTACAAAATAGTTATACTGAGGTTCGCTGTGACAACAGCAGCATGGTCAAAGAGAGTACAAATTGGACTATTAAAACAGATATTCAAAAATTACAATATGGCCTTTCTTTAAAATTAAACTGTCTCTAAGTTTCCCTCTATCTTTAATACCTTTTTACAGCAGTCTAGCAACCGATATACAACCCCTGGAAAAAATTATGGAATCACCTGGCTCTGAGGATGTTCATTCAGTTGTTTACTTTTGCTTAAAAAAAAAGCAGATCACAGACATGGCACAAAACTAAAGTAATTTCAAATGGCAACTTTCTGGTTTTAAGAAACACTAAAAAAAAAATCATGAAAACATAATGTGCTAGCCAGTAACGGGAAAAATTATGGAATCACTCAATTCTGAGTTAAAAAAAATTGGAATCCCCCTGTAAATTTTAATTCCCAAAACTAAGACCTGCATCAAATAAGATCTGCTCGTTAGTCTGTTTTTAAAAACAAATGATCACACCTTGTGGCTCTGTTGCACCAAGTGGACTGACATGAATCATGGCTCCAACACAAGAAATGTCAATTAAAACAAAGGAGAGGATTATCAACTTCTTAAAAGAGGGTAAATCATCATGCAATGTTGCAAAAGATGTTGGTTGTTCACAGTTAGCTGTGTCTAAAATCTGGACCAAATACAAACAACATGGGAAGGTTGTTAAAGGCACAAAAGCTGGAAAAAAAACACCCCAATTAAAATATCAAACTTTATTAAACAAATTTCAATGTGCAAGTAAAACCAGGTTGCTTCAACTATAAATCAGGGAAGGGGCCCTGGGCAAAAATCCCTGATATCTCCTTTCCTGACCACGGAGGTTGGCACCATAAATATAGTGCAGTGGCACCCTCACTCAACAATGACTAGCCCTTTTGACCCTATACTAAATATTATAGTGCTGCTGCTATAAATGAGGGGCTTACAGAAGTTACAGTGGGTGTTCCACATTCATTCAAACCAGTTTATATTTTCTTAGATGAATTTTCCACTATAAGAATTTTCCAAATATCCAATGACCAGTTATAAATGATTATTTATATAAATAACACTGATCAGGATAAATAAAAATTTTGGACAAATATCCTATCAGCTCAATTAGTTATTATCAAGGTCAGAATAGCGAAATAAGAAATTTATTTTTATATGTGCAATAATATCCATCATAGTTGATGATAAAAAACAAAGCCCAATGGCCAGTACTTAGCTACATTCAGCAGCTCATTGCTTGACGCGTTTCCCCGCAAGAGAGATCAGTTGGAAGTTCATCAGGGGCTGTCCTCAATCAGACCACACCATATGACAAGAATAGGGCCTTGTCATTCAAGAGCTGTCCTCAACCAAACCAATTTGTATATCAGTCAGGGGCCATGCTGTTCCACATAGCTCAGGGCGCACACGAAAATCCATCTAAGAAAATATAAACTGGTCTGAATGAATGTGGAACACCCACTGTAACTTCTATAAGCCCCTCATTTAGATCAGCAGCACTATAATATTTAGTATAGGGTCAGAAGGGCTAGTTATCATTGAGCGAGGGCGCCACTTTGCTATATTTAGGGTGCCAACCTCCGCGGTCAGGAAGGGAGATATCAGGGATTTTTTCCCTGGGCCCATTCCCTGAATTATATGTGAAGCAACCTGGTTTTACTTGCACATTGAAATTTGTTTAATAAAGTTTGATATTTAATTGGGGTGTTTTTTTCGTTTTTTGTGCTTGCAATTACCCCATCTATAATTAGTTGTTAGGTGTTCTGGTCAAGGTTGTTAGGGCAAACATACTGGTAGACCAACGAAGACATCAAAGCGTCAAGACAGGAAACTTAAAGCAATATGTCTCTAAAACAGTAAATGCACAACAAAACAAATGAGGAACGAATGGGAGGAAGCTGAAGTCAATGTCTGTGACCGAACTGTAAGAAACCGCCTAAAGGAAATGGGATTTATATACAGAAAAGCTAAATAAAAGCCATCATTAACACCTAAACAGAACAAAAATAAAGGTTACAATGGGCTAAGGAAAACAAATCGTGGACTGTGGATGACTGGATGAAAGTCATATTCAGTGATGAATCGCGAATCTGCATTGGTCAAGATCATGATGCTGGAACTTTTGTTTGGTGTCCTTCCAATGAGATTTATAAAGATGACTGCCTGAAGAGAACATGACCATTTCCACAGTCATTGATGATATGGGGCTGCATGTCAGGTAAAGGCACTGGGGAGATGGCTGTCATTACATCTTCAATAAATGCCCAAGTTTACATTCAAATTTTGGATACTTTTCTTATCCCATGAATTGAAAGGATGGTTGAGGATGATGAAATCATTTATCAAGATGATAATGCATCCTGCCATAGAGCAAAAACTGTGAAAACATTCCTTAAAAGAAGACACATAAGGTCAATGTCATGGCTTGCAAATAGTCCGGATCTCAATCCAATTGAAACTCTTTGGTGGAAGTTGAAGAGAATGGTCCATGACAAGGCTCCAACCTGCAAAGATGATCTAGCAACAACAACGAGACAAAGTTGGAGCCAGATTGATGAAGAGTTTGTTACTCATTAAGTCCATGCCTCAGAGACTGCAAGCTGTTATAAAAGCCAGAGGTGGTGCAACAAAATAATTGACTTACCATCCAAATTAACCATCCAAATTTAAGAAAAAACATGAAACCCATGTTAAACCATGCTGCCACTCAGAATTAATTAGAACCAAGGAAAAAAGGAGTATTCAATGCAGCTAATGAAAATGTATAAACACTTATGTGCTTCTAAAGGGAATCCAAAAAAGACCAAAAAGACCCTTTGTAAAGTATAAAATAGTAATTTTATTATAGTCAAAAACAAGTCCCAAACAATGCCATACTTAAAGGTACACATAGTAAAGAGAAATCGAAAAAGGTCAAAGAGGAAGAGGAGGGTAGTGGAAAGATGGTC
The DNA here is from genome assembly GCF_048569485.1 of Anomaloglossus baeobatrachus. Lineage (NCBI taxonomy): Eukaryota > Metazoa > Chordata > Amphibia > Anura > Aromobatidae > Anomaloglossus > Anomaloglossus baeobatrachus. Next base: position 85,353,699 of record NC_134356.1, on the reverse strand, counting down.
CTGTATATTAATAGTGGACTAATTGACTGGAGGAATGGGTGCAAAGGAATAGAAATATGGTATACCACAGCGCATAAAGATCAAGGAGACACCTCAGAACAAGTTTGCAGAAAACTGAAGTAGTAAAGCGGTGAAAAAATACACCAAGATACAAATTTGCACTGTGGAAGATCACCAGACCTTACCCATAATACCGCTCCAGAAAGCCGTGCGTCCACCAGAAGTAACAGGACCACCCCTACATGTTTCGTGCCATTGCTGGCACTTCCTCAGGGGGTGTGGTACTATGTGCACCTTTATGTATGGCATCGTTTGGGACTTGTTTTTGACTATAATAAAATGACTATTTTGTACTTTATAAAGGGTCTTTTTTGGTCATTCTTTGATTCCCTTTAGAAGCACATAAGTGTTTATACATTTTCATTAGCTGCATTGAATACTCCTTTTTTCCTTGGTTCTAAAATACTAGTGATGTATTGGAGTGTTCTTTTGTTTGTTTGTTGTTCATGATTCCATAATTTTTTCCTCATAATTGAGTGACTTCATAATTTTTCCCCCTGTTTAGTCTTGAAAAGTAACCGTTACTGGCTAGCACATTATGTTTTCATGATTTTTTTTAGTGTTTCTAAAAGTCAGAAAATTGCCATTTGAAATGACTTTAGTCTTGTTCCATGTCTGTGATCTGCTTTTTTTAAACAAAAGTAAACATCTGAACGAACATCCTCAGAGCCAGGTGAGTCAGTCATTTTTGCCAGAGGTTGTATAAGTTATCTACCCCCTCTGGATATCTCAAAAAGTACCTTTAATAAATCCCTCCATATGGTTCAGTCCAGCCCAATGGGCATTGCTGGTCTTAACCCCCGCAATTGCCACCTTCCTGCTCTCCTTCATGGGGATGATCCACACAGTGGCCCCAATCTCACTCCTGCACAGGAGTAATTATCTCTTTCCTGGTGAAAGCAGAGCAAGGTACTGTAAGGCTATTTCCGCATGCTGCATCTTTGTTGTGACCACAAAGATGCACGTTTTTGGTCCCAAAAATAATGCTCCCTCGGCATACATTTCTTGCCGCGTTTTACTACGTTTTTACAGTGTTTTTGCCAAATGCGTTTTTTAAGTCAAATCTATTGACTATAAGGGCTCAAAAAACGCTGGCAAAAGCGCAGAAAGAATTGACATGCTGCATCTTTGTGGTCACCAAAAAGACGCAGCCAAAAAAAGCTGCAACGTGGGGACAGCAAAAATGAAATCTCATAGACTTAGCTGGGTAAGAAAATGCATGCAATTTTGGGACCAAAACTGAACCCAAAAAACACACAAAAATGCGGCAAAAACAAGGTCTAAGGCTGGAGTTACACTTGTGTGTGACTCGTGAGGATCGTATTACCTGGTGAGGCCTGCGACTCTCTTGACCTTAGCATGTCAGCTTCATGTATTTCTATGCAGCTGAGCCTCTCTTGTGCATTTGATCCAATGCAATTCTCGAGCGAGTCACACATGTGTGACTCTAGCCTAATGGGTATGTGCAAAGAGTTCCTAAACGACCCCCAATAAACCAGAAGTGAAGAGTAAAGCCAGCACATCCACATTTCAATACTTTACCCTGATTTTGTTATTAAGGTCAATTCACGTCCCACTGACTATGGCAGTAAAGCACAACCTTATATGATTTGAATCTTTGGATTTTACCATGTTTTTCCCCCCAAAAAAACAGAGGGCCTTATATTATTTTTTGCTCTGAAAAAAGGGCTATGGATTATTTTGAGGGGGTGTCCTATCTTTTTCCATGAACAACAATTCACATTTATTCTTGAACCAAAAAAAAAATCAATATTTATTCAAATATAGTCATAGTGCATTCTGGAACATCAACATAACTCTCCAAACCCTGTGTATAATACATGTATATCTATCTATATCTTATCATTCATCTATTTATCTATCCAGACATCTATTATCGATCTAAATATATATATAAAAAAGTATATCTTATCTATACATCATCTATCTATATACAGTATATCCATCCAACCAGCTACACACACAGACACATACTGCACATACATATCAGCCTGTCTCCTCATCAGCTTTAGGTTCCTGCAATTAAGAGACCTTTTGGTGACAACCTAGTCACATTCAGTGCTGTCACAAAGGTCATGAAGCTGCGTTATCACCAGTATATAAGCGCTGAGGTGCCTAGGAGAATGGGAGCCCTGAGAAATTACTGTATACTCTCCCTTCCCTCTAATAGCAGTCCTGCATACCAGCCTGTCTCCTTTTCAGTTCTTTTAGGCTCCTACAGTTAATAGACCTTTGATGACTTCACAGTCCTGTGACATGATGTAACCAAAGATCCTTAAAGAATCTTAACCTCAGAATACAATTTTTGGGGGTCCTTAAGAGTGGAGGCCCTGAGAAATTGCGCAGTTTGAATCCACCTAACACTGGCCCTGAATGAACCTAGGGCTTATTTATGGAGTACTGCTTATATATCAAGAATACTGTAAAAATCCTGTAAAATCATGGTAAGGATTATTTTTAGGGTAGATCTTACTTTCGGGGGAAACAAGGTATTAATCAAAGACTAAAGGGTGCTTTACACGCTGCGACATCGCTAGCGATTGCTAGCGATGTCGCGAGCGATAGCACCCGCCCCCGTTGTTCGTGCGACATGTGGTGATCGCTGCCGTAGCGAACAATATCGCTATGGCAGCGTCACACGCACATACCTGTTCAGCGACGTCGCTGTGACTGCCGAACAATCCCTCCTTCAAGGGGGAGGTGTGTTCGGCATCACAGCAATGTCACAGTGGCGTCACTAAATGGTCGCCCAATAGAAGAGGAGGGGAGGATATGAGCAGCCAGAACATGCCGCCCACCTCCTTCCTTCTTCCTTTCCCGTGGACGCAGGTAGGATGATGTTCGTCGTTCCTGTGGTGTCACACACAGCGATGTGTTGTGCCGCAGGAACGACGAACAACCTGCGGCATGAACAACCAACGATATTATGAAAATGGACGACGTGTCAACAATCAACAATTTTTGCCGTTTATGTGATCATTGATCGTCGCTCCTAGCTGTCACACGCTACGATGTCGCTACCGACGCCAGATGCGCGTCTCAAACACCGTGACCCCGACGATATATCGATAGCGATGTCGCAGCGTGTAAAGCACCCTTAAGAGTACTACTCGCAATTTCACTGTGCTTCAGCACCGCAATATACACAACAATTACAATCAGAATGCGTCTTAATCATAACAAATTTATATTAAAATATTGTTAATTGGGTCCATAAGTTTTTTCATTTTTTCTTACGTGATTGACTGTTTTTGTTTTTGAGTTTTCTAGAATCATATAAAAATCATTTAAAAGCAGTCAATGTCATAAAATAATTCAAAAATAGATAACTTAACCTTCCTCCAGTTCTACAACTGTGTTAGTCCCCACTAGTTCTGCCATTGGCCACTTATTCTACATTATTCACATGACTGATTTATTCAATTACTGTCCTCAGCGGTGTTACTGTCATCTACAATACATGGCCGCTGAGTCTAATGATTTGCTGCAGTGATCATGTGAATAATGTATGGCAAATGACGGGCAGCAGGAAAAATTGGGATCACTTAAGCTGCTGGAACCGAGGGGAATTTGAAAGGTAAGTAATGCTTATTTGAATTGATTTGTTTTCTTTTATTTCTATGCATATATTATTCAAAAATTATTTAATAAAATGTGACACAATAGAAAAACTATATAGCATTCAAATAATTTTAATTAATGTATTTGTTTTCAATATTCTGAGCGAAAAGTAGTCAACATGAGATTATTCTGACAGTTTTACCTAAATGATAGCATCAATAAATATATCAATATTTTGCATATTATAGGAAATTCCTTTTTTTTTCATTTTCTATTTTTTTTAATGGAATAAAATAAATTAAAGTAAGTAGCAATGTTCTGCATTATTATAATAAAAATAATAAATTCTGTTTTTCACTCTTTTATTTATATCTGCAATTTAATTTTTTATAAGAAAAATGATTACGCTACAGTTCAAATGAATTATTAAGTGCATGAACATGTATTTACAGGAATCCAGAGTTTTCTAATGATAGATTTATGCAAACTCAGGTTGCAGAATTTAGTATTGGAAAATATACAGAAACATCATTATGTGAAGAAGTGCATAGATTAGAACATGTCATTCAGAATGTGTACATGATTCATTTCAATAAAGGCTAAGGCAGTTATTGACGGCTAGAATATTGGCATCATAATAACATAAACTATTATAATAAAAAAAGTATGTTTTTTTTCATTGCGTACTGCGGTTAACCCTATACTCACCAAGTCATCTAAGAACAAAAATGAAAATTAATTTCCAGAAAATATATAAATATAACTCAGTAAATGCATTAAAGGAATAATAAATTTAGAAACTGATATTTAACCCTTTAGTGACGGAGCTAATTTTCACCTTAATGACCAGACCAAATTTTGCAATTCTGACCAGTGTCACTTCATGAGGTTATAACTCTGGAACGCTTCAACGGATCCCGGTGATTCTGAGATTGTTTTTTCGTCACATATTGGACTTCATGTTAGTACCAAATTTAGGACAATATTTTTTGTGTTTATTTATGAAAAAAATTGAATATTGGCAAAAATTTTGAAAATTTAGCAATTTTCAACTTTTGAATTTTTATACCGTTAAACCAGAGATTTCTGTGACACAAAATAGTTAATAAATAACATTTCCCACATGTCTACTTTACATCAGCACAATTTTGGAAACAAAATTTTTTTTTGTTAGGAAGTTAGAGGGGTTCAAAGTTTATCAGCAATTTCTCATTTTTACATCAAAATTTACAAAACCATTTTTTTAGGGACCACATCACATTTGAAGTGACTTCAATAGGCCTAGATGACAGAAAATACCCAAAAGTGACACCATTCTAAAAACTGCACCCCCCAAAGTACTCAAAACCACATTCAAGAAGTTTATTAACCCTTCAGGTGCTTCACATGAACAAAAGCAATGTGGAATGAAAAAAAGCAAAAATTAAATTTTACCTAAAAATGTTGCTCTAACCCAAATTTATTCACTTTTAGAAGAAATAACACAACAAAATGGACCTCAAAACTTGTTCCCCACTTTCTTATGAGCGCGCCGATACCCCACATGTGGTCAGAAACCTCTGTTTGGACAAATGGGAGGGCTCGGAACAGAAGGAGCAATATTTGAATTTTGGAAAGCAAATTTGGCTGAAATAGATTGCGGGCACCATGTTGCATTTACAGGTCCGCTAAGGTACCTAAACAGAAGAAATCCCTCACAAGTGACACCATTTTGGAAACTAGACCCCTCAAGGCTTCTATCTAGGGGTATAGTGAGCATTTTAGATCCACAGGTACTTCACAGATTTTGTTAACGTTACGTTGTCATATTGAAAATTTTAATAATTTTCTCAAAAATGTTGCTTTAGCATCAATTTTCTCACTTTTTCAAGAGGTAATTCCAAAAATTTGACCTCAAGGTTTGTTAACCACTTTTTTATGAGCGCGGTGATACCTCACATGTGGTCTGAAACCTTTGTTTGGACAAATGGGAGGGCTTGGAACGAAAGGAGCAATATTTGAATTTTAGAAAGGAAATTTGGCTGAAAAAGATTGCGGGCACCATGTCGCATTTGGAGGTCCCCTGAGGTACCTAAACAGCAGAAACCCCGCACAAGTGGCCCCATTTTGGAAACTAGGCCCCTTAAGGAATTTATCTAGATGTTTGGTGAGTACCCTGAACCCTCAGGTGCTTCACAGAATTTTATAACGTTGAGCCATGAAAACAAAAAATAAAATTTTACCACAAAATTGTTATTTCAACCAGGTAGCTTTTTTTTTACAAGAGTAAAAGGAAAAAATTCAGCATAACATTTATTGTGCAATTTCTCCTGAGTTTGGCGATACCTTATATGTGGTGGAAATCAACTGTTTGGGCGCATGGCAGGGCTCGGAAGGGAAGGAGTGCCATTTGACTGCAAAATTGGCTGGAATCAATAGCGGACGCCAGGTTGCATTTGGAGAGCCCCTGAGGTGCCTAAACAGTAGCGGTCCCCCACAAGTGACTTCATTCTGGAAACAAGACACCTCAAGGCTTTTATCAAGGTGTATAGTGAGCAGTTTGAATCCACGAGTACTTCACAGAATTTGATAAGCTTAGGTTGCCATATTGAAAATTTTCATTTTTTTCACAAAACTGTTGCTTTAGCATCAAATTTCTCACTTTTTCAAGAGACAACAACAAACCGTGGACCCCACAGGTTGTTATCCAATGTCTTATGAGCACAGGGATACCCCACATGTGGCCAAAAACCTCTGTTTGGATAAATGGGAGGGCTTGGAATGGAGGGAGCACCATTTGAATTCTGGAAAAGTTGAAATAAATTGCGCGCACCATGTCACATTAGCAGGGCCCCTTGGGTACCTATACATCAGTAAACCCCCACAAGTGACCCCATTTTGGAAACTGGATTTTATTCAGGAGTATAGTAAGCATTTTGAATCCACAGGTACTTCACAAAAATGTTGCTGTAGCAACAAATGTCTCACTGTTAGGCTCTGTGGCCATGATCCAGCGACACGGCATCTAGTACACAGTGTCAGCCTCCTGCAGAGATGTGAGTGTTGTCCACGGGAGAACGCAGCTGCCCAAGCCCACGATTTGGGTTCAGGCCGCTGTGGAGCTCTATGCTACCTGCAGAGAACACTCATCTCCGCAGCATAAATTGACATGCTGAGGCTCGGGAAGCTGCGCCACAGGTCGGTTTATGCTGCGGAGAAAAGAAGCACATTGGGCATGGGATTTCTAAAAATCCTTCCACTGTGCTTCTACTGCACAACGCAGCATTATGGACACAGGGAAAACACTCTGCGCCCAAAACGCTGCAAACCCTGATTGTGGGCACACAGCGTAAAATGCTACAATGGATGAATGGATAGATGTCAAACAAATATAACGTCCCATTCCCCTGCATATTCTAAGCTGGCACCCTTTAGTGCCTTTCATGTGGCACTAAAGGGTGCCTAGCCTTGTATTTAGCCCCCAAAAAAATTAATAATTAAAATAAACGACGTGGGGTCCCCCCTATTTTTGATAGCCAGCTAGGGTAAAGCAGACAGCTGTAGCCTGCAAACCACAGCTGACAGCTTCACCTTGGCTGGTGATCAATTTGGAGGGCTCCCCAGGCGTTTTTTTAAAAAAAAACAAAACGTGGGGTCCCCCCCAAATTAGATCACCAGCCAAGGTGAAGCGGACAGCTGGGGTCTGGTATTCTCAGGGTGGGAAGAGCCATGGTTATTGGACTCTTCCCAGCCTAAAAATAGCAGGCCGCAGCCGCCCCAGAAGTGGCGCATCCATTAGATGCGCCAATCCTGGCGCTTCGCCCCAGCTCATCCCGCGCCCTGGTGCGGTGGCAGACGGGGTAATATATGGGGTTGATACCAGCTGTAATGTCACCTGGCATCAAGCCCTGGGGTTAGTGATGTCACGGCATCTGAACAGATACCCGACATCACTAACCCAGTCAGTAATAGAAAAAAAAAAGACAAAAAAAAAATTTATTTGAAAAAACACTCCCCGAAACATTCCTCTTTTACCAATTTATTGAAAATAAAGAAATTCCGGTCGCTGTAATCCATTTTGGAGGTCCCGCGCCGACTCTGGATCTTCTAGAATATGGGGGGCACGTTCAGGGAACGTATCCCCCATTTTCTGGAAGAGCAAGCTCTCCATGAGCAGTGTGGGTGCAGTAATCTGAGAATACTGCACTCACACTGCCCCGGTCCAACCTAGGGCAGAGTGACCTGCAGTAACCTCATTCCAGAATATGAGGGGCACGCTCACAGAACGTACCCCCCATTTTCTGGAACAGCAGCCTCTCCATGTGAGGAGTGTGGCTGCAGATCACTGCACTCACCCTCCCCCGGTCCACAGTGGAGCCTGTGCATCAGCGACGTCAGCAGGATCCCTGCTTGCAGGGATCCAGCTGACAGCCGCTGTCTGCGCATGCGCCGCCAGCATTGAAGAAGGAGGCGGCGATCGCGGGCCCGGAGCGGCAGACAAGTAACGTATAACCGGGGGCTTGGGGGGGTGGGGGGGTGACGGGGGGTGACCTAGTGGGACCTGGGGACACCTTTCTGCCGCATGTGACGTGTCACATGCGGCAGAAAGAGCAGAATGAAGGCGGCCGCGCGCTGTGCGCCGCCATCTTCCACGCTCCGGAGGGGGGAGGGGGGTGGTGGCTCTGGAGAACCGGAGGGGGCTCCGGTGACCAGAGAGCTCCGGTGGACCGGAGGAGGGGTCAGGGGGAGGACATTTCCCTCCGATCTGAAATGTTTGATCATTTCAGATCGGAGGGAAATGACTGCAGAGCCGGCGCCGGCGGCAGTTTTCTGTGCGCTTCGGCGCCATTTTGGATGTCCGGTGGGGGTAGGGGTGGGGGTGGGGGTGGGGGGACTCTCCGGTACCGGGGGCTTTGGGGGCACTAGGGGGTTAGATTTCTTTCTCATCTGACATGTTTGATCATGTCAGATGAAAAAGAAATCAGTTTTACCGGCCATTTCTTTTTTTTTCATGTGTTCGTCGGTATACGGTGTATACCGCCGATCACATGATCGGGGTCCAAAAAAAACACCCCGATTCATAATCTGGGGGGTCTCAGCTACCCCCGGTAGCTGAAACCCCCGAGATTTTCGGTCCCTGGGGGGCGCTACAGGGTTTTTTCGGGCCGCCGCTTTAAAGCGGCGGAACAGAATAAGTACCCTGTTTTGCCGCCGCTTTAAGTCGTACGGCCGTCGTTATGAGGTTAAACTAAATAGGAAATTTTGTTATACTCACAGTTTACAGCATTTTCAGTTATAATGGTGACATGAGAAATAAATAAGGGAAAAGGAAGAGTTTAAGGCAGAGCTACTTTATTTTTGATATTCACTTTATTTTTTCAAGAAGTGCAAGTGTCACCAAAAATATCTTTTATGTATATTTTGTATTAGTTTCCAAATACAAATACAGTGACACTAACGAATACCAGTTTTAGAATGCACACAAACGTAGTAATATTTAGTAACATATTAAGAGACATATAATTTTGTTTATTTTATTACCATTGCCATTAATATTTATGATGTGCAAAACATAATATATTCCATTTATATTTCTGTGGACAATGGTGCATATATAAAAGAAAATCATAAAAGGTGGTGCTTCAAGGATGGATTGTAATTGTTAGTAATTCAATCCTATGAAAAATGAATATATAGTGTGTCACAAAAGTGAATATAACCCTCACATTTTGTGAAATATTTTAGCATATCATTTCTTGGGACAATGCTGAAGATATGACTCTTTGATGCAAGGTTAACTGTGACGAACTACCACTAGGTGTCACCAAAAGCAACTAGTGATGGGGAAGTCAAACAAACCAGAGGTCAGGAGTCAGAAAGTCATGTATGAAACACAGGGATGAAGCTAAGCCAAGGTCAGAGCAGAAGCCGGAGGTCAGAAGCCAGGAAATCACGTAAGGTATGCTGGGGGGAAATGGAGCCGAGGTAAAGGTACAAGCTGGAGGTCAGAAGCCAGGAAGCCATGTAAGGTAAACTGGGGAAAAGCATAGCCGAGGCCATGGTACAAGCTGGACGTCAGGAACCGGGGAACAACATCAGAGTCAGGGACTCGGGAGGAAAGGAATAACAACAGGTTTGGAGTAGGACGACAGGATCAAAGTACAAACAGGAGCCAGAACATAATCTGCAGTCAGGAACTATGACTGGTGGCGATCCGGATGAGGTTGCTTCCTAGTGAAGCAGAGTAATCACCCAGAATGAGCCTGGAGAGAGTCCCCTCCCAAATACCAGCTCAAAAACCAAGGATGGGAAACCACCTGTTCACCAGTGTAAAATACAAAACAGAACACCGGCTCTGCAGGAGAGTAGAGCACCACAGATCAGAACCATAGTCAGTTTCCAATTTGCATAACAGTGTAAATTTGGTGTGCCTTCTAAATAGCTCAACACACAGCCATTAATGTCTAAACAATGGCAACAAAAGTGAGTACAACCATAAGTGAAAATGGCCAAATTGTGCTCAAAATGTCAAAATTTTGTGTGGCCACCCATATTTTTAAGCACTGCCTTAACTCTCTTGGGCATAGAGTTCACTAGAGCTTTTGCAGGAGCCACTGAAATGCTTTTCCATCCTCAATGATGACATCACAGATCTGATGGATGTTAGAGATCTTGCGCTGCTCCACCTTCCATTTAAGGATGTCCCCCAAATGCTCCACAGGGTTTAGGTTTGGAGAGATACTTGACCAGCCCACTAATTTTATTCTCAGTTTCTTTAGCAAGGCAATGGTCATCTTGAAGGTGTGTTTTTGGTCGTTATGTTGGAATACTGCTCTGTAGCCCAGTTTCTGAAGGGAGAGGATCATGCTCTGCTTCAGTATGTCACAATACATGTTGGCATTCATGGATCCCTCAATTAACTGTAGCTCCCCACAGCTGGCAGCACTCATGCAGCCCTAAATCATGACACTCCAACCACCATGCTTGAATGTAAGCAAGACATACTTATGTTTGTACTCCTTATTTGGTTGCCGCCAGACATGCTTGACACCATATGAACCAAATAAGTTTATCTTGGTCTCATTAGATCACAGAACATAATTCTAGTTATCCATGCCCTTAGCTTACTTTTCTTCAGCAAACTGTTTGCTTTCTTATGAATCATCTTTAGAAGAGGCTTCCTTCTGGGATGACAGCCATGCAGACCAATGTGCTGCAGTGGGTGGTATATGGTCTGAGCACTGACAGCCTGACCTCTACACCTCTTTAACCGCTGCAGCACTCATATGTCTATTTTGAAAAAACATACTTTAGATATTATGCTGAGCACGTGCACTCAACTTCTTTGGTCGACCATGACAAGGCCTGTTCTGAGTAGAACCTGTCTTGTTAATCCACTGTATTGTCTTGGCCACTATACTGCAGCTCAGTTCAGTTTTTAGGGTGTTGGCAATCTTCTTATACCCTAGGCCAGCTTTATGTAGAGCAACAATATTTTTTTGGAACTTCAGATAATTCTTTGGAATGTAGTACCATGTTGAAATTCCAGTGAGCAGTATGATGGATTGTGTAAGGGATAACACCAAATTTAACATACCTTCTCCCCATTCACACTTGAGATCTTGTAACACCAAAGGGTACCGATATTGCTAGCGAGTGTACCCGCCCCCATCGGTTGTGCGTCACAGGCAAATCGCTGCCTGTGGCGCACAACATCGCTAACACCCATCACACAGACTTACCTTCCCTGTAACGTCGTTCTGGCCAGCAATCCGCCTCCTTTCTAAGGGAGTGGTTCGTGCGGCGTCACACCGACGTCACGCGGCAGCCGTCCAATAGAAGTGGAGGGGCAAAGATGAGCGGCCGGAACATGCCGCCCACCTCCTTCTTTCCTCATTGCCGGCGGCCGCAGGTAAGGAGATGTTTGTCATTCCTGCGGTATCACACATAGCGATATGTGCTGCCACAGGAACGACAAACAACATCGTACCTGCAGCAGCAACGATATTTGGGAAAGGAGCAACGTGTCAACGAGCAATGATTTTTCACGTTTTTGCACTCGTTAATTGTCGCTCCTTGGTGTCACGCTGGGCTGTCGCTAACTGCGCTGGGTGTGCGTCACTAATGACGTGACCACGACGATATATCGTTAGCGATGTCGCAGCGTGTAAAGCACCCTTTATGAGTCACATGACACTGGGGAGAGAAAATGGCTAATTAGGCACAATATGGCCATTTTCACTTATGGGTCTACTCAGTTTTGTTGCCAGCGGCTTAGACATTAATGGCTGTGTGTTGAGTTATATAGAGGGCACAACAAATTTACACTGTTATACAAGCTGTACATTGACTACCTTATATTGTACTAAAGTGTCATACCTTCAGTGTTGTCCCATAACAAGATATAATAAATTATTTATAAAAATATGAGGGGCATGCTCACATTTGTGACACATTGTATCGAAAATAAATATAAAATGATGCTCTAATATTATTTTGCTTACTTAAGGGGGGGCGGTTCCTTGTTAAATGTCTATCAGGAGGTTTTTGCAATGTAATATGAGGAATGTATGAGGTAGGATCTCAGATACTGATCTCAGGGATGTGTCACTTATTTGGTACCCAGTATATGAGTTATGCCTTGACATGGCTACTGGGCAGATATAGAAATGGCCATTTTTGTATGCTTGATATCTCATTTTTGTCTTAGATTTCCTTTAGCAGTATTGCATATCTATATTCTTACATTCATGGTTTTCATGCTTTAGTATTTCAGAGTCAACTCTCTCTTTTTTGTTATTTATGTCTTGTTCAGTTATGCACCTGTTCACATTGCAGTTTTGGGAGAGCTTTCAATCTTTTTGTCTAGATTAAATGTGGTCATGTTTTTTTTACTGTGCACCCCTCCCCTACTCGCCACAGGTGATTTTATTCTCTGTAGCAGGTTCCTACTTGACTATACACGGGTTATTAAACCCAAAGAGAGGCTTCAGTTGAGAGTAGTTACCCAGTATATGAGGTATGCCTTGATGTGGCTACTGGGCAGATATAAAAAATAACCACTTTTGTATGCTATATATTTCAATTTTTTCTTAGATTTCCTTTAGAAGTAATGCAAATCTATATTCTTACATTCATTGTTTTCATGCTTGAAAAAAACATAAAAACCATGAAAACTAATTTAAGGTCAATACTGATGACCCAAATGTGCTTGTGATATTGCAACAACTCATTCACTCATTATCTCTCCATGTTCTTCACAAAGAGAAAGTGTATTCCAATTGAGACTGAAACTAATACATTTCCATTTTTGAGAATGACACAATTTCTTCTCCGCTTTGAGCTATCAATGAACAATCCCCATTCTTTTGAGTTTTAGATTGGAATTCTCAATACTACAATTAAACCATGCATTTTATGGCAATACAGAAAGTCTCCATAGGTAAACCAAATAGAATCTTATCACACGTTGCCTTACAACGTCTGTAAACTCCTCAAAAATTAAAGGCATTTGCAAACATTAATTTGGCTTTTTTATGTTTCTTTTGGAGTAATGGCTTCTACCTGGCAGCGTGGCCTTTCAGCCCATGTTGATACAGTACTCGTTTCACTGTGGATAATGACACAATCTTACCAGCTTCAGCCAGTATCTTCACAAGGTCTTTTGCTTTTGTTCTTGGGTTGAAATGCCCATGTCTCACAAAAGCACGTTCATCTCTGGTACACAGAACCAGTCTTCTTTCTGAGCAGTGTGATGGCTGGACATTCCCATCTTGTTTCTATTTGCATATAATTGTTTGTACACATGAACAAGGCACCTTCAGGTATCTGGAGATTGCACCCAAGGATGAACCAGACTCGTGCAAGTCCACAATTATCTTTCTGAGATCATGGCTGATTTCTTTTGACTTTCCCATGATGTTACACAAAGAAGCAGTGTGCTTCAGGTGTGAATTAAAATAACCATGTGCAGACAGAGTCAAATACACTGGGTGCGGAATTATTAGGCAAGTTGTATTTTAGCGGATTTTTTTATTATTGATCAACAACTATGTTCTCAATCAACCCAAAAGACTCATAAATATCAAAGCTTAATATTGTTGGAAGTTGGAGTGGTTTTTTTTAGATTTGGCTATCTTAAGGTGGCTTTACACACTGCAACATCGCAAATGACATTGCTGTAACATCACCGGTTTTGTGACATTACAGCGACCTCCCCAGCAACATTGCAGTGTGTGAAAAACATCAGCGACCTGGCCCCTGCTGTGAAGTTGCTGATCGCTACAAATCGTTCAGGACCATTCTTTGGTCCTTTGTTTCCCGCTGTGCAGCAAAGTCTCAGTGTGTAAAGGGGACTTTACAGCGACTTCGTTAGCAACTTCCCTTTCAAAAAGCTGCTTTACAATGTCCCCAATGACTAGCTAGGTCGTTCTGCAGGTCCGGATGGCTGTTGCGTCGTTGGCCAGGTCTGCCTGTTTGACAGCTCACCAGAGACTTTGTAGAGATCCCGGCCAGGTTGGGATCGCTGGTGGGATCGCTAGAAAGTCTTAGTGTGTAAAGGGGCCTTTAGGAGGATATCTGTTTGTGCAGGTAACTATTACTGTGCAGACTTATTAGGCAACTTAATAATAACTAAATATATTTCCACCTCACTTGTTTATTTTCACCAGGTAAACCAATATAACTGCACAACATTTAGAAATAAACATTTCTGACATGCAAAAACAAAACCCCAAAAAATTAGTTACTAATACAGCCACCTTTCTTTATGATGACACTCATCAGCCTACCATCCATAGATTCTGTCAGTTGCTTGATCTGTTTACAATCAACATTGCATGCAGCAGCCACCACAGCCTCCCAGACACTGTTCCGAGAGGTGTACTGTTTTCCCTCCCTGTAGATCTTACATTTTATGAGGGACCACAGGTACTTTATGGGGTTCAGATGAGGTGAACAAGGGACCATGTCATTATTTTTTCATCTTTTAGACCTTTACTGGCCAGCCACGCTGTGGAGTAGTTGGATGCATGTGATAGAGCATTGTCCTGCATGAAAATCATGTTTTTTTTAACGATACCGACTTCTTCCTGTACCACTGCTTGAAGAAGTTGTCTTCCAGAAACTGGCAGTAGGTTTGGGAGTTGAGCTTCACTCCATCCTCAACCCGAAAAGGTCCCACAAGTTCATCTTTGATGATTCCAGCCCATAACAGTACCCCGCCTCCACCTTGCTGGCATCTGAGTTGGAGTGGAGCTCTCTGCCCTTTACTGATCCAGCCTCTGGCCCATCCATCTGGCCCATCAAGACTCACTCTCATTTCATCACTCCATAAAACCTTTGAAAAATCAGTCTTAAGATATTTCTTGACCCAGTCTTGATGTTTTATCTTATGTTTCTTGTTCAAAGGTGGTCGTTTTTCAGCCTTCCTTACCTTGGCCATGTCTCTGAGTATGGCACACCTTGTGCTTTTTGATACTCGAGTAACATTGCAGCTCTGAAATATGGCCAAACTGGTGGCAAATGGCAACTTGGCAGTTTCACGCTTGATTTTCCTCAATTCATGGGCAGTTATTTTGCGCCTTTCTTGCCCAATACGCTTCTTGCGACCCTGTTAACTATTTGCCATGAAATGCTTGATTGTTCAGTGATCACCCTTAAAAAGGTTGGCAATGTCAAGACTGCTGCATCCCTCTGCAAGACATCTCACAATTTTGGACTTTTCAGAGCCCATCAAATCTCTTTTCTGACCCATTTTGCCAAAGTAAAGGACGTTGCCTAATAAGTATGCACCCCTTATATAGGGTGTTAATGCCATTACACCACACCCCTCCTCATTACAGAGATGCATATCACTTTATTTACATAATTGGTAATTGGCTCTCAAGCCTATACAGCTTGGAGTAGGACAACATGTATAAAAAGTATCATGTGATCAAAATACTCATTTGCCTAATAAGTCTGCACACAGTGTATATCCACAGGTATGTCTCTAATTAACTCCAATAAACCTATCAGAAGCTTCCAAAGACATGATATCATCATATGGGCTGTTCTATATTGTTTAAAGGCATAGTACTCTAAGTAAATGTAAAGTTTTGACTTTGCAGAAAGTAATAAAAATGCCTTAAAACATTCTCCTATTATTCTGGCATTTGGCAAATATAAATAATTTTGTTTCCTAATTGACCTAAAACCGGAAAGGTTTATGCTGATTTCTTGTCAGATAGTGAGAACAACATGTGTATGTGTCTTTTTAGATAGTGTATGGAAACTTCTGATTTCAAATGTACATATAAGCAAGACATTGAATTTTACCCTTCTTTTGGTGCCTAGAAACTGAAGAAAAATGAAAAAAGAGATGAACAATTGCACATCTTGCGTTTTCTTCTGCTAAGAATAATAGATCCCTTTTTTTGTAGGTGATGAGAAGGTCCTTTTGGCAGGTTGCTATTGATGACAGAGATCAAGTTACAATATTTGCAGTATTGGAGTGCTTCTTATGGAGTAAATACCACATGTTCGAATCCATTTGTAGTAATCACCACTGGAATCCACATTTATATTGAATGGCATGCTCCCTGAGAACTTTTGTGCTATTGGCAAAGGCTTTTTTCAGGGTGAGTGTTGCAACAGAGAGCTCTATAAACAGAGTTATATTGTTAAAGTGCTCTGGGAGAGAGGACGGTTGTGAGCTAGTCCCATTATCTCCTCTTTCACATGAAAAAAGTATATTCTCACATTGACATCCCTAGGTATTGAGGATGGAAGGGCCTTAGGTTTAACTAATCAATTAGCATGGTCAATTACCAAGTCTGCTTGAATTTCAAGCAGACTTGGTAATTGACCATGCTCATTGATCAGTGATAATGTTAGAGAAGTCCACAAGAAAGTCTTTAAAATCATTTCATTTTACAGTCTCTGGCCCCCTTCACACGTCCCTGAAAAACACACACGTGTGTTACGTTCCGTTTTTCGGGTTCGTTTTCCGTTTTTATGTCCATTTTTATGGTACGTGTGGCATCCGTGTGAATGGCGTATGCTAGCCGTGTGTGCGTGTGGAATGTCCGTGTGTGCGTGAGATACGTAAGGGACATGTCCGTGTGTTGCCCGTGTGAAATGTTCCATGTGTTATGCACAATGTTGTTGATACATACCCGCTGACAGCAGACAGAGTCGTTAGATGAGAATGAACTCGGGTGAACTTCACCCGACTTCATTGTCATACCGCGACTCAGTGTGGCGTCCTGAATAGTGGTCACCCATGAAGGAATCACTGGTGACCGCTAATCCCCTGAGTGACTGAAGTGAGCAGCGCGATTAGTGCTGCCATCACTCAGGCTACCTGCGGCTAGCTGGATCCTCCACCCAAGACTGCAGCTCACCTGTGAATTCATCGCTGTCACTCGGGCGTCTTGCTGTCACAGTTGGAGGATCCAGCGGTGGCCGCGAGTAACCTGAGTGACGTTATCGCTGATAGCGCGACTCTCTTCAGTTGCTGCGTGGAACTGACAGGAGCGGTGGTGTTCTGCTGCAGCTCCTGTCACCTTCATGTAGCAGATCTGAGAGCGTCGCGGGACCTCCGTGGATTACACTGGACATGGAGGGGTTTTTGGGGCTTAATAAAGTGGTGAACAAGGGTATTTGTTAGTGTTTATTATTGTAAATAAAGGATTTTTTCACTGTGTGTGTTTATTAACTTTAAATTACAGGTTAATCATTGGGGGTGTCTCATAGACGCCTGCAATGATTAATCTAGGACTTAGTGGCAGCTATGGGCTGCTGCCATTAACTCCTTATTACCCCGATTGCCACCGCACCAGGGCAAATTGGGAAGAGCTGGGTAGAGTCTCAGAACTGTCGTATCTAATGGATGCGGCCATGCTGGACGGCTCCTGGCTGATATTGTTAGGCTGGGGGGCTTCCCGTAACGTGGGGCTCCCCATTCTGAGAATACCAGCCTTCAGCCGTATGGCTTTATCTTGGCTGGTATAAAAATTGGGGGGACCGCACGCCAGTTTTTTTAATTATTTAATTATTTATTTTACTGCACAGTATAGACCCGCCCACCCGCTGCTGTGATTGGTTGCAGTGAGACAGCTGTCACTCAGCGTGGGGGCGTGTCTCACTGCAACCAATCATAGGCACTGGTGGGCAGGGAAAGCAGGGAATACGAGATTGATTATTGAGCGGCCGGCTTTTTCAAAATAGTAAAAGCCGCCGGAGTTTTCTTAACAGCCGTCCAGCGCCACGGCAGTGATTGGGGAACAGTGAGTATGAGAGAGGGGGGAGACTGACCGACAGACTGAGAGAGGGACAGACAAGACAGAGAGACTGACCGACGGACTGAGGGTGATTGACTGACAAACACAGAAAAAAAAAAAATGACCGACATCGCTAGAAAAAAAGCACAAAACGTACACGGAGCATACGGAGATGCATCCATGTCACGTACGTGTGCTCACGGACCCATACACTTTCATTGGGTGCATGTGTGCGTGTTCTGTGCAGAAAACGGACAGGCATCCGTGTAATACGGTGTAATACGGATACACATACGTTTCACGCACATGGACACACGCACCATACAGAATAACGCACGTGTAACTACAAACATTAAATAACATTGGAGCACGTGTGTCCGTGTCTACCGTACATACGGAAACGGACCAAACAAGCACGTGTTTCACGGACGTGTGAAGGGGGCCTGAAACAAATTTTGTTATGACGGGATCTATTCTCAATATAGGCCAGTTTAAGTTTGATGGCATCAACTTCTTCCTTTGTAGCGGTAGAGTCCACCATTTCATTATGCTCAGATGTTATTTCCACCAATTTGTTTTCCACATGTGAGGTTGGGGGTCTCCGAAAGACAATATTTCTTTGTGCAAATTGTTAAAGGCATAGTGCAGATGTTTTTGAATTGAGCATTTCAATTCTGTTAGAAGGATCCGCATAGTGAATTTCATTATATGAGGAGCTTAGTTGAGTACATTTTGAATGATCACTGCTGGTCTGCAGAGTGATGCAGGTTTGTTGATTTGGCTGGAGCGATGGGATAGTAGCTTTGATATTATGGCCTGTGCCAGATCCTGGCGTAGCTTCAGAGTTGTTGAAAGCTCAATCTGTATACCCTTTGATTGATGAGGTAGAATCTTGGCTACTCGCAAAGGATACTAGCATCAGTAGAGGGTCTGTGAAAGAGTTTTATGGTAGGTTCTGCCAGCGGCATTTTGGGTTCCTTCTGAGGCTGAGAAAAACTTTGTAAGTAAGAGAGGGCTTTTCTTCTGCTTCTCCCATGTATTCGTTATTGCTTTAGCGATGTCGCTGCGTGTAAAGCTGCCTTTAGTCTTCATAACACCTGAAGAGCACCCATGTAATTTGTTCTGTATATGTTTACCTCTTCATATTGTATCGTTCATTTTTTCTTTAGCTTTATCTTAAAATGTAGATGTAATATTACAAAGTAATATATGTATTGTAAGGTTGCACCCCGCAACCTGGGGGGTTCCACTCGCTTGCAGTGGTGTGAGGTAGCTTCAGCAACACATGTACACAGTCTCTTTATAAAAATTTCCAGCCGTTTATTAAAAACTTGTCATAAACGGAAAACATTAAACATAACAGGCCTCTCCTGGCTTAAGGCAAAAACATAGCACAATCACATACCGTGGGCTTCCAGTCCAATACAGTCTCTATTGGAAGTGTGGCGCCTGTACACACTGGCTCCTGCCAGCCAGCGAACAACACTTGGTGTGCTTCCTTCCAAGAACCCAGAGACACTCTGCAGACTCCTGTCTGTCTCTCCACTCCAGGAGAGCTTTGGTCCAGTAGCCACAGCACTAACCAGCCTGGCTTGCACACTACTTCCAGTCTAAACCCAGACTGAAATCCAGAGCCCCCTGCTCTGCTCTCACACCCTGCAGAACACACACTGAGTCTCCTAAATCAGACTGGATACACCCACAGGTGGAGGTCTGTGATTATCCAGACCTGCACAGCACACAGGCATTATTAAAGGTAACCTGACTCTTAAATGCAGAAACAAGCCTTTGTGGAACTACAAGTCCCATAGCAACCTCTTCAGTTTAATATCGCAGTGACCTTCTTCACTGCGACATATAGCAACCATTTACCACATTGATGGTCGCTACCTCACATATCCCCCCCCCTCTGTTCAAACTTGTAGGGTTGAACACTCGATACCCTACAGGGGACTCGAGATGGGGCATCAGGGTCACCTTGCCCTACCAGTTGAGAGAGCCCACTTTGACAACCTGGAGCTCCAGTTCTCAACATACCGTCTGTCACCAAACCCTTCACAGGAAACCCACTTCTCAGACACGGTCCCTGGTCAGACCTATCTCTCCATGACCGTCTCAAACGGTCAGTGTGGTAGTGAGACACTCTCTTAGTCGTAACTACTGTGCGGCTCGACCCTGCGCTATTCAGTCCACTAGAGGGGCTACTGTTTGGGTACATCAGCCCTGAGGTTCTGCCGTAACTAGATCCTATGCATTCTCTGTGTCCAGATCGATATTGGGCTCTTCTTCTAGGACATCTTCGTCCATTGCTCTGATTGTTCACTTTCTCAATGCCATCTTTGGCTAGAGACATGTCCCAAGCGCCATTCTTTCCTTCGGACATTGTCTTAGAGGGCTTAGAGTCTTCAGAGTCTGTGCTACAGCCCGATGTATAATTAGGTCCTCTATAACCTTGGCTCCTTTTACTACAGGACCTGCTTCCTTTGCCATCTGAAGCAACACAGTCACCAGGTGGACCGCACTTCTTTGGGCCCTGGCCCGAAAGTGGTCGCGACCTCACACTAACTTGACAAAGTTTCTCTGCAATCTTCTGTCTTTCAAGATTCAATTGCTTTAGTTCTTCCAGGTATCTCAGTCTGTATTCCAGGAGAACTCGTATATTTTCAACACACTCCTTTGTTCCCACAATGACACAGGGAACCATACTGACTTCGCAGAGTATCCTGGCTTCATTATGAATATTAATTCTTACTCTCGTCACACCGGACATATCAACCATCTCCTGCATGACTCTTCCATTTCTTCCAATCAGCTTATTGACCAGTTTTCTGGGCACTTGTGTGACCTTCTCCACAAACTCCAACAACCTTCGAGCTCTCTTGACTGCTTCTGCAGTTTTCCCATAGATTCGGAATGTTCCACTATTTTCTTCCACTTCAATAGCTGTAATACCTGGAACCTTCCTGGCTTGCTGAATGTTACTTCTCAGCGCTCTTATTGCAAGCCCAATTAATGGTTTCTTCACAACTACCACTTCCTGAAACGCTGCGGTGAGCTGCTTCATATGCTCCAATTGTTTGGTGTCTTCTGCCATCCTTCTAGAGATGAGCCACTTCGTGCGAAGACACTGTAGGTGCATGCCACTCAGGATAGCCACCCGCTTCTTTGTGACATCACTTACAGAGCACACCACCAACCGACAAGACTCTGGGGCAAAGTACACTTTACAGGCTCCTACTGCCTTCTGAAATCTCTCATGCACCTTCTCACTGGCACAGGCTTCTCTTAAGTCTTTTGGCACATCTATCAGATAATTGAAGACTGGTCTGCTTCCTTTACTTTCAAGGACACTAGACTGTTCCTGAGGTCTCTTGCCTCCTTCTATATTCTTCACCAAAGGCTTCACCTTTTCAGTTACACCCTCCTCGGGCTCAGCCCCAGCCTCAGAGCCTTTGGGTTTCAGGCTCTTAGCTGAGTCAATCTTCTTGTCTGCGGTCTTGGTCTTACCCACCGAGTCTGTCAGGCTCTCAGCTTCTGATGAGACCTCACGTCCAGACCTCACCTCTTCTTCAGAGGCTCTTTCCACTTTTACAGCACCAGCTGTGTCTTGGGACTTCACTGCATTCCCTCCAACTTCCTCTTGGGTCTCTGCAGTGTCACCCTCTGCCCTCGCTTGGGAGTTCACAACATCGCCTTCTACCAGGGTGTCACACCCTTCACCACAGTACTCTCTTCCTCTTAGAGCTTTGGGGCTGTATTCACTGTTATCCACCCTAGCACTAGATAGTTCATTGGTCTGCTCACTATGACCTTTGTGGATTTTTCTTCCACCAACACTCTCTAGGATGTCATCTCTTACAGTACTTTCCAGGATTTGATATCCTAGAGTGCTTACACTCAACAGACAATCAGCATCACACTGGGAAGTCATAGGGGACACCACCAGTACTTCCTTGGTCGGCTCCTTTTCTGCGTTTTCACCCTGCTGATTTATGTTGTTACAATGTGTCAGTTCCAGCTCAGACTCATCTTTCTTTGCCATGATTTTGCTGTCCGACTCTACATTAGCAGTTGCTATTGGCAACGTGCCTTTCTCAACCTTCTGTGCACACTCAGATTCTGGAAGGGAATGCACACTTTGGGCAGAAATACACGACACTTTCTCTATCTGGACCATATTGTCAGAGGTTGTAGCTTGCTCCGCCCCTCTGCGCCTCTGGCGACGGGAGGTTTTCCCCTCTTTGCTCATCAGCACGTCATATCCCTAAGGGGGGGGCACATCCATCTTTTTCTTTGGTCACCCCTAACTTAGTACTGTCACCTCTAGTAGGCATGGTCTTCCCCTTATTACATAATATCATACTACTAGGAACACTTTCAGCCTCCCGCTGTGATAGGGCTTCCTTTGAGCTTTTCCGGCTTTTACACAAGCAGCTGGCCATTTCCGCCATCGACCACAAGTCGTCAAAAAAATTAAAGTCCCGGCCTATTATAATGGAGTGCGGTAAGTCAGGCACTACCCCAACATTAACGGGTCCTAACACCCCATCCGTCTCAACAACCACTCGGGACCGTGGATACTCTCCAATGTTCCCATATCTGCAGCTGGCTTCAATCCTTCCAAGAATCGGGTAGTCATCGAGTGTGGCCCTCACCAGGGACACCAAGCTCACCGAGTCTACCAGCCCAGTCACATATTTGCCATCAACTTCCACAGAAAACAGACGTGACTTCTCGTCAGCCGGGCAGTCTGTACCGCAGACCGGACACGCATAGCATGAACACCATTGTCCTTGGCTACTGTCCATTGGTGCCACTACACCTTCGGATTTGGGATGCTCCACCCCTTTTTGTGCCACCATCGTTCTCTGGGTAGCCCCCTTTTGGGTAACCACCCCTTTCTGGGACTCTGCCCCCTTTTGGGGTTTCTGTGGCTTCCTTGCAGTGTTTTTAGACCCCAGTTCACACAGTTCCCCTTTAACTCGCTGGGCACCCTGTGTTCATACTGGCCCCAGAAGGGAGTTCATCAACTGGTCCACTGCTGCCACATCAGTGCGCACTGATGGCTCCTGCTGTCCACGCACAAGGAACTGGTACAGCTCCTCCATAGCGTCCATTTGTGCACCCTCCATGCTGAAACAAGAAAACAAACAGGAGGGGCGCTCCAATGGGTAATACCCGGTGGTCTAAAGAGGGGGGAGGGGGTTAGAGAACCACTAACCTTTCCAGGTTGTACCGCCCGTACAACCAGGATCTCCAGCCTGTGGTGTATCACTGCTCACCAAACAGGGCCCCGCAATTCCGGGTTGGCCTGGAACCTCCAGTCACTGGTCTCTCGCCACTGCAGCACGGAACCCTGCAGACCCGCTGATTTACCGCCAGCAGCTGGAGTACGCTGTCCCTGTTCTTGGACCCGCCGATCCACCGCCAGCTGCTTGAGTGCGCCAACACGATTTTCGTGGACCCGCCGATCCACTGCAAACAGCTTCAAAAATTGTTTTCATGGACTCGCCGATCCACAGGCAACACTTCAGCAGTTGCTAGACGAGCTGCCTGGATTGCTGCCCGCATTCTCCACCATATGTAAGGTTGCACCCCGCAACCTGGGGGGTTCCACTCGCTTGCAGCGGTGTGAGGTAGCTTCAGCAACACATGTACATAGTCTCTTTATAAAAATTTCCAGCCATTTATTAAAAACTTGTCATAAACGGCAAACATTAAACATAACAGGCCTCTCCTGGCTTAAGGCAAAAACATAGCACAATCACATACCGTGGGCTTCCAGTCCAATACAGTCTCTATTGGAAGTGTGGCGCCTGTACACACTGGCTCCTGCCAGCCAGCGAACAACACTTGCTGTGGTTCCTTCCAAGAACCCAGAGACACTCTGCAGACTCCTGTCTGTCTCTCCACTCCAGGAGAGCTTTGGTCCAGTAGCCACAGCACTAACCAGCCTGGCTTGCACACTACTTCCAGTCTAAACCCAGACTGAAATCCTGAGCCCCCTGCTCTGCTCTCACACCCTGCAGAACACAGACTGAGTCTCCTAAATCAGACTGGACACACCCACAGGTGGAGGTCTGTGATTATCCAGACCTGCACAGCACACAGGCATTATCCACTGCAACATATAGCAACCATTTACCACATTGGTGGTCGCTACCTCACAGTATGTATAGATATGAACATATGCATACTTTGTCAACTATGACTATAATGATTGTAAGTTTTATATTGCATAGGATACCAACAAAGCAGCTGTGCTATACATAGGCAGCATTCTTTTTTGAAGAATTTGAAAATCTGTGTATTAAGACTAGAATCCTTTGTTTCATTCAAGGTTGGGAACTGTTATAAATAAAATATAAATTCTGCCATAAAACATGTGTATGGCCTTGTCAAATAGTGATGCAATGCAATAGTCAAGGGCCTGATATTTTTTTCAGATAATAAAGTGATAACGTGTTTTGGTTTACAGCAGAATTCAGATAAGTTGATAAAACACTTAGTAAAAATGTAAAGCTTCAAAGCAATGGGAATATAGTTGACAAAGAAAATCAAAATTAAAAAAGTCCAGTGCAATTCATAAACATGATTACATGGTTCAACCCAAAGACTGATTACATGCAGCTATATTTACGAAGGGAGGAGATTTTCACCGGCAATAAGGCTACGTTCAGATAGCCGTGTGCTCTACATCTTTTTCTCAGACAGTACCATAGAGGTTTAATTGATGCATACAGTATAGAGCCCAATTTATCAAGACTGCTGTTGTGAAGATTGAATTCGTTTTTAAAATATTTGATTTTTGTTATATGCTCACTGTTCTGCTGTCTAACCCTTGTCCTGTTTGAACATCTCCCCTTCTTGATAATTTATTTTACTCATTTATATAGAACTATTGATTCCACAGCGCTTTACAGATGTGATCACCACAGACCCTATTGGGGCTCACAATTTAAATTCCCGATCAGTATGTTTTTGGGAGGAAACTGGAGAACCCAGAGAAAACCCAAGCAAACAAGGCAAGAACATACAAACTCCTTGCAGATGTTATCTTCAATGGGATTTGAGCTCAGGTTCCCAGCGCTGTATGACTGCACTGCTAACCACTAAGCCACCATGGTTGTTAGTACAAGATTTTACCTTTGGAATATAGTAAATTCTTTTGTGTCTGTTTCTAGATGTTTGAAATTATGACACCCACCTGATCTTTATGGTCTTTCCTGTCCAGCATGGGTGTTTGTTTTTCTTTGCCTGATCTTGCCTGCTTAGGTGTCTAATCACTTGACTACTTTAGTAAGGTAAATTGGGCCTAGCTCATAGCAAATACTTCCCTACATATTAAGATCTTATCTAAAGAAAGTAAATGTACTGGGCACACATATGCAATATCTGTCTAAGTGCCATATTGTTGAAGTTTATGTACAGTTAAATATAGCAGTTAGACAGGGCTGGAGACAAGTAAGTGTCACGCTCCCGGTGTCCCAGCAGCGCTCCTTACCTACTGAGCCGGTTTCACCATCCAGGCACTACTCCGTACCCACTGATCCGGTCGCACCTGCATTGCACCGCTCCGTGCTCACTGATCCAGTCTCGCCATCGCACCACCGCTCCTTGCTCACTGGTCCAGTCCATGCGTCCACCGGTCACGCCTGCCACTCCCGCTCTTGCTCCCCTGAGTCCTGTTCCAGGTCTCAGGAGTCTGACTCTGACTGATGCCTCTGTATAGGACCGTGCCGCGCCCACTCACCTGGTCTTATGGGCCCAGCACTGCTGCAACAGGAAATGACCTGAGGCTGTGCTGGGTATATAAGACTGGCCTTTCCATGTGGGCGGGGCCTGATCATTGCTTGTGTTTCTTTGCTTTGTCTTGTGAGCTAGGTGCTCAGGTTCTTTTGTTCCTGTTTCCTGTATTACTGCCTTAAAGTACGCTGTGACCCTAGTGACCTGGTCCTGTCTTTGCTTCCTGATACCTGCACCTGTTCCTGTACTGTCCTATGGGACTCCATGACCCTTGTGACCTGGTTCTTCCTGTTCCTGCCACGCTAGTGCTCCAGCTACCGTGTACCCTGCCCTCCAGGTGGGGTGCTCGGTCCAGTGGATCCACCTCCTGGGCCTACCAGTCCTCCCCGGCCCTCACAGTAAGCTATGCATCATATTTAAACAAGCATTCTTCTTGTTCACTTCTGGTCCTTAATACATTTTCCATACCTTTTTACTTTATCTATGTTCTAGCTGCTGATTTCTTTTAATTCTACCACCCTATTACACATTCTTTGAATTCTCTCCATATCAGTCTCTCTTTCCACCCCTTTTACATGCAAAACTCTCATGCTCTACTCTCATTTCTAAAACACTCAAAAGCAAGCAGTGGCACCAAATAGCACACAAAAGACTTTCACACATTACTGAACCCCTTGCTCATTCTCATTATTTTTTGTTACCTAGTCAGTGATGCTAACTACCCTGAACCTAGCCCTCCTTGTACTAGTAAATATAACTCTCTTCATGCTTCACATAAGTACCCTACTGATCTTATTAACATTTATTGCATGCATTCTCCTGTCTCTTTTAATTGTGCCCTCTGGAACTCAAGTCTCATAACCTTCTGGCTCTCACTGAAGCCTAAACCTACCACTCGGAAATTATTGCTACAGTTGGTGGCCTACATTTTTCTCATGTCCTCACACCTGAAAGTAGCCAAAGTGGAGACGTTGGTTTGCTCCTTTTATCACAATGTGCTTTCCTGGTAATCCCGCTAGTACCCTGGGTTGTGTTCCCTTCTTCTAGAGTCCATATCATTAGACTCTTCAAAACCTTCTCCTCATAAGTGGTGGTTGTATATCACCCTACATGCAAACTGAATGAGTTCCTGAATCACTTTGTAATGTGAAAATATATAGTGTGCACTCACTCTTAATAGAGTAGCACAGAGGTGCTAGTATAGGGGGCGTAGTCTCAGCCATAGCTCCAGAAGATCAGCATATGCAGAAAGCAGGACAACTAAGGCCGGTTTCACACATCCGGCTTTTTGCCATTTTGCCGGATCCGGCGCTCTCCTGTACAGATAATACAGTACAATGACAGCGCTGTAATTTCCAGGTCACATGCGCCGGTCACATGACAGCATGTGACCGGCGCTTGTTGCGCTGTCATTGTACTGTATTAACTGTACGGGAGCGCGCCGGATCCGGCAAAATGGCAAAAAGCCGGATGTGTGAAACTGGCCTTAGTCCACAAATGGGATGGTGAAATTCCACCTCTTTTCTAAGGTTTTTTTTTGTTGTTTTTTTTTTTGCTCCATTTATTCAATCCGTGCCCTGGTCTAACTTTGGTGATCATACACAAAAAGGGAAAAAACAAGAAGGTAAGGGTCCCACACTGCGGAAACGTTTACCTTGCGGGGTGTCATACCAGCATGGAAATCAGCTTAGGCTCTTCATGATCCTGGCTTGGAGGTGGACGCCTATGCAGGTTAAGAAATCCATATGTAGTCGATGGGAGAGATAAGACCGCACACTCTGGATATTGCCAGAAACGATCTTCTTTATTGATGTAAACGGTGCAGGATAAAATGCAGGAGAGGAGCTAGGTACAGGACCTGTCGAAGCATGATTAGACGTGAAACGGCCGTCGTCCGTGAAGGAGCCTGCACCTAGCTCCTCTCCAGCATTTTATCCTGCACCGTTTATATCAATAAAGAAGATCGTTTCTGGCAATATCCGGAGTGTGTGGTCTCATATCTCCCATGGACTTCAAACACAAGAAGGGACATGCAGGAATTCTATTTTTCATGTGGTTACTGACAAATTAAAAATTAGCGATTTTTGTGAACAAGGTAGAGGAGGGCCGAAACATCAAATATTTCAATTGTTGCTATTCAATCCTAAAATAAATGTCACTTTATTTTTGCATTGAAAAATTTCTGTCTCCTCACTATTGTATGCCTGTAAAGAGTGTGCAGTATTTTTTCACTTTGTAATGTGGCTTCCACAATTACTATCCTGTGACTAGAGATGAGCGATGTTCGAATCGAACCATTCGCCAATTTCAAATTCGAGTTGTTTTGGGCGGTGTTCGAGTCGTTCGACGAACTCGAACAATTTGCTTCACGTTTGACAAATCGAGTTAACGTTCGATATCAGTTCGATCACCAAAAGCGTGGCTTTTCACAGTAAGGTTATGTGTGCACGATGTTTATCTGCATGCGTCCTGCGTCCCCAGCACAATCCCTCTCTCTTTCCTACTCATCGATCAGCTGCACGGCTGTCACAAATCTCCGGCGGCTTTTCCTCTTTTGAAAATGGCTGCTGCTCACTATTCAATCTGGTATTCCCCGCCCACTGGCACCCATTATTGGTTGCAGTCAGACACACACCCACACTGAGTGACAGCTGTCTCAATGCAACCAATCACAGCTGCCGGCGGGCGGGTCTATATCATTCAGTAAAATAAATAAATAATGAAAAAAAAAAACCTGTGTTCCCACCCAATTTTGATACAAGCCAAGATAAAGCCACACGTCTGGAGGCTGGTATTGTCAAGATGGGGAGCGCCACTTTATGGGGAGCTCACCACCATAACAATATCAGCCAGCAGCTGCCCGGAATTGCCGCATCCATTAGATGCGACAATCCCAGTACTAACCCCGGCTCATCTCGAATTGCCCCGGTGCGGTGGCAATCGGAGTAATAAGGTTAGGTTAATCATGGCAGGCGTCTCCCCGAGATACCTTCCATGATTAACCTGTAAGTGAAAGTAAATAAACACACACAACGAAAAATCCTTTATTTAGAATAAAAGACAAAAAAAACCCCTCTTTTACCACATTATTAATCCCCAACCACCTCAAGGTCCGAAGTAATCCACACAACGCTTTCAGCTCTGCTACATCAAGCTGAGAGGAAGTGCCGCAGAACACGAGCACTCTGTGTCAGCTCCACGCAGCAACTGAAGTGAGCCGCGCTGTCACCGGAGACTTCACTCAGGTAGTGCCTGCGTGTGTGCGAGGATGAGGATGGGGCAGTAGTGCCTCTTGTCTCCCCTCTCTCTTCTCTCTCTCTTCTTTCTCTCTTCTCTCTCTCTCCTTTCTCTCTCTTTCTTCTCTCTATCTGCTCCCTCTCTCCTCTCTCTCTCTTCTCTCTCTCTCCTCTCTCTCTCTTCTCTCTATTTCCTGTCTCTCCTCTCTCTTTCCTCTCTCTCTCCTGTCTCTCATCTCTCTCTCTCTCCTCTCTGCTGGGTCTCTTCTCTCTCTCGTCTCTCTCTCTCCTCTCTCTTTTCTCTCTCTTCTATCTCTGTCTTCTCATTCTCTTCTCTCTTCTCTCTCCTCTCTCTCTCCTCTCTCTTTTCTCTCTCTTCTCTCTCTTCTCTCACTTCTCTCTCTCCTCTTTCTCTTCTTTCTTCTCTCCTCTCTCACTCATATCTCTCTCTCTCATCTTTGTAGCTGAATAATCTACTTCTGGTTTCTGTACTGCAATACAGAGGTCAATATTACGAAATCTTCCTATGCTTTTGATTACAGGCAGAGCCTCAATGCGTAGAGCACACCAGTGACTATGCAAGGGGAATACATGTAATAGCAGAAACTGCTGTGTGAATACTGACATGAAAAATTCAATAGCTATATGTAAGAATGAAATGGGAAAAATGGAACCTGCATTACTGCAATGAACATATGAATCAAGAGAAATTTAGCTACTGAATTGACCAATGCAATAGAGCCCCAACACTACACCAAAGTATTTCTCTACGTTGGGGTCCCTAGCTTGTGTGTGTCCTCTCATGCAGTTAAAAAACTTACCGTGTATGGGAAGCTGAGACCCAGGCTATATATACGTATCATGTGGATTGGCAATAGGTGTGAATGGAGTGGGTTCACAAACGAAAAACTACTAACAAATAAGGAATAACGTTTGGAACTCCATTCTATGTCTGTAGTGCCAAACGTTATTCCTTATTTGTTAGTAGTTTTTCGTTTGTGAACCCACCCCATTCACACCTATTGCCAATCCACATGATACGTATATATAGCCTGGGTCTCAGCTTCCCATACACGGTAAGTTTTTTAACTGCATGAGAAGACACACACAAGCTAGGGACCCCAACGTAGAGAAATACTTTGGCGTAGTGTTGGGGCTCTATTGCATTGATCAATTCAGTAGCTACATTTCTCTTTATTCATATATTCATGGCAGTAATGCAGGTTCCATTTTTCCCATTTCATTCTTACATATAGCTATTGAATTTTTCATGTCAGTTTTCACACAGCAGTTTCTGCTATTACATGTATTCCCCTTGCATAGTCACTGGTGTGCGTACCTTATCTCCATATAGTGATATTTTTTTAGGTTTTTGCACCCAGTTCAGACATAGAATGGAGTTCCAAACGTTATTCCTTATTTATTCAATGCGTAGAGCTGCTGCCTAAGGTGAATAAGTTCACGAGTTTGAGTCCCAGCCATCCCGGTAAAGAATTTAATTTAATTTATTTATAATTTTAAATTATAATTATTATTTATTTATAATTATAATTTAATTATGCACTGAGGGTAGGAGCCAGACATCAGCTGTGAGCCGCCGGACACACCTCTAAAATCGGAGCAGTTCACGGAATGAGGCTGCATTGCTCTCTCCTCTCTCTCTTCTTTCTCTCTCCTCTCTCTCCTCTCAATCTCCTAGCTCCCTTCTCTTTCTCTTCTCGCTCTATTTTTTCTCTCTCTCTCTCCCTCTCCTCTCTCTCCTCTCTCTCTTCTCTCTCTTCTCTCTCTTCTCTCTCTCTCTCTCTCTCTCTCTCATCTCACTTTCTCACTCATCTCTCTCTCTGTCTCATCTCTCTCTCATCTTTTTAGCGGAATAATCTACCTCTGGTTTCTCTACTGCAATAAAGAGGTCGAGATTACAAAATCTTCCTATGCTTTAAATTACAGGCAGTGGCTCAAAGGGTAGAGCTGCTGCCTAAGGAGAATTAGTTCACGAGTTCGAGTCCCAGCTGTCCCGGTGAAGAATTTAATTTATTTATATTTTAAATTATAATTATTATTTATTTATAATTTAATTTAATTATGCACTGAGGGGAGAAGCCGGACATCAGCTGTGAGCCACGGGAAACACCTCTAAAATCGGAGCAGTTCACGGAATGAGGCTGCATTGCTCTCTCCTCTCTTTCCTCTCTCTCTTCTCTCTCTCTCTTCTCTCTCTCCTCTCTCTTCTCTCTCTCTCTTCTCTCTTTCTTCTCCCTCCCTTCTCTCTCTCTCAGAGCTGGTGATGATCAGCTGATGCGGTCACCTGAAGGAATCAGCTGACACTATAAGTCGAGCGGTGAGGCCGGCATTTTACCGCCCCGCTAAACTATCAGCTGATGCTGTCGGACAGGGGTCTGCACAGAAGTGTGTAGTTTGGGTTTTTTTTGCACTGCTGCATCAGCTGATTGTATAAAAGCTGATTATACAATCAGCTGCTGTGTCATGTGGTTCAGGCCCTTGAACCTGACACATCATCTGATCGCTTTCCCTTCCAGCAAACCGATCAGATGATATTGGATCTGGATTGGACGGTGCAGGACCCTTGACCCAGGATTACTGTGGAGGAGGTTCTTTATTTCAATAAAGATGGAGTCACTAATTGTGTTGTGTTTTATTTCTAATAAAAATATTTTTCTGGGTGTTGTTTTTTTTTTTATCTGTACTAGAAATTCATGGTTGCCATGTATAATATTGGCGTGACACCATGAATTTCAGGCTTAGGGCCAGTTGATAATATACAGCTAGCCTAACCCCATTATTAATGTAAAAATGTGTTGTTGCTTACCAGCAGTCAATAAACAGCAAAGCAAAATTGGTACTATACAGTTGTGGTTACAATTTAAAATGTAACTTTTAATATCCAAGTTAAAATTACCTATATACCACACAACATAAATGGTTGTAAAACCAACTAAAAAATATGGAGCTAATGTTAGGCTCCTCTTATTACCCAGTTTAGGACACTATATACCCGGTAGGAACCACCCCACCGTGGTAACAGTAGTTGAGACAAGAATATGGAACTGTCTCATATGTAATGTACACAATTAGTAATCCACAGCATTAGATAACCATAACACAGGTCTCACTGTGATAAATGAAGCAAAAATCAGTTGTCCAGTAGCAGGGGGGGGCACCAAATCAGCCTCACAATACCCCTTAGCTGGCAACAATCTGACCTGATACTTTCTTAGACCTCCCGATGCGTTTCTTAATTTAACTTAATCCTCAGGGGACTGTGGTCAAGAAATTACAGCTGCAAAATAAACAGTATGATCAGACTAAACAATGCAAGGATATACTGAAGAAATCGCAAAGTATTTTCCAATGAAATCACATTTTTACCTTCATTTGGGAAGCGGACATCAAGCATACTGTGTCCGGGCTGGCATAAAGCAATGGGCTTTCAAAATTGCCGCCCTTAAATATATTGTGGGAGGACCGCCCCACTTATCATAATGATCGCCCCCATGCTGGAAAGGCGACACCCCCCCACAGGACCTGACCAACCATAAGCGGAAGGTCAGAGGGTGTGCCGCCCACCAGAGCGTCCATCCACTACAAGTGGTTGACGTCATCCAAATCCTCGCCCTTAGAAACCATAAGCGCCATGATCGGGGAACCGTCACTAAGTGACGCCCCCACGCGTGCCGATCAGGTGACCCGTCCATGGGTAATTGACGTCATTCCGGCGCCACCCATCCTACCATCACCTGTTTGGCCATGTGACCCAAACCGCACGTATTAACTCGACGCACATCCGGGCACGTGATACAGTGCCCAGGCTAAAGACGTCATTTAGACGCCGCCCATGCTCGCGTCACGTGACCGGTCACATGGACCGCTGTCATAATGCAGATGGAACGCCCATAGCTACAATAGAAGCCGGAGCTATGGGTATAGGTTACGCCCACCTATGCATTGTAAGGGCTAAAGAGATGCCCATAGGTACATGCCATATAAAAATCGCCAATATGAATGGGTATTTATAGTAGGGCATAAAGTTGGAGGATAAACTAGTTGGCAGCTTTTGGTAATAACTAGATATTGTATTGAAAATAAACTATTAATGTTAATCGTAGGACCAAAGGAGGGGGGGTTTGGGAGCGGGAAATGAAAGGAGGGTGAACAGGTAGGCGGGACTCAAAATAAAACAACAAGAGGGAAGGAAATTGGATATACAATGCACTAAGGTTGTCCTAAAAAGTACAAACTGATTTAAAGGACACACAAATTGGATTAGGGGAGGCACCCACAAAAGTGCAGACAACACGGACACGAGAAAATGTGGCAATCATAATGCCAATTGAACAACAAAAATGGAAGTTAGAGTGGGGAAAAATAGTCGAAAAGGTGGGATGTTCTTATAGGGGCCTCCTGTAGTTATCCCTACACTGCCCTACCTGTCCCCTACCTACCAACGGAGTGTAATAACACCTTAAAGTACCGGGTGCCCCCGCTCCATGGTGGCTATCGCTAAAGTCCCTATAGGGCCCTGAGCTCTACAGGAAGCACCCAAAGGTGAGGGTCTCATTAAGGCCCAGCGGTGTCTGGGTCCTCAATGTATAAATCCATTTACACTCACGTTAAAAGATCAAGCGATCCCAATCCTCACCTCGAGCCGGATAATAATGACATCAATCCCCATAAAGGTCAAACCCGAAATGTCTCCATTATGCATTATTTCCATATGTTTTGCCAGGGGAGTATCCCTCTTGTTGGCTATATCTCTGAGGTGCTCCCCCACACGTCTTCTGAACTCCCTCCTCGTCTTGCCTACATATTCGAGTCCACAGCCACATCTTGCTTTATAAATTACGCCCCTTGAACGACAATTAATGAAATCTCCGATGTCAAAAGAATGGCCCGTAACTGAGCTTGAAAAGGTACTTCCAGTCTCAATGTGCGGGCACGCAACTCACCCTCTACATCTAAAACAGCCTCTAAGCTCAGAACGTAGCCAGGTATTCTCTTTCGGGCAAATGAAGTGGCTGTGGACTACCCTATCACCGATAGAGTGGCCCCTCCTATAAGTACATTTTGGATGGCTTCCCACTACATCACCAATGTCCATGTCCATTCTCAGGATTGGCCAGTGCCGTTCCAAGATCTTACGTATCTCCGTGGACCCATTGGTTAAAGTGGAAATAAAACGAAATTTGCCCTCTATTGTCTCATTCTTTTTAGGCGAGGGGACTAGTAAGCTAGTCCTCTCTCTAGATTGTGCTGTTTGAAAGGCTTTCGAGAGGACATGATCTGGGTATCCCCTTTCTCTAAAACGGTTGCGTAGATCTTCCGCTTGTCGGGAGAAGTTCAAAGGGGTAGAACAGTTCCGCCGTGCTCGCAGATACTGCCCTTTGGGGATGCCTGCCCTAAGAGGTCGAGGGTGATTACTCTCCCAGCGTAGAAGTGCATTGGAGGAAGTGGGTTTGCGGAATGTGTTGGTCGTAAGGGTTCCATCAATGTTTTTTGTAACCAGAATGTCCAAAAAGGAGAGCTCTCTCTCATAGCATTGCGCTGTGAAGCCCAAGCCGAGAGGATTGTGGTTGATGTCGGAGACAAATTGTAAAAACGTCTCCTTGGTACCCCGCTATAGTACGAACACGTCGTCTATGTAACGGGTCCACAACACAATCCTGTACAAATCATAGGGGGACTCCTCCTCAAAAATAAGGTTCTCTTCCCACCAACCCAGGAGCAAGTTGGCATAAGATGGTGAACATGTACAGCCCACGGCCGTGCCCCTGAGTTGGTGGAAGAAGAACCCGTCAAAGAGAAAAAAATTCCTCATGAGACAAAAAGAAAGCAATCTAATTAACCACACATTGTGTCTAGCGAAATGACAGCCACGCCCCTTCAAAAAATATTCCACTGCTTTCAATCCATCCTCGTGCACGATTGAAGAATACAAAGCTTCTACATCAACCGAGCACAGAATAGTATCATCATCCAGCACCACATCCTCAATCTTCTTTAAAAAATCGGTGGAATCCAGGGTGAATGAATTAAGAGCACCCACAAAAGGTTTGAGGATATGATCGAGATAGGTGCCAATGTTCTGACAAAGGCCTCCCACCCCAGACACGATTGGTCTGCCTTTAAAGGGTGCGAGGCCTTTGTGAACCTTGGGGAGACAATAGAAAGTGGCCAAAGTGGGATGTGGGGGAAACAAGAAATCATATTCATTTTTGTCTATAAGTTTATCTTCTAAACCCTCTGATAGAAGTACTTTAAGTTCTGCTTTAAATTCATTGAGGGGATTATTTCTCAATTTCTTATAATTACTGTTGTTTCCAAGAATAGTCAAATACATATTCCTATAATCTTCCACATCCTGCACCACTATGTTGCCCCCTTTGTCAGAACTTTTAATGATGATCGAGCGGTCTCGTTCAAGGGTCTGCAGGGCCATCATTTCTGATCTGGTCAAATTAAACATCTTGCATTTTTTCCGGCGAGCCAATATTTCAAAGTCCCTTGAGACTTGTTCAACAAAAACATCTATTGTAGACTGATCAAACAGATTTGGAGGCATACGGTTGCTTTTATTCTTTAGAGAAGTAAATGGACCGTCGCCACAAAGGTTTGCGTCTGGGTCCGACAAATGATAACGCAAGCGTATGTCTCCCAAAAGAGCCTCAGGTACATCCAATTCTTTACTAGTGCGCTTCTCCTCTTTGACAAAATGTTTGTGCCACTTCAGCTTTCTTTGAAATAGATGTAGATCTTTAATACCATCAAATAATTGGAAGTCTGAAGTGGGAACAAAAGAGAGGGCCTT
Organism: Anomaloglossus baeobatrachus; assembly: GCF_048569485.1. Classification (NCBI taxonomy): domain Eukaryota; kingdom Metazoa; phylum Chordata; class Amphibia; order Anura; family Aromobatidae; genus Anomaloglossus; species Anomaloglossus baeobatrachus. The sequence goes on along the minus strand of NC_134356.1, from coordinate 85,318,009 downwards.
GCTAAGCACACACATCTCTTCAGTGGTTAAAGCGCGAGAAGATAAGTTCAGGACCTGTGGTTGTCTGTCTGATTGGACGGTCGAGATTGGCTCCTCAGGTAGTATCCCTGGTCTAAAAAACGTACTCCTGAATTGTCATTATGGAACCCCCTGCCCCTTCCTCTACCCCCCCGGCCATGCTGCCTCCCTCTAGAGTTTTTATTACGTTTTCCACTGTCCGAGGCCTCAGTATCTGTTGAGGAGAATTCTGTTTCGAGATTAGCAGGAGTACTCCTGGAGGAAGAAAAGAGATAAGCCCTCCTATCTTTGAACTCCTGCAAATCTCGTACAAAGCATCTATGCTTACGTTCTTTTAGGTGATACTGAAACCTTTCCAATTGACCCTGCAAAGATGCTTCTTTAGAGGCAAAGTCAGGCTCACTAGAAACATTTTTTTGTAATTTCAATCTGTTCTTTCAGTTGTATTGAAAGAATGGATAGTGCAGATCTCTCTTCCTCCAACAATAACTTCATAAACTGTATGGAGCTATTGGTGGCCTCTCTCTCCCATTTGTCCAAAAGGGTAGAGTTCTTATATCTGAGGCCTGGAAGAAGGGAGATTCTAAGATGGCGGGGAACAATGTCAGATTTTATATAATTTTCTAGACTTTGAACCTCCCACCAAGAAGTAATCTGATTTTTATAAACTCTGGTTAACTCTTTAAAGGCAGCAGTGTAAGTGGGAGTATATTTGGGTTGTGAGAAATCTTTCTCAGAAAAATATCCTTGGCCTCCTGTACCCAGTTACCCGTGTCGAGGCCAGTTGTAAGGAAACCTGCCATTCCAATGAATATAAATCAATGTAAAAATGTGTCGTTGCTTACCAGTAGTCAATAAACAGCAAAGCAAAATTGGTACTATACAGTTGTGGTCACAATTTAAAATGTAACTTTTAATATCCAAGTTAAAATTACCAATATACCACACAACATAAATGGTTGTAAAACCAACCAAAAAATATGGAGCTAATGTTAGGCTCCTCTTATTACCCAGTTTAGGACACTATATACCCGGTAGGAACCACCCCACCGTGGTAACAGTAGTTGAGACAAGAATATGGAACTGTCTCATATGTAATGTACACAATTAGTAATCCACAGCATTAGATAACCATAACACAGGTCTCACTGTGATAAATGAAGCAAAAATCGGTTGTCCAGTAGCAGCGGGGGGCACCAAATCAGCCTCACAATACCCCTTAGCTGGCAACAATCTGACCTGATACTTTCTTAGACCTCCCGACGTGTTTCTTAATTTAGCTTAATCCTCAGGGGACTGTGGTCAAGAAATTACAGCTGCAAAAATAAACAGTATGATCAGACTAAACAATGCAAGGATATACTGAAGAAATCGCAAAGTATTTTCCAAAGAAATCACATTCCTACCTTCATATGGGAAGCGGACATCCAGCATACTGTATCCGGTCTGGCATAAAGCAATGGGCTTTCAAAATTGCCGCCCTTAAATATCCTGTGGGCGGACCGCCCCACTTATCATAATGATCGCCCCCTTGCTGGAAATGCGACACCCCCCACAGGACCTGACCAACCATAAGCGGAAGGTCAGAGGGTGTGCCGCCCCCCGGAGCGTCCATCCACTACAAGTGGTGGACGTCATCCAAATCCCCGCCCTTAGAAACCATAAGCGCCATGATCGGGGAACCGTCATTAAGTGACGCCCCCACGCGTGCCGATCAGGTGACCCGTCCATGGGTAATTGACGTCATTCCGGTGCCACCCACCCTACCATCACCTGTTTGCCAAGTGACCCAAACCGCATGTATTAACCCGACGCACATCCGGGCACGTGATACAGTGCCCAGGCTAAAGACGTCATTTAGATGCCGCTCATGCTCGCTCACGTGACCGGTCACATGGACCGCTGTCATAATGCAGATGGAACGCCCATAACTACAATAGAACCCGGAGCTATGGGTGTAGGTTACGCCCACCTATGCATTGTAAGCCCACCTATGCATTGTGTGTCCTTTAAATCGGTTTGTACTTTTTAGGACAACCTTAGTGCATTGTATATCCAATTTCCTTCCCTCTTGTTGTTATTATTTTGAGTCCAGCCTACCTATTCACCCTCCTTTCCTTTCCCGCCCCCAAAACCCCCCCAATCCCCCAACCCCCACAACCCCCCCCCCTTTGGTCCTACGATTAACATCAATAGTTTATTTTCAATACAATATCTAGTTATTACCAAAAGCTGCCAACTAGTTTATCCTCCCACTTTATGCCCTACTATAAATACCCATTCATATTGGCGATTTTTATATGGCATGTACCTATGGGCATCTCTTTAGCCCTTACAATGCATAGGTGGCATTAAACAAGGAGAAAAATTTGGGAATCATAGCCCGGAATAACCACTATGTAAACCAATATCTTGCAAAAGTATAAAAAACATTTTATTGTTACAAATTTTATAGCAAGACAGAAGTCAATTCATCATTAATTTTTTTACAAATAATCCATAAATCACAGGTAGACAGGGGGAATCCTGACACAAATATCACTAGGGTCCAATAACCAGCATGGGAGTAAATTTAAAGGTCCAACACAATGGAATCCCAAGTTGTTCAATGAGATATACTGCAGAGTATTATTCACCAATAATATTAGCCATCAGTATATTTGTGGCTATATATAAGGTTTTTAGCTGTACCCTGTATACTTCCATCATGATATATATAAGTATTAGAATATATATATAGACATATATATATATATATAGACATAAGTATTAGAATATATATAGACATATAATTAAAATGAAACCATGGCAACTTATACAATCATTTGCTATGGCCAACACTCCATCAAATCTGGAGACGAGAAAATGGCGGATCATAGGAAAGAAGAGAAAGACAGTTGTTCATTCAATCCACTAGGTGACGTAGTCCCTAATGTGACTATCCACCTACATTCAAGGCGTGCCAAGGCTTGCTTAAAATTGCCACCCCTTGCACCCATGTGAAGTTTGTCGATGCCCCGAACCTTAAGAGAAGATGGGTCAAAATTGTGATATATTTTGAAGTGTCGTGGGATGGTCTTGAGAGAGTCGAGACTGGCAACATCCCTTGCAGCTATATCACGTACGTGCTCACGAGTACGTATACGGAGCTGTCTTGATGTTAAACCAGTGTATGCTAGGTTACACCCACATCTGGCTAAATAAATTACGTGATCAGTGCTGCAAGAAATGTAATGTCTAATCTCATACTCTCTCAGACCATCAGCCGACATAAAGACACGAGCCCTTTCAATATTGCTATATGACAGACATGACCCGCAAGGGAAGCAACCCCATCTTGGTTTCCCTATATTAAAGGGAAGAGTGCCACGATGAATGTAATGGCTGCGAACCAAGATGTCTCTCAGGTTTCTGCTCCTCCTTGCCGTCATGTGAGGTTGATCTGAAAGGATTCCTCCCAAAGAGGGCTCCGTACGTAAGACAGGCCAATGTTTAGTAAGAATACGTCTTATTTCCCCCCACTGATTATTAAACGTGGATATAAACCTAATAGGTGAAATTCTGGGTTTTGAAGTAGTAGATGGGATTAGTAGTTGGCTCCTGGGGGTGGATCTGGCTCGGGCATGGCCCTGTTTGATGTTCCGCCAGCTATATCCCCTATTCCTGAACCGCTGGGAGAGATCACCTGCCTGAACATCAAAGGTCTGATCGGAGGAGCATACCCTTTTTAGTCTCAAAAATTGTCCTGTTGGGATAGCCCTGATGGTGGAAGGTGGGTGAGATGATGTTGCATGTAGTAGACTACTGACTGATGTTTCCTTCCTAAATATATCTGTTTGGATAGCTCCATCCGACTGAACAAAAATCCTGATGTCCAGGAAGTCCATGACCTCACTATCACTCCTGAAAGTCAACCTGACATTACGGTTGTTGGAATTTAAATCGGTAAAAAAAGAATAAAGTTCAGGATCGGTTCCCCCCCAGATGATGAATACATCGTCAATATAACGCAACCAGCACTGCACATGGGAGGCGGCCCGGGCACCGTCACCGAAAATCTCCCTCTCCCAATAGCCGAGAAAGAGATTTGCGTATGACGGCGCGCAGGCCGCGCCCATTGCAGTTCCGCGTTTCTGGAGGAAGAACCGATCCTTGAACAGAAAAAAATTATGAGCCATGATGAATTCCAGGAGTTCCAGTATGAGGTCCTGCATAGGGGTCTCCCAGCGGCTCTCTTGTGTGTCCTTTAAATCAGTTTGTACTTTTTAGGACAACCTTAGTGCATTGTATATCCAATTTCCTTCCCTCTTGTTGTTATTATTTTGAGTCCCGCCTACCTGTTCACCCTCCTTTCCTTTCCTGCCCCCAAACCCCCCCTTTGGTCCTACGATTAACATCAGTAGTTTATTTTCAATACAATATCTAGTTATTACCAAAAGCTGCCAACTAGTTTATCCTCCCACTTTATGCCCTACTATAATTACCCATTCATATTGGCGATTTTTATATGGCATGTACCTATGGGCGTCTCTTTAGCCCTTACAATGCATAGGTGGGCGTAACCTACACCCATAGCTCCGGGTTCTATTGTAGCTATGGGCGTTCCATCTGCATTATGACAGCGGTCCATGTGACCGGTCACGTGACGCGAGCATGGGCGGTGTCTAAATGACGTCTTTAGCCTGGGCACTGTATCACGTGCCCGGATGTGCGTCGGGTTAATACGTGCGGTTTGGGTCACATGGCCAAACAGGTGATGGTAGGATGGGTGGCGCCGGAATGACGTCAATTACCCATGGACGGGTCACCTGATCGGCACGCGTGGGGGCGTCACTTAGTGACGGTTCCCCGATCATGGCGCTTATGGTTTCTAAGGGCGGGGATTTGGATGACGTCCACCACTTGTAGTGGATGGACGCTCCGGTGGGCGGCACACCCTCTGACCTTCCGCTTATGGTTGGTCAGGTCCTGTGGGGGGGTGTCGCCTTTCCAGCATGGGGGCGATCATTATGATAAGTGGGGCGGTCCGCCCACAGGATATTTAAGGGCGGCAATTTTGAAAGCCCAGTGCTTTATGCCAGCCCGGACACAGTATGCTGGATGTCCACGTCCCAAATGAAGGTAGGAATGTGATTTCTTTGGAAAATATTTTGCGATTTCTTCAGTATATCCTTGCATTGTTTAGTCTGATCATACTGTTTATTTTTGGAGCTGTAATTTCTTGACCACAGTCCCCTGAGGATTAAGCTAAATTAAGAAACGCGTCGGGAGGTCTAAGAAAGTATCAGGTCAGATTGTTGCCAGCTACGGGGTATTGTGAGGCTGATTTGGTGCCCCCCCCCTGCTACTGGACAACCGATTTTTGCTTCATTTATCACAGTGAGACCTGTGTTATGGTTATCTAATGCTGTGGATTACTAATTGTGTACATTACATATGAGACAGTTCCATATTCTTGTCTCAAATACTGTTACCACGGTGGGGTGGTTCCTACAGTGTTTATATAGTGTCCTAAACTGGGTAATAAGAGGAGCCTAACATTAGCTCCATATTGTTTGGTTGGTTTTACAACCATTTATGTTGTGTGGTATATAGGTAATTTTAACTTGGATATTAAAAGTTACATTTTAAATTGTGACCACAACTGTATAGTACCAATTTTGCTTTGCTGTTTATTAACCCCATTATTACCCAGCAAGCCACCCGTCACCAGGGCAGCTAGAAGAGTTGGATACAGCGCCAGAAGATGGCGCTTCTATGAAAGCACCATTTTCTGAGGTGGCTGCGGACTGCAATTCACAGCAGGGGTGCCAAGAAAGGTTGGGCATTCTGCGCTGTGGATTCCAATCCCCCACTGCCTAGTTGTTCTTGGCTGGACACAAAAATTGGGTGAAGCCCACGTTTTTTTTAAATTATTTCATGAAATTCGTGAAACAATTAAAAACAAAAATGGCTTGCCTATTTTTTTGGTTCCCAGCCAGGTACAAATAGGCAGCTGGGGGTTGAGGGCAGCCTGTAGCTGCCTGCTGTACCTGGCTAGCATAGAACAATATGGCGAAGCCCACGTAATTTTTTTGGGGGGAAAAAACTCCTGCATACAGTCCTGGATGGAGTATGCTGAGCCTTGTAGTTCTGCAGCTGCTGTCTGCTAGGAGAGCAGACAGCAGCTGCAGAACTATAAGGCTCATGATCCTCCGTCCAGGACTGTATGCTGGAGGGAGATACAGGGGGAGCAGAACTGCAAGGCTCAGCATACTTCATCCACTAGTGTATAAAGGAGAGCAGACAGCAGCTGCAGAACTATAAGGCTCAGCATGCTGCATCCAGGACTGTATGCTGGAGGGAGAGACAGGGGGAGCAGAACTACAAGGCTCAGCATGCTCCATTCACTAGTGTATGCAGGAGAGCAGAAAGCAGCTGCAGAACTACAAGGCTCAGCATATTCAATCCAGGACTGTATGCAGGAGTTTTTTGCCCACCAAAAAAATGACGTATGCTTCGCCATATTTTTGTATGCTAGCCAGGTATGGCTGCCACCAATCCCCAGCTGCCTATTTGTACCTGGCTGGGAACTAAAAATATAGGGAAGCACTTTTTTTAATTATTTCAAGAATTTCATGAAATAATTGAAAAAAAAAAATGACATGGGCTTCGCCCCATATTTATATCCAGCCAGGTACATCTAGGCAGCTGGGGATTAGAATCTGCAGCACATGTTGGCCCGAGCTTTCTAGGCCCCTCTACTGCGAATTGCAGTCTGCAGCCGCCCCAGAAATTGGCACTTTCATAGAAGCGCCATCATCTGGCGCTGTATCCAACTCTTCCAGCAGCCCTGATGCCAGGTGGCTTGCTCGGTAATAAAGGATTAATACTAGCTTTGTTTTACTAGATAATATTAATCCAGAGATTCTTAATGTCAGGCAAGTTTGACCCGGCCATTATGAATCTCCAATAAAGGGTTAAAAAGAGGACACCACACAGAGAAAAAATATTTTAATAGAAATAAATACAGAGACACACTTAGAGACTCCATGTTTATTATTCCCTCTCACCCCTCCACTATCCTGGTGGTCTGTCTTCTTTCTCCTTCAACCCGTGCAGCTCTGCTACATCAGACAGCACTGCATGGGAGGAAGACACTGCTGCTCCCATGCAGTCTTATCACTCAGTGAGTGAGCAAAGGCTGCGGGTTGTAAGCGGTGACAAGAGTTGAGCGAAGTTCGTGGTTCTCCAGTTCGCGGTTCGAGTGATTTTGGGGGGTGTTCAAGATCTAACTAGAACTCGAGCTTTTTGCTAAAAGTTCGTTAGCTCGAGTTACGTTTGAAAACGGTTCTATCAGCAAAATGTCAAGCTATTTACTAGCTGGCTTTTCGTTCTAATAGTGTAAGTCACTCTGTGATTCACACTATTATGAAATTTCAGCGTATAGTGTGCGGGGACTGCGCGTTCAGATCACTGCTGCTAGGATAATGGCGATCACCATTTTTTTTTCTTTTCTTCCTTCCCTAAGCGCGCATGTAGTGGGGCAGGCCAGCATGTCAGTCAATCCCAGACACAAACACAGCTAAGTGGACTTTTTGCCAGACAAGCAAGGGCATGTGTCATAGGCTGTCCATGTCACATGTCCTTGCATTATAAATACGGCAATGTTCCCGTCTGGACGAAATTATCTGCCTTCTGCGTCTGGGTGACAGTCACTGCTGACGCAGCTCCTGCCGCCGATCCTGCTGTGTACGCTCTACACACAGCGCTCTACAGATTAGGGATAGAAGTTTAATTCAGCCCTTTTCAGGACTAATTTCATTCGGCTCAGAGCCATAGGTGACTGTCAGGTCCGTGGAAACAGGTTTTAACAACTACAGATAACAGCGTCTGTGTAGCTAAGCTCAGGGACTTCCTTGCTGCATTTCACCATTAGGAGGGATAGAAAGTGAGGCTTAGTTTCTAGTGATGAGCGAGTACTAAAAAGCTCGGGTGCTCGAGGCTCGGGCCGAGCATCCCAAGATACTCGTGTACTCGACCCGAGCACCGAGCCCAATGTTATCCTATGGGAGACCCGAGTATTTTTGTGAAATGACCCCCGGCAGCATGTAGAAACCCTAAAAATGTCACAAAAGTCTCAGAAGAGTGCTCAAATGACATGGCAACAGCATGGGGAAGACCCCTTGAAGCATTTATCACTCAAAAGTCACAGCTGTGAACAATTTTGTCCGCGTTTTACGCCATTTTTACGGACTCACCAGAAAACCTTCCAAAATGACACCAAAATGAATTTTCATGGCGGAAATGTTAATGGCACATACCCAATAGTGAGATAGAGCTAATGTATGTTACTTTTTGAGATCAATACATGAAAGATTTTACATAAAACATTGTGTGGCACTCCGATGTCCCTGAGAAGAGACGTACATAAAGGCCTCTGAGTCTAATGTGGCCATTTTGAGGAAGTGAGTCTTTGTAGTATTTTCCTTTGCCAGGGCAGTCCAAAATTTTGAGGTTCACCAATGCCCCTGCATACAGACGTGCATGATGGCCTGTAAACCTGAAGTGGCCATTGTCAGGAAGTGGGTGTATTATAGTATAGCCCTTTGGCAGGGCAGCCAAAAATTGGGAGGCTCCACGTTGTCCCTGGATAGAGACGTGCATGAGGGCCTCAAAACATTAAGTGTCCATTGTCAGTAAGTGGGTGTATTATAGTATAGCCCTTAGGCAGGGCAGCCAAAAATTGGGAGGCTCCACGTTGTCCCTGGATAGAGACGTGCATGATGGCCTGTAAACCTGAAGTGCCCATTGTAAGGAAGTGGGTCTATTGTAGTATAGCCCTTAGGCAGGGCAGCCAAAAATTGGGAGGTTCCACGTTGTCCCTGGATAGAGACATGCATGATGGCCTGTAAACCTGAAGTGCCCATTGTCAGGAAGTGGGTCTATTGTAGTATAGCCCTTAGGCAGGGCAGCCAAAAATTGGGAGGCTCCACGTTGTCCCTGGATAGAGACGTGCATGAGGGCCTCAAAACATTAAGTGTCCATTGTCAGGAAGTGGGTGTATTATAGTATAGCCCTTTGGCAGGGCAGCCAAAAATTGGGAGGCTCCACGTTGTCCCTGGATAGAGACGTGCATGAGGGCCTCAAAACATTAAGTGTCCATTGTCAGGAAGTGGGTGTATTATAGTATAGCCCTTTGGCAGGGCAGCCAAAAATTGGGAGGCTCCACGTTGTCCCTGGATAGAGACGTGCATGAGGGCCTCAAAACATTAAGTGTCCATTGTCAGGAAGTGGGTGTATTATAGTATAGCCCTTTGGCAGGGCAGCCAAAAATTGGGAGGCTCCACGTTGTCCCTGGATAGAGACGTGCATGAGGGCCTCAAAACATTAAGTGTCCATTGTCAGGAAGTGGGTGTATTATAGTATAGCCCTTTGGCAGGGCAGCCAAAAATTGGGAGGCTCCACGTTGTCCCTGGATAGAGACGTGCATGAGGGCCTCAAAACATTAAGTGTCCATTGTCAGGAAGTGGGTGTATTATAGTATAGCCCTTTGGCAGGGCAGCCAAAAATTGGGAGGCTCCACGTTGTCCCTGGATAGAGACGTGCATGAGGGCCTCAAAACATTAAGTGTCCATTGTCAGGAAGTGGGTGTATTATAGTATAGCCCTTAGGCAGGGCAGCCAAAAATTGGGAGGCTCCACGTTGTCCCTGGATAGAGACGTGCATGATGGCCTCTAAACCTGAAGTGCCCATTGTAAGGAAGTGGGTCTATTGTAGTATAGCCCTTAGGCAGGGCAGCCAAAAATTGGGAGGCTCCACGTTGTCCCTGGATAGAGACGTGCATGAGGGCCTCAAAACATTGTTCCCATTGCAAAGGAGCGGGTCTCCTGTCGTTGTAATGTCCATTCTGCAAAGAATGGGCGAAAAAATTTACCACTGGGGGTATACCTGAAACAAAGGCCTAACTCTTGTAACGGTCATCATGGTGGCGCATGAGGAGAAGGAGGAGCAGTCCAGCGATTATCCAAAGTCCAGAAGTGTGTACCCATGGGGGACTGGAGGTACATGGCAAATTCCCGTTACAAACTTTAAATTCCGCTCTCATTTGCTGGTGGTGTGGTGAAGTCTGGCCCAATCCAACCCTTGTTCATCTTGATCAGAGTCAGCCTATCAGCATTTTCAGTTGACAGGCGGGTGCGTTTATCTGTAATGATTCCACCTGCGGCACTAAAAACACGCTCTGACAAAACGCTAGCGGCAGGGCAGGCCAGGACTTCCAAGGCGTAGAGAGCCAATTCATGCCACGTGTCCACCTTGGATACCCAATAATTGTAAGGCACAGAGGAATGTCGGAGTACAGTTGTTCGATCTGCAAGATACTCCTTGAGCATCTGGGCAAACTTAGGATTTCTTGTGGCACTACCCCGCACCTCAGGGGCTGTGGTACTGTCACGCTCCCCGGGTCCCCTGCCCTGCTCCCCGGCTCCCCTGCCTCGCTCCCCGGTTCTTCGGTCCGGTCTCCGCCGCTCCCCGCTCTCCAGCCTCCATTGCCTGCGCTTCCCAGGCTTCCTGGTCCCCGCTCCCGGCGCCCGTCGGCTTCTCAGCCCCAGCCCGGCTCTGCTGCTTCCTCCTCACAGCTTCCTGCTCTGGCTTCTGGCACCCGGGCCGCGCGCATGCGCATTAGGGCGCGCGCGCGGTCATTGACCCTTTCTTAAAGGGCCAGCGTCCACTGACAGGAAATGATGCACACAGGTACAGGGTATAAAGGGGTTTAGTGTCCAAGTGGGTGGGGCCTGTTCTTCGTGTTTCCCAAGCTAGGAGTCAGGTCTCCTTGTGTTCCTGTGAGATACTCACCTCTCTCTCTTCTAGAGCCGATCCTGCCTTGCCATCCGGTCCTGCCGAATCCCGCACCCCGAACGCTGCCTATCTGCCATCCTGACAGTCCGTACCATCTCTGATCCCTGTGGTGACCCGTCATCTCGCTCCAACGGTTCCGGACTCCGCCTGACATCATCTCGGCTTCCGAACCTGAGCTCCGTCACCCGGACTACCATCAGTGACTCCGTGGTCCCAGGGACTTCTCCATTATACTCTTGTGCACGGACTGTCCTGCTACCTGTAGTGCTCCAGCTACCGGACCCCTTACCATCATCAAGGAGTTCGGCCCAGTGGATCCACCTCCTGGGTCTGCCCGTCCATCTGGCCCTAACAGTAAGAACAGGCCATGGATCCCGCTGAAGCACTAGCGGCCTTGCAGGAAGAACTCCAACGCCAGCGTGAGACCCAGACCCGCATGCTGAACTTCATGACTTCGGTGGACGCCCGCCTGAACACGCTACAAGCGTCAATTACATCTTCAGCATCTCGGGCTTCCACTAGCCAATCCTCGGCTCCAGCCCCCGTGGCAGCCTCTTCGGATGCTTCCAGACTTCGTTTGGCCTCACCACCCCGGTACGCCGGAGATCCCAAGACTTGCAGGGGTTTCATAAACCAATGCTCCCTCCATTTCACGCAGCTGCCGCATTTGTTTGCCTCCGACCAAGCCAAGGTCGCGTTCATCATGTCCCATCTAGAGGGTGAGGCACTGGCGTGGATGAACCCCTTGTGGGAAAAGGAGGATCCTGTGACCACAAACATCCAGGAGTTCCTGCAGGCATTTCGTGGCACCTTTGACGAGCCCGGACGCGCCTCTGCGTCTGCCTCATCTCTTCTCCGGTTACGTCAGGGGACTCTGACGGTGGGTCAATACGCCATCCGTTTTCGCACCTTGGCTTCGGAACTCGGGTGGAACAACGAGGCTCTAACCGCCGCCTTCTGGGAAGGACTCTCGGGTCGAATTAAAGATGAGCTGGCTGGCCGTGACGTACCGTCCACCCTGGATGCCCTGATTACCCTAGTGACTCGAGTGGACATTCGCTTTCAGGAGCGATCCAAAGAAGTGTCCCGTGAGAGACGTCCGGTACGGCATTCCTCTCCTCCGCAGAAGCCCGCCGTACTTCAGTCCACGGCATCTGGTGTCTCCGTCCACGAGCCCATGCAGATCGACCGTGTGCGGCAGTCTGAACAACGCCGAGCAGAGCGGCTCGCCAAGGGCCTCTGCTTCTACTGCGGAGAGGGCACACACCTGCTACGCTCCTGTCCAGAAAGGCCGGGAAACTCCAAAGCCTAGGGTTGGGTAGGAGAGGCCACCCTAGGTGCTGGGACTCTCTCAGACCCGGTTATGTGGACTGTACAAGTGACAACGGGAGAGACGCGGTTCACGGCTGAGGCGTACCTCGATTCTGGGGCAGCAGGCAATTTCATCCAGCAAGCCACGGTGGACAAGTACCAGGTGCCTGTTACTCCACTCGACAAACCCCTCGTGATTGCCTCTGTGGATGGGAGACCCCTCTCTGACACCATCTCATGGATCACCAAGCCGGTCGAACTGCGTATCGGTGCCCTGCACACCGAGACCATCGCTCTCTACGTCCTTCCACACATGTCCCATCAAATCCTGCTGGGACTTCCCTGGTTACGGACACACGAGCCATCAGTCAGCTGGGGCACTGGTGAAATCACCCGATGGGGCTCTTCTTGCCATGAAAACTGTCTGAAGACCATACAACCCATCCGACGACCTCCGGTTCCAGAGTCCCTACCGGGACTGCCCTCGGCCTATTGGTCCTTCGCGGATGTCTTCGATAAAAAGGAATCAGAGGTACTTCCGCCACATCGTCCGTACGATTGTGCCATCGACCTGCTCCCGGGAACTACACCTCCTCGAGGACGGATATATCCGCTGTCTCCAGCTGAGACAAGGGCCATGTCTACCTACATCACAGAGAGCCTGGCAAGGGGATTCATTCGGAGATCCTCCTCTCCTGCTGGAGCAGGCTTCTTCTTCGTTAAGAAGAAAGAAGGCGACTTACGCCCATGCATAGACTACCGGGGATTGAACCAAATCACCGTGAAAAACAAGTATCCCCTGCCGCTCATCCCCGAATTGTTTGATCGGCTTAGAGGAGCTTGTGTGTTCACCAAGTTGGATCTTCGGGGTGCCTACAACCTGGTCCGCATCCGCTCTGGGGACGAATGGAAGACCGCGTTCAATACTCGCGATGGGCACTATGAATACTGCGTGATACCCTTCGGCCTGTGTAACGCACCAGCAGTCTTTCAAGAATTGGTGAACGACGTTTTCCGGGACCTTCTCTACGTCTGTGTGGTGGTGTATCTGGATGATTTCCTTGTCTTCTCTCCGGACCTCCAGACCCACAGAGAGAACGTGCAGCTGGTTCTACAAAGACTGAGAGAGAATCGTCTGTACGCCAAGTACGAGAAGTGTGTCTTTGAGCAATCTTCTCTCCCCTTCTTGGGTTACATCATCTCCGATACCGGACTGCAGATGGATCCAAAGAAGGTCTCCTCCATTCTCAACTGGCCTCCTCCTTCTGGACTGAAGGCAATCCAACGCTTTCTGGGATTCGCCAACTACTACCGCCAGTTCATCCCTCACTTCTCTGCTCTGACTGCTCCTCTCTCCGCCTTGACCAAGAAGGGGGCTAATCCAAAGGACTGGTCACCTGCGGCCGACGCCGCGTTTGGCTCTCTGAAGCGGGCATTTGCCTCCTCTCCTGTACTCCACCGTCCGGAGTTAAACCGCCAGTTCACCTTGGAGGTGGATACCTCCTCCTCGGGAGCCGGAGCAGTGCTCATGCAGAAGTCCTCCTCCGGGAAGATGGTGACTTGCGGTTTTTTCTCCAAGAGCTTCTCAGCGCCTGAACGCAACTACACCATCGGTGACCGAGAACTATTGGCAGTCAAACTGGCTCTGGAGGAATGGCGCTACCTTCTGGAAGGAGCAGTGTACCCCGTTATTATTTACACGGACCACAAGAACCTGGAATACCTGCGGTCTGCTCAGCGACTGAACCCACGGCAAGCCAGGTGGTCCTTGTTCTTTGCCAGATTCGATTTCCAGCTCCATTTCCGACCCGCGGACAAGAATGTACGCGCTGATGCCTTGTCCAGGTCTTTCATGCCCATAGAGCAGGAGGAGGAGACATCTCTACCCATCATCTGTCCAAGTAAAATCATTCCGGTGGCTCCTGTCACCCTGGCCCAGATACCGCCCGGGAAGACCTATGTCTCTGAGACTGACAGGCAAAAAGTGTTACACTGGGGCCATGCCTCAAAAACAGCCGGTCATGCTGGTCAGAAGAGAACATGGAGTGCGATTGTACGCCATTACTGGTGGCCATCCCTTCGCATGGACGTCGCTTCTTTTGTCTCTGCCTGCTCCTCTTGTGCCAGGAACAAGACGCCCAAACACCTGCCATATGGCCGTCTTCTGCCTCTGCCTATACCCTCAGTTCCGTGGCAACACATTGCGATGGACTTTATTACGGACTTGCCATTGTCCTCCGGACACACAGTCATATGGGTCGTGGTGGATCGATTCTCTAAAATGGCTCATTTCGTCCCTATGACTGGACTGCCCTCTGCCCAAGAACTCGCGGACGCCTATATACTTCACATCTTCCGCTTGCATGGCTTTCCATCACACATTGTGTCCGACAGAGGAACTCAGTTCACCTCCCGCTTCTGGAGGGCTCTCTGCAAACATCTGGGAGTGACTCTGGACTTTTCTTCAGCCTACCATCCTCAGTCGAATGGCCAAGTGGAACGAGTCAATCAGATCTTGACCTCCTTCTTACGTCACTACGTCAACGCCCATCACGACGACTGGTCCACGCTTCTTCCTTGGGCTGAATTCTCCCATAACCACCACGTCAGTGAGTCCTCCTCCAGCTCTCCCTTCCATGTTGTTTACGGGCTTCAGCCTTCCGTCCCATTGCCTGTATCCTCTTCCTCGGATGTCCCTGCTGCTGATGCTGTAGCACGTGACTTTGCAACAATTTGGAACTCTGTCAAGACGTCCCTTGGACGTGCTTCCCTTCGGATGAAGAGACACGCAGACAAGAGGCGTCTGGATCCCCCATGTTTCTCTCCAGGAGATCTCGTCTGGCTTGCCTCCAAGTATGTCCGATTGAAGATACCATCTTACAAGCTGGGTCCTCGCTACATCGGGCCGTTTAAAGTCCTCAGCAAGATCAATGAGGTCTCCTACAAGCTACAGCTCCCGGCCACGATGAGGATACCCAACTCCTTCCACGTCTCCCTGCTCAAGCCGGTTGTCCTTGGTCCCTTCTCCGCTGCTGCCAGTTCGGCTCCTCCTCCTATTGCCGGTGACGACATCTATGCGGTAAGGGATATCGTGGCCATGAAGACCGTACGGGGTCGACAGTACTTCCTGGTGGACTGGGCAGGGTATGGTCCTGAGGATAGGTCCTGGGAGCCCCGGGAGAATGTGGGCACTCCTCTGATCCGTGCCTTCCTGTCCCGGTTGCGGGGAGGGGGGCGTGGGGGGGGGATACTGTCACGCTCCCCGGGTCCCCTGCCCTGCTCCCCGGCTCACCTGCCACGCTCCTCGGCTCCCCTGCCTCGCTCCCCGGTTCTTCGGTCCGGTCTCCGCCGCTCCCCGCTCTCCAGCCTCCATTGCCTGCGCTTCCCAGGCATCCTGGTCCCCGCTCCCGGCGCCCGTCGGCTTCTCAGCCCCAGCCCGGCTCTGCTGCTTCCTCCTCACAGCTTCCTGCTCTGGCTTCTGGCACCCGGGCCGCGTGCATGCGCATTAGGGCGCGCGCGGTCATTGACCCTTTCTTAAAGGGCCAGCGTCCACTGACAGGAAATGATGCACACAGGTACAGGGTATAAAGGGGTTTAGTGTCCAAGTGGGCGGGGCCTGTTCTTCGTGTTTCCCAAGCTAGGAGTCAGGTCTCCTTGTGTTCCTGTGAGATACTCACCTCTCTCTCTTCTAGAGCCGATCCTGCCTTGCCATCCGGTCCTGCCGCATCCCGCACCCCGAACGCTGCCTATCTGCCATCCTGACAGTCCGTACCATCTCTGATCCCTGTGGTGACCCGTCATCTCGCTCCAACGGTTCCGGACTCCGCCTGACATCATCTCGGCTTCCGAACCTGAGCTCCGTCACCCGGACTACCATCAGTGACTCCGTGGTCCCAGGGACTTCTCCATTATACTCTTGTGCACGGACTGTCCTGCTACCTGTAGTGCTCCAGCTACCGGACCCCTTACCATCATCAAGGAGTTCGGCCCAGTGGATCCACCTCCTGGGTCTGCCCGTCCACCTGGCCCTAACAGGTACGTGAGGGGCTGAAAAAACTGTCCCACATCTTAAAGACTGTTCCCCTACCTCTGGCGGATTGGACTTGTGCCTCTCTCGGCTGTACGCCTTGGTTGTCCACTGATTCCTGACCTATGCCGCTAGCGTTTTGTGAGGGGAATGCTTTGCCTACTTCCGTGACTATGGCCTTCCGGAACTGCTGCATTTTGGTTGACCTCTCCGCCTCGGGAATAAGAGACATAAAGTTCTCCTTGTAGCGTGGGTCTAACAGTGTTACCAACCAGTAATGATTGTCGGCCAAGATGTTCTTAACGCGAGGGTCACGAGACAGGCAGCTTACCATAAAGTCAGCCATGTGCGCCAGACTCTTAACAGCCAGGACTTCAGTAGCCTGACCAACACGTTGACTGAACATGCTGTCCTCCTCCTCCTCCTCCTCCTCCTCATCTACCCTGTCCTCTGGCCAGCCACGCTGAACCGAGGATATGACTGGTGTGCATGTCATATCCTCAATTTGGCCGGAGATTTGCTCCATGTCTTCATCCTCCTCCTCGTCATAGTCCTCCACTGCACGTTGTGATGAGACGAGGCTGGGCTGTGTGTTATCACCCACACCCACTACTGTTTCTTGCTGCAACTCATCGCGCTCCGCCTGCAATGCATCATGTTTGTTTTTGAGCAGAGACCATTTTAGAAGGCAGAGTAGCGGTATGGTGACGCTAATAATGGCGTCATCACCACTCACCATCTTGGTGGAGTCCTCAAAGTTTTGGAGGATGGTACATAGGTCGGACATCCATCTCCACTCCTCAGGTGTTATGTGTGGAGTTTGACCCATTTCCCGATGGCTTAGGTGATGCAGGTACTCAACAACTGCCCTCTTCTGCTCACATATCCTGACCAACATGTGCAGAGTTGAATTCCAACGCGTGGGGACATCACACACCAGTCTGTGAGCCGGAAGATGCAAACGGCGCTGAAAGCCGGCAAGGCCGGCTGAAGCAGTAGGTGACTTTTGAAAATGTGCAGACAGGCGGCGAACTTTTACCAGCAGATCAGACAGCTCTGGGTATGACTTTAGAAACCGCTGAACCACGAGGTTGAGCACATGGGCCACGCATGGAACATGTGTCAGCTGGCCTCGCCTCAAAGCCGCCACCAGGTTCCGGCCATTGTCACACATGACCTTTCCTGGCTTTAGGTTCAGAGGTGTGAGCCAGTGATCTGCCTGCTGTTTCAGAGCTGTCCACACCTCTTCTGCATTGTGGGGTTTGTCACCTATGCAGATTAGCTTCAGCACAGCCTGTTGCCGCTTCGCCGAGGCAGTGCTGCAGTGCTTCCAGCTTGGGACTGGTGTGGAGGGTACAGTGGATGAGGATGCGCAGGAGGAGGAGGAGGCTGAAGAGCATGACATTCCGGAGCTGTAGAATGTGGGTGAAACACTGACTGAGGTAGGGCCTGCAAACCTTGGTGTGGGAAGGACGTGTTCCGTCCCTCGCTCAGACTGGGTCCCAGCTTCCACAATATTAACCCAGTGTGCCGTCAATGAGATGTAGCGGCCTTGCCCACAAGCACTTGTCCACGTGTCTGTGGTTAGGTGGACTTTGGGTGAAACAGCGTTGTTCAGGGCACGTGTGATGTTTTGTGACACGTGGTTATGCAACGCGGGGACGGCACACCGGGAGAAATAGTGGCGGCTGGGGACCGAGTAACGTGGGACAGCTGCCGCCATCAGGTCGCGGAATGCTTCTGTCTCCACCAGCCTAAAAAGCAACATTTCCAGCGCAAGCAGTCGCGAAATGTTAGCATTTAGAACTGTGGCATGTGGGGTGTTGGCAGTGTATTTGCGCCTGCGTTCAAAGGTTTGCTGAATGGATAACTGAACGCTGCGCTGGGACAAGGACGTGCTTGATGATGGTGTTATTTCTGCGTAGGCAACTGCAGGTGCAGGACCGGAGGTGTAATACTATTGTACGTTCTGAGGATTTCGATACCGTTAGGGCAATGACAACCAGAGACGAGTTCTTGGTACAAGATGTTTATAATATGTAACCACGGTAGATACACAACGGAACAAACACAGTACACACGAAATACCTTCCCGAAACGGAGCGAAGGGGATTCCCGGGGCCACGCACCGGACTCCCCCAGGGAGACCACCAGAGCGAACCCCTATACAGGGACTGTCCGGCAATCACCCTGAAAGGCCTAAATGCGCAGCAGCCGGGAACACAAGGGGCAAGTGGTAAAGTCCAGAAGTGTCCGTACGGGATGATAGTCCAGAGTGGTTACGAACCAGAAGGAACCGGGCAGAAGTGCTGACCAAAGACGGCAGACGGAGTCCGGGCACAGCTTGGAGAAACCGGGTATGGTTCAGAGCCGATTGGTAGTCTTTCAGAAGGATCCAAAAGGCAATCAGGAAGTAGAAGCAGCAAAGCAGGAGCACACAGCAAGCAGTATACTCAGGCACTGGACTAGGCTTAGAGGCGGCCTTTTAAGCAGCTGGACAGGAAGTAGGGCAACAGAACATTAAACTCCATGTTAACTGAGGGCAAGCTCTTTCAAAAGAGAACTGGAAAACCCGGAAACCTGACATCACTCCCCCCCCAGAAACGGCCTCAGGACGGATCAGGGCCTGGCTTGTCCGGGTACCGCCGATGAAACTGAGCAATCTTCCGGGGTGCCCGAATGTTACCCACCGGTTCCCAGGAATCGTCTTCGGGGCCGTACCCCTGCCAACGTACCAGATACTGAAGCCGACGACAATGGAGCCGGGAGTCAATAATGTCCTCAACCACGAACTGCTCCTCGCCGTCGACCATCACAGGCGGAGGAGGAGGCACGACACGACCATGAAACGTATTAGGAGAAACGGGTTTGAGGAGAGAAACATGAAAGACCGGATGTACCTTCAGATGGTGCGGTAACCGCAGCCGACAGGCCACAGGGCTCACGATCCCGGTGATCTTAAATGGACCGATGAATTTTTGTCCCAGCTTCGGCGAAGGGACACCCAATCTCAGGTTTTTGGTGGATAACCATACAGAGTCTCCTACCTTATACAAGGGTGCCGGTTTCCGGTGAGTGTCTGCCGACCTCTTGTAACGCTCCTGAGCCGTAGCCACAGTGTCCTTTAGAACCTCCAGATTTTGTCGTAGCTCTGTCAACCTGTCCTCCACCGCAGGCACCGAAACCGCAACCGGTGACCTAGGCACAATAGTCGGATGGTAACCCAAGTTAGCAAAAAAGGGCGTTACCTTAGTGGAGCTGCTCTGAGTGTTGTTATATGAAAACTCTGCCAACGGAAGCATCTTCAACCAATCGTCCTGACATAACATCGAAGGTATTGTTCCAGGGTTTGATTAGTCCGTTCGGTTTGCCCATTCGTCTGAGGATGGTATGCAGAAGACAAACAGACATCAATCTGGAGTGCCGTACAAAACCCTTTCCAGAACCTAGACGTGAACTGCACGCCCCGGTCAGAGATGATCTCGTCTGGTACCCCATGCAATCGGAATACGTTCTGGATAACCAAATCCACTGTCTCTGCGGCTGAGGGAAGACCGGTACACGGAATAAAGTGAGCAGCTTTAGTCAACCGATCCACCACCACCAAAACGGTATTGTGACCGCCTGAGACTGGCAACTCCACAATAAAATCCATTGAGATAGACCCCCAAGGGCGAGATGGCACGGGTAACGGTTGGAGGAGTCCCGTAGGAGCCACACGAGGGACCTTGCACCGGGCACAAACCACACATGAGTGGACATAGTCCTTTACATCCTTTAAACAGGTAGGCCACCAGAAAAAACGGCTTAGAAATTCCTGCGTCTTCTGTACCCCCCTATGACCAGCCAACACGGAGTCATGGACCAACTTGAGAACCCGAAGTCTTACGGCCTCCGGGACATAAATGCGTCGTTCTCTCAACCACACACCATTCCGAAGAACAAGAGTTATATCATTCGGGGGGGCAGCAAGAAATACGTCACCATCATAGGCCAGCTTGATGTCCTTCCACAAGTCCTGGTCCTGGATTACTCCAACGAAATTGGCATCCGATAACACGGTCTGAGACGGGGTTCCAGGCACGGAGTCCACGGCATGGATTCGGGACAAGGCATCGGCTTTCCCATTACGTGAACCTGGACGGTATGTAACGATAAAATTGAACTGATTAAGGAACAAACTCCAACAGGCTTGCCGTGGAGACAGACACCTGGCAGATTACGGTGATCTGTGAGTACTATCACTTGCTGCGCGGCTCCCTGTAAGTGGTGTCTCCATTCCTTGAAAGCTGAAATAATCGCTAACAATTCCTTGTCCGCAATGTCATAGTTCCTTTCTGCAGGGGACAACCGGCGGGAAAAGAAAGCACACGGATGCAAGAGACTCTTGTCCCCAGTCCTTTGAGAAAGGATGGCCCCTAATGCGTAGTCGGAAGCGTCGACTTCCACGATAAAGGGAAGTGCGGGATTCGGATGTACCAATATTGGCGCTGAGGTAAAACAAACCTTGAGACGATGGAATGCTTCCTGGGCCTGGGTGGACCACACAAACTTCTGTCCTTTCTTGGTTAACAGAGTGATGGGACGAACGATCTCTGAAAAATTACGGATAAAGCGTCGGTAAAAGTTGGCAAAACCGACAAAGCGTTGTACCTCTTTGATGTTTCCCGGTTCCGGCCAGTCTAGAATTGCTTGTATCTTGCCAGACTCCATGTTCAATCCCTGAGGAGAGATGACATAACCTAAGAATTGTATTTGTGAGGAATGGAATTCGCATTTCTCCAGTTTGATGTACAGGTGGTTTTCCCTCAGCCGGGTAAGTACGGTCTTGACGTGCTCCTGGTGTTCCTGTAGGGAATCAGAAAAGATTAGGATATCGTCCAGATAAATCACCATGAATTGGTCCATGATATCCCTAAAAATGTCATTAACTAGATGTTGGAAAGCCGCGGGAGCGTTACAAAGTCCAAAAGGCATCACTAGGTACTCAAAATGTCCATACCGACATCGGAACGCGGTCTATGCGGGGGAAGCCGATCGGCTTTTCTTTTGTCGCATATATCAGCAAAGTCATTATAAACCGGGGGTAGAACAGGTACCTGTACAGTGCCCTCCGCAGTCGGTGTTACTGAAACCGGAACAGTTGGACTAATGGTCGAACCACTCTGCGGTGGGAAGGATATTTCCTTAGTCTCCCAATCGATGACTGGATTGTAGACCGTAGCCACGGAATACCTAAAATAATCGGAAAATGAGGAGAAGAAATTATCATGAACACAAGGGTCTCCTGCTGACCTGGCTTCATCACGCATTCTAGCGGTACTGTTTCCCGATCAACTGGTCCAGAGATTAACGGAGATCCGTCTACCGTCTCCATGGTAACCGGTGAGGATCTTTGCTGAGTCCGAATACCGTGTTTCCTGGCAAAAGAGGAGTCCATGAAATTTCCCCCTGCCCCAGAATCTATCATTGCAGAGGTAGGTATTAGCTGTCCCTCCCACCGGATCTGAATGGGGAGCGAGCAATGGGTATATTTCCCTTCTGAGTCCTTCGGTGAGGTGGACATTACCGTCAAGGGAAATACCGCATCCAGGTGTCCACTTGCCTCAGAGATATCGGACTCTGCGTCCGTGTTGTCACACTCTGCCATGGCTGCCAATACCTTATTTGGGCGATTCGGACGTTTCGGGCAGTCGATCAAGAAATGGTCCGATTGACCGCAATAGAAACACAAACGCTCACGGAGCCGGTGTTCACGACGTTCGTTGGTCTCTCGCTTTTGCAGAGAGTCCACTTGCATAGGAACGTCCTCGGCCTCCCGTGGCGTCCTGAGAGCGGGTTCTCTGGAAGGAAACGCAAAGTTGTTTACACGGTTTACAGCTGCCCATTTTTCCTGTCTACGTTCCGTCAAGCGGGTATCAATACGCACACAGTGCTGGAGAAACAGTTCAAAATCCCCTGGAGATTCGGAACGAGCTAACTCGTCCTTGATGGTACCGGACAAACCTTTTCTGAAAACAGACAATAATGCATTGTTTCCCCAGTCGGTGTCTACCACTAACCTCTTGAACTCAGTGGCGTATTCAACGACAGAACGCTTTCCCTGACGTAAGGAAAGGAGAGCCGATTCAGCGGTAGCACGGCGATTCGGATCATCAAACATTTGCGCCATTGTGGTCAGAAAGTCATCCAGGTGATTTAAACGGATGTCCCGATTCTCTATCATAGGATTAGCCCAAGCCAGTGCTCGTGAGGTTAATAACATACATACATACATAACACCTTGGACCGGTCAAAACGGTAATAATCAGCATGTACATCAAAAAATAGTATACATTGGTTCACAAATCCACGAAACTGACTACGATCACCATTGAAACGGAAAGGGGGTAACCTAGGCATACCGGCAGCTGATACGGACGTAGTGGGGACGGCTTCCTGAGCCTCCACTCTGACTTGCAAATCCTGAATAGCCGGACCCAGTACCTGGTGATCATGACCCAGCTGTGCCTCCACGTCTCTAAGTTTAGTTTGTACCGCCTCCATCTCCTGCTGTAAGGAGTTAATCATGGAAAAGAGCTGATCTACTCGTGTCTCAGTCATTGCCCCAGCGAAATCCTCTATGGCCTGAGTATAATGTAATACTATTGTACGTTCTGAGGATTTCGATAGCGTTAGGGCAATGACAACCAGAGACGAGTTCTTGGTACAAGATGTTTATAATATGTAACCACGGTAGATACACAACGGAACAAACACAGTACACACGAAATACCTTCCCGAAACGGAGCGAAGGGGATTCCCGGGGCCACGCACCGGACTCCCCCAGGGAGACCACCAGAGCGAACCCCTATACAGGGACTGTCCGGCAATCACCCTGAAAGGCCTAAATGCGCAGCAGCCGGGAACACAAGGGGCAAGTGGTAAAGTCCAGAAGTGTCCGTACGGGATGATAGTCCAGAGTGGTTACGAACCAGAAGGAACCGGGCAGAAGTGCTGACCAAAGACGGCAGACGGAGTCCGGGCACAGCTTGGAGAAACCGGGTATGGTCCAGAGCCGATCGGTAGTCTTTCAGAAGGATCCAAAAGGC
Organism: Anomaloglossus baeobatrachus; assembly: GCF_048569485.1. Taxonomy (NCBI): domain Eukaryota; kingdom Metazoa; phylum Chordata; class Amphibia; order Anura; family Aromobatidae; genus Anomaloglossus; species Anomaloglossus baeobatrachus. Next base: position 85,294,723 of record NC_134356.1, on the reverse strand, counting down.
AATCAGGAAGTAGAAGCAGCAAAGCAGGAGCACACAACAAGCAGTATACTCAGGCACTGGACTAGGCTTAGAGGCGGCCTTTTAAGCAGCTGGACAGGAAGTAGGGCAACAGAACATTAAACTCCATGTTAACTGAGGGCAAGCTCTTTCAAAAGAGAACTGGAAAACCCGGAAACCTGACAGGAGGAGGCTTGTTCGCAGGCAGCATGGAGAGGGGATTGGCTCGCATGCACAACCAGCGAAGACGTAGCAGTGACATCAGCAAGCACTGCTCCTCGACTCTGTTGTACTTCCCACAAAGTCGGGTGCTTGGCTGACATGTGCCTGATCATGCTGGTGGTGGTCAGGCTGCTAGTTTTGGTACCCCTGCTGATGCTGGCACGGCAGGTGTTGCAAATGGCCTTTTTAGAATCATCTGGAGCCAACTTAAAAAACTGCCAGACTCGGGAAGACCTAACATTTGTACAGGCACCTTGTGTCGTGTTGTTGTTCCGGGGAACGGTTGCCTGACTTCTGCCTGGAGCCACCACCCTGCTTCTTACTGCCTGTTGGGATGCTATGCCTCCCTCCCCCTGTGCACTGCTGTCCTCGCTCTGCATATCCTCCTGCCAGGTTGGGTCAGTTACTGGATCATCCACCACGTCGTCTTCCTCTTCTGCACCCTGCTCCTCCTCCTGACTTCCTGACAATTGTGTCTCATCATCGTCCACCCCTTGTTGAGATACGTTGCCAACTTCGTGAGAATGTGGCTGCTCAAATATTTGGCCATCTGTACATACGATCTCCTCATGACCCACTTCAACATGAGCTGGCGAGAGGCCAGAATGTGCGAATGGAAACGTGAACAGCTCTTCCGAGTGTCCAAGTGTGGGATCATTAATGTCCGAGGACGTGTACTCAGCCTTGTGGTAGGAAGGAGGATCAGGTTCTGAAATGTGCGGTGCAGTATCACGGCTACTGACACTTGACCGTGTGGAAGACAGAGTGTTTGTGGTGGTGCCAATCTGACTGGAAGCATTATCCGCTATCCAACTAACAACCTGTTGACACTGGTCTTGGTTCAAGAGCGGTGTACTGCTGCGGTCCCCAAGAATTTGGGACAGGACGTGCGAGCGACTAGATGTGGCCCTTTGTTGTGGCGAAATTAGAGCTTGCCCACGACCTCGGCCTCTGCCTGCACCACCATCACCTCCACTTCCTTGTTCCTTGCCAACGCCCTTGCGCATTTTGCAATGCTGTGCTGACGTGTATTCACTAGACTTGGGCGTTATATCCAAGTTTGTGCAAATCGTGCACCTGTACGCTGCCACCGACAGGCACACACGTGCGGTTTTTAAATGCAAGCACGGACGCACTAAGAACCTAACAGGTTTTAGGAGCAAAAATTAATGAGAACTCTGACACTATCAGCCACTGCTAAATGACGTGTATTATACACTACACTTGTGCGTTATATAATAGTTTGGTAAAAACGCACACAAGTGCACCTGTACGCTGCCACCGACAGGCACACACGTGCGGTTTTTAAATGCAAGCACGGACGCACTAAGAACCTAACAGGGTTTTAGGAGCAAAAATTAATGAGAACTCTGACACTATCTGTACTGTTTTAGACTGTGTACACCAGCCCCAGATATGATGAAGGCTGGTATACGGTCACCACTAGGAATGGCTATATACCCTGCCTGCCTGCCTGCCTGTATACTGCTACAATAGTCCTGACAAGGACTCTTCTGGTCACTAGCCTGTATTCCGACCTGGCTATACCCTGCCTGTATACAGCAACAATAGTCCTGAGAAGGACTCTGCTACTGTACTCCGACCTGGCTATACCCTGCCTGCCTGTATACAACTAGAATAGTCCTGAGAAGGACTTTTGGTCACACTGTTTGCAGCCCTGCTACGGAAATAGCTATAAAGGGCCGCAAACCTTTCCCTGAAGCAGCGACACTCTCCCTGCACTGACTGTCTGGAGGGCTGTGAGCAGAGCACAGCGCGCCGGCCGGTATAAAGGCTCGGTCACGCTGTGCGGGCCGGCCAATCACTGCAATTCCACAACTAACAGGGCTGTGGCATTGCAGTGGTCTGCCAGCCAATCCCTGCATGAGGGCTGGCTCTCAAAAGAGCGCCAACATGCAGGGATGAAGACCACGAGTACAGCACGAGTATCGCGAGATTACTCGGTCCCCGCCGAGTAGCCCGAGTACAGTGATACTCGTGTGAGTACCGAGTAGTAACAAGCATGCTCGCTCATCACTATTAGTTTCCTCTACACTGACCCACAACCCTGCCACTGTACCCTCCTGCCCTTTTTAGCAAAGCCATTTTAATTGCAGAGTGCTACCAGTTAGTGCCATCCAAACAGTGGCTGCTGTCCTCCATTATTGTGGCACTTGTGCCTTGCAAGTCCCAACACCTCTGCATTCTCCTCTCCTGCACATTTTTGCAAAGCCATTTTAATTAAAAAGAGTGCTGCCAGTTAGTGGCATCCTCAAAGTGGCTGTTGGACTTCAGTAGTGTCCCACTGGTGCCAAGCTATTTCCAGCACCTCTGCATTGCACGCTCAAGCTCATTTTTACTAAGGCATTATAATAGCAAACACTGAGGAAACTTAGTGGCATCCTAAAAGTAGCTGTTGGATTCAGTAGTGTCCCACTGGTGCCAAGCTATTTCCAGCACCTCTGCATTGCACCCTCAAGCTCATTTTTACTAAGTCATTATACTAGCAAACACTGAGAAAACTTAGTGGCATCCTAAAAGTGGCTGTTGGACTTCATTAATGTCCCACTGGTGCCAAGCTATTTCCAGCACCTCTGCATTGCACCCTCAAGCTCATTTTTACTAAGCCATTATAATAGCAAACACTGAGAAAACTTAGTGGCATCTTAAAAGTGGCTGTTGGACTTCATTAGTGTCCCACTGGTGCCAAGCTATTTCCAGCACCTCTGCATTGCACCCTCAAGCTAATTTTTACTAAGCTATTATAATTGCAAACTGTACTGCCAGTTTAAGGGCCATAGTCGCATTGTCAGGGATAGTCTGTGTTGTTTCTTCTGCTGTCAATAAAGCTAGACCACCTCTGCAATCTACACCACCTCTCAATTTTTACTACCACATTTTAAATAGACAATCTTGACGCGATCAAAATTAGTGGCAAAATGACAGATACTGGTGGAAAGGGGAACAGGCGTGTTGGAAAAGGAAAAAAAGTTTGTGTCCGTGGGGAAGGTGGCAAAGCTCCATTAACATCTGCTGAAGATAGGCCATCTTCCAGCAAAAGTAAGATGTCTACTACTTTCCGTGGACAATCCGATGTGCTCCCTTTTTTATGGACACGAACAACTGGAACAAAGGTAGATGATGGCCAAAAAAAGAACATGCTTGAATGGATCTCAAGTGGTCCAACAAGTGCCCTCTCCTCCACCTCAACTACCGCATCCAAAAAAAAACACTCCTCTGAGTTGTCATCCCAATCACACTTGCTTTCTCCCAGCTCTCAAGTCTCCATCCGCCCTGCACAGTATGGTGGAACAGAGATGGCTGAGTCTGCAGAGCTGTTCAGTCACACGATAGCCTGGGAATCAGAGGTCTGCTCCCAAGCTACAGTGAGTACAGACCAGGAAATGGTCTGCAGTGATGCCCAGAACCTTTGTGACTCAGATTCAGGCCGTCATGACAAAGTTTCTGAGCATAATGTTGACCCTTATTCACAAACTGTAACACCTGTTGTTATAGACAATGAGGAACATACTGATGATGATGAGACGCAGATACCAGATTGGGATGACAACTTAAATATTCGTTCAGGGCAGGAAGAGGCTCAGTATGAGGGTGAGGGGAGTGCAAACACAACGCTTGATGAGGAATTTCTAGATCCCACCTACTGTCAACCCACAGTTAGGCACTCAAGGAAGTCAACAGAGGCGGTGGAGGAGGATGCAACTGACGACAAAGTTACCTTGCGCCTTCCTGGACAGAGGAGGAGTACTGGTAGCATGTCTACAACTGCATCCTCAGCCACCACTCTGCCTCTGAGCACTACTCGGGGTGGCTCAGAAGGTCGCATATCCTCTAAGCCTTGCCTAGCCTGGTCCTTTTTGACCTTGCAAAGGATCGCCCAAATCATGTGATCTGTAAAATATGTCGGGAATCTGTTAGTAGAGGCAAAAACCTCAGCAGTTTGACAACTTCTTCCATGAATCGTCACATGAATAAATATCATATGTCCCAGTGGGAAGCTCACCGTGCTGCAATGCGGCCTAGCGGAGCGGACCATCCACCGCCTGCCCCTTCCAATGCAACCGCGCGCTCTTCATCTTCTAGGACTGTGGGGACAGCTGTCACACCTGGTTTTCCACGCACAACTTCCACCACTGTAACTGCAACAGGCAGTTTGCTTGGTAGGTCGTCAGTTGCTTTGGAAGGGGAAACAAGTGCGTGTGTACAGCTCTCTCAGACATCGATAGCATCAACGTTGGATGAAGGCAACATCATGTCTACGCCTGCACTTTCCTCCCAAACCTGCATTTTTTCAGGGACACCCTACTCACCACCGTTTACACACAGCAGCCAGATCTCTGTCCCTCAGATGTGGGCAAATAAAAGGCCATTTCCTGCGACCCATGACAAAGCTAAGAGGTTGACTTATCCCTCTGTAAGCTCTTGGCTACCGAAATGCTGCCTTTCCACCTGGTGGACACACAGGATTTTAGAGACCTTATGTCTGTCGCTGTGCCCCAGTACCAGATGCCCAGTCGGCACTACTTCTCTAAGAAAGGTGTGCCTGCGCTACACCAGCATGTCGCACACAACATCACCGCTTCCTTGAGAAACTCTGTGTGTGAACGGGTGCATTTCACCACCGATACTTAGACCAGTAAGCATGGACAGGGACGTTGCATGTCGCTGACTGGGCACTGGGTAACTATGGTGATAGATGGTGAAGGGTCTGCTGCACAAGTCTTGCCGTCCCCCCGACTTGTGTGTCAACCCTCTGTCTGTCCAAGTTCCTCCACTGCTTCTGCCTCCTCAACCTTGTCTGGGTCCTCCACCTCTGCCCCAAGCCTCCCTGGTCAGGCCACCAGCGTTGTAACTGCGCAGAAGGAATCACGCACCCCTCATTACTATGCTGGCAGCAGAGCGCAACGGCATCAGGCGGTCTTTATCTTGAAATGTCTTGGAAATAAGACAGTGACTAAGTTGTGGGCAGCTCTGGAGACTGAGTTTGGTAAATGGTTGTCTCCACTCAACCTACAGCCTGGTAAGGCCGTGTGCGACAATGCTGCAAACCTGGGTGTGGCCCTTCGCCTGGGCAAGGTGACACACGTGCCTTGTATGGCTCACGTGTTGAACCTTGTTGTCCAGCAATTTTTAACACACTATCCCGGCCTAGATGGCCTTCTGAACAGGGCACGAAAACTATCTGCTCACATGCAGAGGTGGGGCAGATCACCCTGATGGAGTGGTCTCAGATCAAGGACCTATGCACCCTTCTGCACAGTTTCTACATGGCGACAAATATGTTTAGCGCTGACAATGCCATTATCAGCATGACAATTCCAGTCATTTACATGCTGGAGCACACGCTAAATACTATTTGGAGTCAGGGGGTGGGACAACAGGAAGGGGAGGAACTACAGGAGGATTCATATGCGCAAGGGACAACAACATCACCAAGGTCCACTCCAGACATTCATCATCACCAAGGCGGCAGGAATGGGACCATGGGGGACAGGGATCAACAAGGGCGCATGGTAGCAGGCGAAATGTTGAGGAAGGTGCAGGAGAACATGAAGAAATGGAGGACGAACTGTCCATGGACATAAAAGACTCAGCGGATGAGGGAGACCTTGGTCAAATTTCAGTTGAAAAAGGTTGGGGGGAGATGTCAGAGGAATAAAGAACGATTAGCACCTCTATGCCACAAACACAGCGTGGACTTGGTCCGCATGGCTGCGCAAGACACATAAGCGCTTTCTTGCTGCACTACCTCCAACATGACCCTCGTATTGTCAAAATTAGAAGTGATGATGACTACTGGCTTGCCACACTATTATATCCCCGGTACAAGTCCAAATTTTGTGACATAATTCGAGCCATAGAAGGGGACGCACGTATGCAGGAGTATCAGCAAAAGCTGTTACTCGATCTTAGCTCGGCTTTTCCACCAAACAACCGTGGTGCACAGAGTGAATCTCCCAGGAGTATCTCCAAATGAACATCGATGCCATGACTTTGCAAATGGAGCCTTGCTCATTTTGAGCTTCAAATCTTGAAAAATGGCCAGAGCTCTCCACAAACGCCTTGGAGATCTTGTCGTGTCCAGCTGCCAGCGTTGTCTCTGAACGTGTCTTCAGTGCTGCAGGGTGTGTGCTGACAGATAAGCGCACGCATCTGTCCTGTGACAATGTGGACAGACTAACGTTCATCAAAATGAACAAGTCATGGATCCACAAGGAATTTACTACCCCTGTGTCATCATGGGAAGAGTAAATGCTTGTGTATTTGGAATGTGCTTGATGCATATCTACCTGTGAAGTGTACAACTGGGGCACAAGTGCTGCCACTGAAGGGGTGTCTGTGTGGCCCAATTTTTGGAAAAAAGGGAGACTCTGCTTGGAATAACCCTTGCTGGTTTTTTCAAAAGGAGCCAAGATGAACAAGTCATGGTTCAGCAAAGACTTTGCTACCTACACCGGTGTCATCCTGGGGGCGGTTAAAAATGGCATATTTTTGAATGTGCTTGATGCAAATCTACCTGTATAGTGTACAACTGGGGCACAAGTGCTGCAACTGAAGGGGTTGTCTGTGTGGCCCAATTTTTGGAAAAAAAGGGAGACTCCGCTTGCAGTAACCCTTGCTTGCAGTGTTTATAAAAATGATCCAAGATGAACAGATCTGTGATCAGCAAAGACTTTGCTACCTACCCCGAAGCCATCCTGGGGACGGTTAAGGATGGCGTATTTTTGAATGTGCTTGATGCAAATCTAGCTGTGAAGTGTACAAATGGGGCACAAGTGCTGCCACTGAAGGAGTGTCTGTGTGGCCCAATTTTTGGAAAAAAGGGAGACGCTGCTTGGAGTAACCCTTGCTGTGTTTTTCAAAAGGTGCCAAGATGAACAAGTCATGGTTCAGCAAAGACTTTGCTACCTACCCCGGTGTCATCCTGGGGGCGGTTAAGGATGGCGTATTTTTGAATGTGCTTGATGCAAATCTAGCTGTGAAGTGTACAACTGGGGCACAAATGCTGCCACTGAAGGGGTTGTCTGTGTGGCCCATTTTTTGGAAAAAAGGGAGACTCCGCTTGGAGTAACCCTTGCTTGCAGTGTTTATAAAAATGATCCAAGATGAACAGATCTGGGATCAGCAAAGACTTTGCTACCTACCCCGGTGCCATCCTGGGGACGGTTAAGGATGGCGTATTTTTGAATGTGTTTGATGCAAATCTACTTGTGAAGTGTACAACTGGGGCACAAGTGCTGCCACTGAAGGGGTGGGTGTGTGGCCCAATTTTTGGAAAAAAGGGAGACTCCGCTTTGAATCACCTTGCGGTGTTTTACATCATTTTAGAAGGGCATGCCATGCCTATATCTGTGTCTCCTTCTCTTTTTCCTCGTAACGCTGTTTTGTTTTCGCATGAGAATTTGTTCTTGTCACTTTCCCATGTGTTTGTGTTGTCTTGTGAGTTGTTTTTCACCTTTTGGACACCTTTGAGGGTGTTTTCTAGGTGTTTTTATGTGTTTGTGATTGCCTCCCATTGTTTTCTATGGGTTCGAGTGGTTCGCCGAACTGGTTTGCCGAACTGAACTTGAACTAGACTTCTGTTCGACGAACCAAGCTCGAGCCGAACCGCGATTGGTTCGCTCATCTTTAGCGGTGACGTCACCGCCGCCACCGTTGCAATAGTAACCTAACAGGCGGGTTACTATAGCAACAGTGATCTCCAATCACCTGATTCCCGATGCCGCTTTTCATTGGCTGTGGCATCCAGTCCCTGCATGTGGGCTGACTCTGTAAAGAGCGCCGACAAGCTGGAGTGGGGAGCCAAGCATCTCGCCGGTACATGGAGATGCTCAAACGAGCACTGTGTACCGGAGGGATGCACTGACAGGACCTTTGCAAGATGTCTAGCCATGTGACCAGTCTGTAGCCAATGAGATGATAGACACGTGTCACGCTCCCCGGGTCCCCTGCTCTGCTCCCCGGCTCACCTGCCACGCTCCCCGGCACCCCTGCCTCGCTCCCCGGTTCTTCGGTCCGGTCTCCACCGCTCCCCGCTCTCCAGCCTCCATTGCCTGCGCTTCCCAGGCGTCCTGGTCCCCGCTCCCGGCGCCCGTCGGCTTCTCAGCCCCAGCCCGGCTCTGCTGCTTCCTCCTCACCGCTTCCTGCTCTGGTTTCTGGCACCCGGGCTGCGCGCATGCGCATTAGGGCGCGCGCGCGGTCATTGACCCTTTCTTAAAGGGCCAGCGTCCACTGACAGGAAATGAAGCACACAGGTACAGGGTATAAAGGGGTTTAGTGTCCAAGTGGGCGGGGCCTGTTCTTCGTGTTTCCCAAGCTAGGAGTCAGGTCTCCTTGTGTTCCTGTGAGATACTCACCTCTCTCTCTTCTAGAGCCGATCCTGCCTTGCCATCCGGTCCTGCTGAATCCCGAACCCCGAACGCTGTCTATCTGCCATCCTGACAGTCCGTACCATCCCTGTGGTGACCCGTCATCTCGCTCCAACGGTTCCGGACTCCGCCTGACATCATCTCGGCTTCCGAACCTGAGCTCCGTCACCCGGACTACCATCAGTGACTCCGTGGTCCCAGGGACTTCACCATTCTACTCTGTTGCACGGACTGTCCTGCTACCTGTAGTGCTCCAGCTACCGGACCCCTTATCATCATCAAGGAGTTCGGCCCAGTGGATCCACCTCCTGGGTCTGCCCGTCCACCTGGCCCTAACAGTAAGAACAGGCCATGGATCCCGCTGAAGCACTAGCAGCCTTACAGGAGGAACTCACACGCCAGCGTGAGTCTCAGACCCGCATGCTGCAATTCATGTCTTCTGTGGACGCCCGCCTGAACACGCTACAAGCGTCAGTTACGTCTTCAGCATCTCGGGCTTCCACTAGACAATCCACGGCTCCAGCACCCGTGGCAGCCTCTTCGGATGCTTCCAGACTTCGTTTGGCCTCACCACCCCGGTACGCCGAAGATCCCAAGACCTGCAGGGGATTCATAAACCAATGCTCCCTCCATTTCACGCAGCTGCCGCATTTGTTTGCCTCCGACCAAGCCAAGGTCGCCTTCATCATGTCCCATCTAGAGGGTGAGGCACTGGCGTGGATGAACCCCTTGTGGGAAAGGGAGGATCCTGTGACCACGAACATCCAGGAGTTCCTGCAGGCATTTCGTGGCACCTTTGACGAGCCCGGATGCGCCTCCGCGTCTGCCTCATCTCTTCTCCGGTTACGTCAGGGGACTCTGACGGTGGGTCAATACGCCATCCGTTTTCGCACCTTGGCTTCGGAACTCGGGTGGAACAACGAGGCCCTAACCGCCGCCTTCTGGGAAGGACTCTCGGGTCGAATTAAAGATGAGCTGGCTGGTCGTGACGTACCGTCCACCCTGGATGCCCTGATTACCCTAGCGACTCGAGTGGACATTCGCTTTCAGGAGCGATCCAAAGAGGTGTCCCGTGAGAGACGTCCGGTACGGCATTCCTCTCCTCCGCAGAAGCCCGCCGTACTTCAGTCAACAGCATCTGGTGTCTCCGTCCACGAGCCCATGCAGATCGACCGTGTGCGGCAGTCTGAACAACGTCGAGCAGAGCGGCTCGCCAAGGGCCTCTGCTTCTACTGCGGAGAGGGCACACACCTGCTACGCTCCTGTCCAGAGAGGCCGGGAAACTCCAAAGCCTAGGGTTGGTAGGAGAGGCCACCCTAGGTGCTGGGACTCTCTCAGACCCGGTTACGTGGACTGTGCAAGTGACAACGGGAGAGACGCGGTTCACGGCTGAGGCGTACCTCGATTCTGGGGCAGCAGGCAATTTCATCCAGCAGGCCACAGTGGACAAGTACCAGCTGCCTGTTACTCCACTCGACAAACCCCTCGTGATTGCTTCTGTGGATGGGAGACCCCTCTCTGACACCATCTCCTGGATCACCAGGCCGGTCGAACTGCGTATCGGTGCCCTGCACACCGAGAACATCGCTCTCTACGTCCTCCCACACATGTCCCATCAAATCCTGCTGGGACTTCCCTGGTTACGGACACACGAACCATCAGTCAGCTGGGGCACTGGTGAAATCACCCGATGGGGCTCTTCTTGCCATGAGAACTGTCTGAAGACCATACAACCCATCCGACGACCTCCGGTTCCAGAGTCCCTACCGGGACTGTCCTCGGCCTATTGGTCCTTCGCGGACGTCTTTGATAAAAAGGAGTCAGAGGTACTTCCGCCACATCGTCCTTACGATTGTGCAATCGACCTGCTCCCGGGAACCACACCACCTCGAGGACGGATATATCCATTGTCTCCAGCCGAAACAAGGGCCATGTCTACTTACATCACAGAGAGCCTGGCAAGGGGATTCATTCGGAGATCCTCCTCTCTTGCTGGAGCAGGCTTCTTCTTCGTTAAGAAGAAAGAAGGCGACTTACGCCCATGCATAGACTACCGGGGATTGAACCAAATCACCGTGAAAAACAAGTATCCCCTGCCGCTCATCCCCGAATTGTTTGATCGGCTTAGAGGAGCTCGTGTGTTCACCAAGTTGGATCTTCGGGGTGCCTACAACCTGGTCCACATCCACTCTGGGGACGAATGGAAGACCGCGTTCAATACTCGCGATGGGCACTATGAATACTGCGTGATGCCCTTCGGCCCGTGTAACGCACCAGCAGTCTTTCAAGAATTGGTGAACGACGTTTTCCGGGACTTTCTCTACGTCTGTGTGGGGGTGTATCTGGATGATATCCTTGTCTTCTCTCCGGACCTCCAGACCCACAGAGAGAACGTGCAGCTGGTTCTACAAAGACTGAGAGAGAATCGTCTGTACGCCAAGTACGAGAAGTGTGTTTTTGAGCAGTGTTCTCTCCCCTTCCTGGGTTACATCATCTCCGATACCGGACTGCAGATGGATCCAAAGAAGGTCTCCTCCATTCTCAACTGGCCTCCTCCTTCTGGACTGAAGGCAATCCAACGCTTTCTGGGATTCGCCAACTACTACCGCCAGTTCATCCCTCACTTCTCTGCTCTGACTGCTCCTCTCTCCGCCTTGACCAAGAAGGGGGCTAATCCAAAGGACTGGTCACCTGCGGCCAACGCCGCGTTTGGCTCTCTGAAGCGGGCATTTGCCTCCTCTCCTGTACTCCACCGTCCGGAGTTAAACCGACAGTTCACCTTGGAGGTGGATGCCTCCTCCTCGGGAGCCGGAGCAGTGCTCATGCAGAAGTCCTCCTCCGGGAAGATGGTGACTTGCGTTTTTTTCTCCAAGAGCTTCTCAGCGCCTGAACGCAACTACACCATCGGTGACCGAGAGCTATTGGCAGTCAAACTGGCTCTGGAGGAATGGCGCTACCTTCTGGAAGGAGCAGTGTACCCCGTTATTATTTACACGGACCACAAGAACCTGGAATACCTGCGGTCTGCTCAGCGACTGAACCCACGGCAAGCCAGGTGGTCCTTGTTCTTAGCTCCAGCTCCATTTCCGACCCGTGGACAAGAATGTACGCGCTGATGCCTTGTCCAGGTCTTTCATGCCCATGGAGCAGGAGGAGGAGACATCCCAACCCATCATCTGTCCTAGTAAAATCATTCCGGTGGCTCCTTTCACCCTGGCCCAGATACCGCCCGGGAAGACCTATGTCTCTGAGTCTGACAGGCAAAAAGTGTTACACTGGGGCCATGCCTCGAAAACAGCCGGTCATGCTGGTCAGAAGAGAACATGGAGTGCGATTGTCCGTCATTACTGGTGGCCATCCCTTTGCACGGACGTCGCTTCTTTTGTCTCTGCCTGCTCCTCTTGTGCCAGGAACAAGACGCCCAAACACCTGCCATATGGCCGTCTTCTGCCTCTGCCTATACCCTCAGTTCCGTGGCAACACATTGCGATGGACTTTATTACGGACTTGCCATTGTCCTCCGGACACACAGTCATATGGGTCGTGGTGGATCGATTCTCTAAAATGGCTCATTTCGTCCCTATGGCTGGACTGCCCTCTGCCCAGGAACTCGCGGACGCCTATATACATCACATCTTCCGCTTGCATGGCTTTCCATCACACATTGTGTTCGACAGAGGAACTCAGTTCACCTCCCGCTTCTGGAGGTCTCTCTGCAAACATCTGGGAGTGACTCTGGACTTTTCTTCAGCGTACCATCCTCAGTCGAACGGCCAAGTGGAACGGGTCAATCAGATCTTGACCTCCTTCTTACGTCACTACGTCAACGCCCATCATGACGACTGGTCCACGCTTCTTCCTTGGGCTGAATTCTCCCATAACCACCACGTCAGTGAGTCCTCCTCCAGCTCTCCCTTCCATGTTGTTTACGGACTTCAGCCTTCCGTCCCATTACCTGTATCCTCTTCCTCGGATGTCCCTGCTGCTGATGCTGTAGTCCGTGACTTTTCTACAATTTGGGACTCTGTCAAGACGTCCCTTGAACGTGCTTCCCTGCGGATGAAGAGACACGCAGACAAGAGACGTCTGGACCCTCCGTGTTTCTCTCCTGGAGATCTCGTCTGGCTTGCTTCCAAGTATGTCCGATTGAAGCTACCATCCTACCAGCTGGGCCCTCGCTACATCGGACCGTTTAAAGTCCTCAGCAAGATCAATGAGGTCTCCTACAAGCTACAGCTCCCGGCCACGATGAGGATACCCAACTCCTTCCACGTCTCCCTGCTCAAGCCGGTTGTCCTTGGTCCCTTCTCCGCTGCTGCCAGTTCGGCTCCTCCTCCTATTGCCGATGACGACATCTATGCGGTAAGGGATATCGTGGCCATGAAGACCGTACGGGGTCGACAGTACTTCCTGGTGGACTGGGCAGGGTATGGTCCTGAGGATAGGTCCTGGGAGCCCCGGGAGAATGTGGGCACTCCTCTGATCCGTGCCTTCCTGTCCCGGTTGCGGGGAGGGGGGCGTGGGGGGGGGTACTGTCACGCTTCCCGGGTCCCCTGCTCTGCTCCCCGGCTCACCTGCCACGCTCCCCGGCACCCCTGCCTCGCTCCCCGGTTCTTCGGTCCGGTCTCCACCGCTCCCCGCTCTCCAGCCTCCATTGCCTGCGCTTCCCAGGCGTCCTGGTCCCCGCTCCCGGCGCCCGTCGGCTTCTCAGCCCCAGCCCGGCTCTGCTGCTTCCTCCTCACCGCTTCCTGCTCTGGCTTCTGGCACCCGGGCCGCGCGCATGCGCATTAGGGCGCGCGCGCGGTCATTGACCCTTTCTTAAAGGGCCAGCGTCCACTGACAGGAAATGAAGCACACAGGTACAGGGTATAAAGGGGTTTAGTGTCCAAGTGGGCGGGGCCTGTTCTTCGTGTTTCCCAAGCTAGGAGTCAGGTCTCCTTGTGTTCCTGTGAGATACTCACCTCTCTCTCTTCTAGAGCCGATCCTGCCTTGCCATCCGGTCCTGCTGAATCCCGAACCCCGAACGCTGTCTATCTGCCATCCTGACAGTCCGTACCATCTCTGATCCCTGCGGTGACCCGTCATCTCGCTCCAACGGTTCCGGACTCCGCCTGACATCATCTCGGCTTCCGAACCTGAGCTCCGTCACCCGGACTACCATCAGTGACTCCGTGGTCCCAGGGACTTCACCATTCTACTCTGTTGCACGGACTGTCCTGCTACCTGTAGTGCTCCAGCTACCGGACCCCTTATCATCATCAAGGAGTTCGGCCCAGTGGATCCACCTCCTAGGTCTGCCCGTCCACCTGGCCCTAACAACACGTGACGTCACGGAAGGTCCTATCATCAGTGCTGGTTACCGGGAGGGCGCAGCGATGATCGGAAGGAAAAGCGGCGGGAGACAGAGTCTGCAGGACGCATAGCGGGGACCTGTAAGTATAATGGCAATGCTTATTAACTGTATGTGTACATGTATAATGTGTTTGTATGTGTTTGTGTTTGCCTGCCATTGTTTTCAATGAGGTTCGAAGGTATTCGTCGAACGTTCGTCGAACGTTCGCCGAACACACCCGCTGTTCGACGAACTGAACCGAACTCGAACACTAGGGGGGTGGCTCATCTCTACCTGTGACATTCTCATTTTCACTATGGGGGACTTTAACAATCACATTGTCAATCTAATAGTTTTATGTGCCATTCATTGTCTTTGTGTTACCTGCTTCCTTGGCCATTCACAGCTTTGTCACTCTCCTTTAAATGAAGCCAAAATTACACTGCACCTTATTTTTTTCCAACCTTACTCAGAGCAAAACTTTTTTAACTCTCCGACTTTCTGACGACAACTTTCTTTCTTGCTCTTTCAAGAACTGTTGCCCCATTCAGGACTACACATATAAAAATCTACTTGCCATGAGTACCAAGCAGCTTATGAACAATCTAGTCATCATTAGCTCCAATCTCCTCCCTCTCCTGAACAGATTTAGCATTTTCCCTTTAAAATAACACATACAGAAAGTGCCCTGGATGAAGCAGCAACCCTGACACATGCTGCAATCATGTGTTCACTAGTGGTGCTCTAGTTCTGCCGAGTATCAATGGAAAAAATCACATTCACCAGAAGACTTTATCCAGAATACATTCATGGTCAAAACTTATAACTCTGCTATCTATTTTGCTAAAAAGCCTACTTCACCATCCTCATCACATCTCTATCCGACAATCCAAAGTGACTCTACAATATATTCCACTTCCTCTTTAGTCCTAAAGTAGTGGCCCAATCACCATCCTCTGAACAGAGGATCTGGCCAATTATTTCCAAGAAATAATTAACCACTTCTGTATGGACAATTTCACCCCATGCCCTCACAGCTTCAATCTCCTTCCCTCCGGCACCTCAATTTATTATGCTCTTCTCTTCTTCTCTCCTTGAAACTTGCACCAATGACCCTTTTCCCTCACATCTCCTTCATTTCCTCTCCCTAGCTTTCAATACCTACCTAACTAAAATATTTTACCTTAACTTTGGTTCCCGAATCTTTCCCTTTTTATTCAAACCTTTTGTCATAACCCTTTGCTAAAATAAATCATCCCTCAATTATAAATGCGCTGCTAATAATAGACCTATCTGTAATGTCCCCTTCATCTCTAAACTCCTGAAAGGTTTGGTCCAGTCTCATCTAATCTGCGTTCTCTCAGATATCTGTCTGCTTGACCCTTTCCAATCTGGTTTCTCTGCTTTACACTCTACAAAAAATGCCCATATGACTGTCTTCAAAGATCTTCAAGCAAAACGTAATGATTAATACTTAGTGGTGATTCTACTTGATCTCTCTGCTGCATTTGACACTGTGGATTGGTTCTCCTCCTACCTGTCAGAACATTCCTTCACTGTATACTTTGCTAGACCTTCCTTCCTCTTCCTCTTACTGTTGGGGCTCCTTAGCGTACTAGGTTTAACATTATGCACTGCACCTATTGGCAAGCAATCAGCAGATTTGTTTTCCAGTACCATCTATATATAATTATATATATATATATATATATATATATATATATATATATATATATATATATATATATATATATATATGATACCCAATTAAAAACATTCTTTGACATCACCCCATGTTTAACCCTTTCACCCCCGGCCACTAAAACACCCTAATGACCGAGCCATTTTTTGCAATTCTGACCAGTGTCACTCTGGAACGCTTCAACAGATCCTGGCGATTCTGACAGTTTTTTCATGACATATTGTACTTCATGTCAGTGGTAAATTTAGGCCGATATTTTTTGCGTTTATTTGTGAAAATTTCGGAAATTTTGCGAAAATTTCGCAATTTTCAAACTTTGAAAATGTATGCCTACAAATCTGAGAGTTATGTCACACAAAATAGTTGCTAAATAACATTTCCCACATGTCTACTTTACATCAGCGCAATTTTTTAAAGAAATTTTTTTTTCGTTAGGAAGTCAGAAGGGGTCAAAGTTCATGAGCAATTTCTCATTTTTCCAACAAGATTTACAAAATCATTTTTTAGGGACCACAATCACATTTGAGGTGACTTTGAGAGGCCGAGGTGACAGAAAATGCCCCAAAGTGACCCCATTCTAAAAACTGCACCCCTCACTCTGCTCAAAACCACATACAAGAAGTTTATTAACTCTTCAGGTGTGTCACAGGAACCAAAGCAATGTGGAAGGAAATAATGAACATTTTACTTTTTAACACAAATATTGTACTTTAGCCATAAAATTTAGCATTTTCACAAGGGAGAAAAAAAAATGCACCATACAATTTATTATGCATTTTCTCCTGAGTACGCTGATACCTCATATGTGGTAAAAATCTATTGTTTGGGCGCACGGCAAAGCTCGGAAGGGAAGGAGCGCCATTTATATTTTTGAACACAAAATTAGCTGGACTCATTAGCAGACGCCATGCAGGGTTTGGAGACCCCTTGAGGTGCCTAAACAGTGGAGCTCCCCTACAAATGACCCCATTTTGGAAACTAGAGCCCTCAAATAATTTTTCTAGATGTTTGGTGAGCCCTTTGAACCCCTGGGGGCTTCACAGAAATATATAATGTTGAGCCGTGAAAAGAAAAAAATGTTTTTTTTACCACAAAACTGTTGCTTCAACTAGGTAGGTTTTTTTTCACAAGGGTATCAGGAAAAAATGCACCATAAAATGTATCGTGCATTTTTTCCTGAGTATGTAGATACCTCACATGTGGTGGAAAGTAATTGTTTGGACGCATGGCGGGGCTCAAAAGAGAAGGAGCACCATTTGACAGCAAAATTGGTTAGAATCATTCGTGGACGCCATGTCACGTTTAGAGACCCCCTATGGTGCCTAAACAGTGGCGCTCCACCACAAATGACCCCATTTTGCAACTAGACCCCTCAAAGAATTTATCTAGATGTTTGGTGAGCCCCTTGTACCCCCAGGGGCTCCACAGAAGTTGATAACGTTGAACTGTGAGGTTTTGTTTTGTTTTTTTTTTATGGTTCAACGTTATCAACTTCTGTGGAGCCCCTGGGGGTACAAGGGGCTCACCAAACACAAAGATAAATTCCTTGAGGGGTCTAGTTCCAAAATGGAGTCATTTGTGGGGGAGCGCCACTGTTTAGGCACCATAGGGGGTCTCCAAACGTGACATGGTGTCCGCTAATGATTCCAAACAAATTTGCTGTCAAATGGTGCTCCTTCTCTTCTGAGCCCTGCCATGCACCCAAACAATTACTTTCCACCATATGTGAGGTATCTGCGTACTCGAGAAAAATTGCACAATATGTTTTATGGTGCATTTTTTCCTGATACCATAGTAAAAAAAAAAAAAAAAAGCTACCTGGTTGAAGCAAATATTTTGTGGTAAAATATTACCACAAAATGTTTGCTTCAACCAGGTAGTTTTTTTTTTTACAATGGTATCAGGAAAAAATACACGATAAAACTTATTGTGCAATTTTTCCTGAGTACACAGATACCTCATATGTGGTGGAAATCAATTGTTTGGGCGCATGGCAGGGCTCAGAAGAGAAGGAGCACCATTTGACTTTTCAAACGCATAGACGCCGTGCTTCACTGATCGGCCACTGCAGGACGCACGGTCAGATGAGATACAAAAAGCGTCAGGGATACGGAAAAAAAAGTCACGACGAAAATTGGCCGATCCGTTATGTGCATCCCTGATCAGCGCTTGGCTGCTGCAGGATGCACACACGGATGAGATGCAAAAACACGACGCAAGCTACGGACAAAAAAAAAGTCCCGCACGGGACGGATGTGGTGTAAAGACGGACAGGGGATACAAGGATACAAAAAAAAAATTATACTCACAGTACCCAGAAGATTTCCAGGAGGATCACTGACCAGAAGAACTGCAGGAGGAATAGAAGGCAGAAAGTGGACAGCTTCTTAAGGCCCCGTCACACACAGAGATAAATCTTTGGCAGATCTGTGGTTGCAGTGAAATCATGGACATATTGTTCCATTTGTACACAGCCACAAACCTGGCACTGATTGTCCACAATTTCACTGCAACCACAGATCTGCCACAGATCTGCCACAGATCTGCCACAGATCTATCTCTGTGTGTGACAGGGTCTTTACAGGAGCAGCAGACAGCAAGTTGGACAGCTCATCAGAAGACCGAGGAAGGACCCAGGAAGGTCCCAGCAATGGAGGCAGATGTGATCGAGCCAGTGAAGACCTCGGACGACCCGGTGAAGGCAGGTAGTGGACGTCGGAGAGAGAGCAGATGGAGAGGAAAAGGGGGAGGGGAAGACCAGAGAAGCAGAGGCAAAATGGGAGCAGAATAGAGATCACGGCAGGGGGCAGATTGCGGCAGGGGGGAACATCGGCAGGGGGGCAGATCGAGGCAGGTGGCAGATCGTGGCAGGGGGCAGATTGCGGCAGCTGGAAAATCACGGCGGGGGCAAATCGAGGGGGCACATCGGCAGGGGGGCACATCGGCAGGGGTCAGAGCCATCTCAGGAGCATGCAAGGGGCAATCACGGGAGTGCGCAGGGACCATCAGTGGGAGCGCACAATACTCACGTGGAGCAGGAGCAGCGGCATCAGCAGCTGATGTGGCAGCAGCGGAGGCGGCGGTAGCGGCGGCATGGTACTACAAGTGCATGCTGTAGACATGTTGGGGGAGGGCTTCCCAGACCAACACAAGCCTGGGGAGGGTGGTCACCTCTAGATCAGACTGCCCCACTGCACGCTGATTGGAGCGATTGCGCATCATAGCACGATCGCTCTAATCAGTGCTGCAGGGGCTGGAGGGCGCCATGTTTGAGCTCCAGCTATGATCTGCTGCAGCTGCTGCAGCACCTGATAGCAGGATCTCACAATATCTCACTGGTTCAGGCATTCTATTTAGCCAAAACCAGTGCGATTGATGTGGTTGGCGATTCAGATTTGAACAGCCAATCACAACGGTCGTCGATGGGGGGGGGTCGATGTCACCCCCCCCCGGGGTCAAGCAAAGGTCGCCTGCCGTAAGAAACAGCAGGGGACATCATTTGAAAGCTGTTGCTATGGCAATCAAATTAATTTTAGGCAGTAAAGTTATGTCCCTGGTCGTTAAGTCACATAAAAATAGGACGTAACTTTACTGCCCGCGGTCGTAAAGGGGTTAATAGAAAATACCACGGATTGTCTGTTAACCATCTCTAACATTATGACATCCCTCTATCGCAAATTGAATCTCTCCAAAACTGAACTTCTTGTATTTCCATCCTCTACTAACCTACCTATATTCGATATTGTAATTTATTTGGGTGGTTGAACCACAACTCCCAAGCAGCACACCTGCTTTCTTAAGCCCACTTTACACGTTGCAATTAGTTGTACAATCGCATTTGCAATGTGACACGCCCAGGTTGCATACGGGATCTTATGAGATTGCACATAGGTCGTTCATTTGCTGTCACACGTGCGTTAGTAGTCTATGTTAAATTGATCAATTTTGTGTGCGATCCTTTAGATCATGTGTTCTGTGACGTATGCATTGGGCACCTTTTTTTTTTTTTTTATTTATTGACTTGCCAAGCGTGTGTAATGTGTAGGGATGCGTTTTTACTATGTCATCTGCCGTTCAGCTCTGCTACATGGCCGCTAACAGCAGACACAGACAGCCATGTAGCAGAGCTGAATGGTAGTTGACAGCAGACACAGACAGAGCCGCACTGTCAGAATGAACTCGGGTGAACTTCACCCGACTTCACGGTCATGCTGCGGCTCTGTCTGTGTCGCGCCCTGATTAGCGGTCACCTGTGAAGGGCTCACCGGTGACCGCTAATCTCCTAAGTGACTGAAGTTAGCAGCCCTCTCTCATATACTCACCGATCCCCGATCACCGGCGCTGCACGGCGTTCACACTGCTCCGGCGGCTTTTACTGTTTTGAAAAAGCCGGCCGCCCATTAAACAATCTCGTATTCCCTGCTTTCCCCGCCCACCGGCGCCTATGATTGGTTACAGTGAGACACGCCCCCACGCTGAGTGACAGGTGTCACACTGCACCCAATCACAGCAGCCGGTGGGCGTGTCTATACTGTGTAGTGAAATAAATAATTAAATAATTAAAAAAAACGGCGTGCGGTCCCCCCCAATTTTAAAACCAGCCAGATAAAGCCATACGGCTGAAGGCTGGTATTCTCAGGATGGGGAGCTCCACGTTATGGGGAGCCCCCCAGCCTAACAATATCAGCCAACAGCCGCCCAGAATTGTCACATACATTATATGCGACAGTTCTGGGACTGTACCCGGCTCTTCCCGATTTGCCCTGGTGCGTTGGCAAATCGGGGTAATTGTTAGGGCCAGGTGGACGGGCAGACCCAGGAGGTGGATCCACTGGGCTGAACACCTCACCGAGGGCAAGGTGCCCGGTAGCCGGAGCACTAGCAGGACAGTCCGTTTAGAGGAGTGGAGTAAAGAAGTCCCTGGGACCACGGGGTCTCTGATGGTAGTCCGGGTGACGGAGCTCAGGTTCGGAGGCCGAGATGTCGTCAGGCAGAGTCCGGAACCAATGGAGCGAGAAGACGGGTCACCACAGGGATCGGAGATGGCAGGAGCTGACGGGATGGCAGACCGTCACCGTTCGGGGTTCGGGTATCGTCAGGACCGGTTGGCGAGGCAGGATCGGCTCTACGAGAGAGATAGGTGAGTATATCACAGACACAAGGAGACCTGACTCTTAGCTTAGAAAACACGAAGAACAGGCCCCGCCCACTTGGAAAGGATCCCCCTATATACCTAGTACCTGATCCTTCAATATCCTGTTGGAGGACACTGGCCCTTTAAGAAAGGGTCAATGACCGCGCGCGCGCCCTAATGCGCATGCGCGAGGCCCGGGTGCCAGAAGCCAGGGCAGGGAGCGGTGAACAGGAGGCAGGGGAGCCGGCCTGGAGCAGAGCTGCCGACGGGCGCCGGGAGCGGGGACCGAGCCGCCTGGGGAGCGCAGGTGATGGGGGCTGGAGGCTGTGGAGCGGGGGACGCCTGATAGAGGAGCCGGGGAGCGAGGCAGGGAAGCCGGGGAGCGTGGCAGGTGAGCCGGGGAGCGAGGCAGGGGAGCCGGGAAGCAAGGCAGGGGACCCGGGGAGCATGACAGTACCCCCCCCCACGCCCCCCTCCCCGCAACCGGGACAGGAAGGCACGTATCAGAGGAGTACCCACATTCTCCCGGGGTTCCCAGGACCTATCCTCAGGACCATACCCAGCCCAGTCCACCAGGAAGAACTGCCGGCCCCGCACGGTCTTCATGGCCGCGATATCCCTTACCGCATAGATGTCATCATCAGCAATAGGAGGAGGAGCAGAACTGGCAGCAGCGGAGAAGGGACCAAGGACAACCGGCTTGAGCAGGGAGACGTGGAAGGAGTTGGGTATTCTCATCGTGGCCGGGAGCTGCAGCTTGTAGGAGACCTCATTTATTTTGCTGATGACGTTAAACGGCCCGATGTAGCGAGGACCCAGCTTGTATGATGGTAGCTTCAATCGGACGTACTTGGAAACAAGCCAGACCAGATCTCCTGGAGAGAAACACGGGGGATTCAGACACCTCTTGGCTGCGTGTCTCTTCATCCGCAGGGAAGAACGTCCAAGGGACGTCTTGACAGAGTCCCAAATTGTTGAAAAGTCACGGACTACAGCATCAGCAGCAGGGACATCCGAGGAAGAGGATACAGGTAATGGGACGGAAGGCTGAAGACCGTAAACGACATGGAAGGGAGAGCTGGAGGAGGCCTCACTGACGTGGTGGTTATGGGAGAATTCAGCCCAAGGAAGAAGCGTGGACCAGTCGTCGTGATGGGCGTTAACGTAGTGACGTAAGAAGGAGGTCAAGATCT
This sequence comes from Anomaloglossus baeobatrachus, assembly GCF_048569485.1. NCBI lineage: Eukaryota > Metazoa > Chordata > Amphibia > Anura > Aromobatidae > Anomaloglossus > Anomaloglossus baeobatrachus. The sequence continues at coordinate 85,272,753 of NC_134356.1, read as the reverse complement.
GATTGACTCGTTCCACTTGGCCGTTCGACTGAGGATAGTAGGCTGAAGAAAAGTCCAGAGTCACTCCCAGATGTTTGCAGAGAGCCCTCCAGAAGCGGGAGGTAAACTGAGTTCCTCTGTCGGACACAATGTGTGATGGAAAGCCATGCAACCGGAAGATGTGCTGTATGTAAGCGTCAGCGAGTTCCTGGGCAGAGGGCAGTCCAGCCATAGGGACGAAATGAGCCATTTTGGAGAACCGATCCACCACGACCCATATGACTGTGTGTCCGGAGGACAGGGGCAAGTCCATAATAAAGTCCATCGCAATGTGTTGCCACGGTACGGAGGGTATAGGCAGAGGCTGAAGACGACCATATGGCAGGTGTTTGGGCGTCTTGTTCCTGGCACAAGAGGAGCAGGCTGAGACAAAAGAAGCGACGTCCGTGCGAAGGGATGGCCACCAGTAGTGACGTACAATTGTACTCCATGTTTTCTTCTGACCAGCATGGCCGGCTATTTTCGAGGCATGGCCCCAGTGCAACACTTTTTTCCTGTCAGTCTCAGAGACATAGGTCTTCCCAGGTGGTATCTGGGCCAGGGTGACAGGAGCCACCGGAATGATCTTACTAGGACAGATGATGGGCTGGGATGTCTCCTCCTCCTGCTCCATGGGCATGAATGACCTGGACAAGGCATCTGCTCTTACATTCTTGTCCGCGGGTCGAAAATGGAGCTGAAAATCGAACCTGGCAAAGAACAAGGACCACCTGGCCTGCCGTGGGTTCAGTCGCTTTGCGGACCGCAGGTATTCCAGGTTCTTATGGTCCGTGTAAATGATCACGGGGTACACTACTCCCTCCAGAAGGTAGCGCCATTCCTCCAGAGCCAGTTTGACTGCCAATAGCTCTCGGTCACCGATGGTGTAGTTGCGTTCAGGCGCTGAGAAGCTCTTGGAGAAGAAACCGCAAGTAACCATCTTCACGGAGGAGGACTTCTGCATGAGCACTGCTCCGGCTCCCGAGGAGGAGGCATCCACCTCCAAGGTAAACTGTCGGTTTAACTCAGGATGGTGGAGCACAGGGGAAGAAGCAAATGCCTGTTTCAGGGAGCCAAACGCGGCGTCGGCCGCAGGTGACCAGTCCTTTGGATTAGCCCCCTTCTTGGTCAAGGCGGAGAGAGGCGCAGTCAGAGCAGAGAAGTGAGGGATGAACTGACGATAATAGTTTGCGAATCCCAGAAAGCGTTGGATTGCCTTCAGTCTGGAAGGAGGGGGCCAGTTGAGAATGGAAGAGACCTTCTCCGGGGCCATCTGCAGACCGGTATCGGAGATTACGTAACCCAAGAAGGGAAGAGAAGACTGCTCGAATACACACTTCTCGTACTTGGCGTAAAGGCGGTTTTCTCTCAGTCTTTGTAGTACCAGCTGCACGTTCTCTCTGTGGGTCTGGAGGTCCGGAGAGAAGACCAGGATATCGTCAAGATACACCACCACACAGATGTAGAGAAGGTCCCGGAACACGTCGTTCACCAATTCCTGAAACACTGCTGGTGCGTTACAGAGGCCGAAGGGCATCACACAGTATTCATAGTGCCCATCGCGAGTATTGAATGCGGTCTTCCATTCGTCCCCAGAGCGGATGCGGACCAGGTTGTAGGCACCCCGAAGATCGAACTTGGTAAACACACGAGCTCCTCTAAGCCGATCAAACAATTCGGGGATGAGCGGCAGGGGGTATTTATTTTTCACGGTGATTTGGTTCAATCCCCGGTAGTCAATGCATGGGCGTAGATCGCCCTCTTTCTTCTTAACGAAGAAGAAGCCTGCTCCAGCAGGAGAGGAGGACCTCCGAATGAATCCCCTTGCTAGGTTCTCCGTGATGTAGGCAGACATGGGATCCAACAGCAGGGAGACGAAAAATCGACCGCAAACAGCTGCTATGCCAAACAATCTCTTTTATTTAGACGATTTTCTCCATAAGTGCAGGTAAAAATGCGGGAGGTGGCTTGGATGCGAGTCCCTCCAAAGGACGACGGCCGTTTCGTCTGTAAGTCAGACTTCTACGGGTCCACGTCAGGGAGTGGCCGCACGCACCTTATAAAGGGGAGTGCATCTAGGCCACCACCCCGCACGTTAAAAACAGAGGAATTAACCCATAACAGTGATTTACATGAATGTATGTAAAACATCCCATTTAAAACATAATTATACAAACAATGTTACATACATTACTATACACATACAAAAAAGGAAAAATACCACTGAAAAGGTACAAGGGCATTTTGTGTCATCAGATCTACACATAACACATTATATTCATATTGTTCTTTTTTACTGACCTATCAATTCGTTTATCAGATGGTATAGACACTCGCATTTAATTTACAAAAAAACCGGTTTTATAAAAACCGTTTTTTTATAAGAAAACCACCAAGTCGTTGCGGTCATTTAACCCCAGGTTTCCCTGAGCTCCAAATTTTATTATCATCTTCGCTTCTTTTCGTAGCAATAATTTATGGAGATCGCCCCCTTGTGGGGGTAGGGAAACCTGGACTAGTCCTGCAAACCGCAAGGTATTGGGATTACCTTCATGTGCTGTACGAATATGTTCTATTAACCTAGGAGAACCTTTTCCTGTCGAAATTGATTTATAATGCTCTCTAAAGCGTACGTACATACACCTGATTGTCTTCCCTATATAGAATCTTCCACAGGGACATACAATCACGTAAACCACATATTTCGTTTTGCAGGAAATGAACTGCCTCACTTGGTGAGAAAAAGAACCAATTTGAAGAGATGTACCGGTGAGATGCAAGGCACAATACCTGCAGTGCCCACAGCGAAAGTTCCCTACAGGGGAACATTTTTCCAGCCATGTGGATGGACAAGTCACTCTGTTTTTCACCAGTAGATCTTTCAAATTGTTACACCGTCTATAAGAGACTAAGGGGCACTTTGCACACTGCGACATCGCAGGTGCGATGTCGGTGGGGTCAAATTGAAAATGACGCACTTCCGGCATCGCATGCGACATCGCAGTGTGTAAAGGCTCGATGATACGATTAACGAGCGCAAAAGCGTCGTAATCGTATCATCGGTGCAGCGTCGGCGTAATCCATGATTACGCTGACGCGACGGTCCGATGTTGTTCCTCGCTCCTGCGGCAGCACACATCGCTGTGTGTGAAGCCGCAGGAGCGAGGAACGTCTCCTACCGGCCTCACTGCGGCTTCCGTAGGATATGCGGAAGGAAGGAGGTGGGCAGGATGTTTACATCCTGCTCATCTCCGCCCCTCCGCTCTGATTGGCCGCCTGCCGTGTGACGTCGCAGTGACGCCGCACGACCCGCCCCCTTAACAAGGAGGCGGGTCGCCGGCCACAGGGACGTCGCACGGCAGGTGAGTGTGTGTGTGAAGCTGGCGTAGCGATAACTTTCGCTACGCCAGCTATCACCACATATCGCTGCTGCGACGGGGGCGGGCACTATCGCACTCGGCATCGCAGCATCGGGCTGCGATGTCGTAGTGTGCAAAGCCCGCCTAAGGGTCCTGCATCTATCCTATCCTTCAAATCTGGATCGTTGGCAAGAATATTCCAATTCTTCTTTATGGCTTTTTTGATTACTCCATCTAAGGGGCCAAATTTGAAACTGAACATAAACCTATTAGCGGCATTGTCCATTTTTCTTATCCTTTTTGTCTTCACTTGACTACAAGATGATTCACCGACACTAGGGGATTGACTAAAGCCTAAATAGTCCGAACTCTCAGAACACACCTTGTTATAGGCGGAATCAATCAATGTACTAGGGTACCCTCGTGCTAATAGCCTTAATCTTAAATCTCCAGCCTGTTCTTCAAAAATTTCTTTTACATTATTGATCCTCCTTAACCTCAAAAACTGAGAGTAAGGCAAAGCTGCTTTAGTATGATTGGGGTGAGCACTATTAAAGTGCAGCAACGAATTAGAGGCGGTTGGTTTTCTATACATCTTTGTCAATATTGAACCATCCTTCACTTCCACCTCTATATCTAAAAAAGTTATAGTGTTGCCCCCAAAACATGATGTGAAAGACATATTCATGGTGTTGGTATCATTCAGGTAGGTGACAAAACCTGTGAACTCCTCCTCCGTACCATCCCACACCATGAATATGTCGTCCACATACCTGAGGAACAACTTCACGTGCTTGAGAAATGGGTTTGTGCTAACAAAAACATATGTACTCTCAAAAAGACCCAAGAAAATATTCGCCATGGCGCACGATACGGGGGTACCCATCGCAGTACCCCCGCATTGAACGTACCACTTATCCAGGAACATAAATGCATTTCTTGAAAGCACAAAATCCAAAGCCTCTCCAACAAAATCACAGTACAACTGCGTTTTCCCACTGCGCGCTACCGTATCCCTTACTGCCTGTACGCCCAGGTTCTGAGGTATCCGTGTATACAAGCTTTCCACGTCAATGGATACCAGCCTGAAGCCCTCCTGCCAGACGAAGCCTCTCAACAATGACACAAAATCATTGCTATCCTTCACATAAGAAGGAATTCTTTTCATAAGAGGCCTCAATAACCAATCAAGATAGTGGGACAACGGCTCAGTTAATGAGCCGATGCCAGCCACTATTGGGCGGCCAGGGGGATTAACACTATCCTTATGTATCTTGGGTATAGCGTACCAATGGGGTTTTGTGGGGAACTCTGGAATTAATTTTTCCACCTGAGTGTTAGTAAGAAAACCGAGTGTTACATATCTCCCTAAAAATCGTTTCAGCTGCTTCTTGTACTCATTAATAGGTTTAGATAGGAGAGGAGTATATGTGTCACGGTCTTGCAGGTGTCTTAGGCATTCTTTTATATATGCAGCACGCGTCAACAACACGATATTACCGCCCTTGTCTGCTTGGCGGAATACCGTGTCGTCCCATGTGCGCATTGTTTTCACCGCTAATGCTTCCCCCTCATTAAGATTGTTATCCATTTTGGGGTACAGCAATGCCTCCACATCTTTGACAACTGCTTCCTGAAACACATCGATTAAATTACCGTGGGCTACTGGGGGGAAAAAATTAGATTTCACCCCCTTAGTAAACCTTCCACATTCAACTGTGTCACCACCTGGGTCAAAAGGGTTTTCACCCTCAGGGTCACTTAGACTCAAAAGCAAACCAGCCGCCTGGGTTACCGTAGAGTCAAATGCCCCCGTGATGTCCCAATTATACCCCCCAATTGTGCAAGGTTGGTGACCCTCAGGGACCACAGTTGAGGTGGTTGATGTCTGGTGAAAAAACTTGTGCAAATGCATTTTTCTTGTCGCTTTATATAAGTCAATCCTGAACTCGGCAAAATCAAACTCTTCTGGCACGCAAAAATTTAAACCTCTAGACAAAACAGTTACCATATCATCAGTTAGCTCATGTTCAGACAGGTTAACAATGCCGCTGGTGGAGAGAGAGAGAGAAGATGGAAAACGTTCTAATTCTTCCATGAGACAAATTTTCTTTTGTGTCCTCTTCCCCTTGTGCCTCTTCCTGCCCCCCCTACGGGTGCATTTCCTAAAGGGGCAGGATTTGGCCCAACATGAGGGGTCACCATTCTAGAGGGGCCTGGAACCACGTCCTCTGAGCCACTGGACTCCGACTCAGTGGTCCAGTACCCTCTTTCCTGGTTGCCCAGTTTTTTATTTTTTATATACGGTTTTCTTTTATAATTTTTAGAACGATCTTTCGTCCAACAGAAAATTTGTCCCATCTCGTAATCTTTTTTATCCCTCATAAATTTCTCTCTTTTTTATTTTTAATCTCTGTCTGAGTTTCAATCAATTTTTTATCCAAATTCTGTACAAATGTTGTCCAAATACCCTCAGTAACTCGTGAACGGGTATCTTTTTTCAAATCGTCCTGCTGTATGTTCAGAGCTGAATACTCCTCCTCGTTTTTCTTTAAAACCAGCTGGAGCAGTCTCATGGAACAATCATGTTGAATGCTCTCCCACTCTTTAGTAAAACTTGTGTCATCTTGAAAATGGGACAATGTCTTTATCACACGGAGGCCCCTAGGGACCCTGCCGCAATCAACATAAGACTGCAACGACTTAATAGTCCAAAATAAACGCACCTCTCATCAGAGAGGGAATATATCTTATTTTCGAGTGTCTTAATGCCCAGTACCTCAGTGTCCTTTTTTAAGTTGCATTCCTTGAAAAAGGAAGCCGCATCCATCCTCCCCGCCTGTACACCTGGAACGTCAACAGAACTTGCGCTTTCATTGTCCATCAGTTCCATCGTGGCCACCGCACATGTGATAATATACACAGTCTCTTGTGAGCCTTGGTAATGAGCCCGGCAACAGCGTGCAATAGAGACTCCAGGAAAGAATCCAAGTATACTGCAGACAAACGAGAACAAGTCCTGCACTGCCTGCCCTCAAATTACCTTTAGGTTCAGTGGCTCACGTGCTGATGGTTATCGTGTAGCGCTGGTTTCAGGCGCAGCGTGCTGGTCGGTAGCAGACAGCTAGGGGATCCAACAGCAGGGAGACGAAAAATCGACCGCAAACAGCTGCTATGCCAAACAATCTCTTTTATTTAGACGATTTTCTCCATAAGTGCAGGTAAAAATGCGGGAGGTGGCTTGGATGCGAGTCCCTCCAAAGGACGACGGCCGTTTCGTCTGTAAGTCAGACTTCTACGGGTCCACGTCAGGGAGTGGCCGCACGCACCTTATAAAGGGGAGTGCATCCAGGCCACCACCCCGCACGTTAAAAACAGAGGAATTAACCCATAACAGTGATTTACATGAATGTATGCAAAACATCCCATTTAAAACATAATTATACAAACAATGTTACATACATTACTATACACATACAAAAAAGGAAAAATACCACTGAAAAGGTACAAGGGCATTTTGTGTCATCAGATCTACACATAACACATTATATTCATATTGTTCTTTTTTACTGACCTATCAATTCGTTTATCAGATGGTATAGACACTCGCATTTAATTTACAAAAAAACCCGGTTTTATAAAAACCGTTTTTTTATAAGAAAACCACCAAGTCGTTGCGGTCATTTAACCCCAGGTTTCCCTGAGCTCCAAATTTTATTATCATCTTCGCTTCTTTTCGTAGCAATAATTTATGGAGATCGCCCCCTTGTGGGGGTAGGGAAACCTGGACTAGTCCTGCAAACCGCAAGGTATTGGGATTACCTTCATGTGCTGTACGAATATGTTCTATTAACCTAGGAGAACCTTTTCCTGTCGAAATTGATTTATAATGCTCTCTAAAGCGTACATACATACACCTGATTGTCTTCCCTATATAGAATCTTCCACAGGGGACATACAATCACGTAAACCACATATTTCGTTTTTGCCAGGAAATGAACTGCCTCACTTTGGTGAGAAAAAGAACCAAATTTGAAGAGATGTACCGGTGAGATGCAAGGCACAATACCTGCAGTGCCCACAGCGAAAGTTCCCTACAGGGGAACATTTTTCCAGCCATGTGGATGGACAAGTCACTCTGTTTTTCACCAGTAGATCTTTCAAATTGTTACACCGTCTATAAGAGACTAAGGTCCTGCATCTATCCTATCCTTCAAATCTGGATCGTTGGCAAGAATATTCCAATTCTTCTTTATGGCTTTTTTGATTACTCCATCTAAGGGGCCAAATTTGAAACTGAACATAAACCTATTAGCGGCATTGTCCATTTTTCTTATCCTTTTTGTCTTCACTTGACTACAAGATGATTCACCGACACTAGGGGATTGACTAAAGCCTAAATAGTCCGAACTCTCAGAACACACCTTGTTATAGGCGGAATCAATCAATGTACTAGGGTACCCTCGTGCTAATAGCCTTAATCTTAAATCTCCAGCCTGTTCTTCATAAATTTCTTTTACATTATTGATCCTCCTTAACCTCAAAAACTGAGAGTAAGGCAAAGCTGCTTTAGTATGATTGGGGTGAGCACTATTAAAGTGCAGCAACTAATTAGAGGCGGTTGGTTTTCTATACATCTTTGTCAATATTGAACCATCCTTCACTTCCACCTCTATATCTAAAAAAGTTATAGTGTTGCCCCCAAAACATGATGTGAAAGACATATTCATGGTGTTGGTATCATTCAGGTAGGTGACAAAACCTGTGAACTCCTCCTCCGTACCATCCCACACCATGAATATGTCGTCCACATACCTGAGGAACAACTTCACGTGCTTGAGAAATGGGTTTGTGCTAACAAAAACATATGTACACGAGGGTACCCTAGTACATTGATTGATTCCGCCTATAACAAGGTGTGTTCTGAGAGTTCGGACTATTTAGGCTTTAGTCAATCCCCTAGTGTCGGTGAATCATCTTGTAGTCAAGTGAAGACAAAAAGGATAAGAAAAATGGACAATGCCGCTAATAGGTTTATGTTCAGTTTCAAATTTGGCCCCTTAGATGGAGTAATCAAAAAAGCCATAAAGAAGAATTGGCATATTCTTGCCAACGATCCAGATTTGAAGGATAGGATAGATGCAGGACCCTTAGTCTCTTATAGACGGTGTAACAATTTGAAAGATCTACTGGTGAAAAACAGAGTGACTTGTCCATCCACATGGCTGGAAAAATGTTCCCCTGTAGGGAACTTTCGCTGTGGGCACTGCAGGTATTGTGCCTTACATCTCACCGGTACATCTCTTCAAATTGGTTCTTTTTCTCACCAAGTGAGGCAGTTCATTTCCTGCAAAACGAAATATGTGGTTTACGTGATTGTATGTCCCTGTGGAAGATTCTATATAGGGAAGACAATCAGGTGTATGTACGTACGCTTTAGAGAGCATTATAAATCAATTTCGACAGGAAAAGGTTCTCCTAGGTTAATAGAACATATTCGTACAGCACATGAAGGTAATCCCAATACCTTGCGGTTTGCAGGACTAGTCCAGGTTTCCCTACCCCCACAAGGGGGCGATCTCCATAAATTATTGCTACGAAAAGAAGCGAAGATGATAATAAAATTTGGAGCTCAGGGAAACCTGGGGTTAAATGACCGCAACGACTTGGTGGTTTTCTTATAAAAAAACGGTTTTTATAAAACCGTTTTTTTTGTAAATTAAATGCGAGTGTCTATACCATCTGATAAACGAATTGATAGGTCAGTAAAAAAGAACAATATGAATATAATGTGTTATGTGTAGATCTGATGACACAAAATGCCCTTGTACCTTTTCAGTGGTATTTTTCCTTTTTTGTATGTGTATAGTAATGTATGTAACATTGTTTGTATAATTATGTTTTAAATGGGATGTTTTGCATACATTCATTTAAATCACTGTTATGGGTTAATTCCTCTGTTTTTAACGTGCGGGGTGGTGGCCTGGATGCACTCCCCTTTATAAGGTGCGTGCGGCCACTCCCTGACGTGGACCCGTAGAAGTCTGACTTACAGACGAAACGGCCGTCGTCCTTTGGAGGGACTCGCATCCAAGCCACCTCCCGCATTTTTACCTGCACTTATGGAGAAAATCGTCTAAATAAAAGAGATTGTTTGGCATAGCAGCTGTTTGCGGTCGATTTTTCGTCTCCCTGCTGTTGGATCCCCTAGCTGTCTGCTACCGACCAGCACGCTGCGCCTGAAACCAGCGCTACACGATAACCATCAGCACGTGAGCCACTGAACCTAAAGGTAATTTGAGGGCAGGCAGTGCAGGACTTGTTCTCGTTTGTCTGCTGTAGGCAGACATGGCCCTAGTTTCAGCAGGAGACAGCGGATATATCCGTCCTCGAGGTGGTGTAGTTCCCGGGAGTAGGTCGATGGCACAGTCATAAGGACGATGTGGCGGAAGTACCTCTGATTCCTTTTTATCAAAGACGTCCGCGAAGGACCAATAGGCCGAGGGCAGTCCCGGTAGGGACTCCGGAACCGGAGGTCGTCGGATGGGCTGTATAGTCTTCAGACAATTCTCGTGGCAAGAGGAGCCCCATCGGGTGATTTCACCAGTACCCCAGCTGACTGACGGTTTGTGTGTCCGTAACCAGGGGAGTCGCAGCAGGATTTGATGGGACATGTGTGGGAGGACGTAGAGAGCGATGTTCTCGGTGTGCAGGGCACCAATACGTAGTTCCACCGGCTTGGTGATCCACGAGATGGTGTCAGAGAGGGGTCTCCCATCTACAGAGGCAATCACGAGGGGTTTGTCGAGTGGAGTAACAGGCACCTGGTACTTGTCCACCGTGGCCTGCTGGATGAAATTGCCTGCTGCCCCGGAATCGAGGTACGCCTCGGCCGTGAACCGCGTCTCTCCCGTTGTCACTTGAACAGTCCACGTAACCGGGTCTGAGAGAGTCCCAGCACCTAGAGTGGCCTCTCCTACCAACCCTAGGCTTTGGAGTTTCCCGGCCTCTCTGGACAGGAGCGTAGAAGGTGTGTGCCCTCTCCGCAGTAGAAGCAGAGGCCCTTGGCGAGCCGTTCTGCTCGGCGTTGTTCGGACTGCCGCAAACGGTCAATCTGCATGGGCTCGTGGACAGAGACACCAGATGACGCTGACTGAAGTACGGCGGGCTTCTGCGGAGGAGAGGAATGCTGTATCGGACGTCTCTCACGGTACACCTCTCTGGATCGTTCCTGGAATCTGACGCGGGTGGCTAGTGCGATCAGGGCATCCAGGGTGGAAGGAACATCGCGGCCTGCCAGCTCGTCCTTAATACGGCTGGAGAGTCCTTCCCAGAAGGCGGCGGTGAGGGCTTCATTGTTCCACCCCAATTCTGAGGCCAAAGTGCGGAAGCGGATGGCATACTGCCCCACCGTCAGGGTCCCCTGACGTAGCCTGAGGAGTGATGAGGCGGATGCAGCGGCACGTCCAGGTTCGTCAAAGGTGTTTCTGAATGCCTGCAGGAAGTCCTGGATGTTGGTAGTCACAGGGTCCTCCTTTTCCCACAAGGGGTTCATCCAGGCCAGTGCCTCACCCTCTAGATGTGACATCACAAACGCCACCTTGGCTTGGTCGGAGGCAAACAAGTGCGGAAGCACCTTGAAATGAAGAGAGCACTGGTTTAGGAATCCCCTGCAGGTCTTGGAATCTCCGGCGTACCGGGGTGGTGAAGCCAAACGAAGTCTGGAAGCATCCGAGGAGGCTGCCACGGGAGCTGTGGCCGTGGATTGTACAGTGGAAACCTGAGATGCCAAGGATGTGGCCGTCGCTTGTAGCGTGTTCAGGCGGGTATCCACAGAAGACATGAAGTTCAGCATGCGGGTCTGGGTCTCGCGCTGGCGTGTGAGTTCCTGCTGCAAGGCCGCTAGTGCTTCGGCGGGATCCATGGCCTGTTCTTACTGTTAGGGCCAGGTGGACGGGCAGACCCAGGAGGTGGATCCACTGGGCTGAACACCTCACCGAGGGCAAGGTGCCCGGTAGCCGGAGCACTAGCAGGACAGTCCGTTTAGAGGAATGGAGTAAAGAAGTCCCTGGGACCACGGGGTCTCTGATGGTAGTCCGGGTGACGGAGCTCAGGTTCGGAGGCCGAGATGTCGTCAGGCAAAGTCCGGAACCAATGGAGCGAGAAGACGGGTCACCACAGGGATCGGAGATGGCAGGAGCTGACGGGATGGCAGGCCGTCACTGTTCGGGGTTCGGGTATCGTCAGGACCGGTTGGCGAGGCAGGATAGGCTCTACGAGAGAGATAGGTGAGTATATCACAGACACAAGGAGACCTGACTCCTAGCTTAGAAAACATGAAGAACAGGCCCCGCCCACTTGGAAAGGATCCCCCTATATACCCAGTACCTGATCCTTCAATATCCTGTTGGAGGACACTGGCCCTTTAAGAAAGGGTCAATGACCGCGCGCGCGCCCTAATGCGCATGCGCGAGGCCCGGGTGCCAGAAGCCAGGGCAGAGAGCGGTGAACAGGAGGCAGGGGAGCCGGCCTGGAGCAGAGCTGCCGACGGGCGCCGGGAGCGGGGACCGAGCCGCCTGGGGAGCGCAGGTGATGGGGGCTGGAGGCTGTGGAGCGGGGGACGCCTGATAGAGGAGCCGGGGAGCGAGGCAGGGAAGGCGGGAAGCGTGGCAGGTGAGCCGGGGAGCGAGGCAGGGGAGCCGGGAAGCAAGGCAGGGGACCCGGGGAGCGTGACAGTAATAAGGAGTTATTGGCAGCTCATAGCTGCCAATAAGTCCTAGATTAATCATGTCAGGCGTCTATGAGACACCTTCCATGATTAATCTGTAAATTACAGTAAATAAACACACACACCCGAAAAAAATCCTTTATTGGAAATAAAAAACACAAACATATACCCTGGTTCACCACTTTAATCAGCCCCAAAAAGCCCTCCATGTCCGGCGTAATCCAGGATGCTCCAGCGTCGCTTCCAGCGCTGCTGCATGGAGGTGACCGGAGCTGCAGCAGACACAGCCGCTCCGGTCACCTCCACGCAGCTAATAAAGACAGCCGTGCGATCAGCTGAGCTGTCAGTGAGGTTACCCGCTGTCACTGGATCCAGCGGTGGCCGTGGGTAACTTCAGTGACAGCTCAGCTGATCGCGCTACTCACCGCCGCTCCTATCACCTCCACGCAGCAACTGAGGTGAGTAGCGCGATCAGCTGAGCTGTCACTGAGGTTACCCGCGGCCACCGCTGGATCCAGTGACAGCGGGTAACCTCACTGACAGCTCAGCTGATCGCACGGCTGTCTTTATTAGCTGCGTGGAGGTGACCGGAGCGGCTGTGTCTGCTGCAGCTCCGGTCACCTCCATGCAGCAGCGCTGGAAGCGACGCTGGAGCATCCTGGATTACGCCGGACATGGAGGGCTTTTTGGGGCTGATTAAAGTGGTTAACCAGAATATATGTTTGTGTTTTTTATTTCTAATAAAGGATTTTTTTCGGGTGTGTGTGTTTATTTACTGTAATTTACAGATTAATCATGGAAGGTGTCTCATAGACGCCTGACATGATTAATCTAGGATTTATTGGCAGCTATGGGCTGCCAATAACTCCTTATTACCCCGATTTGCCAACGCAACAGGGCAAATCGGGAAGAACCGGGTACAGTCCCAGAACTGTCGCATATAATGTATGCGGCAATTCTGGGCGGCTGTTGGCTGATATTGTTAGGCTGGGGGGCTCCCCATAACTTCGGAGCTCCCCATCCTGAGAATACCAGCCTTCAGCCGTATGGCTTTATCTGGCTGGTTTTAAAATTGGGGGGGACCGCACGTCGTTTTTTTAATTATTTAATTATTTATTTCACTAAACAGTATAGACACGCCCACCGGCTGCTGTGATTGGGTGCAGTGTGACACCTGTCACTCAGCGTGGGGGCGTGTCTCACTGTAACCAATCATAGGCGCCGGTGGGCGGGGAAAGCAGGGAATACGAGATTGTTTAATTCAAAACAGTAAAAGCCGCCGGAGCAGTGTGAACGCCGTGCAGCGCCGGGGATCGGGGATCGGTGAGTATATGAGAGAGGGGGATAGACTGACATGGACAGAGAGTGAGGGACAGAGATAGTGACCGACTGACAGAGATTAGTGAATGACAGACATTGTGAGGCGCTTCAGAACGCAGCTTTTCAGCTGCGCTCTGAAGCGGACCTTTTTTAAGCTGCGGTGCAGAGCGCACACCTGCGCACATAGCATCAGACACCAAAATCGTATGAGGGATGTCACACGTTACAATTGACTAGGTTCGTGCAACAAAACGCTCAATTCTAGACAAAGATACGATGTGTTTGCGATCAACGGTCTTGCGTTCAATCCTGATCGCACGTAGCTGTCACACGCAGATACCTCACAAACGATGCCGGATGTGCGTCACTTACAACTTGACCCCAACGACGGATTGTGTGATATATTGAAGCGTGTGTAGCGGGCTTTAGGATCACATTTGATACAGAACTTTCTTATATCTAATCACTTACTTGGTTATGTCACTTGCAGCTTATAAACATCTCCAGAATCTGACTTTTTCTCACCTTTGAAACAGCATCGTATGCACTATTTAAGCACTTTACTGATTGGTCTCCCTCTTAAGAAATGTTTTCCTTTCCAATCCATGCTAAACGCGGCAGTGTACCACCCTGATGTCAGCGGCAGAGCCGCTCGGATCCAGAACTGCAGTGGCTCGAGGTCTTCGGACCCAGGGGGTCGTACGGACACTCGAAGTGAAAAGGGGGAATATGTTAGAAGTTCGTGACGCCACCCATGGTGCGTGGTAAAATGGAGTGCCACCGCTGTTGTAGGGCGAGCCTGGTGGCGGTGGTATGGCAGCAAGGTGTTTAACCCCTCCGTGGGTAGATGGTTTTGCCTCGGGGCCCAGTGATGGTAGTAGTGAAGGGGTGCCGTTGGGAAGGAAAGGGTTCTCTACATACTCACTCAGTCCACGAATACTGACTCCGACAGCTTGTAAACCAGAATTCTTAGCACCGGTGCATCACGGGAGGGAGCACGCGTGGATCCGTGCCCCTTGGTGTTGCTTGTTAGCCTGTGACCTTTTCCGTGGCACTCTCTTCACTATTTGGACCCTGTAGTAAACTAGTTGGGTCCCGGTCACCCGTATGGCTAACGGAGTGAGCTTGCTCTCAGGGTTCATGCTTGGGATTTTCTGGACGATATAGTGAGAAAGTCCTATCCTCGTTGCGCTAGTACCCAGATTTTGGAGCGGGTGGAGGATGAATCTTAAAGACAACCTTCGTCGGGTAAATTACCGGGCTGCGTAAAGCTACTTCCCAGCCTAGGGTCCACGTACCCCATTGTGCCCTGGCCCCTGCCCGGAGATGGCTCAAGGCCACTGGCTGCCCTCCTCGGCAGATCCGTTCCCCTTGTCACGATTTCCAGCGACTGGGGTTCCAGCTCCTACCAGGCCCAGACCAACGTCTACCACCTAGTATTTTCAAGGAGCCCTGCTCCTGACCTAATCTCTCCTTTCCCTTCAACACCACTCACTCCACTCAACTGACTCTTCTAACACCTCTGACTCTCCCCTACCAACCCGCCAAGTGGGCGGCCTTATTCCCTTCAGGCCCCCCATTGGTGTGTCTGGTGAGTGTGGTGCAGAGTGTTCCTAGGGTTTTGACTGGCTAAGTTCTTAGCAATACCGAAGGACAGGGATCCGTAACAAAGGAGGATGCGGATACTGTGCAGAAGGGCAGATTTCACAATACCCTGTGACGACCTGATAGTCCAGGGCGTCACAGCAGCCATTGTTGTATTTCTTTCCAGCCGCTACACCGATACAGTAACCCTTTAACAGTCATTGCACAGGTTACAGATTTGCTATAAAGTACAATGTACTATCATCACTCTTACCTATCTCCCTCCCTATCCATTCTCTCTGTTCTGCAACTGATCTAAGTCTAACATTCTGCATAACACAAGCCTTTCACTTCATCATGATGACTTTTGTCGTGCTGCACCAGATTTCTGGAATGCAATACCAAATCAATCTGGTTACCTCCTAGGCCCCACACTTTTTAAACAGGCTCTAAAAACACATCTCTTTAAACAGGCCTGTCATCTCAGTTCACTAATCTAACTATTTTCTGTTACCCCTTTCTACATTTTGGCCACTTCTAATCCTAACAAGATAACAAACATGTAGCAAACAAAGCAAGTATAGAAACACAAGGAAAAGAAAAAGGTAGCTATATAACATGAGGCATGCACACTGATTAACAATTATTATGATTTATTAGGTGAATCAGTATAAAGAATTTATGTGGCAAAAAATTCCATTAAAAACATTTAAGAAGTGAATAATAGCACACAGCTAAATTCAAGTCCCCTGACAAAGCATTTGTGGAACACATGTTGGGTGTTTAGAGGGTGAGTTTATCAATTGTATTTTACATTATGATTATTTCATCATTTGTAGGCTGCATGTATTTATTTCTTTGTACATGAGTTTGGAAGTATGTGTGTATATGTTCAACATTTACCTTTTGTACTATACAAAAACTAACTATTCCTTGGTGCACTATATATGTATGTACACTTATTTGTATGCATAGACCCAGCAGCTCATTTGTCACCTGGAGCACGATGGGCCCCGACTGGCGATTGGGATATATACCCCCTCATCCTAATCTGCCAGCCCCCCCGTAACAGTAGGCCACGTGATGGCCCTCCAAAATTTGAGTGAGAGCCTCTTGATGGCCCTCCAAAATTACAAGTGAGGGCCTCTTGATGGCCCTCCAAAATTACGAGTTAGAGCCACGTGATGGCCCTCCAAAATGGTTAAATGAGTGCTGCATGATGACCTTTAAAAAATTATGAGTGAAGGCCACCTGATGGCCTTCCAAAATTTATGAGTGAGGACCACCTGCTGGCCCTCTAAAATTTATGACTGAGAGCTACCTGATGACCCTCCAAAATTTATGGGTAAGGGTTATCTGATGGCAGTCCCAAAACATTGAAATGAGGGACCATTATAACCCTGTTAAAATGATGTAGAAGAAGGAGGACAAAAAATAATAAATCATGACTCATGTACCCCTTTTGGGGTGAGATTTGGCTTTTTGTTCCGCTGCTGTCATTCATTGGGGTTTAGAACTCGGGGCCAATCCTGGCATTGTCATTTTTTGAACAGTCAGCCTGTCAACATTTTCAAAATATTTATTGCTAAACTTGCGCTCCTGTTATTAAAGGGAATCTGTCACCAGGTTTTTGCTACCCTATCTGAAAGCAGCATATACAGACAGACACTGATTCCAGTGAGGTGTCACTTACTGAATTGTTTGCTGATATTTTGATAAAATCAATGTATTCTCTGCTGTAAATCTAGTGTGACGCCCTGGACTAGCCAGGTAGTCACAGACAGGCCCTTGCACAAACACCCATCCCCTAACAAGGTAACAGCAGCCAACCTAAAAACCCTAAGTCACCCCTCTCAGGTCTTGACGTTCACACCAGGGGGCGGAGCCAGGCAGTTGGCCACGCCCACCGAGGAGTTCGGATAGCCTGAGGCGGGAAAAACAAAACAGATCAGTTTTGGAGGTGAAAGAAAGTAGTTGAGTAGGAGAAATGTCTGTCAGGAATCTGGGTCGTAGCCCAGATACCCTGTGGCCAGGAGGCAGACGGTGGTTGCCGCCTGCAGGAGACGGCTGATGGAACCGTAAGGGACTGGGACAGGGTAGTGGCCCGCCGGTACCAAACCGGGGAACCGACTGGAAACCGGAGCACCAGGAGGGGTACTCAGACCCAGAACGAGGCCTAGAAGCCACTGGACTGAGTCAAATTCACTGATTAAGGTCTGGATCTTAGGTTCTTTCCCACCCAAGTCCCGACTGAAGACAACAGCCCAACGAGGGGGAAAGAAAGCCACCGCTCAAGCAGAGAGATCCCACGGGTCAGCGTCTGCGGGCAAACGGGCTCTCCCGACACACACAAAGCCGGGGAGCGGACTACCGTCACTGAAGCATAGGCAGTCAAAATCTACAAAACGAGGTGCAGGAAAAAGGCGAGAGCCATCAAACCGGGTGGGGGACCAGACGCAGCCAGCTGCGGGCACCGACCACCATCTTTTTGGTTTACCAGAGACTCCGGTGTATCTGTCATAGTGAGTACAACAGTGCCCTCGGTCCGCGTACCGCACCACACTAACATGCCCGCACCTCGCAACCACCAGGCCCCGGGACCATCACCCACTGCCCACGGAGGGGTCAACACCAGGCTGCACAACACCGTCCTTGGGAGCCTAGTTAACGACAGCGGTGGTGTCCACACTCACCACAACCTGTGGGTGGCGTCACAAACTTAAATCCCTAAACACCACGGCCCCGACCGGGAACCTCCCCACCGAAGACCACCCCCCCTCACGTAGCGCCAGCTTCCCTTCAGAGCGACGTGACCCCCTGGTCCGGAGGCGCTCGAGCAACCCATTGACGAGCCTGGATCCGAGCGGCTCAGCTGCCAGCCGAGCCCCGGTGCGGTACACTAACAGTTATTTCAATGAGCTCATGCAGCTGCTGGACTACTCGGCAGCAAGCCATGCAGTCCTGTAATGGTAATCTCCTGATAATTAAACATTGATTCTATAAAAGCTACACTGCACAGCCCAGTAAGTGCCACATCGCTGGAATCAGGGTCTTTTTTCCTTTTTCATGCTACTCTCTGAAAACGTGGCAAAAACCTGGTGACAGAGTCGCTTTAAGTATCTAGTGTGCATTTTATGAATCAGTTTCTAGTGCACATGTGCTGGAGAGCTCACTTGGAGCAGGAATGCCTGATGCTAAATTACGAGAACAATTAGTCATGTACTATAGTATATATATATCACATTTATACAGAGTATGCATTCTGTTTATATACTTAAAGGGGTCTAAATACAACATAAGATCAAACTTAGTGTTGTATTCCATCACTCTGCCTTTTTATTTGATGAGGAAATGTTCAAGAATACAATTATCTTTTCGTCATTACCTTTTAAATGAATAAGATAGCTACAGTATAAGCTAATGTGTCTGCTCAAATCACAGCTTCTCTTTACATTTGAATGGTATGTGTGTGCTTAATTAATTAAATGACAATGTGTTTTTGATGAACGTGCTGCATTAATCCTCCACTGATTTTCCACTTAACATTGCAGAAAACACCATAACTAATGTCCCACCACCACTAGATGTCATTCTCCATCTGTTTGCTGCTGATGTTATCTAGTGATCTCAGTATTTGTTCTTGCTCCTTTGTCTTCCAATCAGTAGCACAGTCAGAAATCTCCTTCTTCAAGTAATGCAAGGTGTCAGGGTGTGAAATTGGAATGTTTTCATACAAGTGCTAGCTGATTTAGTTATTGCAATATATTGACTGCTGCATTGGTGTACTTTGCAGTTATTCATTTTTTTATTTTTTTCGCCTTTCATTAATCCAACTGGAAGTCAACTTCTTTGAAAATAAAAGTAATCTCTTTTGTAAAATCCTTAGCAAGTTCCTTACATATCACAACAGATCAGCATTCCTTCTCTAGATGTAATGAATGATCTGTTAAAGTTGTTGATGGGATGGTTATACAAATGGTTATTTTCAAGCAAAAAAGATAGCGTCAGTGAAAAAAGCTATTAATGTTGTAAGTAGTGTAAGATTCCTCTGTGCTACAAATGTTGTTAAACTACCATTCCCAGTATGGAGTGTCAGTGGCTGCCAAACATTGTAGTGTAGGTCAACCCGAGCTGGGATTCCTACAGCTTTGTCTGCAACAAGCATCTTATTTAATATGACACATATTGTGTGCTGTTGGGCTTCATATTGATTTTAACAATTTAATATGCTCTGTGCAAACACTGTACTATAAGTATATATATATATATATATATATATATATATATATATATATATATAAAACTGTCTCTGTTTCTTTCCCAGTCTCTGTCTGTCTCCCTCTCTATCTCTTTTACTGTCTCCTCTCATGTCTGTCTGTCTCTTTCCCTGTCTGTCTCTTTCCCTGTCTGTGTTTGTGTCTGTCTCTTTGTCTGTCTGTCTCTTTCCATGTATGTCTGTCTCTTTCCCTGTTTGTCACTTTCCATGACTCTTTCCATGCCTCTGTCTGTCTCTGTCTGTCTCTATTTGTCTGTCTCTGTCCATCTTTCCCTGACTGCATTGTGACACGCCAACATTCCATTTAAGGGCTTGACTGCACATTCTTTTGAGGTTCTGGCTACACTGTGGCTCCCAGCTCAATTGACTTTAAAGGAGGCAGGTTTTTTTGTCTAATAACTGTAAAGTGTGGGGTTAAAATTTCCCCTCAAAACATAGTCTATGATGTTCCCTGAGTGTCTGTGCAAAATTTCATGATTTTACATGCAACGGTGCGAATTCCTTTAGCGGACATACATACACGCACACACATACACAGACACACACATACATACATACATGCATACATACATACACTCAGCTTTATATATATATATATATATATATATATATATATATATATATATATATATATATATATGTATATATATATATACAGTGGCGTGACTAGAGTTTGATGGGCCCTGGTGCAAAATTTCGACCGGGGCCCCCCTCCACGTACACCGAGACTTAGGGTATGGGATAATGACACTGACACTCGGGGTACAGGATAATGATGCTGACACTTGGCTTTTACCCTCCGCACCCAGGTTTCCCATGATCCAAAATCCCTCTATTAGCACCCAGCTGTCCCATGTTCTGATATCCATCTTGTCCTCGGCACCCAGATTTCCCATGCTCTGCTATACATCTTTCCCTCAGTACCCAGCTTTCCCATAACAGAGCATGGGAAAGCTGGGTGCTGAGGGAAAGAGCCTTTTTCCCTCAGCACAAAACATTACCATCCCATACTTGTATCTTTGTCCCCCCTTGTATATAGTTCTCCAAATACTATAATGACCCCCACATAGCCTTCCGTATAATATAAAGGGTCCCACATAACCCGTCATATATTATAATGCACCCCCATAGTTCTTCATGTATAACAATGCATTTCCCCAAAGTTCTCCATGTACCCCATAGTCCTCCATGTGTTATAATTCACCCCATAGTCCTCCCTATATTATACTGCACCACACAGTCCTCAATGTTTTATAATGCACCCCATAGTCCCTGTATAAGGTAGCCTCCATATTCCTCCATATATTATAAAGTAGCCCCCATTGTCCTATATGTATTATAATGCAGCGCCATAAATCATCATATTGTATTAAGCAGCCCCATACTCCTCCATGTATAATGCACCCCTAGTGCATGTATAAGGTGTCCTTCATGTTTATTATGCAGTCCCATAGACCTCCATGTATCATGGAGTCAGCACCCCCAGGCCTCCATGTATCATGCAGCCAGCAAAATAAAAAAACAAGTACCTCTCTTCTCCTTCCGACCCCTGCGACTGCGGTAGGTACGCCCCTGCTCCCATATGTCACACACCCTGCTCCCCATACAGCCTGCACCCCCATATCACACACACTACACCCCTATATCTCACACACCCTGCTCCCCATACAGCCTGCACCCCCCAGATCACACACACTACACCCCCATATGTCACACACCCTGCTCCCCATGCAACCTGCACCCCCCAGATCACACACACTACACCCCCATATTTCACATACCCTGCTACCCATACAGCCTGCACCCCCATATCTCACACACCCTGCTCCCCATACAGCCTGCACCCCCCAGATCACACACACTACACCCCCATATGTCACATACCCTGCTCCCCATACAGCCTGCACCCCCATATCACACACACTACACCCCCATATCTCACACACCCTGCCCACATATCTCACCCTGCCTGTACCCCAACTTACCCCTCTCAAACACTCTGCACCCCTTCACATCCTTCTGTCACAGTCTGCAGCCCTCATATGCCACTCACCCTGCACCCCACTCCCCCTCTTATGTCCCCTCTTTTCTTATTACCAGTCATCATGTGTCCAAATCTCTTTCAGGATTCAGTATCTCTTGCTTTCTGCCCAGCAACCTGTGTCTCCTCCCACACAGTCACATGGGCATAACATCATCGCAGGTCCTGCAGGATGGATTCCATCTGCTGTGCAGGTCAGGAGCACTCCTGCTCTGCTGCAGCTCAGAAACGGCTGGTGGGCCTCTCCAGGTCAGGGGCCCCTCTACTGACACTGGGCTCCCCTGACTCACAGGATGCGGTCACATTGTCGGCCACTACACAGCGGCACTACACACAGGGGCCCGGCAGCCGGCTCTGTAAAGCGGCTGCTGGACCCCTATAAGCCTACGGGCCCAGTCACAGTGGCGACCTCTGCGACCGCGGTCATTATGCCCCTGTATATATATATTAGCTGTAGTACCCGGGTATTGACTTAAATAGTAACTGTTTCTCTGTCTATCTCACAGTCTCTGTCTGTATCTGTCTCTCTCTCTATCTGTCTGTCTCTGTCTGTCTGTCTCTGTCTGTGTCTGTCTCTGTCTGTGTGTCTATCTCTGTCTCTGTGTGTCTGTCTCTGTGTGTCTGTCTCTGTTTGTCTCTGTCTCTGTGTGTCTCTGTCTCTGTGTGTCTCTGTCTCTGAGTGTCTCTGTCTCTGAGTGTCTCTGTCTCTGAGTGTCTGTCTCTGTCTGTCTGTCTCTGTCTCTTTCCCTGTCTGTCTCTTTCCCTGTTTGACTCTGTGTGTCTATGTGTCTATCTCTATCCATGTGTGTCTCTGTCTCTATCCATGTCTGTCTGTGTCTATCTCTCTGTCTGTGTCTATCTCTCTGTCTGTCTCTGTATCAGTCTTTCTGTCTGTCTGTGTCTATCTCTGTGTCTCTGTATCATTCTCTCTGTCTCTATCTCTGTGTCTCTGTCTCTCTCCATCTCTGTATCTGTCTGTGTCTCTGTCTCGGTATCTCTGTGTCTGTCTGTCTCTTTCTATATCTGTGTCTGTCCATGTCTGTCTGTCTCTCTCTCTTATATGTCTGTCTCTTTCCCCATCTGTCTATTTCCAGGTCTGTCTCGTTCCAGGTCTGTCTCGTTCCAGGTCTGTCTCGTTCCAGGTCTGTCTCATTCCAGGTCTGTCTCGTTCCAGGTCTGTCTCATTCCAGGTCTGTCTCATTCGAGGTCTGTCTTGTTCCCCATATGTCTTGTTCCCCAAATGTCTTGTTCCTCATCTGTCTTGTTCCAGGTCTGTCTTGTTCCAGGTCTGTCTTGTTCCAGGTCTGTCTTGTTCCAGGTCTGTCTCGTTCCAGGTCTGTCTTGTTCCAGGTCTGTCTCGTTCCAGGTCTGTCTCTTTTCCAATCTGTCTTTTTCCCCATCTGTCTCTGTCTCTTTCCCCGTCTCTGTCTCTTTCTTTGTCTTTTTCCTTGTCTCTGTCTCTTTCCCTGTTTGCAAATCCATAAAGGTCCGTGGAGCCTCTGTTAGGAGTCTCGACACAGAAAATAGCCAGATATCCCTCCGGGAAGGACCTAGCCAAGGAGTGGCTCTTTTTAAGGAGACCACAAAAACCACCTTATTAAGCGGCCCTTTTAGTCAATATCCAACTCTTTCACAAGTTTAAAGATATGACAAGGGAAATACCAAGGCCAGGTATCCATCCACAGACAGCTGTTTCGGGGTATTGCCCCTCATCAGTGTGGAGTATGATTCTGGCTAGGTGGGAGCAATGCCTAGTAGACCAGCAAGACAAAACAATCACTGATCTCGGGGAGACCAGCCAGAGAAAACACTGCTGGCAGCCAGCAAAGGTGCTCAACACAGTGAAATCCTAGGTACATTGCCCCCTGGGAAGTATGCAAATCAATAAAGGTCCGTGGAGCCTCTATTAGGAGTCTCAACACAGAAAATAGCCAAATATCACTTACAGAGAGGTCTGTGCGATCCTGCTACTCCAACGTACGTTTCATACAACTTCTTCAGGGAGCGCTGAGGAAGTTGTATGAAATGTACGTTGGAGTAACAGGATCGCACAGACCTCTCTGTAAGGGATATTTTCACTCAGCCTTTAAACCTTACGCTTTCCCCTAATCTAGTTATACTACTGTGAATTGGGTTTATATGCCTATTTTAGAAATCGCAATTGATCATCCTAGCACTTTGCACTTTTTCCTTACAAAAGGTTAATGCATTGGTTTTATTCTTTTTGTAATCTATACACCCATCAGTCATGCCCAGCTCAGATCTATTTAAACAGCACTTTGCACTTTTTTTTTATATATATACCCTTGGCCTTGTCTTACACCTGTCATTTTGCTATCTTAGCACTTTGCACCTTTTTTCTTCCCTTTTTGGGTCAGTGCAATATTTATATCCAGCGTTTTTCTGCATATATTTCTGATTGCAGAGGGGAATAGTGTTATTTTTCACAATGAATTAATACAATTTAATTTATTAATTTTTGGCTGTTATTTTAAGGTTACTATATTAGTGCACTAATTTATTATCCTGATATTATTGAATTTTGTTACTGGACATTTTTGTTAAAATCTTGTCAGTAATATCCATTTATTAATTTTTTAATGGTTATATATGGTACATTATATATGTATGTATGTATGTGTAGATAGATAGATACAGTACTGACCAAACGTTTGGACACACCTTCTCATTCAAAGAGTTTTCTTTATTTTTATTACTCTGAAAATTGGAGATTCACATTGAAGGCATCAAAACTATGAATTAACACATGTGGAATGAAATACTTAACAAAAAAAGTGGGAAGCAACTGATAATATGCCTTATATTCTAGGTACTTCAAAGTTGTGTGCTTGGGGTCATTGTCCTGTTGAAAAATAAATGATGGTCCAACTAAACGCAAAGCGGATGGAATAGCACACCACTGCAAGATGCTGTGGTAGGCATGCTGGTTCAGTATGCCTTCAATTTTGAATAAATCACCAACAGCGTCACCAGCAAAGCACCCCCACACCATCACACCTCCTCCTCCATGCTTCAAGGTGGGAACCAGCCATGTGGAGTCTATCCATTCACCTTTTTTGCGTCGCACAAAAACACGGTGGTTGGATCCAAAGATCTCAAATTTGGACTCATCAGACCAAAGCACAGATTTCCACTAGTCTAATGTCCATTCCTTGTGTTCTTTATCCCAAACAAGTTTTTTCTGTTTGTTGCCTGTCCTTAGCAGTAGAGTTGAGCGCGGTTCGCGGTTCGAGGTTCTCCAGTTCTAGGCTCGAGTGATTTTGGGGGCTGTTCTAGATCGAACTAGAACTCGAGCTTTTTGCAAAAGCTCGATAGTTCTAGATACGTTCGAGAACGGTTCTAGCAGCAAAAAGACCAGCTAATTACTAGCTGGTTTTCCGCTGTAATAGTGTAAGTCACTCTGTGACTCACACTATTATGACATTTCAGTGTATAGTGTGCGGGAACAGCGCATTCAGATCACTGCTGCTGGGATAATGGCGATCGCCATTTTTTTTTTTTTCCTTGTCTTCCTTCCCTAAGCGCGCGCGTGTAGTGGGGAGGGCCAGCATGTCAGCCAATCCCAGAAACACACACAGCTAAGTGGACTTTTAGCCAGAGAAGCAACGGCATGTGTGATAGGATGTCCATGTCACATGTCCCTGCATTATAAAAACGAGTATCTGCCCGTCCGGACGCCATTATCTCTTCTGCGTCCTTGGTGTCAGACATCACTGGCGCAGCTCCTATCGCCGATACTGCTGTATACGCTCCATACACAGCGCTGTACAGCATAGAAATAGCACTTTCTATCAGTCCTTTTAAGGGCTCATACCGGCAGGGTCAGAGCCATAGGTGACAGGTCCTGAAAACAGAGTTTAACAGCTACACAAGATGACAGCGTCTGTGTAGCTAAGGTCAGGGATTTCCTCGCTGCATTTCCCCATTAGGAGGGATAGAAAGGCAGGCTTCCTTTCCTCTACCCAGAGACCCACAACCCTGGCACTGTACCCTCCTGCCCTTTGCACACTCCAACTCATTGTTACTAAGCCATTATACTAGCAAACACTGAGTGAACTTAGTGGCATCCTTAACGTGGCTGTTGGACTGCTGTATAGTCCCAGTAGTGCAAAGATATTTGCAGCACGTCTGCCTGCATTGCACACTCAAACTCATTGTAGCTAAGCCATTATACTAGCAAACACTGAGTGAACCTAGTGGCATCCTAAACGTGGCTATTGGACTTCTGTATAGTCCCACTAGTGCAAAGATATTTGCAGCACCTCTGCCTGCATTGCACACTCAAACTCATTGTTACTAAGCCATTATACTAGCAAACACTGATTGAACCTAGTGGCATCCTAAACGTGGCTATTGGACTTCTGTATAGTCCCACTAGTGCAAAGATATTTGCAGCACCTCTGCCTGCATTGCACACTCAAACTCATTGTTACTAAGCCATTATACTAGCAAACACTGATTGAACCTAGTGGCATCCTAAACGTGGCTATTGGACTTCTGTATAGTCTCACTAGTGCAAAGATATTTGCAGCACGTCTGCCTGCATTGCACACTCAAACTCATTATAACTAAGCCATTATACTAGCAAACACTGATTGAACCTAGTGGCATCCTAAACGTGGCTATTGGACTTCTGTATAGTCCCACTAGTGCAAAGATATTTGCAGCACCTCTGCCTGCATTGCACACTCCAACTCATTGTTACTAAGCCATTATACTAGCAAACACTGATTGAACCTAGTGGCATCCTAAACGTGGCTATTGGACTTCTGTATAGTCCCACTAGTGCAAAGATATTTGCAGCACGTCTGCCTGCATTGCACACTCAAACTCATTGTTACTTACTAAGACGTTATAATACCAAAAATTGAGTAAACTTAGTGGTATACAAGAAGTGGCTGTTGTACTCCTTTAGTGCCCCACTGGTGCCAAGCTATTTCTAGCACCTGTGCAGGACACCCTCCTGCTCTGTTTTTAATAAGCTATAATGATAGCAAAAAATACTGCCATTTAGTGGCATCATAGAACTGGCTGTTGTATTCCATTAGTGCCCCACTGGTGCCAAGCTATTTCTAGCACCTGTGCAGGACACCCTTCTGCTCTGTTTTTAATAAGCTATAATGATAGCAAAAAATACTGCCATTTAGTGGCATCATAGAACTGGCTGTTGTACTCCATTAGTGCCCCATTGGTGCCAAGCTATTTCTAGCACCTGTGCAGGACACCCTCCTGCTCTGTTTTTGATAAGCTATAATGATAGCAAAAAATACTGCCATTTAGTGGCATCAGAGAACTGGCTGTTGTATTTCATTATTGTTCCACTGGTGCCAAGCTATTTCTAGCACCTGTGCAGGACACCCTCCTGCTCTGTTTTTAATAAGCTATAATGATAGCAAAAAATACTGCCATTTAGTGGCATACAAAAAGTGGCTGTTGGACTCCTTTATTGTGCCACTTGTGCCAAGCAATCTCAAGCACCTCTGCATTCTACCCTCATGCACATTTAGCTATGCTAATTTTATAGCAAACTCAGGGAATTCCTTGCTGCATTTGATCATTAGGAGGGATAGAAAGTGAGGCTTCTTTTACTGTCCTGGTACCCACAGAACACGGCCACTGTACCCATCTGTCCACTTTTGCCACGCTATTTAATTTGCACAAAGAGCTGACTCTTTTTCTGCCTTCCTAAAATTGTCTGGAATACTAAGTTAGTGTTCCTTTGCTGCCAAGCAAGGTACAACACATGTGCATTCTACACTCCTTTCCATTTCTGGAATGCAATTATTAACTGCAGGTAGTCCAGGCAATCTGTGACGAAGGTGCAGGCGTGGATATAATGTAGCCTGCATCCAATGATGGTTCTCTCGATGTCTGACAGTTCAACAATACCTTCTGTTTCCACTCCAAAACAAGTGATGACCTGCCAATCACACTCCCTGTTGCGGGTAAAGGAGTGGAAGTTCAGTGTGAAAAACCATGTGTGACTGCTGTCCCCACAGTCACAGAGGATGAAGAGCACGCAGATGCACTTGATGGGGCAGGCGGTGGTTGCACAGGCACGCTAGGCCGCATTGTAGCACAGTGAAATTCACATTGCAACGTATGCTTCATTTTAAGTTGTGTACAGGGTGTTCTACCCAGTATGCAGCAAAACCAGGGAACAGGAAAAGGACTCTAGGCAGTTGGGTTGATAAATGATTGTTTAACTTTAACAAAACAAACAATAAGAACCATGCATACAATTTAAATAATTGAACAATCTTTTCTGTTGCCTACTACCTGCTAATCCCTTTGTGTAGCAGTAATTGTGTGTTTGTGCGTGTGTGTGTGTGTGTGTGTGTGTGTGTGTGTGTGTGTGTTGAACACGACTTACCAGTGGCGCATCACAAGAGCTTCCAAGTTATCTAACTAAACATAGTCAAAACACATTACCCCCCCTAAATACCCTTGTTAGCTGAAGCCTCACAGATAATGCAGATGATAACAGTGTGAATGCAAACCACACAGCTCTGCAACACAGTCATGGAAATCTTGAAAAGCAACAGTCAATGCAAACATGTGTTGCTGTCCCTCTATGATTTAAACTGTACGTGACAATTTGACAGTGCAGAGGCAGCAAGTCTTATTGTCTATATAGTCGGCCTACCCAGAACAGATATGTGTTTTGCTAATAAAACAAAGTGTTGCGTGCCCGCATTATTGTCTGGGCACAGCCTACCGTACCCGGGTACTCTGATGTCCAGTTGCCAGAAATACAGACTTTACGCTCCTCTGACGGTAAACAGTATAGACAGCACTGTAAGAATGTTGGTCTGTGGCACAGGATGCTGCTCACTGGCATTACGGGGCTGATCATCAAAGTACAACATGACTCCCCTCACAATTGAACGAAGTGTTTCCGCGGTGGCTCCTTGCTGTAACACACACCTTTAGCTTTTCCTTCTGTTCATAGACAGCATCTCCAAGTCCACATCCGAAGAGCAATTTGATATTGCTATAGTGACCAAACAAAGGCAGATCCAAAAAAACAGCAGCCCCTTGTGTGTAGTCTGCAACAATGCATGCAATGTCAAATAAGCATGTTGCATTGACAGTGGCTAAAGCTGAGCAATACACCTTCACGCTATCAATTCATATCCATGTGACACTTCATGGAGGAACTACTCAAAGGTGTGAGTTTTTGCCTTCTACTTACAGATTGTTGACAAAAGTTACAGATTCCATGACTTGGGTGATCCTTTGCAATGTCCAAAAATTCACAGGCTAGGCAAGGCTTACAGCCCATGCGACCTGCATAGCCAACACGACTTCTGCTCAGAGTCAAAGTTGTGGTCCAGGATTCAGCTGTTGACGTGCTTCCAGTACTTTGTCTCTGGCCAGGAAGACGCAACGTAACCTCGTTGTCAGTAGCATCCTCCTCCACCTCCTCTGCTGACCTCATCGACTGGCTGACTTTGGTTTGACAGTAAGTGTGGTCTCCAACCTCATCAATAACCCTGTGTGTTTTCATTCCCCTCGTCCTGAGTCCTCCGAGACAACCTCTTCCTGCCCTGACCGAATAGTAAAGTTGTCATTTCAATCAGGTATCTGTGCTCCTCACCATGTTCCCCATTGTCTCCACCAGGAGGATTTACTTTTTGGAAATGAGGGTGTAGATTAGGCTCAGCACCTTCTTCATCGGGGCCTGGATCCCACTCACAAAGCTTCTGGCTATCTGCGCAGATCATTTCCCCTGTCTCATGGAACTCGATACCTCAACACGTCAGATTATCTGCTACACCCGCAAGCTTCAAACTGAATCTGAAAACTCATCTGTTCAGAAATGACTATAACCTTCAATGACACCACCACCATACGTACTTGACGCTCAACCTACACCACTCCTACTGTCTCCTCCCAAAAATCCTTTAGAATGTAATCCCGCAAGGGCAGGGCCCTCTTCCCTCTGTACCAGTCTGTCTATAGTTACTTGTATATGTATTCTGTATGTAACCCCCTTCTCATGTACAGCACCATGGAATCAATGGTGCTCTATAAATCAATAATAATAAAAATAATAATATCTTCCTTGTCTGTACTCATTGCAGCTTTGAAGCAGGCCTCTGATTCCCAGGCTATAGTGCGACTGAACAGCTATGCAAACTCAACCATCTCTGTTACCCCATACTCAGCAGGGCTGGTGGAAACTTGAGAGCTGTTAGGAAGCAAGTGCGATTGGATTGACACCACAGAGGAATGGAGTATTTGGGATCTTGAAATTGGGGTGGAGGAGGGGCCACTTTATGGCCGTTTGCGGCGGATCTGCTCCTCGGATTCTGCATTTGAATCAAGGGCCCTTGAGCTCAAGGATAGATTCCGCAAACGTGGATATAGTAATAGGTCCATTAAAAAGGCCTACAATAGAGCCAGGAACTCCCCACGGGTTGAGCTACTATATGGTAGTCAATTGAAGAAAACTTCGAACGATGTGAGAATGATCACTCAGTATCACTCACACTGGGGTAGGCTGGTGGATGTGATGTCTCATTTTTGGTCCATTCTCACTGTTGACCCCATTCTAAGGAACTATTTGCCTGATAGACCAATAGTTGCAGCTCGCAAGGCAATACGATGCCCACGTCACCACACATCCGGTGTGGTGTTAGTGAATAGGGCGCGCCGTAACATTGACTACATACCATGTTTCTTGGAGGCGTGGCTGCAATGCGGACATCACAGTTACACACACATGCACACACCCCCTTATGAGTCACTTGATGGGGATGCCCTTGTGGGAGTGACGTGATGTTTGCGTCACCTGTGTTTCCGGTGTAGCATCTCTGACATGAGGCGTGGATAATACCGGCACTTGGAATTACCTTCCAATCCGGATGTTTGTTGTATTATATCAGGAGGAACCTCCATACAATATGGGATGGGATTGGTTGAGACTAAAATAGACGTGACTGGGTAGCTACCATTTAAAAGGACAGCTGTTTTAATCAGAGACCACCCCCGGAAGAAGGATTGACACCGAAACCTATAGGTCAGGGTTTTGGGCTCTCACTACACTCATAGGTACGTCTTATTTATTTACTGCAGTCGATTCAGGGTTATGTACTTGTTTACCTTGTATCATTGATTTTACTATATCTTGGATTAACTGCATAGGAGCACTGTTTGTTTGCTTATAACCAGTCCAGCCTTGGGCTGCCTGCTTCATGAGTAGGCCCTAGCTGTGTACTCATGAATTCATTTACTATGTGCTCCTACACGCCTTGTATGTTGTGAGGGCGCAACCTGCTGGCATATACCACCTGTCTCTACATTTTTATACATTGTCTATTTGCTATCATGCTTTTGTATTAATAAAATTTAAGTCTTTTGCAATTCAGTCGTTGTACAGATTTTTCTTTCTTTGTTTACAAAATATTCTGTATATGGCTGTATCCATATTATAAATATGGCACGGGATCGGCCGTGTCTTTTGGTATTGTGTATTTTCAACGCCATCTCAGCACAGCAGCCAGCCCTCGGTCCCTCAGATGTGGACAAGTAAAAGACCATTTCCTCCTATCCATGACAAAGCGTTGAGATTCACTCTGTGCAGCACTGGTGTTTAGTGGAAAAGCAGATCTAAGATTGAGTACCACCTTCTGCAGATACTCCTGTATACGTGCGTCCATTTCTATGGCAGGAATTATTTTGCCAAATTTTGTCTTGTACCGGGGATCTAACAGTGTGGCAACCCAGTAGTCAGGATTACTTTGAATTCGTACAATCCGAGGGTCATGTTGTAGGTAGTGCAGCAAGAAGGCGCTCATGTGTCTTGTGCATCCAGGAGGACCAAGTCCTTGGTGTGTTGGTGGCAGAGAGGTGAGAATCGTACCTCCTTCCTCTGCCCTCTCCCCACAATCTCGCACAACCGAAATGTGAGCAAGCTCTCACTCATCTGCTGAGTCTTCCATGCCCATCGCCAGTTCGTCCTCCATTTTTTCATGGGCTCCTGCACCTTCCTCAACACTTTTTGCTGATACTATGCGCCCTTGTTAATCCCTCTCCCTCACCATGACTGCTACCTAGGTGCCGCTGACCATCTGGACCTCGTAGATCTTGTTATCCCTTCTGCATATGACTCCTCCTGTACTTCCTCCCCTTCCTCTTGTCCCAACACCTGACTCCGAATAATAATTACAGTGTGCTCCATCATGTAGATGACCAGAATTGTCACGCTGAGAATGGCATCGCCAGTGCTAAACATCTTCGTCGACATTTTTAAACTGTGTAGAAGGGTGCATAGGTCCTTGATCTGACACCACTCCAGCAGCGTGATCTGCACCACCTCTGGATCAAGTTATCCCAGGCTATATGTCATAACGTATTGCAGCAGGGTTCGGCGGTGCTGCCACAAACGCTGCAACATGTGCAGATTCAAATTCCTGCGTGTCGGCACATCGCATTTCAGGCGTTTAACCACCAGACCTAAAGACTTCTGTAGCGACGAAAGTTGTTGAGCTGCTGTGTGCGCACGATGGAAGTGAGCACATAGTGAGCGTGCCCGCTGCACAAGGCCATGTAGGCCGGGATGGTGTTTTAAAAATTGCTGGAGAATTAGGTTCAACACGTGAGCCATACAAGGCACGTGTGTCACATTGCCCTGACGATGGCCCGCAGCCAGGTTTGCATCATTGCCGCACATGGCTGTTAAGTCACCAACGGAGTCCGCTCCGGCAATTTGTACTCCGGTCGCCAGGTGACAACGTGTTCCTTTCATGCATAGTGCTGATGATGGGAGAGGAGTCGATGCCAGCGGCGCAGGTGGACGCAGGTTATGCTCACCCACTGGGCTGCATTACCTTGACAGATGCAGAATCTCTGGCTGAATGTAGCTGGTGGGTATCTCACAGATGAAGTACCATCATTCAGCTACAACCAATGGGAAGACACCACACCCTTTTTTATGCCCATCCTGTCTGCAGACCACTGCCAGACATAGCTATGAACCTCTGGTTACTTTTACCCCCAGTTCAGTTTTATGATTTTGTGTGCTTGTTACCTGACTACTTTTCCTGCTTGCTGTTTATGTACCTTGTTGGCTGATCTGCATTTCACCTCTGCTTGTTTTCTGATTAAGTCCTGGCCGTCCCATTCTGTTCCTGTTCCTCAATTAATGTTTTGACCCTGCCTTACTACTATTCTCTGGAACTGCAGGCTTCCACAGGTATTGATCACCTTGGGCCCTGTGTAATTCCTAATCCCTGTATAGGGGTTAAAGGCTTTCAGGGTTCTAGGGGTCCTGCTTGGTGAGTGGCTTCCCTCAAGCCAATCATTTACAGCCCATCTGAGTGTGTGGATCAAGGAAGGCGTTACACCGTGCTCTCTGCAGAAGGCCATGTGGGCCAGGATAGTGCTTTAAAAATTGCTGGACAACCAGGTTCAATACGTGAGCCACACAAGGCACGTGTGTCACATTGTCACAGCGAAGGGCCGCACCCATGTTTGCATCATTGTCGCACCTGGCCTTCCCTGGCTGCTGGTTGAGTGGAGACAACCATTGATGAAACTCGGTCTCCAGAGCTAACCGTCCACAACTTCTCAGCGGTGTGACTCACATTTCCCATACATTTCAAAGTAAACCTTTGACCGCCTGATGGCATTGAGTTCTGCTGCCAGCATAGTAAGGAGGTGTGTGGTATTCCTTGTGCGCAGTTACAAGGAAGGGTGGCCTGACCACACAGGGTTTGGGCCAAGGTGGAGGACCCACACGAGGTTGAAGAGGCAGAAGCAGTGTATTAACTTCTACATACAGAAGAAGGATTGACACAACTCGTGGGGACGGCAAGACTTGTACAGCAGACCCTTCTCCATCTCTCCCCACAGTAACCCATTGCCCAGTTAGCGACGTGTAACGCCCCTGTCCATGCTTACTGGGCCAATTATCTGTGGTGAAATGCCCCCTGTCACACAGAGTTTCTCAAGGAATCAGTGATGTTTAGTGCGACATGCTGGTGTAGCGCGTGCACGCCTTTGTTGGAGAAGGAGTGGCGCCTGGGCATCGGCTCTTGGGGCACTGCGATGGGCATAAGGTCTCGAAAATCCTCGGTTAAAAAGGTTGGAAAGGCAGCATTTTGGTAGCCAACAGTTTCCAGATGCTGAAAGTCAACCTCTAAGCCATGTCATGCCCTTCTAAAAGCATGTAAAACACAGCGAGGGGACTCCAACCACAGTGTCCCTCGTTTCCACTAACTGGGCCACACACACCCCACTTGACTGGCATCAGTTGACCCCCATTTTCAAGCTTACAAAGATGCTTTGCATGAAGCACTCTCAAAAATACGCGTGCCTTTCGCCTCCAGTGGATGACCCAGGGGAAGAAAAGTCCTCTGAGAGCCATGACTTGTTCATCTTGGTTCTTTTTTCAAAAGCGAGGGGACTCCAACCACAGTCTCCCTCGTTCCCACTAACTGGGCCACACACACCCCACTTGACTGGCATCAGTTGACCCCCATTTTCAAGCTTACAAAGATGCTTTGCATGAAGCACTCTCAAAAATACGCGTGCCTTTCGCCTCCCCTGGATGACCCAGGGGAAGAAAAGTCCTCTGAGAGCCATGACTTGTTCATCTTGGTTCTTTTTTCAAAAGTGAGGGGACTCCAACCACAGTCTCCCTCGTTCCCACTAACTGGGCCACACACACCCCACTTGACTGGCATCAGTTGACCCCCATTTTCAAGCTTACAAAGATGCTTTGCATGAAGCACTCTCAAAAATACGCGTGCCTTTCGCCTCCCCTGGATGACCAAGGGGAAGAAAAGTCCTCTGAGAGCCATGTCCACATTGTCAATGGACAGACACATGTGCTTATCTGCCAGCAGACCCCCAGCAGCACTGAAGACAGGTTCCGAGAGAACGCAGGCTGCAGGACACGACAAGATCCCCAAGGCGTACGTGGCAAGCTCAGGCAATTTATCCAGATTGGAAGCCTAAAATGAGCAGGGCTCAAGTTGCACAGTAATGGCATCGACGTTTCCTTGCATATACTCATATATCTGTGTGTCCTCCTCTTTTTCCTTGTCCTGCTCTTTTGTTTTCGCATGAGTATATGTCCTTGTCACTTTCCCATGTGTTTGTGTTGTGTTGTGAGTTGTTTGTCACCTTTTGGACACCTTTGAGGGTGTTTTCTAGGTGTTTTTATGTGTTTGTGAATGCCTGCCATTGTTTCCTATGCGGTTCGAGTTCGGTTTGTCGAACGTTCGACGAACCGAACTCGAACGGGACCTCCGTTCGGCGAACCGACCTCGAGCCGAACCGGGACCGGTTCGCTCATCTCTACTTAGCAGTGGTTTCCTAGCAGCTATTTTACCATGAAGGCCTGCTGCACAAAGTCTCCTCTTAACAGTTGTTCTAGAGATGTGTCTGCTGCTAAAACTCTGTGTGGCATTGACCTAGTCTCTAATCTGAGCTGCTGATAAACCAATTTCTGAGGCTGATGACTCGGCTAAACTTATCCTCCGCAGTAGAGGTGAATCTTTGTCTTCCTTTCCTGGGGCGGTCCTCATGTGAGCCAGTTTCTTTGTAGCGTTTGTTGGTTTTTGCCACTGCACTTGGGGACACTTTCAAAGTTTTCCCAATTTTTCGGACTGGCTGACCTTCATTTCTTAAAGTAATGATGGACACTCGTTTTTCTTTACTTAGCTGCTTTTTTCTTGCCATAATACAAATTCTGTCTATTCAGTAGGACTATCAGCTGTGTATCCACCAGACTTCTGCACAATACAACTGATGGTCCCAACCCCATTTATAAGGCAAGAAATCTCACTTATTAAACCTGTGAAGTAAAAACCATTTCCGGTGACTACCACTTGAGCTCATCAAGAGAATGCCAAGAGTGTGCAAAGCAGTAATCAAAGCAAAAGGTGGCTACTTTGAAGAACCTAGAATATAAGATATTTTCAGTTATTTCACACTTTTTTGTTAAGTATTTCATTCCACATGTGATAATTCATAGATTTGATGCCTTCAATGGGAATCTACAATTTTCAGAGTCATGAAAATAAAGAAAACTCTTTAAGTGAGAAGTTGTGTCCAAACCTTTGGTCTGTTGGTCTGTACTGTATATATATACATCTATATATCTATATATATATATATATATATATATATATATATATATATATATATATATATATATATATATATATATATACATACATACAGCTCTGGCAAAAATTAAGAGACCACTGCAAAATTGTCAGTTTTTCTGATTTTTCTTTTTATAGGTATATTTTTGAGTGAAATGTAAACTGCTTTTTATTCTATAAACTACTGACAACATGTCTCTGAATTTCCAAGCAATACATTTTGTATTTATTTTCTAAAAATCAGAAATTGCCAAAATAACAAAAAAAATGCATCGCTTTCAGACCTCAAATAATGCAAAGAAAACAAGTTCATAATCATTTAGAAACAAAAATACTAATAATATTTTAACTCAGGAAGAGTACAAAAATCAATATTTTGTGGAATAACCATGATTTTTAATCACAGCATTCATGCGTTTTGGCATGCTTTCCACCAGTCTTATACACTGCTTTGGGTGACCTTATACCACTCCTAGTGCAAAAATTTAAGCACTTCTTTGTTTGATGACTTGTGACTATCCATTTTCCTCTTGATTAGATAACTCACAGCGGTAAAGACAAAACTTACCTTTTTAATCACACACAGCAGAGAAAGAGCATGCCACGCCCACCAATATGAGAAGAGAAGGCTCAGGTGTGAAGACAGGACAAAAGAAGATGAGAAATCAAAGGAGGAAATTCAGGGAAAAGCACACCTTTAAATGAAATAAATGGATGGTCAGAAGAAGAGATGGTTGTGACATTGTAGAAGTTAGACAATAGAATTACATTTTTGGTATATCTTTGCTGGGCACTTAGTAGGCACACTGAGACCACTGTCAAAGACCTCTACCACTAACTCTACACATATCTCAGTGCATGGATGACCCAAATCAAACCATTAAAGACATAGCGCAAATTGACTCACAGCACTACAGACAAACTTACCTTGTTAATCACACATAGCAGAGAAAGCTGTTACACCCGCCAATATGAGAGACAGCTCAGGTGGGAAGACAGGAAAAAAGAAGATATGAAATCAGAGCAGGAAATTCAGGGAAAAGAACACATATGAATAAAATAAATTGGTGGTCAGAATAACAGATGGTGGTGACAATGTAGAAGTAACACCCTAGAATTTCAATTCTGGTATATCTTTGCTGGGCACTTAGTAGGCACACTGAGACCACAGTCAGAGACATTTACCACTAACTTTACAGATCTCTTAGTGCATGGATGACCCAGATCAAACCCTTAGAGACTTATTGTGAATTAACTCACAGCGGTACAGACAAAACTTATCTTATTAATCACACATAGCAGAGAAAGAGCATGCCGGCCAATATAAGGAGACAAATCTCAGGTGTGAAGACAGAAAAAAACAAGAAGAAAATCAATGCAGGAAATTCAGGGAAAAGCACACTTGTGAATTAAATAAATGGATGGTCAGAATAAGAGATGATGGTGACATTGTAGAAGTTAGACCTTAGAATTACATTTCTGGTATATCTTTGCTGGGCACTTAGTAGGCACACTGAGACCACTGTTAGAGACCTCTACCACTAACTTTACACATATCTCAGTGCATGGATGACCGAAATCAA
Source organism: Anomaloglossus baeobatrachus (assembly GCF_048569485.1). NCBI lineage: Eukaryota > Metazoa > Chordata > Amphibia > Anura > Aromobatidae > Anomaloglossus > Anomaloglossus baeobatrachus. Next base: position 85,235,703 of record NC_134356.1, on the reverse strand, counting down.
ACCCTTAACCCCTTAACGACCTATGACGTACTGGGTATGTCATGGATCATGTGCGGTTAATCGCCGCCCACTGTCGTGGCGATCCGCGCACATATCAGCTGTTTTCAACAGCTGACATGTGTGCCTGCTAGTCGCAGGTGGAATCGCTTTCACCCGCAACTATCAATCCCTTACATCTCGCTGGCAAAATCTGGCAGCGAGATGCATATGCGTGCCGCCAATATTCTGACTTACTATGTCCCCATCGGAAGTCATGGTGAATAAAGTTTACACATATCTCAGTGCATGGATGACCCCGATCAAACCCGTAGAGACTTATTGTGCATTAACTCACAGCCGTACAGAATAAACTTACCTTATTGATCTCACGTAGCAGAGAAAGAGCATGCCATGCCTGCCAGTATGAGGAGAGAAAGCTCAGGTGTAAAGACAGAAAAAAACAAGATGAAAATCAAAGAAGGAAATTCAGGGAAAAGCACACGTGTGAATGAAATAATGGATGGTCAGAATGAGAGATGGTGGTGACATAGTAGAAGTTAGACCATAGAATTACATTTCTGGTATATCTATGCTTGGCACATAGTAGGCACACAGAGACCATGGTCAGAGACCTCTACCACTAACTTTACACATATTTCAGGGCATGGATGACCCAAATCAAACCCTTAAAGATATAGCACAAATTAACTCACAGCATTACAGACAAAACTTACCTTGTTAATCACACATAGCAGAGAAAGATCCGTTATGCCCGCCAATATGAGGAGAGACATCTCAGGTGGGAAGACAGGAAAAAAGAAGATGAGAAATCAGGGCAGGAAATTCAGGAAAAAGCACACCTATTAATGAAATAAATGGATGGTCAGAATAAGAGATGGTGGTGACATTGTAGGAGTTAAGGCCCCGTCACACACAGAGATAAATTTTTGGCAAATCTGTGGTTGCAGTGAAATCATGGACATATTGTTCCATTTGTACACAGCCACAAACCTGGAACTGATTGTCCACAATTTCACTGCAACCACAAATCTGTCGCAGATTTATCTCTGTGTGTGACAGGGCCTTTAGACCCTAGAATTACATTTCTGGTATGTCTTTGCTGGGCACTTAGTAGGCACACTGAGACCATAGTCACAGACATCTACCACTAACGTTGCACATATCTCAGTGTATGGATGACCCAGATAACTCCCTTAGAGACATAGCGTAAATTAACCGACAGAGGTACAGACAAAACTTACCTTAGTAATCACACATGGCAGAGAAAGCCGTCACGCCCGCCTATACGAGGAGAGAAAGCTCAGGTGTGAAGACAGGACAAAAGATGACAAATCAGAGCAGGAAGTTCAGGGAAAAGTAGACCTGTGAATGAAATAAATGGATGGTCAGAATAAGAGATGGTAGTGACATTATAGAAGTTAGACCCTTGAATTACATTTCTGGTATATCTTTGCTGGGCACTTAGTAGGCACACTGAGACCACTGTCAGAGACCTCTACCACTAACTTTACACATATCTCAGTGCATGGATGACCCAGATAACACCCTTAGAGACATAGCGTAAATTAACTCACAGCAATACAGACAAAACTTACCTTATTAATCACACGAAGCAGAGAAAGAGCCTTCACGCCCGCCAATATGAGGAGAGACAGCTCAGGTGTGACGACAGGACAAAAGAAGATGAAAAATCAAAGCAGGAAATTCAGGGAAAAGCACACCTGTGAATGAACTAAATGGATGGCCAGATTAAGAGATGATGGTAACATTGTAGAAATTAGACCATAGAATTACATTTCTAGTATATCTTTGCTGGGCACTTAGTAGGCACACTGAGACCACAGTCAGAGACATTTACCACTAACTTTACACATATCTCAGTGCATGGATGACCCAGATCAAACCCTTAGAGACATATTGTGAATTAACTCACAGGGGTACAGACAAAATTTACCTTATTAATCACATGTAGTAAAGAAAGCCATTACTCCCGCCTATATGAGGAGAGGCAGCTCAGGTGTGAAGACAGGACAAAAGAAGATGAGAAATCAGAGCAGGAAATTAAGGGAAAAGCACACCTGCGAATGAAATAAATGGATGGTCAGAATAAGAAATGGTGGGGACATTGTACAAGTTAGATCCTAGAATTACATTTCTAGTATATCTTTGCTGGTCACCTAGTAGGCACACTGAGACCTTGGTCAGATACCTCTACCACTAACATTACATATATCTCAGTGCATGGATGACCCAAATCAAACCCTTAGAGACATATCGTAAATTAACTCATAGCAGTACAGACAAAACTTACCGTATTTATCACACGTAGCAGAGAAAGAGCCATTACGTCTGCCAATATGAAGAGAGACAGCTCAGGTGGGAAGACAGGAGAAAAGAAGATGAGAAATCAGATCAGGAAATTCAGGAAATAGCACACCTGTGAAAGAAATAAATCGATGATCAGAATAAGAAATGGTGGTGACATTGTAGAAGTTAGACCCTTGAATTACATTTCTGGTATATCTTTGCCGGGCATGTTATAGGCATACTGAGATCACAGTCAGAGACCTCTACCACTAACTTTAAACATATCTCAGTGCATGGATGATTCAGATCAAACCCTTAGAGACATAGCGTAAATTAACTCAGAGCAGTACAGACAAACCTTACCTTAATAATTACACGTAGCAGAGAACGCCATCACGCCCGCCAATATTAGGAGAGACAGCTCAGGTGTGAAGACAGGAAAAAAGAAGATGAGAATTCTGAGCGGGAAACTTAGGGAAAATAACACCTGTGAAAGAAATAAATGGATGGTCAGAATAATAAATGGTGGTGATATTGTAGAAGTTAGACCCTTGAATTACATTTCTGGTATATCTTTGCTGGGCACTTAGTAGGCACACTGAGACCATGGTCAGAGACGCCTCTACCACTAACTTTAGACATATCTAAGTACTTGGATGACCCTTATCAAACCCTTAGAGATATAGTGTAAATTAACTCACAGCAGTACAGACAAAACTTACCTTGTTAATCACACATAGCAGAGAATGTCGTCACACCCGCCAATATGAGGAGTGACAGCTCAGGTGTGAAGACAGGAAAAAATTTGTTAGTGCCTTATGCTGAAAATCAGCCACACACCATGATGTTCCCACCTTCACACTTCACTGGTATTGGTGTTTTTGGGGGATTTGACTTTTGCCCTCCAAACATGGTGTGTATTATGGCATTGAAAAAGTTCAAAATTTTTGTCATCTGACCAGACTGTATTCCCCAGCATTTCACAGATTTGTGTAAATGTTGTTAAGCAAACTTTAATTGCTCTTGAACCTGCTTTTTGTTCAGCAATGGAGACTTGCATAGTGAGCATGCATGCAGGTCATGGTGCATTGCTTATTGCTTTCTTTTAACCCTCCGTCACATACAATAGGCCTGACAGGCACATCTCTTTTACTTTAATTTCTCCTTCCTCACCAGATTGTTAGGAAATCCCCTCCCTCCAGGTAGTCTCCTGTCTCTAGCAGCTCTGTGAAACCTCATACCACAGTTGAATTGCAGAGCTTCAGGAGGACAGATATAACTGCGCTAATCTCTCAGGCTCATTGTATGTGAACACGTCACACTCAATAAGGTTGGTATTTTATGTTTTTATTCATCACATGCTCCGCAAGTGTAATTTTTCTGGGGAAACTTCAGGAGCTAATTCTGATTGAATGTGTTTAATAGTACTTAAGGTACCTTAAAATTAAGTTTGTTTCCATAAATTTTCTTTGTAGAGTCGAACTGGGGACTATTTGGCGGGAGTTTTGAAATGTTTGTATTTCAGAGTTATTAGTTTTATGTTAAGTAAATGGGGTTTTTTTGCACCTGATTATGTGTAGTCTCTTTTATTACATCCCTGTGAAGGTCACTGATCACTTTTAGAGCACTGAAATTGCAAACATTAGATATTATAGGTATTTTTCTAGCCTGCGCCTGACAGTCACATTGTATGTGAACTCGTTAGAACCGATATTGTATGTGACGGAGGGTTAAAAAATTGTACCTGCTGATCCAAGGTCTTTCTGTAGCCTCCACAGATGGTCGTTGGCTCTTGAAAAACTCTTATAATTCTTTTCACTCCTCTGTATGAAATCTTGCTGAGAACACCTGGTTGTGGCCGGATTATTGTGAAATGATGTTTTTTTCACTTACAGATTATAGCCACAACAGTGTTCACTGGAGCCTTCAGTAGTTTAGAAATTCTTCTGTAACCAATGTTGTCAGTAGTATGTTTTACAACAATAATGTTGTGAAGGTCTTGAGATAGCTCACTAGTTTTACTGATCATGAGATGTTTAAAAATTTGACATTAGTAGTTCAGCAGACTCACTTTCTTATTATCCGGCAGTACTAAAAGTGATCTGCCGACAAAAGGGGTGGTAGAGAGCAGTCTGAGTGTGACAAAATTGGTGAATAGTGGGTGGATCTTATGAGACCCCCACCCGGCTGTTCGTGATAAACTGGTGGCAAGCGGTGGGATATAGAGCATTAGTGATCTGGTTTGAGCAATCATCCCGCTCACTAAAAACTACAGGATCCTTGCAAGGATTATGTGCAAAAGTTTTGCGTAGGGAACTCAGTGTTTAATAGACATGGAACAATACTGTACTTGTAGCAGTTACCCTCCCCTCCCTCACTCTTGTTTTCCTATCCTATTTTTTATTTGGCAATGATGGATGCAGTGACCGAAGCCTGGAAGCCAACAGAAGAAGAAGGTTCTTCCTGCGCTCTGCCGACCCATGCTGATTGATTCCAATGATAAAAGCAGGCAGGACATCATTAAAGAACTGTTACAATAGGAGGCAAAGCACATCCATTCCCAAAGCTTTAATGAAAGGGGAGAAAAGCCAAGCCCTGGATGGTGCTGTTGCAGAGGATCCACCATCAACTTCAAGCCAGAGCAGCGACCGGAGTGGCATGGACTCCTACCTGCAGATGGCCCTACAGCAACTGGGCGCAGATGACCAGGAGGGACAGCTGAGGCTCATTTAGCAATATCAAGAGGCTGAGAGAGCTGAGCACCAGTCCCAGGCTGAGAGAGCTGAGCGAGAGGCTGAGAGAGCTGAGTGAGAGTGCCAAGCCCAGCGAGACCATGAATTGAAGGTTCTCCAAGTCGAGCAGCAGACATCTTCCCCACTGAACTGTGAGTCTAGTAATGCCAACAGCTTTAAGCCCCAGCCTGAGCACTTTCCTGTGTTGCTAAAAGGATTGGGACTTGGACGCCTTTCTGAGGGAATTTGAAAAGACTTGCTTGCAGTACCAGTTGCCCAAGGAAAAATGGGCACAATACTTAACCTTGGGGCTTAACCTTGGGGTTTGACAAAGAACGCAGGCTGTGTTCGAAACGCGTTGCCACGCTGGGGCTTCCTCACCTGTACTGTACCCTATTTTTATCATTGGAAATAAAGTTTGAAAGAATTTTACTATTATCCGGAAGCTGGATCTTCTTCCTTTTTTCCCCACAATACTTATCCCCAGGGCTGCAAGGCAAGGCCCTGGACGTGTTTGCCAGTCTCTCGAGAGAGCAGAGTGGAGACTATGGGGTCATAAGGTAGGACCTAATACGGAAGTATCAGCTGACTCCAGAGATGTACCACAAAAGATTACGGACCCTCCAGCGTAGACCACACGACAGCAACAGTGATGTTGTGGATTGGCTCCGGACTAACTTTCAGCATTGGGTCCAAGGACTGTCAGCTACCACTGCTGAGGAGATAAAGAATCTGAGAGGGCGCTGTCACCCGCAGTCAGAGTGCCCAGAACGCAAAAGACACCTTGCCTTCTGGCACCTCTTCAACCAGTGGGATAACAAAAATGGGTACAGATCCAGAGCAGGTTCCAGAGGGTTCTGGTGAGGGTGGGACCTTAACATCACTTTTTGCTGCCTCTAGTCAAGGGTTCCAGGTGGCTCAACAATCATATGCCAGTCTAGAGACGTTAAGGGACCTCGCAGAGAAGCCTTCCTCTGAGGCTGATAAGGAGAGGGTGTTCTGGGTGAAGGGGAGATTGTACCGGGATACTATTTCCTAGGAGTGGCTGAGGGAAAAACAGATGGTGGTGCCGCTACTTCTTTAGGGGTGACTTGCTGCAGATTGCCCATGAGATCCCACTCGCTGGACACTTGGGGGGTCAGCAAAATCAAGGCCTGGCTGTCACACCACTTCAATTGGCCCTAAATGGGGACAGATGTTGCCAATTACTGCCTCTCCTGTATCACGTGTCAAAGAGTGGTAAAGTCAGGGCCTGCTCCCAAAGCTCCCCTGATCTCTTTGCCGGTGATATAAAAAGCCTTTCCAGAGGATCATTGTGGACATCGTTGGGCCTCTGGTTATCCCCAGCAGTTCTGGAAAACATTTTATCCTTACTGTGGTAGACTTTGCTAGATGGTATCCAGAGGAAGTGGCTCTGTTCTCAATTAGGGCCGGTAAGGTGACAGATGCCCTCTTGACTATATTCTCCCTAGTAGGATTTCCCAGGGAGATGCTTACCGACCAGGGGACTCAGTTCATGTCTTGTTTAATGGAGGCTCTCTGTAGGAAAATGCAGGTGCAGCATCCGGTATCAAGCTCCTATCACCCACAGACCAATAGGTTGTGTGAGCGATTTAATGATTCCCTTAAGCAGACACTTAAGATGCTGGTTGAATCACATGGATGCCACTGGGAGTGGTACCTCCCATACCTGCTGTTTGCTTACCAAGAGGTACCACAGGCCTCAATGGGGGTTCTCCCCCTTCGAGCTCCTTTATGGCAGATGAGTCCGGGGGCCTCTTGGTCTGGTAAGGGAATCCTGGGAAGAGGAACTGAACTTCACAGAAGTGTCCGTTGTGGAGTATGTCATGTGGCTCAGTGCAAAATGCATTCAATGATGCGTCTGGTGCATGAGAATATGGTACAGGCCCAGGCCAGCCAGAAGCTGTGGTACGACAATCACTCTAGATATGTTGTGTTTGGTATCGATGCGAATGAAAAATCGAGATATAAAATATGACACTAATATCACTCACCTGTGTGGCCCAGGGGCAAAGATATGTGAAAAACTAGAATTACCTATTTTTCTGAAGCCCTCGGCACAGCCCACAAGTATCGTAAACTGAGGTCACAGATGAGAGGGTGAACTTAGGTCATAAAAGTCAGAAGCCCATTTTTGGCCTTGGTCAATACTGGAGTGCAAATCTAAGCGGTGGTGCTGCCCGCTTGCATCTTATTCTGGGGACTCTCCCTACATAAATTAAGATATCACATCTATGGCACGAGTTTAGTAAGTTTCATGCTTGTCCCTTTTATTTTTATGTAATTGTTTACACTGTATTTGTATTATTCTGCTTTGTAACATCCTGTATATTTTAGAAACAGAATGTTACAAAATTAACAAATTATTTTGGATTATATATTTAACAGCTCATTCCTCTTGCTCTATAAGGAATCCGAACCCGAAGAGTATTTTGCTATCTGTAACAGGTGTCCGGACTAGCTGTGTTCGGTTATGGGTATTTATATATATATATATATATATATATATATATATATATATATATATATATATATATATATATATATATATATATAAAATTTATTTTTTTCTTTTTCATTAGTGGAAATTGGTGATATATACATTAACCATGCTGGGAGACCTTCAATATTTGGCATTAGTAGCTCAGCAGCCTCACTTTCTCAATTTCTTAGTGTCCGGCAGTACCAAAAGTGACCTGCCGACAAGAGGGGCGCTAGAGAGCAGTCTGGTCATGACAAAATTAGTGAACAGTGGGTGGATCTTGTGAGACCGTCACCCGGCTGTTTGTGACACAGCCCTATAATCTTCTGCCAGTCAATTTCCCTGGTGCAATGAATGGATCTTACACTCAGCTAAAGTTACCTTAAGGTCCCTTAAGGTTAAGGTACCTTAAGACCAAGTAAAGAGAAAAATCTGTCCACCATCACAAGCAAAGGTGATTCAGGTGGCAAGGAAAAAAAACAAGCTTGTGGGTCTCAACTCAGGAGTGAGACCACAATTCCTACCTGCTGCACTTCACTGCCAGAGGAGTGGGAATAAAGACAGAAATACCATTTGCATGCTTCCCTAAAGGAAACAAACCAGCTGTGTTCCCCAGAAAAGTGACAGTTTGGGTTCGGCAACCAACGTGGATTGCGCCAGAATGGCAGATTGTGCTTGTTGCTGTACTGCCCCCTTTAATTCCGCCACCTGGAGGGACAAGGACTGCAACTGCGTAGATAATGAGGCAACTGGGTTGATGTCAAAGTTTAAGTATGGACCAACTATAATGTTATGGGTGGTATGGAAATAACAGGGGACCAGGACTCCTAGACTGGTCCTCAGGCTTGGGTGACTTCAACTATCCCTGTTCCCAGAGAAACCTTTGAAGGTGAGGACATCTGGGCCACCTTCCTGGCCCTGCTTCTGGCCAGTCCTGATCTAATACCCCCTCACTTCATCCACAGGAGAGGGCTGGGACAGGAGTGGTTAAACCCATGGAAATAGACAAACAGGGGAAGCCAGAACTAGATCACACAGCATGCTCGCACAGACATATTAGAAAATAAGTGAAAAAGAGCAAAATAAGAGCAAGGAGGAAATGAGACAATGAGATAATTGCATAACACCCCAAGCAGCGCACCGAATAAACACCAGTAAACTGGAACACATAGCAAACGGACCGGTTTAGCTGAAGCTATAGTCAGCATGGTAAGACAATTTCTACTATCTTTAATAGGCAGGGAGAAAACTGTAATAGGTTTCCCACAACATGAGATTCTAGAATAACCAGCAGGCTAGCAGAGATTAACTCTCGATAGCCCGATCATTAATGCACATACAACTGGTCAACCCCTGAGCCAGCCTGTTCAACTCAGCACCAGAGAGATCATAAAGTGGACTTTCTGTAGTGAAACTGTTTTGATTCAGGGACCGAGGAGGATCAAAAAATGCGGAAACCCAAAAGGTAACAGAGTGGCTGGAACCTTAGCGGACTGCAGACCTAATCCTGACACACAACTAGAAGTAGCCATGGGATGTCTCAACACAGCCGGAGAACTAAATATTCTTACAGATACAGATATAAGAAAGTTAATCTGCCTCAGAGCAATCCCCTAAGATATAGATAACCCCCTACATGAAAAGACTACGGTGATATAGGAAAACACAATAAAGCTAGAAAGACAGATTCAGCAAAGGTGAGGCCCAAACTATCTTAATAGGAAAGGATAGGAAGGAGCACTGTCTGCAGCCGTAAAAACCCTAATAAATACCAACACGCCTGATATCAAAAAACCCTGAGGCCACACGGCCTCTTCCTCACTATAAAAGCACTCTGATGTTACTGGGATCCAAAAACACTAATATAGATGAGGGACTGAATTAATACCAAGCATGACAAAACACATTGCAGAATCATGGCACTAAGTATACAGACACTCCCAGCAGGGAATGATTCAATTCCGCTAAGAATTCCACACAGACAAAATTGGAATCAAGCATTAGTGTCAAAGCAGAAAAAACAACAAGAAAGTGGAAACAATAAGCAGAGGTACAAAGACCACTTATCCGAGAGGAGATCTGGTAGTGAGCAGGGCTGGTTTCAGAATGTCCTTAATAGAGATGAGCCACCCCCCTAGAGTTCGAGTTCGGTTCACCGAACGGTGCCCCGTTCTACGAACCGTTCATCGAACCGTTCGTCAAACTCTCGAACCCCATAGGAAACAATGGGAGGCAATCACAAACACATAAAAACACATTATAAATGTACACATACAGTTAATAAACATTGCCATAACACTTACAGGTACCCGCGATGCGTCCTGCACTCTGTCTCCTGCCATTTTTCCATCGGATAATCGCTGCGTCCTCCAGGTAACCAGCAGTGATAACAGGACCTATCGTGACATCAAAATAGCCATGTGACCAGTGACGTGTCTATTATCTCATTAACTACAGACTGGTCACATGGCTTTGACGTCATGCTAGGTCCTGTCATTGCATCTCTCCGGTACACGGTGCATCAGTGTGTATCGCCGTGTACCGGCGACATGCTCTGGCACACGGTCGACTCCCCGTTCTGCTTCCCCGTTCCATTATTGACTGGCTGACACAGCCGGTAAATAGCGGAGATCACCGTTGCCATTGCAACGTGCCTGTTAGCGGTGACGTCCCCGCTAACAGCCGCAGCGGCACCGTAATCACGTGATCGGAGCACCGTTGCTATGGCAACCCGTCTGTCAGCGGTGACGTTACTGCTAACAGCTAGCAGCACTGATCACTCACGGAGTGAAAAGACTGCACGGGAGCAGCAGCGTCTTCCTTACATGCAGTGCTGCTGATGGAGCAGAGCTGCATGGGCTGAAGGAGAAAGAAGACAGAAGACTATGGATCGTGGAGGGATAAGAGGGAGTAATAAACATGGAGTCTCTAAGTGTGTCTGTGTATTTATTTCTATTAAAGTATTTTTTCTCTGTGTGGTGTCTTTTTTTTAACCCTTTATTGGAGATTCTTAATGGCTGGGTCAAACTTGCCTGACATTAAGAATCTCTGACTTAATACTAGCTAGTAAAACAAAGCTAGTAATAACTCATTATTACCCAGCAAGCCACCGTCACCAGGGCAGCTGGAAGAGTTGGCTACAACGCCAGATGATGGCGCTTCTATGAAAGCGCCATTTTTTGGGGCGGCTGCAGATTGCAATTCGCAGCAAAGGCGCCCAAAAACCTCGGGCTAACCTGTACTGCAGATTCCAATCCCCAGCTGGCTAGTTGTACCCGGCTGGACACAAAAATGGGGTGAAGCCCACGTCATTTGTTTTTTTAATTATTTCATGAAATAAGTGAAATAATTAAAAAAAAGGGCTTGCCTATATTTTTGGTTCCCAGCTGGGTACAAATAGGCAGCTGGGGGTTGGGGGCAGCCCGTAGGTACCTGCTGTACCTGGCTAGCATACAAAAATATGGCGAAGCCCACGTCATATTTTTGGTGGGCAAAAAACTCCTGCATACAGTCCTGGATGGAGTAAGCTGAGCCTTGTAGTTCTGCAGCTGCTGTCTGCTCTCCTGCATACACTAGTCAATGGAACATGCTGAGCCTTGTCGTTCTGCAGCTGCTGTCTGCTCTCCTCCATACAGACAGCAGCTGCAGAACTACAAGGCTCAGCATACTCCATCCAGGACTGTATGCAGGAGTTTTTTGCCCCCCAAAAAAATTATCTGGGCTTTGTCATGTTTTTGTATGCTAGCCAGGTACAGCAGGCAGCTACGGGCTCCCCCAACCCCAGCTGCCTATTTGTACCCAGCTGGGAACCAAAAGTATAGGGAAGCCCTTTTTTATTATTTAATGAATTTCATGAAATAATTAAAAAACAAATGACGTGGGCTTCGCCATATTTTTGTGTCCAGCCAGGTACAAATAGGCAGCTGGGGATTGGAATCCGCAGCACAGGTTGGCCTCAGCTTTCTGGGCCCCTATGCTGCGAATTGCAGTCCACAGCCGCCCCAGAAAATGGCACTTTTGTAGAAGCGCCATCTTCTGGCGCTGTATCCAACTCTTCAGCTGCCCTGGTTACGGGTGGTTCGCTGGGTAATAATGTAGTTAAGGCTAGCTGTATATTATCAACTGAAATCATTATTACCCAGCGAGTTACCGGCATCAAGGCAGCTGGAAGAGTTGGATAAAGCGCCATTTTCTGGGGCGGCTGCGGACTGCAATTCGCAGCAGAGGGACCCAGAAAGCTCGGGCAAACCTGTGCGGCGGATCCAATCCCCAGCTGCCTAGTTGTACCCGGCTGGACACAAAAATGGGGCGAAGCCTACGTCGTTTTTTTTTTTTAATTATTTCATGAAATTCATGAAATAATTAAAAAAAGGGCTTCCCTATATTTTTAGTTCCCAGCCAGGTACAAATAGGCAGCTGGGGGTTGGGGGCAGCCCGTACCTGCCTGCTGTACCTGGCTAGCATAAAAAAATATGGCGAAGCTCATGTTATTTTTTTGTAGTTTTTTGGCAAAAAAAATAAAAAATGCTTACCTGGATTTTCCATTGCCAGTGAACGTAACACCAAGCAGTGGGGGTTAGCAGCCAGTAGCTGCTTGGATTACCTTTAGCTAGCAATACAAAAAATGCAGCGGGAGTCCATATATATTTTTTTTAATTATTTATTTAAATAACTAAAAAAAAAAAAGGGCTTCCCTGTATTTTGATTGCTGGACATCACAGTGCTGTAAAAATAATTCTTTAAAAAAAAGGACGTAGTGCTCCGCGGTATTTTTGATTCTCAGCGCAGATAAAGCAGACAGCTATGGGTTGTCACCCCCATCTGCCTGGCGTTACCTTGGCTGGCAATCAAAATACAGGGAAGCCCATTAATTTTTTTTTATTTAAAAAAATAGTTAAAAAAAATGACGTTGGGTCCCCCCATTTTTGATAGCCAGCTGGGGTAAAGCAGAAGGCTGTAGCCTGAAAACAACAGCTGGCAGCTTTACCGTGGTTGGGGATCCAATGTGGAGGTCAACCCAGGGTTTTTTTTTATAATTATTTTATATATATTAATAATTACAAAAAAAAGTAGGGTCCCCCCAAATTGGATCACCAGCCAAGCTAAAACGGACAGCTGTGGTCTGGTATTCTCAGGGTGGGAAGGTCCGTAGTTATTGGCCCTTCACAGCCTAAAAATAGCAGTCTGCAGGCGCCCCAGAAGTGGCGCATCCACAACATGCACCAATCCTGACGCTTCACTACAGCTCATCCCGTGCCTTGGTGAAGTGGCAAACGGGGTAATAAATGGGGTTGATACTAGCTGTAAGGTGACCTGACATCCAACCCAGCAGTTTGTGATGTCATAGCGTCTATCACATACCCGACATCACAAACTGTCAGTACTAACAAAACAAATAGACAAAAAAAAATGTATTTGAAAAAACACTCCCCAAAACATTCCCTCTTTCACCAATTTATTGTAAGGAAAAAAAATAAGGGGTCCCACGATGACTCTGGACCGTCTAGAATATGGGGGGACACGCTCAGGGAACGTATCCCCCATTTTCTAGGAGTGCAGACCCTCCATGTGAGGAGTGTGGGTGCAATGAATCTGCACCCACTCTCCCCGAATCCACAGCAGCAGAGTCCATGTCGTAACTGTTGCTACCAAAGCTGCAATGCCCTGCTCATGAGGTAAGGGCATGCCTAATCAGGAGAACTATTCTACATTTCCAAATATTGGTATTTGCTGATATTATTGCTATTCCACCTACTATATATTGGGAATAGGATCTTGAAGATGGAATACCGCTTTAAGTCCAGTTATCCTGCTGAATGAATACTAAACAACAGAGCTCGCTATTTAGACATGTTTTCTTGTGGCATATAACAGACTCTCATGTTTGGTAGTCGTGCAGCAGGGCAACTATAAAATCAAATACCTCCATTTGGAAATGTAGTATATAGCTCTCCTGATCAACTATGTTCCTTACCTCATGAGCAGGGCATTGCAGTAGCTTACAGATGCATGGTTACCACCACTCACTGTGTCTGAACACAGGAAGCTGAGCTGACAGCCACTCTGTGCATGCTGCAGCGTCTATTGTGAAGGAGGGGGCCGTGGGGGATCAATGCTGCACAGGTACCGTGGGACACCGGGGGAACATCGGTGGGGTTATAGGGGTGACCTGGCAAGGCCTGGGGAGGAGTTTTCTGTCACATGTGTCATGGCACATGCGACAGAAATTGGAGGAGTAGGGTGAATGCGGCTAGCGCACTCCTGTGCGCTTGGCCATCTTGGATTTCCGGGAGGGGTTGGGGGGGAGCACTTTGGCGACACTGGCATGTTTGTTCATGCCAGATGGGAGATAAATATTTTTTTACCGGCGCTGTCATTTACTGTAACGTGATCATCAGTATACGGTGTATACCGGTGATCACGTGAGCGGGGACAGGAAAAAACGGCCTTAATCATGATCTCCAGGGTCTCAGCTACTCCCTGAAACCCCAGAAATTTTCTGACGCTGGGGGGCGCTATTTACTTATTTCTGCCTGCTGTTGATAAACAGCAGATCAGAATAAGACTACATTTACACGACCGATCCGTTTCTGCGGTCCGCAAAAACCGGTCCATTTTTTTTACGAGTGCATCTGTGTGGCATCCGTTTCTGTTCCGTAGACGGTCCGTATGTCATCTGTTTGTCATCCGTGTGCCTTCCATTTTTTTTTGCGTACTGCAAAAAACTGAAGATGGGAAAATACATAAATTTACCCAGGATCCATAGCATCAACCTACATGAGGCGGTCACATGTTCACTCCAGTGCCATTTTCTACTGCTTTTCACAGCGTAGAGAGCTCTGGTGATTTTCCTGTGCTTGTACACTTCATATCAGTCTTTTCTGTCATTATAATGGCAGAAAGACACATCATGTCCCACTCTCCTGCATTTTGTAATTTGCACCCTTTGGTGCCTTTCATGTGGCACTAAGGGGTGCTTAGCCTTGTATTTAGCAAAAAAAAACAAATAAATTTAAAAAAAAAATGACGTGGGGTTCCCCCTATTTTTGATAGCCAGCTAGGGTAAAGCAGACAGCTGCAGCCTGCAGACCAAAGCTGGCAGCTTAACTTTGGCTGGTAATCCAAAACTGAGGGCACCCCACTCTGTTATTTTAAATTAAATAAATAATTAAGAAAAAAAAACAAAATTCCCCCCAAAATTGGATCACCAGCCAAGGTAAAGCAGACAGCTGGGGTTTGATATTCTCAGACTAGGGAGGCCCATGGTTATTGGACTCTCCCCAGCCTAAAAATAGCAGGCCGCAGCCGCCCCAGAGGTGGTGCATTCATTAGATGCACCAGTCCTGGTGCTTCGCCCCAGCTCCTCCCGTGCCCTGGTGCGGTGGCAAACGGGGTAATATATGGGGTTGATGCCAGATGTGTAATGTCACGTGGCATCAAGCTCTGGGGTTAGTGATGTCAGGCGTCTATCAGATACCCGACATCACCAACCCAGTCAGTAATAAAAAAAAAAATAGACGACAAACAAATTTGTATTTGAAAAAACACTCCTCAACACATTCCCTCTTTCACCAATATATTAGAAAGAAAAACAAATCCAGGTCTGCTGTAATCCAAGGGGTTCCCATGACGATCCATACCATAGTCACTGTCCCAGTCAATGAAGAACAGAATGTTCCCCATTGGCTGGGAGAGCAATGCAGTGACCTGAGCTAACATCAATGGGTCAGCCCAGGTCACTGCAGGGCATGACAAGTGCTGCTGTCAGGAGCGAGGTACATTACCTGCGGTGATGATCTCCTGCACTGCTGATAGCAGAGCTGTCACTGACTTCAATGACCGCCGCCTTCACAGCCAAGTATCGCGGAAGCCTGTGACATCACCGCTAGTCACAGTCTCGGGTTGGCAGCGAGAGGAAATGTGAAGCGGCGGCCATGGAGGACAGTGACAGCGCTAAGGTCGGGAGGGCAGTACTTCATCACCGCAGGTAAGCCGAGCAGGGCCATGTGTGCGGAGTGTGAGGTGGGTGGAGCTAAGCAGGGTAATGTGTGCAGAGTGTGAGGTGATTGGAGCCAAGCGGGCCATGTGTGCAGAGTGCGAGGTGGGTGGGGCCATGTGTGTGGAGTGCGAGGTGGGTGGAGCTAAGCGGGGTAATGTGTGCGGAGTGCGAGGTGGGTGTAGCCAAGCGGGTAATGTGTGCGGAGTGCGAGGTGGGTGGAGCCAAGCGGGGCCATGTGTGCGGGCAGCAGAGTGCGAAGTGGGTGGAGCCTAGCGGGGCCATGTGTGCGGGTGGCGGATTGCGAAGTGGGTGGAGTCTAGTGGGGTCATGTGTGCGGGCGGCGAAGTGCGAGTTAGACGTCACTCGGATCAGGAGACTGTGAACCCTGTTGGTGTCACAGGATCCACACATGCAGCCCAATAGCACCCTGTTAACCCCACAGAGCACCTGGAGTATTCTACCCGTGTGCGTAGGAGGCACACGGGTAGCATACTCCAGTAGTTCCTCATTACAGTGAGAGTATTAGTGCACTCAGGAAAAAATACACAACAAGCTGGGCTAAAGCAAAATTTTAGTGAAAATAATATAAATATTATATCTTCACCGTCCAGTGGTATAAAATTCTGTGGCAGACTTGTTGAGTCAATATGCTCACTGAACCCCTAAAGTTAGTAATTGAGGGGTGTAGTTTGTAGAATGGGGTCACTTAAAAGGTTTGCTTTTTGGTATGTCAGGGGCTCTGACAATGGGACATGGCACTTGCAAACCATTCTAACAATCTGAACTATAATATAGAGCTTTTTTCTGTGGCTCAAAAATAGTTATTGACCACATATGTATGCAGCAATTGTGTAACAAATTGTATGGTCCATTCACTCCTATTAGGCCATGTGCCTACGGGAGAAAGAAACTGCACATTTTACTGCGGAAAACCTGTGGATTTTCCAGATTTTCCAGATAAATCCGCAGGTTTACGCAAGTACAGACACTTCCCATGTCATCCTATGGGATTTGGGGAGTGCTGTATCAATGCTGCGGTATTTGCGTCTGCGGCAAGTGCTGCGGATTTCCCGCAGCCACACATAACTGCATGTCAATTATTCATGTGGAATTATCTGTGCAATTCCTGCCTTTCCACTATGGAGATACAGGGTGAGAAATCCGCAGGAATTCTGCACGAAATCCGCACTGTTTCCACAGGTTTACCTCAACAATTCCACAGAAATACCGCATCAATGGATAGCTGCAGTTTCCGGGGAGTTGCTGCGTGAACCTGCGGAAATACCTGCAGAAAAGTCTGCAGGTACAATCTCCCGTGGTCACATGGCCTTACTCTTTTTGAAAATTAATATTCTGTGTCCAAAGCAACATTTTACTGGAAAAATTGTATTTTTTTTTCACAGCTCAATGTTATACAATTCTGTAAATCACCTGAGGGTTAAAATTGCTTACTACACCTTTAGATGAATTGAGAGGTGTAATTTCCAGAATGAGTTCACTTGTGGGGAGTTTCTGACGTTTCAGCATGACAGAGCATCTTTAAATTTGATATGCGTCTACAATCTACAGTATTTCAGCCAAAATGGTGCTCTAAAATTGAAATATTGCTCCTTCCATTTCAAGCCCTGCTGTGTGCACAAACAGTAGATTTCCACCATATATGGGATTACCCTGTATTCAGGAGAAATTTCACTGTACAGTGCTTTTTTTTCCTGTTACCCTTGCAAAAAAGGAAAAAAATAGGGATAAAGCAATATTTTTGTGGGAAAAAATACAATTTTCATTTTTTTTCCTTCCACATTGCTTTAATTCATTTGAGGGACGTAAAGTGTTAAAAAAAAACGTCTAAAATGTCGTTTTGAGACTTTAGGCTGTGCAGTTTTCAAAATGGTGTCAGCTTCGGTCATTTTCTATCACATAGGATCCTCAGTCATATTAAATGTGATGTGGTTCCAAAAAAAATGGATTTTTAAACTTTGTTGGTAGAATGAGAAATTGCTGAAAAATGTTTAACCCTTCTAGCTACCTAGCAAAAAACCCAAAATGTTTAAAAATGGGGCTTAAATTAAAAAAGACAAATGGCAATAGTTTTTATTAATGATGTTGTGTGATTTAACTATCTGGTTTAAGGGCATAAAAAAATTAATGTTCAAAAATTGTGAAATTTTCACGTTTTTTGTCAAATTTTAAATATTTTCATAAATACATTAAAAAAATATCAACCAAAATGTACCACTGACAAAAGGTTAAAAAAAGCTTTTTCAGAATCACCTTTAAAACAATCCAGAGTTATTACCATTGAAAGTACCAATGGTCAGATGTGGAAAATTTTACCTGATTAGGAAAGTGAAAACAGATTTAATAAGCAAACCAATGAAAGTGGTGTGCACACATATAAAAAAATGACAAACATTTAAAATACAATGTAGTAATAAAAAAATTATCACTGGCTCAAAAAAAACCCAAGCAATTAATAATGTCATATCAGAATATTACCAAATACCGACAATTAAAAATGTATCATAGTTCTTCTGAAAGGCTATTTCAATTTACCTTATGTGCAGGGCATTACAGTAGCTTAGCTATTCAATGTTACAGCCAACCATATAGGGATAGCCAGTTAGTTACTAGTGGTCATAACCATGGATACCTAAGTTACTGCCATGCCTGTACACGAGGTAAGTGACATACAGGTGCATCTCAATAAATTAGAATATCATCAAAAAGTTAATTTATTTAAGAAATGTACATATATTATATAGAATCATTATAAACAGAGTGATCTATATCAAGTATTTATATTTGTTAATGTTGATGTTAGGCCGGTTTTGCACACTACGACATCGCAGGTGCGATGTCGGTGGGGTCAAATCAAAAGTGACGCACATCCGGCGTCACTTGCGATGTCCTAGTGTGTAAAACCTTTTTGATACGATGAACGAGCGCAAAAGCGTCGTTATCGTATCATCGGTGTAGTCTCCGACATTTCCATAATGCCGTAATGCCGGTGCAGCGACAGGTACGATGTTGTTCATCGTTCCTGCGGCAGCACACATCGTTGTGTGTAAAGCTGCAGAAGCGAGGAACATCACCTTACCTGCGTCCCCGCTGCTATGAGAAGGAAGGCGGTGGGCGGGATGTTTACATCCTGCTCATCTTCGCACCTCCTTTGCTATTGGCCGCCTGCCGTGTGACATCACTGTGACGCCGCACAGCCCGCCAAGTTAGGAAGGAGGCGGGTCGCCGGCCAGAGCGATGTCGCAGGACAGGTGAGTGCATTTGAAGCTGCTGTAGCGATAATGTTCGCTACGGCAGCTATCACAAGATATCGCACGTACGACGGGAGCGGGGACTATCACACTCGACATCGCAGCATCGGCATGCGATGTCGTAATGTGCAAAGTACCCCTTAATGTTACAGCCAATGAAAACCCAAAAGTCATTATCTCCAAAAATTAGAATAATTACAACAAAACACATAAAAAGGCTTCCTAAACATTTAAAATGGTCGCAGGGAAAATGCACTCGCCTAGAACTCGCAAGACATATGTAATTGTGGCGCCCCTGAGGCTTCAGTCGCCTCAGGGTACTGCACCTCACTTAACCCCTTCATGACCACGGGCAGTAAAGTTGCGTCCTATTTTTACATGACTTAACGACCAGGGACATAACTTTTCTGCCTAAAGTTCATTTGATTGTCGTGGCCATAGCAACAGCTTTCAAATGATGTCCCCTGCTGTTTCTTACAGCAGGGGACCTTTGCTTGACCCCAGGGGGGGTGGCATCGCAACCCCCAATCGACGATCGTTGTGATTGACTGTTCAAATCTGAACCACCAGCCACATCGTTCATACTGATTTAGGCTAAAACAATGCCTGAACCAGTGCGATACTGTGATATCCTGCTATGATGTGCTGCAGCAGCTGCAGCAGATCATAGCTGGAGCTTAAACATGGCTCCCCCTAGCCCCTGCAGCACTGATTGGAGCGATCGTGCTATGGCGCGCAATCGCTCCATCCAGTGTGCAGTGGGGCTGTCTGATCTGCAGGTGACCGCCCTCCTCAGGCCTGTGTTGGTTAAGTGTGGAAAGGAGAAAAAGATTCAGCTCACCTGCTAGCCAAACTGCTCAAATCCTTAGGGTGCAAGGGTCCGCTGGTAGGTCCACGCCAGCATGGGATAAGCAACAGCAAAAAGGAGAGGAAGGATCCAGCACAAATTCCTTGTTGATAAAAAGTTTTTCTTATTCTTTATTGAAGTTTTAAAAGCAAAAACAAAAGGAGACCGAAGATGGGAAACATACATTAAAGCATGGGTGCTCTTAACGCGTTTCGGACTTTAAATAAAAACAAACTAAGTCCTTAATCATAAGTGACCCATACTGTGCAGAGTACTGCTCTTATAGACTGACTAACAAGCTCTAAGTTAGGGGTAGAACGAAAATGCAGTAATTAATTAACAAAAGGGTGTAATTGAGTTAAGCTAATTGAGAGGCAGTGAGTGAACCATGGGGATTGCAAGGTATATACCGTGGCGATGTTGAAATATTTCAGACATCTACAAAAAGTCCACATAACGAGCGAGATCCATAAATGCCTATATACAAACCTATACACGTATAAAAACATATTGTTATAAAGACTATATGAAAAAAATGTATATATAAAGAAGGGAGGATATATGTATCAGTAAATATATATACATGTATATGCATTTAAACGAACCCAATCGTGTGTCAAATAACCCAAATGTATGACAATATAACATAAATAAATAAATAAATAAATCACACAGCAAAACTACAAATGTGTGAACAAATAAATAGATAAATATGATAGAGATGATGCATGTTGTAACACCCAGTTCATTGTAAATTAGGTCCATGTGTATTTCATTGTAACATTTATACATTTACAAAATTGACTAAGATCCTTGGTTATAATGAATATAACTAATATCATAAAATGGATAAATAAATATATGATAGGTGTATGCCTGCATGATCCCTATCATAAATGGAAAATTTGAAATATGTGAAAAATATATATGAAAAATATACATATATACAAAAAAAAAAAAAAAAAAAAATATATATGCATATCCTATGATATAAAATATACAATTCAATCAACCACTGAAATGTAAGCACGGGTATTCCTATAAATAAATAAATTGAACCTACTGCAAAGACATATAAGTCTACACATACATAGTATAAATATGTGTATATACATATGTGTGTATAGCTATGTGAACACTAGCCGCCAAAATGGAGGTGTGGGTCTAATAAGGATTTATAATGAATATGGAGAAATGTGTACATATAAGTGACTGCTACCAGAGGGAAGGGAGTGGGGGGGGGGGAAGGAGTGGGATGGGGGAGGGGGGGGGAGGGGAAAGGGGGGGGTATGGGGGAGGGGGGAACGGGACGGATTCCGTTCTCTCACGTGACTGTAATTAAAAAATATAACGGAGGTCTGAACGATAATTGAGACCCTCAGGGTACCTAGTATTAAGTCTGAGGATCCAACCTGCTTCTGCATATAATAGTGCCTGGAACCAATCTCCTCCCCGGAGAGGCCTGGGGATGTGCTCGATACCTGTAACTACGAGAGAAGAAAAATCAGCAGCATGATGGTCTACAAAATGCTTGGTGAGACCAGATAAAGAGCGTTTCTGTGATGGAAGCGTACAGGAGAAGGCTGTATCCTGAGACTGAGGAACCCGTGTATGTTCTGACATTCTAACTCTCAGGGATCTGGAGGTACACCCAATATAACTCTTTTTACAGGTAGTACACGTGGCTTTGTATATAATGTGTGTCGAGGAACAATTTATAAAAGTGTTGATCTTATATTCCCTATTGTTGGTACCAGTAACAATTTTGGTCGTATGCATAAATTTACATAGGCCACAACGACTCGAACCACATTTGAACGAGCCTGAAATACTAAGCCAGTTCTTATGTGAATTTGACTTCTGGGTTGTGTACATACTTGGTGCAACCATGTTACCTACAGTACAGGCTCTTTTAGCTACTACATTAACACCTTGCGAGAGAATGGAATTCAATATCCTGTCCTGTTGGAGAAGGGGGAGGAAGCGAAGAATAACCTCTTTAATCCGAAAAAAATCTACACTATAAGGAGTGGAGAAAGTGATTCTCTCCATACGTCCAGCTGATTTATCAGTGTCAAGAAGTAAACTGGCACGGGTTTTATTATCCACAATGGAGGATGCTCTATTTATGGTGTGCTTGGAATAGCCCCTCCTCCCTAATCTATTTTTAATACGGACAGCTTCACTGGAATAGGATGATTCAGAGGAACAAAGTCTCTTCGCACGCAAAAGTTCTCCCACAGGTAAGTTCTGTAATGTGTGGGGCATATGACAACTATTCGCATGGAGGGATGCGTTGCCACTGATAGGTTTCCTATACAGGACAGATTCGATGGCACCAGTGATGGAATTACCGGATAATGAGATATCCAAAAAAGGAGCTTGTTGCATATAAACGTTCACTGTGAACCTCAAATTTAGGTTGTTATTATTGAGGTAAGCACTTAATGAGTTAGAAAATTCTTGTACAGTACCCTGATCATGAATATTACATATTAATAACTGGTCGTCTATATATCTGGCGTACCAGGAAATTTGATCCAAAAAAGGGTTACTGTCAATGTGAATGTATTGCTCCTCCCAATATGCCATATAGATGTTAGCTAAGGCACATGAAAAACTAGCCCCCATGGGGCATCCCGAAATTTGAAGGTAATAGGTGCCATTGAATTGAAAATAGTTGTGCCTTAAGAGGAAACCGGTTACCATAAGAATAAATTCCTTAAAACCATCCTCCAGTGAACTGTATTTTTCTAGATGAAAAAATAGAGCCTGCAAGGCTTCATCATGGGGAATGCTTGGGTATAATGATATCACATCACTAGTGATCCAAAAGGAATTATTGGTCCAGCTCATTTTTTCCAGGTTTTGTAACAGACTCTTAGTGTCTCTTATGTAGCCTGTTGTACGCTTCATCAATGGTTGAAGAATGTTATCTAACCAATCGCTAAGGTTGCCTGTCAGGGACCCTGTACTCGCCACTATAGGCCTCAGGGGGGGAGGGAATACATCTTTATGGATTTTGGGAACCCCCCCTTTCCCCTCCCCCTCCCTCCCCCATCCCACTCCTTCCCCCCCCCCCCACTCCCTTCCCTCTGGTAGCAGTCACTTATATGTACACATTTTTCCATATTCATTATAAATCCTTATTAGACCCACACCTCCATTTTGGCGGCTAGTGTTCACATAGCTATACACACATATGTATATACACATATTTATACTATGTATGTGTAGACTTATATGTCTTTGCAGTAGGTTCAATTTATTTATTTATAGGAATACCCGTGCTTACATTTCAGTGGTTGATTGAATTGTATATTTTATATCATAGGATATGCATATATATTTATATTTTTTTTTTTTTTTTTTGTATATATGTATATTTTTCATATATATTTTTCACATATTTCAAATTTTCCATTTATGATAGGGATCATGCAGGCATACACCTATCATATATTTATTTATCCATTTTATGATATTAGTTATATTCATTATAACCAAGGATCTTAGTCAATTTTGTAAATGTATAAATGTTACAATGAAATACACATGGACCTAATTTACAATGAACTGGGTGTTACAACATGCATCATCTCTATCATATTTATCTATTTATTTGTTCACACATTTGTAGTTTTGCTGTGTGATTTATTTATTTATTTATTTATGTTATATTGTCATACATTTGGGTTATTTGACACACGATTGGGTTCGTTTAAATGCATATACATGTATATATATTTACTGATACATATATCCTCCCTTCTTTATATATACATTTTTTTCATATAGTCTTTATAACAATATGTTTTTATACGTGTATAGGTTTGTATATAGGCATTTATGGATCTCGCTCGTTATGTGGACTTTTTGTAGATGTCTGAAATATTTCAACATCGCCACGGTATATACCTTGCAATCCCCATGGTTCACTCACTGCCTCTCAATTAGCTTAACTCAATTACACCCTTTTGTTAATTAATTACTGCATTTTCGTTCTACCCCTAACTTAGGCTATGTGCACACGGTGCGTTTTTCTCGGCGTTTTTGCGCGTTTTTCGGGTGCGTTTTTGGCCTCAAAACTGCATGACTTTGCTTCCCCAGCAAAGTCTATGAGTTTTCATTTTTGCTGTCCCCACACAGCGTTTTTTTTCAGCTGCGTTTTTGTGGTGACCACAAAAACGCAGCATGTCAATTATTCCCGCGTTTTTCACTGCGCTTTTCATCCATTGAGTTCAATGGGATGTTGAAAGACGCAATGAGAAACGCAAATAGCTGCGTTTTGGTGCGTTTCTAAGACCAAAAACGCAGCTATAAGCGCAGGAGGTGGGTAGTAAAGTGACGTGTACAGGAAGAGGATTCCTTCTGTCAGTATATACAGAAGCGTGAATCCTCCCGGTACCGTCACCGCCGCGTCCATCTCCCGTCCTGTGCATGTATGCTGCCGTGCGGCGCCATGTACAGGCAGGAGGTGGAAGCGGCTGCGAAAACAAAAGTTAACAGTAGAATAAAAAAAAAAAAGTTATACTCACCTGTCTGCAGCCTCCCGGTGCCATGCCCGCTCCCAGCTCCTGTCACGGTATCGCCGCTCCCGCTCCGGCTGTGTGCAGTCTCCCCGGGGCAGGACCTTGCTTGCAGGACCTGGCGATGGATCACCTGATGCAGTCACCTGACGCATCAGCTGATCGAGTCTCGGGCTGACGCGGGCGCCCGGCCGGTATCAGCGGATGCGTCAGGAGACTTCATCCCTGATTACCGGCAGCTGCTGCAGCGATCGGACGGGATCAGACTCCCGCCCCATCGCTCCGGGAGCTGCCGGTAATTCAGCACATAAGTGAGTATTATTTTTTTTTTTTTTTCTACTGATGCATCATCTGATTGTATAATCGGCTTTTATACAATCAGCTGATGTGTGATGGGATTCACATCCTTTAACCTGACACATCATCTGATCGCTTTGCCTTCCAGCAAACCGATCAGATGATATTGGATCCTGATTGGACGGCGCGGGACCCTGACCCAGGATTACTGCGGAGGGGGGTTTATTTCAATAAAGATGGAGTCACTAATTGTGTTGTGTTTTATTTCTAATAAAAATATTTTTCTGTGTTGTGTTTTTTTTTTATCTTTACTAGAAATTCATGGTGGCCATGTCTAATATTGGCGTGACACCATGAATTTCGGGCTTAGGGCTAGCTGATAATATACAGCTAGCCCTAACTCCATTATTACCTGGCTAGCCACCCGGCATCAGGGCAGCCGGAAGAGTTGGATACAGCGCCAGAAGATGGCGCTTCTATGAAAGCGCCATTTTCTGGGGTGGCTGCGGGACTGCAATTCACAGCGGGGGTGCCCAGAAAGCATGGGCACCCTGCACTGTGGATTCCAATCCCCAGCTGCCTAGTTGTACCCGGCTGGACTCAAAAATGGGGCGAAGCTCACGTCATTTTTTTTTTTAAATTATTTCATGAAATTCATGAAATAATTTAAAAAAAAAGGGCTTCCCTATATTTTTGGTTCCCAGCCGGGTACAAATAGGCAGCTGGGGGTTGGGGGCAGCCCGTACCTGCCTGCTGTACCCGGCTAGCATACAAAAATATGGCGAAGCCCACGTCATTTTTTTTTTTTGGGGGGGCAAAGAAATCCTGCATACAGTCCTGGAAGGAGGATGCTGAGCCTTGTAGTTCGACAGCTGCTGTCTGCTCTCCTGCATACACTATTGGATGGAGGATGCTGAGCCTTGTAGTTCGACAGCTGCTGTCTGCTGTCCTGCATACACTATTGGATCGAGGATGCTGAGCCTTGTAGTTCTGCAGCTGTCTGCTCTTCTGCATACACTAGTGGAGAATGAAGAACACATTGAAGAAGGAAATGACATCAGACCTTTTTTTTTTTTTGTTCACTGATAAAAAACGCATAAGGACGCAGTGAGCAAAAACGCAGCAAAACGCAGCAAAAAAACGCACCAAATCGCGGCAAAACGCGTGCGTTTTTTGCCGCGTTTTTTCGACGCAGGTGCGTTTTTGTGCGTTTTTAGCGGCCAAAAACGCACAAAAACGCAACGTCAAAAAAACGCAGCGTGTGCACATAGCCATAGTCCTGCAGCGGCCAATCAGTGCACGGTGTCTGTGTGTTTGAAAAGTCAAATGGCGCTCCTTCTCTTCCAAGCCCTGCTGTGCACCCAAACAATTGATTTTCACCACATATGAAGTATCTGTCTTCTCCATAGCCATATGTGTTGAGGTCACTTTTATAATAACAAGAATGTGTTTATACAAACGTTTCCTAGCGTACCGGTGTCGGTGTCCGTAGATGTCTGTAGAACACTTCCAAGGAATTTACAAAAAGAGATCCACAAGGAGAGGGGTGGAAGCCAGCCACTTGATTCAGAGACAAGAAAAATAGAAAGATCCAACAAAAAAAAGGATGTGTTTATGTTAAAAAGTTTTAAAATGTTTTAAAAATATTTATTTTTAATATTTTTGTAAGAAGCGTAATAAATATACATTGCTAAACTTCACATCTGGAAGAATAGCTCCAGGTATCACAAGAGACTGAGAAAAATAATTGTGATGCTTTCTCCTCTACCCAGACAGATGTTACCAGTTATATTTTCACTGTTTTTGCATTGTTTGTGAGGATTGCTGCCACTTTTATTCTTGGCCGCTGATGAGCAATTCCACGTGTCATTCTAAAAACTCTGTAGGACGTAGAGTTCTTGACAGCAAACCTATGGCAAAATGGAACTGAACAGTGTTTTTTGTTATAATATAGGCACAACAGTATCATGAAAATTTGGAAAAAGAGTTCTAAACAAAATTTGCATAGATGGTGCAAATGATGCTCGCAGAATAGAATGGGTGAAAAGCTCTGCAGACTCACCCATTTGTGGTGCTCCACAGTCAGTTAGGCGGTTGGGGTTATGTGATGTGGGGGTAAAGAAGGGTAATTGGGTTGCAATCTCTGAGGACTGTACTGTGTGTGATGTTGAGATTGAGGGAGAAGAGAAGAGGCCACGTGATGCAGCGTTTGCCATCTACTGTAGCACATGCTCTTTCTGGCCTTCATCTACAAGTCATACCACTGTATGCCTGCCAAAGAAATGGAGAGGAGTAGCCCATCCACTATCAGAAGTTGTCTTTGGATAGAATGAGCTGCTGTTTGTTCAGTAGAGCTTTCAGGAACATTAGCACCTACCCCATGTACACCTCAAACACCCCACCTATTCCCCCTTTCTACCACAACATCGGGATTTCTCACTCATGTTTGATGTACTCTTTCCCTCTTTTAACCAGCTGTTTCATAATCATAGTCCCAAACCAGTCAGTCACCTGTCACTAAATTAACAATCACAATTTAGAGCCTGAAATAGCATGTTGGAGCTGGAGAACAGATCGTGTACTATTTAGAGGCTGAAATAGCAATTTGTGGAAAGACCATGCAATTAGCAATCACTAGGTGATGAAATGCCGATTTGTAGCACACAACGTTCCCTATACTGCGCTTCCCTATGCTACACTATCGCCCTACGTCCTAAGTATCTCAACTGCCTAAACTTAAACCCACTATCTAAGCTAGCTATTAGAAGCAGCGGCAACAGCACTAAGCTATAGTAATCACAAAATGGCCACATTTCACATGCAGAACATGTGACTTAGGCAGCAAATGACACAAGACCTTGTGTCTGAAAGTGAGGTTGCTGGAACATCCACAAATAAAGTTAAGGAAAAAAAATCAGTCTGCTGCTCCTCTGACCTCTTTCCACCCTCAGCTCTCATCAAACACGTTCCCTCGCTCATCATACAGCACCATTATCCTAGCCAAGGTGATAATAAGAAGAAAAGAATTAGTGCAACCATGAACAGTTACAGAACAAAACCAATCTTTGACGATTTTTGAGAAAATTGCTTGTGAGTCCTTGGAGAACCTTTTTCGAACAAGTTTTCTCATCTCTAGTGATAAAAGATAAGACAGCTTTATTCTTCTGGTCACTGGGATTACTGTCAATTTTTTAAGTTTGATTACTATCACAAACTAAAAAATGCTTTTATTACATCATATTTTGACAGCTAAAAATGTTTGTATATTTCTTCTGACAGAGATATGTGAGGGCTTTTTTTGCGGCATGATTTGATGTTTTCATTGGTACTATTGTCTCGTACACAACATTTTTTGATCGCTCTCCATTCTGATTTTTGGGAGGCAGAATGAATATTAAACAGCAATTTAGGAATTTTTTTTTTTACATTATTTACTAATCACTATTATGGTAAAGTTGATAAAATGTCTTTATTGTTCAAGTCAGTATAATTACAGGAATACCATTTCTATTTATATGCAACTTTTTGATTGCGTTTTATTCAACTTTTTCATCAGTATGATGAAAAGGCATCACTTTTTTGCAACATATTTTTTATGGTGTTAATTGAAAGGGTTAACTAATGCGTTAATTTTAGAAATTGGTACATTTCAGACCCGATGATACCAAATATATGTACTTTTTTCCATTTATTTATGTTTTTACATAAATATACTTATTTATTGCTATAATATTTTTCTTGTTTGTGATTTTTTTAAATATTTTATACAATTTTTTTCACTTTTCTTTTCACTTTTTTTTGCTTAGTTTCTATTTCATAATTTAACTTTTTTTACTCTGATCACTGGTGCCATGGTAGTAATCATCAGTCCCTAATAATATTGCAAGACTTTGATCACTGAAAGAGGTAGCACACTCATTCTCCCAGTGTCCTAAATGCTATGATTGCTATTGATCATGGTATTTAGGTGGCTAAACAGCCCAGGGCGGTGTGGGCACCATGCCTGGCTGTGATAGCTGGAGCTTGGCTCTCACTTACACTGAATTCCGGCAGCAATAATGCATGAACAGCTCCTGGGCCTTGAAAGAATTCCATGATGTACCTATATGTCATCAGTTAAGAACCACTCTATGACCATGATGTATAGGTATATCAAATGTCATGATGGTGGTAAAACGGTAAATAAAATATGTTCAATGTAAAACTATGTTTCAAGTTTGAGACCCTTGGTATGTCAAAAATATATCAATGTAATTTAACCCAACAATCACATGTCTTAGACCAGAGGTCTCAAACACGCGGCCCGCGGACCACATGCAGTCCCTCAGGCTGCTTCGTGCGGCCCCCAGGTCCGTGCCCCTGTTGACTATCATGGCCGGTGCAGGGGCCGCAGCCACTGTCTGCACTTTATATTAAATGAATGTACACAACACTATTCCTCCAATGGAAATTGCATGACCTCAGCTGCTTACCTCTGATTGGTGGACGGCTACGGCTGCATTGGAAACGTTGTGCACAGAGCGCCTGACTCTGCGCGCACAGCGCCGGCAAAACAATCTTCTGACATAAATCGCTGACAGGGGCCGTGCAGACAGCAAAAAGCAGAGATGAGGCAGCCGACGGAATGCGGGAAAAGTGAGAAGAATGGTGGGGCTTTTTTTTTGTGTGTAGGTGAAGAATAGCACATTAACCCCTTAGCAACCTATGACGTACTGGGTACGTCATGGCTCCCTGGTACTTAAGGACCCATGACGTACCCAGTATGTCATGATGAAATCACGGCCCCGGAGCCCCGGTGGCTGCGATCGCTTTGCAAATACCTTAGATTCGGAGAGGAGGGGACCCTTGCCTGACCTCTGGAGGGGTGGTGTCTCCTCCCTGAACCTACGGAGGCTGTGATTGGTTGACGAACGCCGCTCAGCCAATCACAGCCACTGTAATATTTCATCCATTGAAAATGGCTGAAACATTTAAATCCAGGCATAAATTTAGCCCAACCAGCCAGCTATAGCACTGATCATTGGCTGGAGCTGGGTGACGTCTGTTTCACCCGCTCCCAGCTCTGATTGGAGAGACCGGCCCTGTGACCGATATGTCTAATCACTGTGAATCTGGGGCTGAAGACCGCTCCCCTCAGCTTCACTCCGGTGTCTATGGAAGCTGAGGAGAGCGATCGGTAAGTTATAGCCACTGCCTCCTTTCAGCCGCCGTCCTATTACTATAGGATTGGGACAAGGTGGGCACATTACTATGGGATGGGGACAAGGTGGGCACATTACTATAGGATGGGAACAAGGTGGGCACATTACTATAAGACGGTGACAAGGTGGGCACATGACTATAGGATGGGGACAAGGCTGGGGACATTACTAAAGGATGGGGACATTACAAGGATGGGCACAATACTATTGGATGGGACATTACTATAGAATGGGGACAAGGCTGGGGACATTACTATAGGATGAGGAGCAAGGTGGGCACATTACTACGGGATGGGGACATTACTACAGGATGGGGACATTACTATAGGATGGGGACAAGGCTGTGGACATTATTATAGGATGGGGACAAGGTGGGCACATTACTATAGGATGGGGATAAGGTAGGAACATTACTATAGGATGGGGACTAGAATTGGTTCAGTACTACAGGATAGGGACATTACTACAAGGGGACAAGGATGGGAAACATTACTATAGGATAGGGATAAGGCTGGGGATATTACTATAGGATAGGGACATTACTATAGGATGGGGACAAGGCTAGCACATTACTATTGGATGGGGAAATTACTACAGGATGGGGACAAGGCTGTGGACATTACTATAGGATGGGGACAAGCGTGGCACATTACTATAGGATGGGGACATTACTGTAGGATGGGCACATTACTATAGAATGGGACAACTATAGGATGGAGACAGTACTACAGGATAGGGAGATTTCTACAAGGGGGCAAGGATGGGGAACATTACTATAAGATGGGGACAAGGATGGACACATTACTATAGGATGGGGACATTACTATAGGATGGGGACAAGGATGAACACATTACAACAGGATGGGCACATTACGATAAGATGGGGACATTACTATAGGATGGGGACAAGGATGAATACATTACTACAGGATGGGCACATTACGATAAGATGGGTATATTACTATAGGATGGGGACAAGGATGAACACATTACTACAAGATGGGGACAAGGATGGTGACATTACTATAGGATGGAGACAAGGATGAGCACATTACCGTGGGATGGGGACTAGGATGGGGCACAATACTACAAGGGGACAAGCATGGGCACATTACAACAAGATGGGGAACATTACTAAAAGATGTTGGCCAAAAATTCTATATAGTGCTAATTGTAATACTATTAGTTACAATAAAGGGATAAAATGTAAAAAAAATAAATAAAAATAAGGCATGACATTTTTTTTACCATCAAATTTTTATTCTTTTTTATATTTAAACAAAGAATGTGCACATTTGTTATAATAAACAAGTGAAAAATGTTCAAAATCAGTGATCCCAAGGTGTGTTTAAAAATAAATACATATGGTACCAATAAAAATGTCACTGTCTTGCAAAGAATGCGGCCCCCAAATTGTTTTTTTTCCCTCTGTGCGGCCCATACCTCTAGCCGAGTTTGAGTCCCGTCTTACACCATAGGACATGCACAAAAAAGTTATTTGCACCATACCAGACACAAGGGCACTGCAACCTCTTCCCTTCTCTGAAAACACTTTCTAAAGAGTAGTCCTTCCTATATAAATCTTTCTATATTAAAAAAGACCTAGAAGTTATGAAAAATGCAGTTTAAATTCATTTTCTTCATTAGCGTTTACCCTGTAGAACTGATTGAAATTTTGTATAACAGATTGGTCTGTTGGCTGCAGATCAGAAGTATGTGAACAAGCCCTACAGTTATTCTGTAGGATAGATTTGCTCTCATCTGACAATTTTTGGCTTTTTAAGTATTCTTTCAAGATGGCACAAAGTCTTAAGAAGAATGATCCTTATACTCGTCCAGGTGCTCCCTTGGCTCTTATAGATTTTATTCAGACAGAGGGTATTCTTAAATGCCCTTGATTTCTTGAAATTTCCAACCACTGAACGCTCAAGATTATAACTTAATATTTTTCTAAAACACACACTTGGAATTGCATAAATCATTGCATAGATCTGACAAACACAATGGTACATAACATATTAAATTATTTTAAAATATTTATTGATTGTTTAAGGGCATCTTTCAGTAAGATAAATTCTAAAAATTGCCTGCAGGCAGTTGGTAGCGCTTAACCAAAAAAAACCCTTTTTGAGTCTTGCAGCTTGGTTCTAATGGTAGAGGAACCCCTTCACTCTGCCAGATTTTAGTAAACTATGTGAAGGATTTTAATTAAAAATCCGCAATAAACCAGCGCTAGATGGGTTTTTATAATTTTATTAATAAAGATGCTCACCACAATAAGAAAATTTTGCTATCCTTGTTCCAAGACAGAGTATTTAGTGGTATACAATACACTGAGTATTAATAGATCCAAGGACCACATAAGAACAAGAAACACATGGAATGAATAAAAAATATATAAAAATAAACATAAAAATAAAATTATTTTGTATAACCAATTAATTCAGAGGTGATACAATATTCACATTGACTTAATTTTAACCAGTCTAATGTAATGCCCCGGCCGGTGGCATATATTCTATTTAATTGATAATTTAGACTGATATAATGAAAGATATACTATACCAACCCCTGACTGACTTGCAAGCTTAATATGCACAATACAAGCTGCGTTATATTCACCCCCAGGACCTGGGGGAATAAAACCTCAAACCGATTTGACCGCAAACCACCCCTGGACCACAATGTGAAATCAGCAGGGTTTTTTTAGCAAGATTTAGTCTGCAGTAAATAGATCGGATTTCTCCGTCGGTTAGGCTGGAGCCGCTGTAAATACAGGATTGACCTGTTAGACTTCCAGAGCGGACACTTTGAGGCCAGTGTTCGTGATTCGTGCTGGTTCTGGGGGAGATGTAAGGTTACTATCGTCCCTCTTTAACAAAGCCTCTAGACCACTTCACGATGCCAATAAGCAGACGGTCCCGTATTTTCTCAAATATACTTCCAAAAACAAGCGGTACAAAGCCGCTGAAAGCACCAATATATGCTGGCTGCAAACAAGAATAAAGTCAGCGGTAATTACTCAGCCTCTCCAGCGGGCGATCCAGACCGTGTCCAGTGTATGCTGACTGAATCCACGCGAGGAGGGAGTTACTTGGCAGATTATCACCGCACAGATGGAGTGGACAATATAAGGTCCCGATCCACTTCCAAGACGAGCAATGCAAAACCGCTGGAGGTACCAATGTATACTGGTTGCAGACAAGAGAAAAGTCAGCGGTAACCTCTCAAACTCTCCAGTAGGCAGTCCGGACCGTGTCCCGTAGAAGCTGACTGATTCCACACGAGGGAGAGGTTACTTGGCAGATTATCACCGCACAGGTGAGGTAGGCAAAGCAGAGTCCTGATCCGACGCGCGTTTCGGGGGCGTGTAACGGCCCCCTTCCTCAAGGATAACTCAGCTGTTGCCTAGAGCACTATTTATGCATATATTTAATTAATTACAATTTACATAAAAATAAACGATGTTCAAATTCAGCCAACATTTAATGACCATTACATGTATCAATTTGTGAAAGACCGTTCATAATAGCCATATGATATAAATTTGTGCAAAGGTTTTTCTAGAAAGTCCTATATATAGCCTTACTTGTACTATCATATACTAGAAAAAATTATATATATATGTATGCGTTTTTTCAACAGTTATATTTAACAAAAGGACATCATAAGGTGTAAATTTGCTGTAATATGAGAAGCCCCTTATATTTAGATCAGCCTTGGGCAAGTGAAACACTAGTTTCAATGTATGTTATATACATATATATATATATATCCATAACAATCAAATACTTTTTTTTTTTTTTTTTTCGTATTATTATCAGTATCTATTACTCCTTTACCTATTTGTATATGTAAAACTATAAATTAAAAATTAATTAAAAGCAAACAGTTCAATATCATTATTGAGTCCATATGGTTTCAAAGTGTTCAATTCAAAAATCCATTGGCTTTCTGCTCGTGACATTTTTTTAATGAAGTCGCCACCCCTCCAATCCTTTGTTATTTTTTGTACGCCCCATACTTGGGATCCTTTAAAGGACCCTCCATGTTTTAATGCGTAATGTCTGGATAGGGGGTGCTTGGTACATTTATTTTTAACACTTCTAATGTGCTCACCCACCCTTTTCCATAGGGGTCTAATAGTTCTCCCAATGTATTTTTTCTGACAGGGACATTGAATGCAATATACGACTCCCTTTGATTGACATGTAATAAATTCTCTTATCATAACTTCTGACTGCCCCTGTAGGAAGGATTTCCGTGTAATATTTTTTGTATTTTTGCATACTATACAGTTTTTACATGGAAAATAACCTTTCAAGCCGAATAATCCTCCCTTGTTGGATACTGTAAAATTACGTATAGTGGGTGCCACTAGGTTGCCAATATTATTTGCCTTTCTATATATAAATTTTGGGTTGGTGGGCAAGAGATCCCCTATTATTTTTTCCTCTTTCAAGAGGTTCCAATACTTTTTAATAATATTTTTAAGAATTCTTACTTGTGCAGTGTATTGGAGGATTATGGGGATATTAAATTCATTGGGCTTGGGGGAGATTAATGCAACTTGTTTATTTTGAAGTAAAGTTTTTCTTTCTATCTGTTTCGTCTGTACATACGCATCCTTCAAAAACTCCCCCCTATATCCTTTTTGTACAAATTTCTTTGTTAATACACCTGCCTCCAACTCAAAATCTTCCTGTTTACTGCAATTTCTGTATGCTCTGATATATTGGCTTTTTGGGACATTAAGGAGCCAGCTTGGAAGGTGACAACTCCTCAGAGATATATAGCTATTTGTGTCAGTAGGTTTATGATAAGTTTTAGTTAAAATCTGACCCTTTTCAATGAAAATGTTTAAATCGAGAAAATTAACCGTTATAGTGCTCAGTGTGTGGGTAAACTTAAGATGATATTCATTTTCGTTTAAACTTGCCAGAAATTCATGAAGTGACTTGTCGTCACCTGACCAAATAAAAAGCTTCTACGGGACACGGTCCGGACTGCCTACTGGAGAGTTTGAGAGGTTACCGCTGACTTTTCTCTTGTCTGCAACCAGTATACATTGGTACCTCCAGCGGTTTTGCATTGCTCGTCTTGGAAGTGGATCGGGACCTTATATTGTCCACTCCATCTGTGCGGTGATAATCTGCCAAGTAACTCCCTCCTCGCGTGGATTCAGTCAGCATACACTGGACACGGTCTGGATCGCCCGCTGGAGAGGCTGAGTAATTACCGCTGACTTTATTCTTGTTTGCAGCCAGCATATATTGGTGCTTTCAGCGGCTTTGTACCGCTTGTTTTTGGAAGTATATTTGAGAAAATACGGGACCGTCTGCTTATTGGCATCGTGAAGTGGTCTAGAGGCTTTGTTAAAGAGGGACGATAGTAACCTTACATCTCCCCCAGAACCAGCACGAATCACGAACACTGGCCTCAAAGTGTCCGCTCTGGAAGTCTAACAGGTCAATCCTGTATTTACAGCGGCTCCAGCCTAACCGACGGAGAAATCCGATCTATTTACTGCAGACTAAATCTTGCTAAAAAAACCCTGGTGATTTCACATTGTGGTCCAGGGGTGGTTTGCGGTCAAATCGGTTTGAGGTTTTATTCCCCCAGGTCCTGGGGGTGAATATAACGCAGCTTG
Organism: Anomaloglossus baeobatrachus; assembly: GCF_048569485.1. Taxonomy (NCBI): domain Eukaryota; kingdom Metazoa; phylum Chordata; class Amphibia; order Anura; family Aromobatidae; genus Anomaloglossus; species Anomaloglossus baeobatrachus. The sequence continues at coordinate 85,200,369 of NC_134356.1, read as the reverse complement.
TATTGTGCATATTAAGCTTGCAAGTCAGTCAGGGGTTGGTATAGTATATCTTTCATTATATCAGTCTAAATTATCAATTAAATAGAATATATGCCACCGGCCGGGGCATTACATTAGACTGGTTAAAATTAAGTCAATGTGAATATTGTATCACCTCTGAATTAATTGGTTATACAAAAGAATTTTATTTTTATGTTTATTTTTATATATTTTTTATTCATTCCATGTGTTTCTTGTTCTTATGTGGTCCTTGGATCTATTAATACTCAGTGTATTGTATACCACTAAATACTCTGTCTTGGAACAAGGATAGCAAAATTTTCTTATTGTGGTGAGCATCTTTATTAATAAAATTATAAAAACCCATCTAGCGCTGGTTTATTGCGGATTTTTAATTAAAATCCTTCACATAGTCATCTTTCAGTAAGATTAACCCTCTTAACCTGTGTATATGAACATGCTGGTCCTAAAAAAGTGAATAAAACGGTAAACTTTATCTGCGATCTGATGTTCTAATCAAGAAAAATGCACATTTTGCTTATTTTTAAAATGAGCTGTTAAGCTCTGTGGGCAGGAACAGATCACCATGAACACTAGTGGATACAGACAGAAAAGGGACCCTGTACAAGAATAATATATGGACCCTTTTTAGTCCAATAACTCATAATAATGCACATTTCCACCTGTTTTAGAGGTTGAAATGGGCCCCTTTATCTCTCAGGCCTGTACAAGTTGCACCAACGATATTGTAAAGCTGACGTAGTTCAGTAGTCGTGGATGAAGGATTCCCTCCAGTAGGTGCCCCGGCTCCACTTCACAGGAAAAGTGTTGTGGCCTTGACTGGGTGTGTGGATAGGTGTGGTGCTGTTCATATATTTCAGAAGGCCGCATGATGCTGCTGTTTTGGACAGGCCAGGACCAGATCATGGAAACAACGGAGACAGAGGCTGAGAGATCTTATTAAACAGCAGCCTTTTACTTAACAGTCTCCGGATGGCAGTTATACACAAGACATCTCTTATTGGACATTCCTTAAGCACAAAGCACCATTAAACACAGTTCCCACGGCTGTAATAATCTGCTGTATCTGTTCTGGGTATCAATTTATAGGGGACCTGTTACAAATTGGCGTCCTGCTGTAGCCACAAGCAACCTGCTGCGGTTCCTGCTACACCCAGGCACCGGCCGCAATTTTTGGCCGTGCCACGGGTCGTCCAGCTGGCTGCTTCTTCCTCCACATCTAAGTATGGAGAAGTGGCTAGGGCGCATGCACGTGCCGATTTGCCTTAGTCAGAGCCACTATCCAGTGTTTTGCCTAGTGATCATGCTCAGCCTGATTTCTGAGGCTAAGTCCTCAGTTCAGGCTTCTGAACATGCTCCCACACAGTGCAAAAAGTCTCTTTACTCAGGTACTTGGACTTTGTTCTGTGTCCAAGTCCTGTGTTGTGCCTACTGAGCATGCTCAACCAGATAATCTGATTTCTGAGACTGTCTGTTGTTCAGGCTACTGAGCATGCTAAGGCACTTAGTGCATCAGAGGCTAAGTCCGGTAAGGACTTCACTGGGCATGTCCATCCTGTATAGGCTGGATATCATCAGGTTTCCTGATGATGTGGCCACTCCGAAATGGGTCCCTGAGGCCCGCCCCTATGACCTGGCACTTCATCATTTGTCATCAGACAATGACTGGTAGGGTGTTTGGGGCGGTGCTTCCATTGTCTCATCAGTGACGTGGCGGTTCCGGATAGGCCGCTGGTGATGTCATTGATGATGTGGCACTCTGATATTGTCCCCTGGAGATGCCAATGTGGCTACCACTGGGTTTGGGGTGGACCCTAGATTATAAAAGGGCTTGGGGACTGCACCATGGGGCGCAGTTGTCACATGCTCTTACATGATAGAGCCACATTGTGGCAACACCCACTCGTTCTGGAAGCGGTAGGTAAGGTTAGTTGTCTGGTGCCTGTCACGCCAAGACTTTGTGACTCGGCACATTAGGGTCATGCGCCGCGCTTCCCCTCCTATTGCTCCAGTCTTGTTGTAGCATCCCAGTGGAGTAAACTGGGCTACGGCTGCTGTTCCAACTGTCCCGGTGTGCCCCCTATGCATACAGACAGTGTACCCCAGGACCCCTTTGGTGCTAACAGGGGAGTTCCTGATTTGGGTGTGTGAACCCTGTGGCATTCAGGGTTCACAATAGTCCTGGTCCAAGTGACGTCTTACTTGGATCAGGCTCATATATTATTAGCCACCAAGCTCTGTATTATCTGCCTGACTTACGGGTTGCCAGCAGCTCTTTTACCATCTTGGACATTGGTGGACCTCGACTGGCGATTGGGATATTAACCACCTAATCCTAATCCTAATTCATAATCCACCAGTCCCCCAACAGGACCCTATGCCAATTTTTCTTTTTAATGTATTTATTTTTACACTCCATTAGGGGACCCAGAAACCATGTGTGATTCTAACCAATCACAGACCCTGTCATACAGGTTGGGGGTGACACCATGACTACTGGTGGGCGAGTGAAGCAGTGAAAAAGTATGAGGTGTAATGAGCAGACCTGGAAGCAATATGACAGCCATGCAGTAAACTCAGTAAGGAAAACTGTCCTGCTTTATTTCTTGCTTAGAAACATTTGTCACAACTATCTAACTCCCTCTCAACAGAAGCACCCTTAGAATTTATCTCCATGTCAATTCAAAGCGTCGGCAAAGGAATTGAAGAGAAAATGTAAAAGACTTACAGTAATATCATAAAAGTGAGTACACCTCTCACATTTTTGTAATTATTTTATTATATATTTTCATGGGACATCACTGAGATATGATACTTTGATACAATGTAAAGTAGTCAGTGTGCAGCTTGTATAACAATGTAAATTTTATGTGCTCTCTAAATAGCTCAACACATGGCCATGAATGTCAAAACCACTGGCAACAAAAGTGAGTACACCCCTAAGTGAAATTGCCCAAATTGTGCCCAATTAGCCATTATCCATACCCTGTTTCATGTGACTCATTAGTGTTACAATGTCTCAGGTGTGAATGGTGAGCAAGTGTGTTAACTTTGGTGTTATCGCTCACAGACTTTCTCATACTGGTCACTGGAAGTTCAACATGGCACCTCATGTCAAAGAACTCTCTGAGGATCTGAAATAAAAAGGCATGCGCGAACCTTTGGAAGTTCAGTTCGGAGAGCACAGTCAAACTTGAGATAAAGTTTGGTTTGTGACCCTGACTTGACCCAAACCTCAATGAAAGTCAGTAATTGGGCAGTTTGTGTCTCCACCCACATGCAGCTAGCCATAATCAGAACACTTCGGGGGGAGGGTGGGCAGGGTTTTTCAATTATATTTTTTTGTGTATTCACACTACATCTCTTCACACTGATTTTACCCCCAGTGTGAGCCATTCAAACACTGCATGGGGCTTAAACAGGGCTGTGTATCAATTATCCCCAAGCACAGTGCTGCTCGCTTGAGTGGTTTACACTCGTAACTCACTCAAACCCAAATTCTGATTTTTTTTCTTTACAGTCTGTGTTCAAACTTGTACTTTGAACCTCGAACATCAGGTTCGCTCATCTCTAGTGGAGATGCCGGAGTCCCATGCCTCACTGTTCTCCTGACCAAAACTAATCTGTCCCCCATGGGAAGGAAGGGTTGGGAGTAAGATAGTAACACAGATAAAGAAAAACAAGGAAAAAAGAAGCAACTCCGACACACTGCAAACTCACAGGAACAAACAGTAAGAGACTAAAGAGAAAGGCAACAGAAGGAAGGCAGCAAACAAAGGACAACAAGGATATAACAGGCTATGTAATGACAGGTCAGGGGCCCCTAGGCTGGCCCTCAGACTTGAAACCCTGCAAGGTCACTTATCTATTGATGGTAACCAGGTCCAAGCCCACAGCATGGCCCTATCGTCTGACCGGGTCCTGACCTTAATCCCTTTCTCCCCAACCCTCCGGGTTGGCTGGAAAACCTAAAAAAAAAAACCCACAAAATGACACGGACAAGGGAACTCGGAAGCTCATACAGATGGCATTTAAAACACACAGGAGAGACAATATGTGTACAGAGAAATACAGCCCCTGACAGAAATTCTGTCACTTATCCATGTTATGTAAATATAAGCTTATAACCTGCCTTTAAATTCATCCATTGGTTTTATAAATTATTCTTTCGAAAGCTTAAACCCTCCCAAATTTGGTTTAGGTTATGAAAATAAAGTTGCTGCAAAGCTAAATTATTGATCATTTAATGAACACAGAAAGGTCAGATCTTGGCAAGACAAAAGTTTTGTCGCCCACAGAAAGTAATGTGAAATTCAAACAAATAATTAACTTCTAATGCAAAGATATGTTGCATAACACTGGTGAATGAAGTTGTGGTGCTATTAGAGCCATATTTAATATTTTGTGTGACTTCCGTGAGCTTGAAGGACTGCATCCATGCGGTTCAACAATGATTCATACAATTTATTGATGAAGTCATCAGAAATAGCAAAGAATGCAGTCCTACATGCCTCCGAGAGTTCATCTAGATTCTTTGTTTTTTTCTTTCAAGCTTCTTCTTTCATCCTACCCCAAACATGCTCAATGATGTTCATGTCTTGACAACCTTGATCTTCTTTGCCAGGAGGAACTTTGTTGTTGAGATGGATGTATGAGATGGAGCACCACCCTGCTGCAGACTTTGACCCCTTTTATGATTGGGAATGTAAGAGGTAGCTAATACTTCTTATTTTTTAGGTAATTGATATTGCCTTCCAGCTTGCAAATGTCTCGCACACCTCCATACTTAGGGCGGCTTTGCACACTACATCGCAGGTGCGATGTCGGTGGGGTCAAATCGAAAGTGACGCACATCCGGCGTCACTTGCGATGTCGTAGTGTGTAAATCCTAGATGATACGATGAACGAGCGCAAAAGCGTCGTTATCGTATCATCGCTGCAGCCTCCGACATTTCCATAATGCCGGTGCAGCGACAGGTGCGATGTTGTTCCTCGCTCCTGCGGCAGCACACATCGCTGTGTATGAAGCCGCAGGAGCGAGGAATTTCACCTTACCTGCCGCCGGCTGCAATGAGAAGGACGGAGGTGGGCGGGATGTTTACATCCTGCTCATCTCCGCCCCTCCGCTTCAATTGGCCGCCTGCCGTGTGACGTCACTGTGACGCCGCACGACCCGCCCCCTAAGGAAGGAGGCGGGTCGCCGGTCAGAGGGACGTCGCACGGCAGGTATATGCGTGTAAAGCTGCCGTAGCGATAATAATCGCTACGGCAGCTTTCACTAGATATCGAACGTGCGACGGGGGCGGGACTATCGCTGCAGCATCGGTAACACATTGTTACCGATGTTGCAACGTGCAAAGCCCGCCTTAATGTAACCCCAGATCATGATCTTTCCACCACCAAACTTAACTGTTTTCTGGGTGTATTTTGGATTGATACGGGCTCCAGTAGGTCTCCTACAGTATTTCTGGCGGCTGTGGTGTAATTCAACTGAAGATTCATCAGAAACATCCACCTTCTGACACTTTTCCAGTGTCCATCTGTTTAGCAGGCTATGGGACATTTAATTGCCTTTTGTTTAGTGTTGGCTTCTGGGCACTGATTCGACCATGGAGGCCATTTCAAAACAGAATCCTACAAACTGTTCTAGTTGACACAGGAACTTGAGGTTACCTGGCCTGTTGGAGCTCTGCTGCAGTGGAAGAGGGGCTGGCTTTGGCTTTTCTAACCAACAAACGTTCCTCCTGAGCAATTGTCTTGTGGGGTCTGCCGGACCTGGGCTTGTCAAAAACATCTCCAGCCTCTTCAAATCTTTTTTTAATTCTTTGTACTTGACGCTGAGACACGTTAAAGGTACCAGCCACCTCTGCAGTGGATTTGGTCTTCAGCCTCTTGATAATCAAGGCTTTGGTCGCAGGCTAGATTTTTGGCATGTTGTCAGAGGTCAAGTTGCAGTTCAAGTGAAGGTCTGGGGTGCTGGGTTTCTTTTTATACACACCCACTAATTAAGCAATCATTTAGTGAGCACAGGTGAGGATGAAAAACTAGGGTTGGATGCATTATTTGACAAGGCGACAAAACTTTTGTCTTGCCAAAATCTGACCTTTCTGTGTTCATTAAATGATCAATATTTCAGCTTTGCAGCAACTTTATTTTCATAACCTAAACCAAATTTGGGAGGGTTTCAGCTTTCAATAGAGTAATTTATGAAACCAATGGATGAATTTAAAGTCAGGTTCTAAGCTTTTATTTACATAACATGGATAAGCAACAGAACTTCTGTCAGGGACTGTAAAGAAAAAGGTAATAAAGTAACACAGAACAGGGGAATGTTCACACCACACAATATCGCAACAAAGATCACCATCAACAGGTTCACCAACAAGACCGTTATTGCTTGGTGCAAAAGTTGAAGCTATTATAGCACTGGCACTAAGTAGTGAGATCCAGGATCTTACATAGGAAGTAGATGATTGATTGGCAATCTAAACTCCTAGCAGATTTCCCCTAGTCAGCAGAATTTAACTCCTGCAGGACTGAGGAACAGAGCACATTATGCAGCCAATGCCCAGCTCTGGCTGAAAAACTAGGAGACATCAGATTGACTGTCAGCCTCTGCAGTGTGAACAGAGCCTGACGCTGCCATGACACCTAATAAGTCTGGACCTGAACATTGCATGACAAAAGAACCACAACCACTCACAGCAATAAAATATAGCAACCTCCAGTAAGTCTGGACCAAAACAGCTTACCAGACCATTATAGATAAGCTTTAGCTGGTATTAAACACGCCCTGGAAAAATGCTAAGCACTTACATCAATCTGCTCCCAAAAGTATCCAAACGCCAACTACCTGTAGACCCACAGGTAAATGCAGAACAGGAAAGGGTCGGCATCTGGAGAAGTAAAATTTTAAAATGTTATCCATTTAAAATATTTCATCGTTGTGGACAAGCAACATTTCTAGCTGGCATTAGAGGAAGGGTCTAGCCAGCATATATAGGAGGGGTGTGAATGTGACTAGCTCTTCCACAGCATGTGATCAAAGGATACTAGCACACAGCCCAACAGAAATGAACTCTTGCTAGCTTGGCTATGAACTACCAATCTGTGGGTTGATGCCTGAGTCTACTTGTGCTGGTCATAGACGTCAGACAAGTTAGCAATCAAAGTGCCAGAATGTGTAGTCTTCACAGATTCTGACGCCACCATGACAGTTGGCGTTATTTGATAAATCCTCCTTGTGGTAGCATGGTGGTTATGGTTTAGGGCTGCATGAGTGTTGCCGGCTGTGGAGATCTATAGTTTATAGAGGGAACCATGAATGCAAACATGCACTGTAACATACTGAAGCAGAGCATGATTTTCTCCCTTTGGAAATTGGGCAACAGGGCAGTAATCCAACATGATAATGACCCCAAACACATCTCCAAGATGACTACTTCTTTGATAAAAAAGCTAATGGTAAAGGTGTTGGGCTGACCAAGCATGTCTCCAGACCTAAATCATATTGAGCATCTGTGGAGCATTCTCAAATGCAAGGTGGAGGAGCACAAGGTCTATAACATTCACCAGCATCGTGATGTTGTCATAGAGCAGTGAAAGAGAATTTCAGTGGCAGCCAATTAAGCTGTAAAGATTTTTATGCCCATGAGAGTTGAGAGTTAAGGCAGTGATTAAAAATAACGGTTGCAACACAAAATAATTACAATTTGAGTGTAATTTTGGCATTTTTGCTTAGGGGTGTACTCACTTTCTTGCCAGTAACTTGCTGTCACGTCCCCACCGGAGTCCGCTCCTGCGACTTCTGCTCCTATCGCCAGACGATGCCATGTTCCCACCATGGATAGTGTTGGTGATGGGAGAGGAGTCGTGCCCGTGGCTCTGCGGAGCACAGGCTCCGCTCATCCACTAGGCTGGGTTTCCCTGCAACCTGCAGTACCACTGGCTGACTGTAGGTGGCATGTGTCTTCCAGCTGAAGTTGCCAACATTCACCTGCAGCCAATGGGAAGACACCACACCCTTCTTATTCCCCCTCCTGTCACATGACCACTGCCAGAGATAGTTCTGATTTCCTGGCTCCAGGTCCCCCATATTGTGTTTTGTGATTCCTGTGTGCTGACTTCTGCGTGTTTTCTGACTACCCTTCTGCCTGCTGTTTTTGTACCTCGCTACCGGATCCGGATTTGACCTCTGCTACGCTTTCTGATTACGTCCTTGTCTGCCGATTCTGTCCCTGTTCTGCTATTCCTGGTTTGACCCTGCATGACAACTACTCTCATTGGACTGCTGACTTCCACAGGTAGTGATCTCCAGGGCCCTGTGTAATTCCAAATCCCTGTATAGGGGTTATAGGGTTTCAGGTTTCTGGGGGTCTTGCTTGGTGAGTGGCTTCCCTCTAGTCTGTCCATTACATCCCACCTGAGTCTGTTGATCCAGGCAGGTGTTACACTTGCACAATAATGGCTGTGTGTTGAAATATTTGAAAGGCATACCAAATTTACACTGTTACACAAGCTTTTACTGACTACTTTACATTTTGTCACAGTGTGATATCTTCTGTTTGTCCCGTGAAAAGATGTAATTCAATATTTACAAAATTTGTGATATACTGAATAAAAAAAAATAACAATAAAGATAAGAATTCCTTTATACCTTTCTCTTTCATTCAACATGATTAAAACTGAACAGATAATTATTTATATACAGTTAGGTCCAGAAATATTTGGACAGTGACACAAGTTTTGTTATTTTAGCTGTTTACAAAAACATGTTCAGAAATACAATTATATATATAATATGGGCTGAAAGTGCACACTCCCAGCTGCAATATGAGAGTTTTCACATCCAAATCGGAGAAAGGGTTTAGGAATCATAGCTCTGTAATGCATAGCCTCCTCTTTTTCAAGGGACCAAAAGTAATTGGACAAGGGACTCTAAGGGCTGCAATTAACTCTGAAGGCGTCTCCCTCGTTAACCTGTAATCAATGAAGTAGTTAAAAGGTCTGGGGTTGATTACAGGTGTGTGGTTTTGCATTTGGAAGCTGTTGCTGTGACCAGACAACATGCGGTCTAAGGAACTCTCAATTGAGGTGAAGCAGAACATCCTGAGGCTGAAAAAAAAGAAAAAATCCATCAGAGAGATAGCAGACATGCTTGGAGTAGCAAAATCAACAGTTGGGTACATTCTGAGAAAAAAGGAATTGACTGGTGAGCTTGGGAACTCAAAAAGGCCTGGGCATCCACGGATGACAACAGTGGTGGATGATCGCCGCATACTTTCTTTGGTGAAGAAGAACCCGTTCACAACATCAACTGAAGTCCAGAACACTCTCAGTGAAGTAGGTGTATCTGTCTCTAAGTCAACAGTAAAGAGAAGACTCCATGAAAGTAAATACAAAGGGTTCACATCTAGATGCAAACCATTCATCAATTCCAAAAATAGACAGGACAGAGTTAAATTTGCTGAAAAACACCTCATAAAGCCAGCTCAGTTCTGGAAAAGTATTCTATGGACAGATGAGACAAAGATCAACCTGTACCAGAATGATGGGAAGAAAAAAGTTTGGAGAAGAAAGGGAACGGCACATGATCCAAGGCACACCACATCCTCTGTAAAACATGGTGGAGGCAACATGATGGCATGGGCATGAATGGCTTTCAATGGCACTGGGTCACTTGTGTTTATTGATGACATAACAGCAGACAAGAGTAGCCGGATGAATTCTGAAGTGTACAGGGATATACTTTCAGCCCAGATTCAGCCAAATGCTGCAAAGTTGATCGGACGGCGCTTCATAGTACAGATGGACAATGACCCCAAGCATACAGCCAAAGCTACCCAGGAGTTCATGAGTGCTAAAAAGTGGAACATTCTGCAATGGCCAAGTCAATCACCAGATCTTAACCCAATTGAGCATGCATTTCACTTGCTCAAATCCAGACTTAAGACGGAAAGACCCACAAACAAGCAAGACCTAAAGGCTGCGGCTGTAAAGGCCTGGCAAAGCATTAAGAAGGAGGAAACCCAGCGTTTGGTGATGTCCATGGGTTCCAGACTTAAGGCAGTGATTGCCTCCAAAGGATTCTCAACAAAATATTGAAAATAAAAATATTTTGTTTGGGTTTGGTTTATTTGTCCAATTACTTTTGACCTCCTAAAATGTGGAGTGTTTGTAAAGAAATGTGTACAATTCCTACAATTTCTATCAGATATTTTTGTTCAAATCTTCAAATTAAACGTTACAATCTGCACTTGAATTCTGTTGTAGAGGTTTCATTTCAAATCCAATGTGGTGGCATGCAGAGCCCAACTCGCGAAAATTGTGTCACTGTCCAAATATTTCTGGACCTAACTGTATACCTGAAAAATTAGTAGAGAAAAGGAAAAAATAGTTTTCAGCCTACCGTAATACCTGTAATATGGATTCAATTGTGATGTATGGATAACATCAGGATTGGGGTTCCGAGGATACAGCAACTGCAAAAATAGTAGATAGATTCCAGCACCAATTAGGATACCATCCAAAAATTATGTAAAAAAATAGAAAATTCTTTTTTGGATCTTCATGTTAAAAATATGAACGCACAATTTAAAAATCCATAAATAACAAGGTGTTATTTTTGGACTTTTAAATTGTGCGTTCATATTTTTAACATGAAGATCCAATAAAGAATTTTCTATTTTTTTACATAATTTTTGGATGGTATCCTAATTGGTGCTGGAATCTACCTAGAAATTAGTGACTATATCAACAAATAATACAAATCCCCCATACAACTACTAGAAGATCTAATTAACTTAATACAAAATCCCTCAAATAAAATCACTTGGAAACTCAATAAAATATACCCAAAATTTAACTCAGAAACACACCCAACAAAATATGTTAATATGATAAAATGGGAGAAAGATTTTCAAAACTCATTCACAGCTAAAAGTGTGAGAAAGCATTATATCGGTGTCATTTTTAAAAATAATGTGCATCTCTGTAAGAAACCCATTTTAAAATCCTCACAACATGGTAATTTGTCCAACAAAACTACATTAAAGCTTTTCCAAACTACTCCCCTTTTTGTTGGAGTAATTGTAAAACAGGAGGACATGAAGTACAAGTACAAAAGAGTTGGAGAAATTGTAAATAAAGTGTTAATTAAATATACACCTTTTGGAGCTAAACGAGTTAAATTTACACTTGTTTATCATTACTTTCACTGGAATCTGAAATTATTCTGATAAAAGTAAGACTCGTTACAATTCACATCATCCTAGTCACAAAAATAATTATTGCATTGTGCTGGAGACAAACAGAAACGACACTAAAGTAATAGCATAAAATAAATACACACAACATTTATGAACACATTTTAGCAATCAGAAATAACTGTTTTACTACCGATGCTAATAGGTGGCAACTGTGGTTTCCCCAATCTAATACATCTGCAATATCAAATCCACCCAATAACAAAACCACCGAAAACAAACACAACAATTATAAACAAAAAAACAATACAGCATGATAATAAAAAATAAAGTTGATTTAAAAAATAAGTAACACATTATTAGAAATGACAAAAAAGTTGATGATAAAAAAAAAATATTTTCCTAAATCTTTTAATAATTGGGTTAAAGTATTTTGAATTTATAGTGTTGTACTAGCTGTAGTACACGGGCATTGCCCGGGATAGTAACTTTCTCTCTGTCTCTCTCCCAGTCTCTGTCTTTTTGACTCTGTCTGTCTCTGTTTGTCTCTTTCTCTGTGTGTCTGTCTATGTTTCTGTGTCTGTCTGTCTCTGAGTCTGTCTGTGTGTCTGTTTCTGTGTCTGTCTCTGTGTGAGTTTGTCTCTGTCTCTGTCCATGTGTGTCTCTGTCTCTATCAATATCTGTCTGTCTGTCTGTCTAGCTCTCTGTCTGTCTCTCTCTATCTCTGTGTCTGTCTGTCTCTCTCTATCTCTCTGTCTGTCTTTCTCTATCTCTGTGTCTGTCTGTCAGTCTCTTTCACTGCCTGTCTCGTTCCAGGTCTGTCTCGTTCCCCGTCTGTCTCTTTCCCCGTTTATCTCTTTCTAGGTATGTCTCATTCCAGGTCTGTCTCTTTCCCCATCTTCTGTCTCTTTCCCCCATCTGTCTCTGTGTGTCTTTGTCTGTCTCTACCTGTCTCTCTCTGTCTGTCTCTCTCTGCCTGTGTCTCTGTCTGTCTCTTCCCCTGTCTGTCCCTTCCTCTGTCTGTATCCTCCCCTGTCTGTCTCTTTCCCTGTCTATCTGCCTTTTTCCCTTTCTGTCTGTCTATTTGTCTCTGTTTCTTTTCCTGTCTGCCTCTATTGGTCTCTTTCTCTGTCTGTCTGCCTTTTTTCCCTTTCTATTTCTATCTGTCTCTTTCCCATGTGTCTTTCTGTCTGTCTGGCTTTTTTTCCCTATCTGTCTTTGTCTGTTTGTCTCTGTCTCTTTCCCTGTCTATCTGTGCCTGTCTGTCTGTCTCTCAGTCTGTCTCTCTGTCTTTATCCATCTCCCCACTGACATCATATTACCTCACACATAAGCTTCTTATACTAACAATTTCCTTTGTTCCTATAGCAATCAATCACAGCTGCTATTAACAGCCTGTAGCTCGCAGCTCCATTCACTTTAATGGAGGCAGGTTTTTTGGAGAGTAACTGTAAAGCGCAGGGTTAAATTTTCCTTTGAAAACATAGTCTATTACGTTCCCCGAGTCACATGGGGCATCTGTGCAAAATTTTGTGATTGTAAATGCGATGGTGCAGATTCCTTTAGCGGACACACATACATACATACATACATACACACATACATACACTCAGCTTCATATATTAGATTATGGAAGAAATTTCCTGGGAAATGCAGCGCTTTATGCAGCGCTTTGGAAGCTTATCTCAATTTTGCCTATTTTCCTTGGCTCAATTACGATGTTATTTTGTCAAAAACTGGCTGTGCATCCATTTCTTAAATGAGTTGTAAAAGATCATGGTCTCTGGTTAAATCTAATGTTACCTAAAACGAAGTGGATAAAGTCAGAGTAATATTAGAAATGTAGTTTGCTTCACTTTTAAGGAGAATCAATGCAAATGGCTCACCAATCGTAAATATAAACACAAATGATGTTTTTGCAGAGCAGCTCAGTCAGGTCAGCAGCCAGGTACAATGGAATATTTGGAGAAGAGCCGCAATGCCTATGAAGTTTATAAACATTTTCCCATTGCTAAGACTAAGCAAATATCCCAACAGAGAGGACACTTATGCGGTAAGTCATAGAGATTTTAGTGAAGGATTTTTCGTACCTGAATTTAATGTTCCAGGTTACTGCTGGACTGACAATCTGATTTTAGTTAAAGGGAACCTGTCAGGTGCAATATGCACCCAGAACCATGAGCAGTTCTGGGTTCATATTGCTAATTCCTGCCTAACCGTCCCTGTATCTAGTAGCAAAAGTAAAGAGATCTTTAGAAAAAATAATTCTAAAGATATTTTATCGTATGCTAATGAGTGCAGGGACTAGTCGCAATAGCATTACTTTCCTTGGCTAGTCGGCCCCTTTAGCATGTTGGTATGCCCCTGTGGGTGTGCTATCATGATAATGAATGCACAGCGTCAGAGAATGATCACGCTCACCTCTCTGCTGCCATCATGTCCGACTCTTGGATTTTGGCTCAGTGCACATGATCCCGGACCTTCCGTCATGCGCACTACATGGCTTTAAAGCCAGGACCCGTACACCCGGCCTCATAGTGCAAATGACAGAAAGTCTGGAATCATGTGCACTGAGCTGAAATCCAGGACTCGGATGTGATGGCAGCAGAGAAGTGAGCGTGATCATCCTCTGATGCTGCACATTCATTAGCATTTTAGTATGCCCACAAGGGACCTGTGTCATTGTTAGGTCCCCTTGCATTCTATAGCAGTTGGCTCCCCCTGGGTACTGGAAACAGTATAAATCAGCAGAATGCAATACAGCTGGAACAGTGAGGGACCTAACAGCCATGCAGATCTCTGTGTGAGAGCCCATCCACCATTGTCACTTGCCAACTGTAATTGTTTGGGGTCTCGTGAAAGTGATTTTTTCTCTTTTCTTTGGAGAAAGGTGTCTGCTTTCTTTTGTGAGCTTCTGCTTTCTTTTAGGATGTCTGCTTTTTTGATGAAGGGTGCTGCTGTATTCTTCAACTTTTTAGCTGCTTGGACACTTCCTTATAGAACCGCAACTAGGGCTTATTTTTGGAGCAGGGCTCGTATTTTAAGAATATTCCAAGAAGTTCAAAAAAGCCCTAGTAGGGCTTTTTTTCTAGGTAGGTCCTATTTTTGTGGAAACAAGCTAGTAGAAATGTGTTTGCAAAATTTCTCTCTCGTTGCCAGAGATTTGGCACCTAGAGTAGATCTGCAAGAGATGCCATGTCCGGAGAATTTGTGGGCTTTGATATGGTATTAATGACAAATAAAATTAAGAATTCTTTAGCTCCTAGAATATGGGCGGTCGCATGGAAGGACTGGATTTTATTTTGTAATACTGCTGAAGCTCATTACTTGCCATACGATATTTACGTGCTTTATTATTTGTCAGTGATTTAATGCATTAAAATCTTTCCCCAGCCTCTTTAGGTCAGTAGCAGGAATTTTTTCTTCAAGTTGTTGGGCATTCACCCATTTTTTTCCCAATGAAACAGATGCTGAAGGGTTATCAGAATGCTCTGCCAAGAAGCGATGGTAGATAGCCAATCTCTTTGGAATTATTGAAAAAGCTATGGGAAATAAAACCTCAAATTTGTTTCAATGTTTTTGAAGTAGCATTTTTTAGAACTGCTTTTGATCTAGTGTTTTTTTTTGCTGCATTTACGTTTGGTGGTTAGTAGTAGTGACCAATTTCTGAGAGTCAGGTTTAGCCTTTGCCGATGTTCAGTGCAATAAAACCAATGTCTTAATTTATTTAAAAAAGTCAAAGATGGACCAATTAGGTAGAGGAAGTTCGGTAAGAATAAACGGTTTATTGAGTTCTGTTTTGTACTCAGTAGCTAATGCAAAAGAATTGCTAAGATTACGACCTAAGGGTGGTCATGATTTGTTGTTACATCAAGATGGTTTGCCGCTAACTAACTTTCAATTTAATTCAGTTTTGAAGAAGTGTTTAGTTTTGCTAGAATTGAATTGCAACTCATTCTTTTAGGAAAAGGACAGCTAGCAAAACAGCTCACATTCGCTTAGACAATAGCGTCATGAAAATAGGTAGCGGGGAGTCCAACAGACAGTTTATAAATCTTATAAGAAATCAAATGGAAAATAAAATCCAAAAATTGTTGTAAAAAATATGTAACAAATGTTATTAAATATAAAAAGTAACATATTGAAAAGAGTTAACGGTGAAGATTCAAATAAGTATAAAAAGTTCAATAGGAAATAAATGTCCACAAAATGTGCCTGCATTCCATAACTAACATGGGAAAGCACTAACTTTAGTTTATTTTGTATTCATCAGATGTT
The DNA here is from genome assembly GCF_048569485.1 of Anomaloglossus baeobatrachus. Classification (NCBI taxonomy): domain Eukaryota; kingdom Metazoa; phylum Chordata; class Amphibia; order Anura; family Aromobatidae; genus Anomaloglossus; species Anomaloglossus baeobatrachus. The sequence goes on along the minus strand of NC_134356.1, from coordinate 85,184,866 downwards.
TATCCATATATGACAGCATAACCACCCTTAGCCCAGATACACATGTTGACTATTTGATGAGTATTATACCTCACTATTTGTAACTCAAAACCAAGAGTGAAACAGACAGACGAAAGGTATAAAAGAAACACATTGTCACGTCTCCATTAGAGTCAGTGGCTGTGATTTCTGCTCCTGCCACCAGGAGTCGCCGCATTCCCATGGCGGGCAGTAGTGGTGATAGAGGTTTAGTTGGTACCAGTAGCTCTGGTGAGCCCAGTCTTTACCAATTCACCAAGCTTGGTAGGCCTAGGATTTGGTAGGTGAAGTTATCAGCTACCAGCTCTAGGAAATTGGAAGGCACCACACCCTTCTTTTTACCTTAAGTGGTCTGCTGCTTCCTACCAGATATAGTCTAGTTATAACTGCTTGTCTCTGGTTCACACCCTGCTCTGTATATTTGATCCCTGTGTTTTGACCTCTGCCTGCTTTCTGACCACTCTCCTGCCTGCCGTTTTTGTACTTTGTGCTGCCATCTCCTGTTTAACCTTAGCCTGATTACCTGACTATGCTCTTGCCTGCTGATTTTGTCCCTTTTCTGTACCTCCTGGTTTGACCCTACCTGATGATTACTCTTCTCAGGATTGCAGCCTTCCATAGGCAGCGACCTCCTAGTTTCTGTAGTAATTCCAGATCCATGTACAGTGGTTAAACTTTTTTGGCTTCTCGGGATCCTGCTGAGTGGGTGGCTAGCCTCTAGTCTGTCTGTGACAGCATTCCTGAGTCTGTGGTCCAGGGCAGACGCTACACACGTCACCACTTCTGTATTTTTCACCCGCTCCTGGTTTTGGCATACAGATACTGGGATAAAAACTCACCAAATACTCAATGTGTGCATGTGGCCTAATGATGATTGTCTGTACTACCCGTGGTTTGTAGGTTATTTCATTCCATTACTTTGACTTGACCTTGGGACAGCATATAAACAAACTGGATACATGCACTGGAATGAAATTTAGGAGGAACAGATTAACTTAAAAAATAAATGATTTCTAGGTCGAACATCCTCTTTAATTTTTGTACATTTCACTTCAATGCTTTTGTTTCAGGATTGGCATATGAATCATAAGTCTAAATAAATCTCCCCAATATCATAAAATGGAATTTTGTATTATCTAGTCTTATATATTGCTGCTTTTTTCATGGTACATTCACCTTCATTTGGGACATTTTTTTCCTTGAAAGGCATTGTTCTTCATTTTTACATGGCCTATAAAATAGTTTTTAATCTAGAATATAATCAATTCACTCATTTAAAAAAGGATTTGTGTAGCTATAATCAGAACCGATTAGCAAATTACTGTTAATTTACATTCAATATTCCAATATTCATATAGTTTTGTAGAAGCAGCTGCATTACGTTATGGCCAAAACGAGATATTTACGAAAAACCACAATGGATCTGTTTTCCTAATGTTACCAGAAAATAAATTAAACAGATTTATTAGGCATAAGTGAGACTTATTGTTACCAAATGAGGATGCTGACTGGTGGCTAAAATACCAAAGTCGTTCTGTGCACTTACAGTTTAAAGAAGCTTTATTTTGACAGATTGTACAGCCACAGGAGCTTTCTCAGCAATAAAAAGTCATTCCCAAAGTTGATGGAGGAGAGGAAGCAGATCTAAAAATAAAAGGAACCCAAAATATGAATGAACACACCACATAGCCGATACCTGGACCCATGGGAGGCGAAAGTTCACAGTGTAGAGCAAACATGCTATTGGCATTGAGTAGTGACCGATACTCAAGCACAGACCTTGCACAGTGGACGAAGCTAAGGTGACTCCAACTATATTCTGTGAACTTCCAACAGCTGCAGCTACAGGTGTCAGCTCATCAGTCAAGAAGCAATCTGATATTAAAGGATATGTAAAAAAAAATTTCAGACTACAAGATGCAGGGTACAAAAGACAACCCAGGTTGAACCCCTTGAGGGTACTTATTCCTCAGCGCTGCTTTTTAACGGTTCTAAGGTATGTGTATAGCACTCACTGAAGGTGGAAATATCTTGTGGGTGTCAGCTGTATATGACATCTGACACCACAGGCATTGGCCCTGACCAGTTTTGGAACTGATCGGAGTCGATTAACCCATTAAGTACCGCTGTCAATCGCTAGAGATTCAGTGGAGACAACCATTGGTCAAACTGGGCCTGGGTAGTGGTCCACAACTTTGTAACTGTGTGACTGAGTTCTCCTATGCATATTAATTTAAGCACTGCCTTATTTTGTTGACTTACACACAGGATGTGGCCTGGCATTTTCATTTAAAAAAAATCAAGAGATGCAGGAGTGACAGGCATAGGCTTTTTGCTCCAAGAAAAAAACAACCTCCACTCAAAAATATTACGTATTGCAAAGTGTGCACAGTACCAACATTCCAAGCTGTACTATTGAAAAAATGATATTTTTGGCAAAAAATTGCAATTTTTCGAGCCACCCCGCCAACGTCACGGCAAATCTCCTGGGGCAGTCCTAACACTAAAATATTTTTATTTAAAGTGTGCCATGTGGCCTCACATATGCAAAATTAGGACTGCACAGCACGTACCTTGTGCTTTTCAGTCACCGTCTCCATGACTGATTCATGGTTGTGGGCGGGACAGGCCCGAGCACATGCTGCTTAGAATAAATAGCCAGTGGACGGGGTTGGATGGCAAGTGTGAACAGCCACCAACCGCCAAAAATCAGGACAGATGGAAAAATAAACATGAGGTGCACTGCAAGATGAGAACCAACTGGGACCCTATATAACAAGAAAAAACAGCATAAAAACAACCTCCACTCAAAAATATTATGTATTGCAAAGTGTGCACAGTACCAACATTCCAAGCTGTACTATTGAAAAAATGAGATTTTTGGCAAAAAATTGCAATTTTTCGAGCCACCTCGCCACGTCACGGCAAATCTCCTGGGGCAGTCCTAACACTAAAATATTTTTATTTAAAGTGTGCCATGTGGCCTCACATATGCAAAATTAGGACTGCACAGCACGTACCTTGTGCTTTTCAGTCACTGTCTCCATGACTGATTCATGGTTGTGGGCGGGACAGGCCCGAGCACATGCTGCTTAGAATAAATAGCCAGTGGACGGGGTTGGATGGCAAGTGTGAACAGCCACCAACCGCCAAAAATCAGGACAGATGGAAAAATAAACATGAGGAGCACTGCAAGATGAGAACCAACTGGGACCCTATATAACAAGAAAAAACAGCATAAAAACAACCTCCACTCAAAAATATTATGTATTGCAAAGTGTGCACAGTACCATGGAGACGGTGACTGAAAAGCACAAGGTACGTGCTGTGCAGTCCTAATTTTGCATATGTGAGGCCACATGGCACACTTTAAATAAAAATATTTTAGTGTTAGGACTGCCCCAGGAGATTTGCCGTGACGTTGGCGGGGTGGCTCGAAAAATTGCAATTTTTTGCCAAAAATCTCATTTTTTCAATAGTACAGCTTGGAATGTTGGTACTGTGCACACTTTGCAATACATAATATTTTTGAGTGGAGGTTGTTTTTATGCTGTTTTTTCTTGTTATATAGGGTCCCAGTTGGTTCTCATCTTGCAGTGCACCTCATGTTTATTTTTCCATCTGTCCTGATTTTTGGCGGTTGGTGGCTGTTCACACTTGCCATCCAACCCCGTCCACTGGCTATTTATTCTAAGCAGCATGTGCTCGGGCCTGTCCCGCCCACAACCATGAATCAGTCATGGAGACGGTGACTGAAAAGCACAAGGTACGTGCTGTGCAGTCCTAATTTTGCATATGTGAGGCCACATGGCACACTTTAAATAAAAATATTTTAGTGTTAGGACTGCCCCAGGAGATTTGCCGTGACGTTGGCGGGGTGGCTCGAAAAATTGCAATTTTTTGCCAAAAATCTCATTTTTTCAATAGTACAGCTTGGAATGTTGGTACTGTGCACACTTTGCAATACATAATATTTTTGAGTGGAGGTTGTTTTTATGCTGTTTTTTCTTGTTATATAGGGTCCCAGTTGGTTCTCATCTTGCAGTGCACCTCATGTTTATTTTTCCATCTGTCCTGATTTTTGGCGGTTGGTGGCTGTTCACACTTGCCATCCAACCCCGTCCACTGGCTATTTATTCTAAGCAGCATGTGCTCGGGCCTGTTCCGCCCACAACCATGAATCAGTCATGGAGACGGTGACTGAAAAGCACAAGGTACGTGCTGTGCAGTCCTAATTTTGCATATGTGAGGCCACATGGCACACTTTAAATAAAAATATTTTAGTGTTAGGACTGCCCCAGGAGATTTGCCGTGACGTTGGCGGGGTGGCTCGAAAAATTGCAATTTTTTGCCAAAAATCTCATTTTTTCAATAGTACAGCTTGGAATGTTGGTACTGTGCACACTTTGCAATACATAATATTTTTGAGTGGAGGTTGTTTTTATGCTGTTTTTTCTTGTTATATAGGGTCCCAGTTGGTTCTCATCTTGCAGTGCACCTCATGTTTATTTTTCCATCTGTCCTGATTTTTGGCGGTTGGTGGCTGTTCACACTTGCCATCCAACCCCGTCCACTGGCTATTTATTCTAAGCAGCATATGCTCGGGCCTGTCCCGCCCACAACCATGAATCAGTCATGGAGACGGTGACTGAAAAGCACAAGGTACGTGCTGTGCAGTCCTAATTTTGCATATGTGAGGCCACATGGCACACTTTAAATAAAAATATTTTAGTGTTAGGACTGCCCCAGGAGATTTGCCGTGACGTTGGCGGGGTGGCTCGAAAAATTGCAATTTTTTGCCAAAAATCTCATTTTTTCAATAGTACAGCTTGGAATGTTGGTACTGTGCACACTTTGCAATACATAATATTTTTGAGTGGAGGTTGTTTTTATGCTGTTTTTTCTTGTTATATAGGGTCCCAGTTGGTTCTCATCTTGCAGTGCACCTCATGTTTATTTTTCCATCTGTCCTGATTTTTGGCGGTTGGTGGCTGTTCACACTTGCCATCCAACCCCGTCCACTGGCTATTTATTCTAAGCAGCATGTGCTCGGGCCTGTCCCGCCCACAACCATGAATCAGTCATGGAGACGGTGACTGAAAAGCACAAGGTACGTGCTGTGCAGTCCTAATTTTGCATATGTGAGGCCACATGGCACACTTTAAATAAAAATATTTTAGTGTTAGGACTGCCCCAGGAGATTTGCCGTGACGTTGGCGGGGTGGCTCGAAAAATTGCAATTTTTTGCCAAAAATCTCATTTTTTCAATAGTACAGCTTGGAATGTTGGTACTGTGCACACTTTGCAATACATAATATTTTTGAGTGGAGGTTGTTTTTATGCTGTTTTTTCTTGTTATATAGGGTCCCCCTTTTTGCTCCAAGAACCTTGGCACTAAGGAGAAAAGACAATTTAGAGTCACCACATTTTCAAAAATTAAGGTCAGGCAACAGGAAAACTGGTAACAATTGTTACAGACTACAAATAGTCCAACAAAGCAACCTGGATATTTAAGACCAGTCCTGTAACAAGGTCTGAACCAACAGTTATACCTTCACCCAAGACAGCAAGATAAAGACAGGCGTAAAGCTGGTGCTCCTATACCCCTAGCAGTACACCATCGCCTAGTCTGCACAGTCTGGGCATAGAGTGGCAAAGTCATTGGACATCTACGACTTGTTCATCTTTATGAAATTTAGGTTGTCTATGCTTTCAAGGGACCACTAGATGCGCTTATCCGTCAATACACCGCCTGCACTAAAGACACATTCTGAGAGAATGCTGGCTGCCGGGCAGGCCAAAACTTCCAAGGTGTAACCGATGAACTCAGACCACTTTTCCATTTTTTAAAACAAAAATGCAAAACAGTCTAATCCCCCTTATAGCATCGATATTAAGCTCTACATACTCCTACACCATCCTCTCCAGGACTTCTTTGCTAGTCCAGGTTTTTGGGGCAACTCTCAACTTGCACAGTTGCAAGATTAACACAGCATAAATAGACAGCCAGAACTTCCCACTGTGGTAGGTGGAAATCTGAGGCAGGTTCTGTTACAATGATATACCTGAATAGATTGGCACATCCAGGACCTATGCTATGCTGGTTGACAGGCCGGACTTTTGTTTTGTAAACCTCTCTGAAGTAAGACTGTGCTTTTATATTTGTTACCAGCATGAATAAAACACTGTGCCTTGAACAGGGAACCTGTGTGTGACTCTTTACTGCCTCCCTGCCATTGCCTACTACAGCTGATTCCCTACACTACACATGTCTCTGCTACATATGCACATATAAATATATACAGCTCAGCAACATGCCGATATGGACATATACAGCTCTACTACATATGCACATAGACATCCAAAGCTCTGCTACATATGCACATATTGACACACACAGCTCTGCTGCATGTCCTTAACACTAGAACTACTGAGGTAGTCATTTTGACTACTTTGCACCATGTATTTCTATATAGGTGTCACGAGTCCAGTAGTTCTAGTGTTAAAGACACACACACACATATCTACTACATACTCATATAGACATACATAGTTTTGCTACATATGCACATATAGATGCACACAGCTGTGCTACATGCATATATAGATGCACACAGCTCTGCTACATGCATATATAGATACACACAGCTCTGCTACATGCACATATAGACATACATAGCTTTCCTATATGCAGTTATAGAGATAAACAGCTCTATTACATGCACATATAGACAAACAGATCTGTTCCATATATACATCCAGACACAAACAGCTCTGCTACTTGCACATCTAATAATGGATAATAAGATCGTATTGCCTAATTTTGTTTGTTAAATGTCCAAACAAGAGATAACCCGTATTTATTTGTTTAATTGGCCTATTTCAAATTGCAAAAAAATCATGTTCCAGACTTGATGGATTTGTCAGATGTTAGTTGACATTTAGATAATTGTGTAAAAATGCTGCCAATAAACATGGTTATATAAAGTATTAATTAGTGAAATTAATTTATTTATGAAAGCAAATGTTAATTTCAGATCATTTACCCTGAAAAATTAATTATTTAAAAAATATGCCCTTTTTTTGTCTTTACTACCCAATGCCAAAACAAACTATTTGACAATATTATTTATTTGCCCAAATATACATAGGTTTGTGAAAAAAACTAAATAATGGGTTTTTTTGCTTTTTTTTAACTAAAACTGTAGTCAAAATTACAAAAAACATTAGTTTTTTTTTTTTTTACAAATGTGACCCCATACAGATTAACCCCTTCAACCTCCAGCCTGTTTTCACCTACAAGGCTGGGCTATTTTTTTTTCAATTTTGATCAGTGTCAATTTGACAAGTTATAACTCTGGAACGTTTCATTGCATCCCGGTGATTCTGAGAGGGTTTTTTTCGTGACATATTGTCCTTCATTATATTGGTATACTTAGTCAGATATTTTTTGCATTTGTTTGTGAAAATATCAGAAATTTGGTGAAAATTTTGAAAATTTCACAATTTTTAAAATCTTAATTTGTATGCTCCTAAACCTGAGCACTGTGTCACACAAAATAGACAATGAATCACATTTCCCACATGTCTACTTTACATCACCACAATTTTTGAAACATATTTTTTTTTGTTAGGAAGTTAGAAGGGTTCAAAGTTTATCAGCGATTTCTCATTTTTCCAACTTAATTTACAAAACCTTTTTTTAAGGACCACATCACATTTGGAAATACTTTCAGAGGCCTAGGGGACAGAAAATATCCAAAATTGACATCATTCTAAAAACTCTAGCCCTAAAAGTAATCATAATCGTATCTAAGCAATGTATTAACCCTTAATCCTGGAGCATCACAGGAACTAAAGCAATATGGAAAGAAAAAATGAAAATTTTATTTTTTCCCACAAAAATGTTATTTTAGTACTAAATTGTGCATTTTCACAAGGGTAATAAGAGAAAATGCACCATACAATTTGTCATAAAATTTCACTTGAGTATGCTGATTCCCCATGTGTGGTTGAAATCTACTGTTTGGGTGCATGACAGGGCTTCGAAGGGAAGAAGAGCCACTAGAATTTTAGAGCGCAAACTTTTCTGGAATAGATAGCGGATGCCATGTTATATTCCATCCTTCAGTTCTGACATTTTTCACTAAACCCAACGCCATCATGGGGGTGAAGACACTTCATTGATGCAAAAAAGCATGCGTTGCGGAACACGTTACAGAATGAGACATAGTCAGTAGTAGCAGAAGTCCAGAACTTGAAGAAGGCTGAACAAGAGCAGCTGGAAAACCAGGCAGCAACTTCATACTAAGGGCCAAATAGAGATGAGTAAAATAGTTTTTTGGTTATATTAACCCCTTCTCAGAGCTCGGAATTTGTCAATCTGCAGTCGGCTGCCATTTTTTTGGGTTTGCACAGATTGAATGCAGAAAAATTTGCATTCATTATATTATGAATTTTTGAGGGAAATTCACAGCAAAAGTGATTCACTTAGAATTTGATTCACTCATCTCTACCTACAACATTAAAATGCACTTTTTAACAAAAAATATGCTTGCTAAAAAGTGTGCGCATCTTATAGCCTGAAGGCAAAAAAACTTGGCACTTAAATGGTATGTAGATAAATTCATTTTTTTTTATTTGCAATCCAAGATTTTAGATGTGTCAGTCAAATTGTAAACCTTAATCAGAATGGAGTACCAGAAGACTTCTGTTTGAGGAGCGCTGGAGTGCGGCATCCACCACTTAGTGTGCTCCATAGTAAGCGGTGGATGCAGCACTCCAGCACTCCTCAAACAGGTGTCTCCTGGTAATCCGTACTGATAAAGGTCTAAAATTTGACCAAAAATTCTATAATCTTGGATTACAAATAAAAAAAATTGAATTTATCCACACACTATTTGAGTGGTAAGTATCTTTGACTTCATATTACAGGTTTTAGTCCGATTTGGGCTCCACAATCTGTAGAACTGCCACAGTTTATTTTCAAATTTATAGTCTTAAGGTGACTTCCTGTCATGAGGAGACTGCTAAACAGCAGTAACATTACTGATTTCATCGCTCTTAACAGGCGCCGGGTCTCGCATTGACCCGGAAGTGCCTGTAATCAAAGGCTGTGAAGTCATAACAATGCTTCATAGACTTTGTCAAAGTCATTGGTCTACACAGGATCAATTGGGATTATTTTTTTTCTTTTCAATAAAGTGGTGAATGAAGGTAAGTGTCTTGTTTTATTCTCTGTGTTTGTATTTTTTTTCAGATATCGCTTTTTGGATTACGGCGGAATCACTGGACTATGATGGAGATGCATAGTTTTTTTGCTTAATAAAATGGAAAATCAGGGAATGTTTTAGGGAGTATACAGTATATTAAAATAAATAATTTTTTTGTGTTACTAGGTTAGTAATGAGGGTGTCTGATAGACATGTCTCCTATACTAATATTACGGACATGTAAACGGGTCGTTACAGGGTATTAAATGTTACCCCATTTTTCCCGGGCAGGAGGAAGAAGAGTCCCCACAACACACACTCACATCACACTGGCAGGAAGGAGTTAATAACTTTTGCAGCATAAAGTTTTGAGTCCATGACTCATCCTGTCTCGTTAATGAGCAGGTGGCTGGACACAGGCAGGTCCCCATGACAACCAAGGGGAGGGGTGCCTGAATAGGAGTGAGTTTAGTGCAGAACACACAGAAAGTTTGGCAGAACGTCAGAGGCTGCAGCAGAGTGCAGACTTACACAGTACAGCTCCTGTTGAGGAGATGCCACGAGACCAGGGCTGATAACACCTAAAGGAAGGGAATGGAGCTGAGGACTGGGGATCCCTGGAGAAAGTTGTACCCGGTGGCGGTTTGTGTGTTGTCCGCTACTGGAAGAGAGACAGACAGAATGGTGGCGGGTCCTCAACATGCTCCATGCCACGGGGATAGCATTATCGCACCGAAAGAGAGAGGGACCCCCAGATCACTCCACCGGCCCCTTCCTCCTACCTGCCCAGGACCGACCAAAGGCTACAGGTGGCGAGGACCAGCACCCGGGTGCGATGTGGAACAGACTCTTAATAAAGAACAACTGTAACCGCACTCTGTGACTGCTGTGAGTAATGCCGCCACCCTGCTCCCCCGGTGTCCTGAGGACTGTTTCCCTGGGTCTCATAAACCTCCCGGGGCCACCCCGCTCCACCCGTGGGGAGCGATTCCATCCGGCTGCTCGTAACACCTGCCCCGGAGAGAGACTGAGCAGCGGCGGCTGAACACCTGGCCGCAAACCACGGGTGGCGCTGCAAGCATCCCCCGACCCTGTCCCGTACCATTTCCTGGGGGAGAGTGATGGCAAGCTCCAAAGGAACCCGTACCCTCCTTCCATCCCTTTTGTAACACCGGACTGACGGTCGGACTTTCCTTTTATTGAAACCCGCCGGGGGTCACGGAAGCCGGGTCGGGCCACTCACAGCCTGACCCCGAATACCACCAGACCGGTGACCGTGCGAGCCCTGCAAGCCCCGGCGTGGGCGTTTCACTAACACCAGGGCTTGATGTCACCTGACAATACATGGCTGACATAAACCCTATATACCCTTACCTTAATTGTCACTCGGTAAGAGTGGAGACGAAATGCCAGAATTAGAGCAGCTAATGTGATACTCCACTTCTGGGGTGGCTGCTGACTGGTATTTTTAAGATGGGAAGGGCTCAATAACCATGGACCTTACCAGCCTTATAATATGAGCCCACAGATATCTGCTTTACCTTTGAAAGTTATCAAAAATGGGGGACCCCACTTAATTTTTTTTTTAAATCAATTATTTATTTCGCTAATAGCTGAAAAATGTATCTATCTATCTATCTATTTATCATCTCTCTACCATCTATTTATATTTCCACATCTTTAACACAAAAAAGCCATTCATTTCAGTGCCATGCTTTTTATTCTGGTACGCGTCACATAAATGTCACACGGATATCGCACAGATGGTACGCGGATGACATATACATATGCACGGATAGCCACACGGATGGTCAAAATGGAATGTGTCATACATGCTCCTTTTAAATGGATGTGTAAAAGAGGCCTAAAGGCCACTTTACACGCAGAGATAAATCTTTGGCAGATCTGTGGTTGCAGTGAAATCATGGACATATTGTTCCATTTGTACACAGCCACAAACCTGGCACTGATTGTCCACAATTTCACTGCAACCACAGATCTACCACAGATCTGCCGCAGATTTATCTCTGTGTATAAAGTGGCCTTTAGCCTAAAGGCCGCTTTACACACTGCGATATCGGTCCCGATATCGCTTGTGTGGGTACCCGCCCCCATCTGTTGTGCGAAACGGGCACAACATCGCCCAGACCCATCACACATACCTGCCCAGCGACGTCGCTGTGACCGGCGAACCGCCTCCTTTCTAAGGGGGCGGTCCGTGCGGCGTCACAGCGACGTCACTGAGTGGCCGGCAATAGAAGCAGAGGGGCGGAGATGAGCGGGACGTAACATCCCGCCCACCTCCTTCCTTCCGCATAGCGGCCGGGAGGCAGGTAAGGAGCGCTTCCTCGTTCCTGCGGTGTCACACTGAGCGATGTGTGCTGCCGCAGGAACGAGGAACAACCTCGTTACTGCTGCAGTAACGATTTTTGAGAATGGACCCCCATGTCACCGATGAGCGATTTAGCACGTTTTTGCAACGATGCAAAATCGCTCATCGGTGTCACACGCAACGGCATCGCTAATGCGGCCGGATGTGCGTCACCAATTCCGTGACCCCAACGAGTTGGCATTAGCGATGTCGTAGCGTGTAAAGCCCCCTTAAGGTGATTCTTAAGGTAGGATGTGTTTTATGGTGTATTGATTATAATTTTTGCTAGGACTTTGCTAGTGGCTGTAACACAGCTGTGCGAATAAAAATAAACCTGTATGAAGGTGGCCAAAGACCTTCTTTGGATATGCAGGTTTGATAAGTAGGTAGCAGCATCTATTGGTCAATACTAGAAGTAAAATGTACACACAAACATACACACATATACAGTATATATATATATATATATATATATATATATATATATATATATATATATACAGTCAGGGCCAGAAATATTTGGACAGTGACACAAGTTTTGTTTTTTTAGCTGTTTACAAAAACATGTTCAGAAATACAATTATATATATAATATGGGCTGAAAGTGCACACTCCCAGCTGCAATATGAGAGTTTTCACATCCAAATCGGAGAAAGGGTTTAGGAATCATAGCTCTGTAATGCATAGCCTCCTCTTTTTCAAGGGACCAAAAGTAATTGGACAAGGGACTCTAAGGGCTGCAATTAACTCTGAAGGCGTCTCCCTTGTTAACCTGTAATCAATGAAGTAGTTAAAAGGTCTGGGGTTGATTACAGGTGTGTGGTTTTGCATTTGGAAGCTGTTGCTGTGACCAGACAACATGCGGTCTAAGGAACTCTCAATTGAGGTGAAGCAAAACATCCTGAGGCTGAAAAAAAGAAAAAATCCATCAGAGAGATAGCAGACATGCTTGGAGTAGCAAAATCAACAGTCGGGTACATTCTGAGAAAAAAGGAATTGACTGGTGAGCTTGGGAACTCAAAAAGGCCTGGGCGTCCACGGATGACAACAGTGGTGGATGATTGCCGCATACTTTCTTTGGTGAAGAAGAACCCGTTCACAACATCAACTGAAGTCCAGAACACTCTCAGTGAAGTAGGTGTATCTGTCTCTAAGTCAACAGTAAAGAGAAGACTCCATGAAAGTAAATACAAAGGGTTCACATCTAGATGCAAACCATTCATCAATTCCAAAAATAGACAGGCCAGAGTTAAATTTGCTGAAAAACACCTCATGAAGCCAGCTCAGTTCTGGAAAAGTAATCTATGGACAGATGAGACAAAGATCAACCTGTACCAGAATGATGGGAAGAAAAAAGTTTGGAGAAGAAAGGGAACAGCACATGATCCAAGGCACACCACATCCTCTGTAAAACATGTTGGAGGCAACGTGATGGCATGGGCATGCATGGCTTTCAATGGCACTGGGTCACTTGTGTTTATTGATGACATAACAGCAGACAAGAGTGATGAATGATGAATTCTGAAGTGTACAGGGATATACTTTCAGCCCAGATTCAGCCAAATGCCGCAAAGTTGATCGGACGGCGCTTCATAGTACAGATGGACAATGACCCCAAGCATACAGCCAAAGCTACCCAGGAGTTCATGAGTGCAAAAAAGTGGAACATTCTGCAATGGCCAAGTCAATCACCAGATCTTAACCCAATTGAGCATGCATTTCACTTGCTCAAATCCAGACTTAAGACGGAAAGACCCACAAACAAGCAAGACCTGAAGGCTGCGGCTGTAAAGGCCTGGCAAAGCATTAAGAAGGAGGAAACCCAGTGTTTGGTGATATCCATGGGTTCCAGACTTAAGGCAGTGATTGCCTCCAAAGGATTCGCAACAAAATATTGAAAATAAAAATATTTTGTTTGGGTTTGGTTTATTTGTCCAATTACTTTTGACCTCCTAAAATGTGGAGTGTTTGTAAAGAAATGTGTACAATTCCTACAATTTCTATCAGATATTTTTGTTCAAACCTTCAGATTAAACGTTACAATCTGCACTTGAATTCTGTTGTAGAGGTTTCATTTCAAATCCAATGTGGATGCAATGTGGATGCATGCAGAGCCCAACTCGCGAAAATTGTGTCACTGTCCAAATATTTCTGGACCTAACTGTATATATATGAACAATTATTGTAGTTTCACATGTTTTGTTATATGCATGCTTATTTCCATTGTGTGAAATGTAACAACACAAAAAAACAAAGGAAAATAAAGCAAATTGGACACATTTTCACAGGAAACCGCAAAGAGGGGCCAGACAAAATTGATGGCATGTTTCCGCAACAGTGGGTAAACAACTTTGTTTCAAGCATGTGGTACTCATTCAAACTCACCCTTGGCAAGTAACAGGTGTAGGCAATATGAAAATCCCACCTGAAACCAAATAAAAAGGGGAGAAGTTGATTCAATCTTTGCATTGTGTGTTTGGGCGAGTAGGAAATGGCTAAGAAAATAAAATCACCTGTGGCTAATGGGGGAGATTATGCGGTCTAGATTATGGGGACATGCCTTCTGACTGTGTACCCCTTCCTCATTAGCCACAGGTAATTTTATTCTCTTAGCAGGTTCCTACTTGCCCATACACATTGAGGGTTTTAAACCCAGAAAGAAACTTCAATTTAGACTAGGTACCCAGTAATATGAGATAGCCTTGACGTGTCTACTGGGCAGATATAGAAATGGCCATTTTTGTATGCTCAATATCTCAATTTTTTCTTAGAGTTCCTTTAACAGTAATGCTTGTCTATATTCTTACATCCATGGTTTGCATGCTGTAGTATTTCAAAGTGCAACTGTCTTTTTTGTAATTATATGTCACGGTGAGTTATGCATCTGTTCACATTGCATGTTAGAGTATACCATCAGTCTTTTTGTCGTGACTGTGTGCAAGGCATCATGACACATGAAGATTAACTAAGGATGTTGGGTCACAATTAGTGCCTATGGTTCTGAAGTGGCAGCAATGACTCCCGATCTAAACCCCATTGAACACCTGTGGAGAGATCTTAAAATTGCTGTTGGGAGAAGACACCTTCAAACATGAGACACCTGGAGCAGTTTGCAAAAGAAGAGAGTTCCAAACTTCTTGTTGAGAGGTGTAAGAAGCTTGTCAATTGTTATTGGAAGCAATTGGTTGCAATTATTTATTCCATAGGGTGTGCAAGCAAATATTAAGCAGAGTTTGCAAACAATTTTGCCCAGCCTATTTTGTTTTTTTTGTGAGAAATAAAGTCCAATTTGCATTTTTTTCTCAGTATTTTTGTGTTGTTCCAATAGAAACAAAGGAAATAAACATGTGTATACCAAAACATGTGTAATTGCAATATGTTTCTGGGAGAAATACTTCATTTTTTTGAAAAAAATCAAGGGTGCCAAAACTTTTGACCATGATTGTATATAGTTGAGAAAATAAGTATTTGGTACACTGCTGATTTTGCAAGTTTTCTCACATACAAAGAATAGAGAGGTCTGTAATTTCTATCACAAGTACACTTCAACTGTGACAGAATCTCTCTAAAAATCCACAAAATAATGTGGTATGATTTTTAAACAATTAACTTTCATGTTATTGCATGAAATTAGTATTTGATACAAGCGAAACACAGAACTCCAACTCTACCACTCTATGATTCTAAGGACTTAATGTTTTGTACTGAAACCTTTGTCTTTAATTACACAGGTCAGACATTTCCTCTAGTTCTTGTCTAAGTTTGAACACACTCCAGCATTTCTTCATACAGATATTCTCCAGATCTCTCTGGTTTTGGGCTGTCACTGGGCAACATTGAGTTCCAGCTGCCTCCAAAGATTTTCTATTGGGTTCACATCTGAAGAAAGGGTAGGCCACTCCAGGACCTTGAAATGCTTCTTAGGCCTAAAACACACTTCCGCAAAAAAAACGTCCGTGTGACACGGTCCGTTTTTCGGGTCCGTGTTCCGTTTTATTGGGGCGTTTCTCTGGTACGTATGGCATCCGTGTGATGGCGTATGCGAGCCGTGTGTACGTGTAAAATGTCCGTGTTTGTGTGTAAAATGCCCGTGTATGTGTACGTGGAATGTCCGTGTGGAATGTCCATTTGTGTGTTGCACAATGTCGTTGATACATGTCAGCTGACAGAAGACAGAGTTGCGCGATGAGAATGAACTCGGGTGAACTTCACCCGACTTCATTGTCATGCCGCGGCTCTGTCTGTGTGCCGCGTACTGATTAGCGGTCACCTGTGAAGGATTCACCAGTGACCGCTAATCCCACGAGTGACAGAAGTGAGCGACCCTCTCTCATATTTACCGCTCCCCGATCACCAGCGCGGTGAGGAACAGCTGTGCAGAGAATACGCGGCAACAATTACTTCGAATATGCCGGCCGCTCATTAATCAATCTCGTATTCCCTGCTTTCCCCACCCACTGATGCCTGTGATTGGTTGCAGTCAGACACGCCCCCCACGCTAAGTGACAGCTGTCTCACTGCACTCAATCACAGCAGCCGGTGGGTGTGTCTATACTGTGCAGGAAAAAAAATAAATAAATAATTAAAAAAAACGGTGTGCGGTCCCCCCCTATTTTAATACCAGCCAGATAAAGACATACGGCTGAAGGCTGGTATTCTCAGAATGGGGAGCCCCACGTTATGGGGAGCCCCCCAGCCTAACAATATCAGTCAGCAGCCGCCCAGAATTGCCGCATACATTATATGCGACAGTTCTGGGGCTGTACCCGGTCTTCCCGATTTGCCCTGGTGCGTTGGCAAATCGGGGTAATAAGGAGTTATTGGAAGCCCATAGCTGCCAATAAGTCCTAGATTAATCATGTCAGGCGTCTACCCGAGATACCTTCCATGATTAATCTGTAAATTACAGTAAATAAACACACACACCCGAACAATCCTTATTAGAAAAAAAAACACTAACAAATTGCCTTGTTCACCAGTTTAATAAACCCGAAAAAGCCCTCCATGTCCGGCGTACTCCAGGATGGTCCAGCGTCGCTTCCAGCTGTGCTGCATGAAGGTGACCGGAGCTGCAGAAGACACCGCCGCTCCTGTCAGCTCCACGCAGCTAATGAAGGGAATAGCGCGATCAGCTGTATTCAGCGTTGGCCGCGAGTAACCTCAGTGACAGCTCAGCTGATCACGCGGCTGTCTTCATTAGCTGCGTGGAGCTGACAGGAGCGGATGTGTCTTCTGCAGCTCCGGTCACCTTCATGCAGCACAGCTGGAAGCGACGCTGGACCATCCTGGTATCTCGGGGAGACGCCTGACATGATTAATCTAGGACTTATTGGCAGCTATGGGCTGCCAAAAACTCCTTATTACCCCGATTTGCCAACGCACCACGGCAAATCGGGAAGAGCCGGGTACAGTCCCAGAACTGTCGCATATAATGTATGCGGCAATTCTGGGCAGCTGCTGACTGATATTGTTAGGCTGGGGGGCTCCACATAACGTGGGGCTCCCCATCCTGAGAATACCAGCCTTCAGCCATATGCCTTTATCTGGCTGGTATTAAAATTGGGGGGGACCGCACGCCATTTTTTTTAATTATTTATTTATTTTCCTGCACAGTATAGACACGCCCCCGGCTGCTGTGATTGGGTGCAGTGAGACAGCTGTCACTCAGCGTGGGGCGGCGTGTCTGACTGCAACCAATCACAGGCGTCTGTGGGTGGGGAAAGCAGGGAATACGAGATTGATTAATGAGCGGCCGGCATATTCAAAGTAATAGTTGCCGCGTATTCTCTGCACAGCTGTTCCTCGCCGCGCTGGTGATCGGGAAGCGGTATGAGCCGGGGGAAGAAAAAAACCGAGCGCCAATGTAAGTATGACTGAGAACAGCAGAAAATAAGGTAAGTATACTGACTTTAATTTAAAAAAAAAACAAAAAATAAGATCGCTAGTGTAAAAACGCACACGCATGAAACGTGCGGAACACGGACATACTCCGTGTGCGGTACGTGCAGGCACAGACCCATAGACAAAAGCGGGTCCGTGCCTGCATGCTGCTGGCCAAAAACGGACATGTCGTCCATGTAGAAAAGCGCACACACGTACTTACCACACGGTCACACGTTCTGTGTAATTTTACGTGTGTGTGCCATCTACCATTGAATAACATGGGTCTCCATGTGTACGTGTCTCTGGTACGTGCAAATACGTACCGCACACGTACAAATTAAACGGATGTGTGTTGCGGGTCTTACAGAGCAACTGTTTAGTTGCCCTGACTGTGTGTTTCAGGTCACTGTCTGGCTGGAAGACTAGCCATGACTAGAGATGAGCGAACCGGTCGCGGTTCGGCTCGAGCTCGGTTCGCCGAACCGAGGTCTGGTTCCAGTTCAGTTCGGCGTAGCGGTTCGGCGAACCACTCAAACCCATAGGAAACAATCACAAACACATAAAAACGCATTATAAATGTACACATACAGTTAATAAACATTGCCATAACACTTACCTGTCCCCGGGATGCGTCCTGCACTCTGTCTCCTGCCGCTATTCCATCCGATAATCGCTGTGTCCTCCTGTTAACCAGCAGTTATGCAGGACCTACGTGACGTCATCAAAATAGCATGTGACCAGTCACGTGTCTGTTATCTCATTGGCTACAGACTGGTCACATGACTTTGACGCCTCATGCTAGGACCTGTCATTGCATCTCTCTGTTACACAGTGCACGTTTATGTATCGCCATGTAAAGACGACATGCTCTAGCACACGGTCGACTCCCCACTCTGCTTCACTGTTCCCTTAAGGTACCGTCACACTAAGCAACGCTCCAGCGATCCCACAAGAAACCTGACCTGGCAGGGATCGCTGGAGCGTCACTACACGGGTTGCTGGTGAGCTGTCACACAGGCAGATCTCACCAGCAACCAGTGACCAGCCCCCAGCCAGCAGCGCCGCGTGGAAGCGATGCTGCGCTTGGTAAGGTAAATATCGGGTAACCAACCCGATATTTACCTTGGTTACCAGCGCACACCGCTTAGCGCTGGCTCCCTGCACTCCTAGCCAGAGTACACATCGGGTTAATTTAACCCGATGTGTAGTCTGGCTATGTGTGCAGGGAGCTGGCACTGGCAGCGTGAGAGCGGCGGACGCTGGTAACTATGGTAAACATCGGGTAACCAAGGAAAGGGCTTCATGGTTACCCGATGTTTACTGTAGTTACCAGCGTCCGCAGAAGCCGGCTCCTAACCGGCTGACACAGCCGGTCAATAACGGAGATCACCGTTGCCATAGCAACGTGCTTGGTAGCGGTGACGGGGACGTCCCGCTACCAGCACGCAGCGGCACCGGAATCAAGTAATCGGAGCAGCGTTGCTATGGCAACCCGTGCCACCACTTACAGCCGGGAGCCTGTGGTCACTCTCACAGAGTGATTTCTGCACGGAGCACAGCGTCTTCCCCATGCAGCTGTGCTGTCTGATGGAGCAGACAGAGCTGCATGTGTTGAAGGGGAAAGAAGACAGAAGAGCTTGGATCGTGGAGGGGTGACAGGGGGTAATAAAGATGGAGTCTCTAAGTGTGTCTGTGTATTTATTTCTATTAAAGTATTTTTTTTCTGTGTGGTGTCTTTTTTTTAACCCTTTATTGGAGATTCTTAATGGCTGGGTCAAACGTGCCTGACATTAAGAATCTCTGACTTAATACTAGCTAGTAAAACAAAGACTGTATTAACTCATGATTACCCAACAACCACCCGGCTTCAGGGCTGTTGGAAGAGTTGGATACAGCGCCAGATGATGGAGCTTCTATAAGAGCGCCATTTTTTGGGGCGGCTGCGGACTGTAATTCGCAGCAGGGGGGTCCAGATACCTCGGGCTAACCTGTGCTTTGGATTCCAAACCCCCAGCTGCCTAGTTGTACCCGGCTGGACACAAAAATGGGGCGAAGCCCACGTCGTTTTGGTTTATTTTTAATTATTTCATAAAATTCATGAATTAAGTAAAAAAAGGGCTTCCCTATATTTGTAGTTCCCAGTCGGGTACAAATAGGCAGCTGGGGGTTGGGGGCAGCCCGTACCTGCCTGCTGTACTTGGCTAGCATACAAAAATATGGCGAAGCGCACGTCATTTTTTTGTAGTTTTTTGGCAAAAAAAATTAAAAATGCTTCCATGGATTTTCCATTGCCAGTGAAGGTAACACCAAGCAGTGGGGGTTAGCAGCCAGTAGCTGCTTGCATTACCCTTAGCTAGCAATACAAAAAAATGCAGCAGGAGCCCATATATATATTTTTTTAATTATTTATTTAAATAACTAAAAACAAAAAGGGCTTCCCTGTATTTTGATTGCCTGACATGACAGTGCTGTAAAAATAAATCTTTAAAAAAAATGACGTAGCGCTCCGCGGTATTTTTGATTCTCATTGCAGATAAAGCAGACAGCTATGGGTTGCCACCCCCATCTGCCTGGCGTTACCTTGGCTGGCAATCAAAATACAGGGAAGCCCATTAATTTTTTTTATTTAAAAAATAGTTAAAAAAAAATGACGTTGGGTCCCCCCATTTTTGATAGCCAGCTAGGGTAAAGCAGACGGCTGTAGCCTGAAAACCACAGCTGGCAGCTTTACCGTGGTTGGGGATCCAATGTGGAGGTCACCCCAGTCTCTCTTTTTATAATTATTTTATAAATATTAATAATTACAAAAAAAGTAGGGTCCCCCCCAAATTGGATCACCAGCCAAGGTAAAGTGGACAGCTGTGGTCTGGTATTCTCTAAGTGGGAAGGTCCATAGTTATTGACCCTTCACAGCCTAAAAATAGCAGGCCGCAGGCACCCCAGATGTTACGCATCCACTAGATGCACCAATTCTGGCGCTTCACCCCAGCTCATCCCGTGCCCTGGTGCAGTGGCAAACGGGGTAATAAATGGGGTTGATACTAGCTGTAAAGTCACCTGACATCAAGCCCAGCAGTTTTTGATGTCATGGCGTCTATCAGATACCCGACATCATAAACTGTCAGTACTAACAAAAAAAAAAATCGACAGAAAAAATTTATTTGAAAAACACTCCCCAAAACATTCCCCCTTTCACCAATTTATTGTAAGAAAAAAATAAGGGGGTCCCTAGATGACTCTGGACCATCTAGAATATGGGGGGAGACACTCAGGGAACGTATCCCCCATTTTCTAGGAGTGCAGACCCTCCATGTGAGGAGTGTGGGTGCAATGAATCTGCACTCACTCTCCCCTTGTCCACAGCAGCAGAGTCCATGTCGTAACGGTTGCTACCAAAGCTGCAATGCCCTGCTCATGAGGTAAGGGCATGCCTAATCAGGAGAACTATTCTACATTTCCAAATATTGGTATTTGCTGATATTATTGCTATTCCACCTACTATATATTGGGGTTAGGATCTTGGAGATGGAATACCCCTTTAAGTCCAGTTATCCAGCTGAATGAATACTAAACAGCCGAGCTCGCTATTTAGATGTGTTTTCTTGTGGCGTATAACGGACTCTCATGTTTGGTAGTCGTTCAGCAGGGCAACTAAAAAATCAAATACCTCCATTTGGAAATGTAGTATATAGCTCTCCTGATCAACTATGTTCCTTACCTCATGAGCAGGGCATTACAGTAATAATAATAATTTATATAGCACTATTAGTTCCATAGCGCTTTGCATACATTGGGAACACTGTCCCCATTGGGGCTCACAATCTAAATTCCCTATCTGTATGTCTTTGGAGTGTGGGAGGAAACCAGAGTACCCGGAGGAAACCCACGCAAACACGGGGAGAACATACAAACTTCTTGCAGATGGTGTCTTTGGTGGGAATTGAACCCAGGACCTCAGCGCTGCAAGACTGCAGTGCTAACCACTGAGCCACCGTGCCGCCCATTTAGCTTACAGATACATAACCACCACTCACTGTGTCTGAACACAGGAAACTGAGCTGACTGCCGCTCAGTGTATGCGGCAGCGTCTATTGTGAAGGAGAGGGCCGCGGGGGATCAACGCTGCACAGGTACCGTGGGACACCGGGGAACACCAGTGGGTTTATAGGGGGTGACCTGGTAGGGCCTGGGGAGGAGGCACATGGGACAGAAATCAGAGGAGTAGGGTGAATGCGGCCGGCGCGCTGCTGCGCGCGGCCATCTTGGATTTCTGGGAGAGGGTCAGGGGGGGGCACTCTGGTGACACCGGGGGACCGGGGAGGAGATTTATCATGTTTGTTCATGCTAGATGGGAGATAAATAATGTTTTACCGGCGCTGTCATTTACTGTAACGTGATCATCAGTATACGGTGTATACCGGTGATCACGTGAGCGGGGACTGGAAAAAACGGCCTAAATCATGATCTCCAGGGTCTCAGCTACCCCCTGAAACCCCGGAGATTTTCTGACGCTGGGGGGCGCTATTCACTTATTTCTGCCTGCTGTTTATAAACAGCAGATCAGAATAAGGCTACATTCACACGACCGATCCATTTTTGCGGTCCGCAAAAAACGGTTCGTTTTTTATGGGTGCATCCATGTGGCATCCGTTTCTGTTCCATATATACGGTCCGTATGTCATCCGTGTGACTTCCATTTGTTTGCATACTGCAAAAAAACTGAAGGAGGGAAAATACATACATTTGCCCAGGATCTGTGATGCCCTGGACCCCCAGGGGTCACAGGTAACACACAACACCACACACACCCCCACCCCAGTGAGGCACCAGCAGTCAAAAAGTCCTGACCGCCTCCCTCAGGTTTAGCAAGGCACACCAGGTGGGAGGAGCCAGGCGGATAGGCACGCTCTCCGAGGAGTCTACTGGCCTGAGGCAGGGAAAGGACAAGTGAGTCGAGTAGGGAGAGGAGTAGTGAGAGGAGTAAAAGTGGCGAGCTGAGAATCAGGGGCCTAGGACCGAGCCTAGGACCCCTTGGAACGGTCGGGCAGGCATACGGTGGTGGCCGTCTGCAGGAGTCTGGTCAGGGACTGAACTGCGGAACCGTAGGGATCAAGAAGAGGGTGGTGACCCTTCGGACCCGAACAGGGAAGCTAACAAGTCAACCGGAGCACCAGGCAGGGTACTCAGACCCCATTGTAGCCCAGAAGCAACAGGGCTCAGACAAATCTACTGATTATGGTCTGGACCTCAGGGGTTCATTTCCACCCAAAGTCCCGATAGACGGCAACAGCCCACCGATTCCGGATAAGAGCCACCACCAAGGGCCAGAGATCCAAAGGGCCAGCGCCTGCGGGCAAAAGGGCTCCTCCGGTACCCAAAAGCCGGAGAGCGGACTACCGTTGCTGAAGCATAGGAGTCACGATAGCAAATTTAAAGGTGCAGGAGAAAGGCGACATCACCAACCTCACTGGGGACACATGCTGCGGGCACCGATCTACACCGAACTTGGTTTACCATTGACTCTGTGTGGTTTAATCATGAGTACACCAGTGCCATCAGGCACCGCGCTGCAAGCGAGCCCCTGCGTCCTGCAACCCCCCGCTCCTGCCACCTGGCCCCGGGACCAACAAACCCCCTACCCACGGAGGGGTCAACACCTAGCTGTGACCCACCACCGATCCCGGACGAGCCCCCGCACCCTCACCACAGCGGTGGTGGCCATCACCTCACAACGACCCGTGGGTGGCGACACGAACTGTTACCGGTCACCGCGGCTCCGGCTGTGAAACCAGTCCACCCCAAACCAAACAACCAAACCCCCCTTCCTTTCCAGAGCGACGTGGCCCCCGGTCCGGAGGCGCTAGAACCACCGACAACCCGAGCCCGGATCCGAGTGGCTCGGCGGAGAGCAGACGAGCCCCCAGGGCGGTACAGATCCATAGCTTCAACCTACATGATGCGGTCACATGTTCACTCCAGTGCCATTTTCTACTGCTTTTCACAGCGTAGAGCGCTCTGGTGATTTTCCTGTGCTTGTACACTTCATATCAGTCTTTTCTGTCATTATAATGGCAGAAAGACACATAATGTCCCACTCTCCTGCATTTTGTAACTTTGCACCCTTTGGTCCCTTTCATATGGCACTAAGGGGTGCTTAGCCTTGTATTTAGCCAAAAAAATGAAAAACAATCACGTTATTTTAAATTAAAATAAATAATTAAAAAAAAAAACACGTTGGGGTCCCCCCAACATTGGATCACCAGCCAAGGTAAAGCAGACAGCTGGGGTCTGATATTCTCAGATTGGGGAGGTCCATGGTTATTGGACTCTCCCCAGCCTAAAAATAGCAGGCCGCAGCCACCCCAGAAGTGGCGCATCCCGTGCCCTGGTGCGGTGGCAAACGGGGTAATATATGGGGTTAATACCAGATGTGTAATGTCACCTGGCATCAAGCCCTGGGGTTAGTGATGTCACGCGTCTATCAGATACCCGACATCACCAACCCAGTCAGTAATAAAAAAAAATAGATGACAAACACATTTGTATTTGAAAAAACACTGCCCAACACATTCCCTCTTTCATCAATTTATTAGAAAGAAAAACAAATCCAGGTCTGCTGTAATCCCAGGGGTTCCCATGACGATCCACACTGTTCCAGTCAATGAAGAGCAGGATGTTCCCCATTGGCTGGGAGAGCAATGCAGTGACCTGAGCTAACATCAATGGGTCAGCCCAGGTCACTGCAGGGGATGACAAGTGCTGCTGCCAGCGAGGTACATTACCTGCGCTGATCTCCTGCACTGCTGACAGCACCTGTCACTGACTTCAATGACCTTCACAGCCAAGTATCGCGAGCGGCCCGTGACGTCACCGCTAGTCACAGTCTCGGGTCGGAAGCGAGAGAAGGTGATGTGACAAGCGACGGCCATGGAGGACAGTGACAGCGCTGAGGTCAGGAGGGCGGGACTTCATCACCGCAGGTAAGCCGAGCGAGGCCATGTGTGCAGAGTGCGAGGTGGGCGGAGCCTAGCGGGGTAATGTGTGCAGAGTGACAGGTGGGCGGAGCCTAGTGGGGTAATGTGTGCAAAGTGTCAGGTGGGCGGAGCCTAGTGGGGTAATGTGTGCAGAGTGCCAAGTGGGCGGAGCCTAGCGGGGTAATGTGTGCAGAGTGCCAGGTGTGCGGAGCCTAGCGGGACCATGTGTGCGGAGTGCCAGGTGGGCGGAGCCTAGTGGGACCATGTGTGCAGAGTGCAGGTGGGCGGAGCCTAGCGGGGTAATGTGTGCAGAGTGCCAGGTGGGCGTAGCCTAGCGGGGTAATGTGTGCAGAGTGCCAGGTGGGCGGAGCCTAGCAGGACCATGTGTGCAGAGTGACAAGTGGGCGGAGCTTAGCAGGGCCATGTGTGCTGGAGGCGGAGTGCGAAGTGGGTGGAGCCTAGCGGGGCAATGTGGCGCTGAGGACGTCAGTGTCGTGGACTGCATGGCTGGGGACAGGTGAGTGTGAGTGTGAGTGTGTGTGTGTGTGTGTGTGTGTGAACATGCCGCGTGCAGGAGGGGGCGGAGCGAGCTGAGCGGGGAAGTGTCGGCTTTCTGCACACGTAACTAGGATAAATATCGGGTTACTAACCAAAGCGCTTTGCTTGGATACCCGATATTTATCTTGGTTACCAGCTTACCGCAGGCTGTCAGCGATGGCTCCTGCACACTGTAGCTGTAAAAAGCCCTGCTTTTGCTGCTAGAACCGTTCTCGAACGTAACTCGAACTGTTGAGCTTTTAGCAAAAAGCTCGAGTTCTAGTTCGATCTAGAACACCCCCCAAAATCACTCGAACCGTGAACCTGAGAACCGCGAACCGCGCTCAACTCTAGCCATGACCCATCTTCAATGCTCTTACTGAGAAAAGAAAGTTGCTGGCAAAAATCTTGCGATACATGATCACATCCATCCTCACTTCAATACAATGCAGTCCTTTTTTGCAGAAAAGCACCCCCAAAATATGGTGTTTCAACCTTGATGCTTTAAGGTTGGGACAGTGTTCTTGGGGTTATACTCATCCTTCTTCTTCCTCCATACACAGCGAGAGGAGTTAATACACAAAAGTTCTATTTTGGTCTCATCTGACCACATGACCTTCTGCCATATCTCCTGTTGATCATCCAGATGGTCATTGGCAAATTTCAAACAGGCCTGGACATGTTCTGGCATGAGTAGGGGGATCTTTCAGGCCCTGTAGGATTTTAATTCAAGAAACTGTAATGTAGTCTCAACTCTTTTCAGGTCAATGACCATGTCCTTCCATGTAGTTCTGGCCTGATTTCTGACCTTTCTCAGAATCATCCTTACCCCAAGACGAGATTTTTCATAGAGCTCCAGACCGAATATGATTGACAGTCATCTTGTGTTTCTCCCATTTTATAATTGCGCCAACAGTTGTTGCCTTCTTACCAAGCTGCTTGCCTATAGTCCTGTAGCCCATCCCAGCTTGTGCAGGTCTGCAATTTTTTCCCTGGTGTCCTTAGACAGCTCTTTGGTCTTGGCCATAGTGAAGAAGTTGGATTGTGACTGTTTGTGTAGACAGGTGTCTATTATACAGGTAATTAGTCCAAACAGCTGCATTTAATACAGATAATGAGTGCAGGGTAGGAGGCTTCTTAAAGATAAAATAACATGTTTGTGAGCTAGTATCCTTGCTGGTTAGTAGGCTTCAATTACTTATTTAATGCAATAAAATGCAAATTATTATTATTTTTTTTTTAAATTATACAAAGTGATTTCCTTGATTTTTTTGTGGTGATTATGTCTGTCACAGTTGACATGTACTTATGATAAAAAATACAAACCTCTCCATTCTTTGAAGGTGAGAAAACTTAATTGGCAGTGTCTCAAATACTTATTTTCCCCATTGCATCTTTGTGTGTGAATTGGGTTTTAAACCAATGACCTCAGAACAGCTTTTCTTTACAAGTATTTAGAGTTCCTTCCAAATACAAATGGTTTACACACAAAGAATAAAAGTTTTTTTTGTTTTTTTTAAGTCTTTACCATCTTTATGTGTAGAGATTGATGTATACGAGAAACAGAAAAGTTGCCCTTGCTCCATAATCAGGTCTCAGTCTTAGCATTTCATGTTTGCTTAGCATTCATTAAGAAGCCACCAATCATTTTAGGCAGTCATATGTTTCTCTGAAAACATAATTCAAGGGCAAGGAAAATGCTTTCAGGTTTCACTTTGTCTGAATAATACATTGAAAAATGAGCTGGGTAGCGTACAAAGCAGCACTTAGCAATACAATGATTGTAGTTCTACAGCAAGCACAAATCTTGCTATGATAAATCTTGCACCGGAAGGAAAGGACATCTGGAATTACATCTAATGGCAGGTGAAGGCGACTCCACCAGCACAAATTGGAAGGCTTCACCTTTAATATAGCATTTCTCATTTTGACCCATACCCAATTCTATATTTTGTTCTTTCTATTTCATATGCCGGTTGTAAAATGAATTTGAGATTTTGAAAGAATATTAAGGTATCTACTAGAGATGAGCGGTGTTCGAATCGAACTGTTCGCCAATCTCAAATTCGAACTGTTTTAGGCGATGTTCGAGTCATCGACGGACGTGAACCCTTAGCTTCAAGTTCGACAGTTCGAGGTTATGTTTGATAACGGTTCGATCACCAAAAGCGTAAGTGGCTTTTCACAGTAATACTGTCATTCAATGTTAATACAGTGGAACCTTGGTTAATGAGAACAATCCGTTCTGGGAGTGTGCTTGTTGACCTAGTTATTCATTTAGCAAAGCAAGAGTTCCCATAGGAAATCATTGCAATGCAGACAATTCGTTCCACAACTTGTTAAATGTCCCATCCTGGTCCCCTATTGTGCCATTCCACACATGCACAAACACATATAAACACACACAAACACACACAAACATGCACAAACATACACGCACACACACATATTATGCTCACCTTACCTTCCGTTCCATTGCCGGCCTCCTCCGACTTGCAGTTCGTTGGTACAAGATGTGTATCGGGTAACCATCATGACCAATGCCGGAACTTCCGCTGCCAGAGCGCTGATGTCAAAGGCAGGAGCCGCTTGCCTCTGATTGGCCAGCACGCTGCCTTTGAGTAGCGTCTGACAGAGGAAGTTCCTCCCTCATCGCGATGGTTACCCGATACACGTAGTTCACCGCTACAGGATGTGTATCGGGTAACCATCACAATGAGGGAGGAACTTCCTCTGTCAGACGCTACTCAAAGGCAGCGCGCTGGCCAATCAGAGCCAAGCGGCTCCTGCCTTTGATGTCAGCCCTCTGTCAGCGGAAGTTCCGGCATCGGTCACGATGGTTACCTGATACACATCTTGCACCGTCGAACTGCAAGTCCCAGGAGGCCGGCGATGAAATGGAAGTTAAGGTGAGCATAATATGTTTGTGTGCGTTCTTGTTTGTGCATGTTTGTATGTGTTTGTGTTTGCCTGCCATAGTTTTCAATGGTGTTCGAAGGTGTTCGAAAGTGTTTGATGAACGTTCGAAGAACACACCCCAAGTTCGACGAACTGAACCAAACTCGAACATTAGGTTGGTGGCTCATCTCTAGTATCAACATGAAATTGCTAGAAGTAATTGCTGACTTTTCTTTCTTGTCAATTATTCTTTCCTTTACTGTACACGTACGATTTATCCAAAATCCTTGGTCATGGAGAGACTGTTTCCAGTGCCTATGCCTAAGCTCGTAAACATATATATTTTAGGTATTAGTATTGTAATATATCATGTAATTAAGCCTAAAATGTGTAACCCCGGCCTTTTAGATTTTTTTTTAGCTTTTTTTCTACAAAATTACATTAGTTTGAATTCTGAAACTCTAGGTATTCAACAAGCATGTTATTGCAGCACCCTGGGATATGCTACCCCAGTGGTGTGCAGGATCCTAAGGCTTTCTGGAACACCCTCTGCTGACAACCCACATCTCACACACAGGTAGGGGCACATTCCCTGAGAACTGGGTGCAGCAGAAGAGGGTTAACAGTGGTCAGATGTGAGAACCAATCCCTTAGCTGTTAGCCTAGGGAAGGGGCATGGCTAGTAGGAAGCGACAGGGGTTGCTAGGCAGAGTAGAGAGAGGAAAAACGACAGTTGAAGGAGTGACAGTTGAAAGGAGTCAGTGAGTGAGAGGGGTCTGAGGATTGTGAGGAGACCTAAAAGGGCGACTAGGAGGTAGTAGCCTGAGGGTAGACAGAAGATCCCAGGTACTACACACGATGGGGTACTGGACCCCAGAGTAGACGACAGCTCCAGGCGGTCTGCTGATCCAGCCGTGTGTGGTGACTTCCAGGTTACCACACCATCCATAGGCTCAGGGACACAGCCTCATATATAGGACCCGGGAGAGGGCACAGAGAAGTAGCCTACCCCACAAGGGACCGCGAGGCCTATCATACTGGGCTCGGAAATACAAAGGAGCGGAGGTCACCAACAGCTTCAGGCAAGGGGACCATCAGCTTTGCATGTGCACGGAGGGCTCAACTGGGACTAGCATCAGCACCAGGACAAAGGAAAGTCGGTTGACCAGCCATACCAAACTGCACTTGCAACATCCAATGAGTAAATACAGGTCTGCAAGAACTGTGTTGTGTTTATTACTGGCGCACCAAAAGGTGCAGCACACTTATATGGGACTTAAGCCCCTACTGGCGGAGGGTGCGAACACACTTGCTGCTATGCCATCTGTCCCTAAAACCACAGCAGCAGCGGGACATCTTATTACTGCAACCCGCCAGTGGCCTCACAAGTGACATACAAAATAACCCTGTTATCGAGCACCCCCAGGTAACGGAACCGGGCACGGCCACCTGTGACGGTGATCCCCATTATCCACCACCCGGAACTGAGTATCCCAAGGGCCTGGGGTGTGGCAGCGCTCTACATTATTGTTGGTAATATCCAGTTGTTCATATAATGTTATGTGATAGGCATTTTGGTATAATAATGCATTTGTGGAGAAACCCCATAGGCCAGTAATAGGTTGGTCATATACTCATCAATGTTTGCGTCTCAAGTTAGTGTGTTATTTTAGTCAGGGTTGCTGGGGAAGGGAATGGATCATGCGTGTGTGTTGACAGACCTGTGATGATGTAAAGGCCATGTGATCTTAAGTATTGAAAAGGGAACCACAAAGTATATTTAAATATTCATTGAAACCATGTATCAATGCATAAACAGGTCAAACATTAACTTTTATCTTCCCTGTGACCCCTCGCTTCTAATCATCAGGCGGTGCACAGGATGGTACAGTCAATGCTCACTACACAGTGAGCACAATTGTAATAACTTCCCACCACATTAATTAACCCCCTGTCAATGAAGGGGTTGGAGAGTAATTATATTTCTCTTATGCTATAGTGAGCTGTTACTCTAATTTCCTCTTGCACTGCCCCGATGACTAGAAGTGAGCGGCTACAGGGAGAATATAAGTTTGTTTTCTCCCTGTAGCTGCGACTCTAATAAGGCAGCCTAACATCATTTTAACAACATTTACTTGCAAATTAATCCTATATATGCAGGTAAATTAGCATTTCTGGACTTGACAGGTTCCCCTTATGTGAGTTTTCCCATTACAGACATTTATCGCATTGTTTGCACTAATTTAAAACTTTCTATGTAAACTCTAAAGACTATATAGTGCATGGAAAGCACAGGGAACACTCCTACCGAACTGTCTGCTGGTGTACCAGTGTGCATCGTCTTGTTTTTATTTACCATATTTTCAACTATAATTCAAAAATATTTCAGCACTTTCTATTTTACTGTTACTTGTTACTTTACATATTTTTTTTTTCTTCTTTTACATTTCTGGTTATCTGTCAACAGTATGCAATGAACAATAGATGTGCAGTAAAATGCTCTCTTTATCTCTCCACTGATTATATTCCAGTCGCATCATGTTTCATCTCCTATTGTATTCCTTGTCATTCCTCTAATCTCTTATCATAGCGTTGGTTACTTTCTTTAGGCCCTTGAGACTTTATTTTTACTGTTTTAGATTTGGACTTCAAATCTCTCAACAGCTGTGAAAAATAGAATATGGTTATTGCTCTCCTTAACTTATGGAAACATGCATCTTCTATACACATTTATAGGTAATGTTATATCAAAAATAATTTCTGGATAAAGTTTTCTTGTTAAAGTTTATGAATGATTAGGTGGTTTCTATATGTGTACGGCCCACCGTTAAACAGGGAGAGGGGGGTGTGATGGTGTGTGGGGCTTTGACACTCTAAAATTACAATCTTTATTAAAGTGTATTAAAAAAAATAAATAAGAGAAAAATAAAAAAATTATATATATATATATATATATATATATATATATATAATATATAAAGCTGAATGTGTGTATGTATGTGTGTATGTGTGTGTATGTATGTCCGAGATTGGCATCTGCATCGTCGTAGCTACAGCCACGAAATTTTGCACACTCACACGTCTGGACCCCGAGAGCATCATAGGCTATGTTGTGAGGTAAAATATTAACCCCGCGCGTTCCAATTTACCAATCAATTTTGCCCCTATCTACATAATGGGGAAAAAGTGAAACGAAAAGTGTATCCACACCGTCGCATTTACAATCACGAAATTTTCCACAGACACCACATGTGACCCAGGGAATGTCGTAGACTATGTTTTGACAGGAAAATTTAACCCCGCGCTTTACAGTTACTCTCCAAAAAACATGCCTCCATTAAAGCTAATAGAGCCTGGAACTACAGGTTATTAGTAGGAGCTGTGATTGGTTGCTATAGGAACAAAGGACATTCATAGTATAAGAAGCTTATATGTGAGGTGATAAGATGTTGGTGGGGAGATGGATATAGAGAGACAGAGAGGGAAAGAGACAGAGAGATAGAGACAAACGGTGAAAGAGACAGACAGAGACAGATGGTGAAAAAGAGAGACAGACCTGGAAAGAGACAGACCTGGAAAGAGACAGATGGGGAAAGAGACAGACAGACATGCAGACAGAGACAGAGAGAGGCAGACAGGGAAGCAGGAGACAGCCAGAGAGACAGACAAAGATAGATGGGGAAAGACACAGACCTTGATAGAGACAGACGGGGAAAGAGAAATAGAGACAGACAAAGACAGGCAGACAGGGAAAGAGACAGACAGGAAAAGACACAGACAAAGAGGCGGGGAGACAGACGGGGAAAGAGACAGACCTGGGAAAGAGACAGACCTGGAAAGAGACAGACAGGGAAAGAGACAGAGACAGATGGGGAAAGAGACAGATCTGGAAAGAGACAGATGGAGCACAATACTAGGCCAATTTAGTTAAATCTGTGTGGAATATCTGTGGTGTTGAAATATACAGTTAGGTCCAGAAATATTTGGACAGTGACACAATTTTCGCGAGTTGGGCTCTGCATGCCACCACATTGGATTTGAAATGAAACCTCTACAACAGAATTCAAGTGCATATTGTATCGTTTAATTTGAAGGTTTGAACAAAAATATCTGATAGAAATTGTAGGAATTGTACACATTTCTTTACAAACACTCCACATTTTAGGAGGTCAAAAGTAATTGGACAAATAAACCAAACCCAAACAAAATATTTTTATTTTCAATATTTTGTTGGGAATCCTTTGGAGGCAATCACTGCCTTAAGTCTGGAACCCATGGACATCACCAAACGCTGGGTTTCCTCCTTCTTAATGCTTTGCCAGGCCTTTACAGCCGCAGCCTTCAGGTCTTGCTTGTTTGTGGGTCTTTCCGTCTGAAGTCTGGATTTGAGCAAGTGAAATGCATGCTCAATTGGGTTAAGATCTGGTGATTGACTTGGCCATTGCAGAATGTTCCACTTTTTTGCACTCATGAACTCCTGGGTAGCTTTGGCTGTATGCTTGGGGTCATTGTCCATCTGTACTATGAAGCGCCGTCCGATCAACTTTGCAGCATTTGGCTGAATCTGGGCTGAAAGTATATCCCGGTACACTTCAGAATTCATCCGGCTACTCTTGTCTGCTGTTATGTCATCAATAAACACAAGTGACCCA
Source organism: Anomaloglossus baeobatrachus (assembly GCF_048569485.1). Lineage (NCBI taxonomy): Eukaryota > Metazoa > Chordata > Amphibia > Anura > Aromobatidae > Anomaloglossus > Anomaloglossus baeobatrachus. Next base: position 85,152,321 of record NC_134356.1, on the reverse strand, counting down.
GTGCCATTGAAAGCCATGCATGCCCATGCCATCACGTTGCCTCCACCATGTTTTACAGAGGATGTGGTGTGCCTTGGATCATGTGATGTTCCCTTTCTTCTCCAAACTTTTTTCTTCCATCATTTTGGTACAGGTTGATCTTTGTCTCATCTGTCCATAGAATACTTTTCCAGAACTGAGCTGGCTTCATGAGGTGTTTTTCAGCAAATTTAACTCTGGCCTGTCTATTTTTGGAATTGATGAATGGTTTGCATCTAGATGTGAACCCCTTGTATTTACTTTCATGGAGTCTTCTCTTTACCGTTGACTTAGAGACAGATACACCTACTTCACTGAGAGTGTTCTGGACTTCAGTTGATGTTGTGAACGGGTTCTTCTTCACCAAAGAAAGTATGCGGCGATCATCCACAACTGTTGTCATCCGTGGACGCCCAGGCCTTTTTGAGTTCCCAAGCTCACCAGTCAATTCCTTTTTTCTCAGAATGTACCCGACTGTTGATTTTGCTACTCCAAGCATGTCTGCTATCTCTCTGATGGATTTTTTCTTTTTTTTCAGCCTCAGGATGTTCTGCTTCACCTCAATTGAGAGTTCCTTAGACAGCATGTTCTCTGGTCACAGCAACAGCTTCCAAATGCAAAACCACACACCTGTAATCAACCCCAGACCTTTTAACTACTTCATTGATTACAGGTTAACGAGGGAGATGCTTTCAGAGTTAATTGCAGCCCTAAGAGTCCCTTGTCCAATTACTTTTGGTCCCTTGAAAAAGAGGAGGCTATGCATTACAGAGCTATGATTCCTAAACCCTTTCCCCAATTTGGATGTGAAAACTCTCATATTGCAGCTGGGAGTGTGCACTTTCAGCCCATATTATATATATAATTGTATTTCTGAACATGTTTTTGTAAACAGCTAAAATAACAAAACTTGTGTCAATGTCAAA